>NW_027361890.1:8625000-9262500 GCF_039654945.1 Dendrobates tinctorius
AGAAAAGGCGCATCTATTAGATGTGCAAATTCTGGCACTTTGCCTGTCTCTTCCCACTTGCCCTGTAGCGGTGGAAAGTGAGGATCATATTTGTGGGGTTGATGTCACCTTTGTATTGTCAGGTGACATCAAGCTCACGGCTTAGTAATGAAGGGGCTTCTATAAGACACCTAACCATTACTATTCCTATAGTTATATGGTAAATAAACACACAGCCAGAATAAAGTCTTTTACTTGAAATAAAGCAAAACACACTTTTACTTTTTTTTTTAAAACATAACACAGTTATACTCACCTAACGCCACTGAATCCATCATCTCCTGAAAGAAAACAAAAATAAAAAACAATAATATCCCTCACATCTCTGTTGTCCTGTCCCACGCCGTAATCCATGTCTGGGGGATAAAGAGTTTTCAGCCTGGATGGTGCCAAGATGCAAACGTCCAGTCTGAGAACCACTGGTGACTGAACTGCTGCGAGCGCGGCCTCAGTGACCAGTGGTAACGTCATCAACGTTATTGCCAGTCACTGAGGCTGCGTTCCCAGCCGGGCTTAACTGTGGTGACCTCAGCATTGTGGGAAAAAGTATCTGTCACTGTTATTAGTGGAAGCAGGCGTTGGCTGATGGGAGCAGTAGTCCCATCAGCTGACACCAGTTACTGGAGGTGAACTTCATACCTACGATCATACCTGCGGCCTCACGCTGTCATTTGACAGCGTGGTAACCACAGCTCTCTGACGGGCAGGGATGATTTCACCGCAGATCAGAAGCTGTGTTTGCAGAACTGTCATGCACATAACAGCGTGACAAACACCCAGTGTTCAGTCAGCCAAACCCGAACAGTAACACGGACTTCATTGAGAAGTCCATGTTCGGTGTCGGTGCACGAACAGTAGGTGTTCAGTATGGACGTCGAACTTTACTGTTCGGGTGCACCCATTTCTAGATAGCACTCATTACTGGAGCCAAAAAAGTTGACCAATGTGAACATCTTTGCTACCTGGAGTCAAGAATATAGTTGCAGATAGTTTAGTTGATCCCACTAAAGTTCTCCTGCCACCACTCCAGGTTAGACTTGGACTGATGAAGCAGTTTGTGACAGATCTACTGAAAAAATGAGAGACTGTACCTGTTTACCAAGTTTCAGGGACTGTCAGAAGCAAAGCTGAAGGAAGGCATTTTTGTGGGTCCAGATATTCAGAAATGAATGTTATACCGGTAACATAGCAGGGGAGAGATTCTTCTTTTACCCAAAGCAGCAATCACATAATAATATATGTAAATACCTTGAATGCAGTGGAACACCTTCCAGGACCGACCCCCCCCGTCCTGACGCGTGTTTCGGCGGTGCCTTTCTCAAGGGGCATATGTTATTGGTATAAAATTGGGGCTACTATATGCCAAATAGTGTATGTACTTTACTTATTGATATTACCTGCTTGAATGGGGGTTAATTTATGCATGGATACTTACCTTTATCATGTAATATTCTGCCTATTTTTGATTGTGGACACTTTCCTCATGGGCATAACCACCCTGGTCTATTTTTCTATGATGTTGGGATCCATCAGGTTCTATCTTTTAGCCCCACATTTTCTGTTTGTCTGTAGTATTTTATTACATGTTTAATAAAGTTATTACCTTTTGGACCGTATGACTGCTTGTCTCTTTTGTTGTTTTTGATTTGCATTATGCAGTTGTTCACATTGGTTCTTATTTATGGTGGTTATATAAGATATTTTTATCCTGTGGATTTATATTGATTGACTCCACCTGCAATGTTCATCAGAATTCTTTTATAAGTACTTTACACTGCCCTAGTCAGGGCAGAGAAGTACGCCTGCGCAGGACCGCAATGCCGTGTAACACTGTATGGATGACATAAGACATGCCATCCACACGAAGCAAGCAGGAGGAAATGGGAGGCGCTGGACCAAGAACATCCACATCCCTCGGACCGTACCGCCCCGCAGGTGAGTATAATAAAAGCTCTTTTTCTTATCTTTCAAATCGGCTTGGGGCAGATATAGAGCATTATAGAATGCTGTATATCGAGCCTAAAAGGTGGTGGCCTTACCTTATATCAGCCAATCCTGGTGACAGCTGTGCTTTAATTAAGCTGAGCAGTCAAACAAGATACAACCCCTGGACAGCTGCGGTGCCATTTCTGGAATAAGAAAACCATGTACTTCTAATCCTGCACAACCCCTTTAATGAATATTGCTTCCTGCCACCAGCAGGTATCCATCCTGCATTATTCATGAAAGATGGCTATTTCCCATTAGGCCTCATTCAAACACCCGTCAATCCCGTACATGTTTTATCTGTATTTTTTTCTGGATAGAAAACGTACCTATTAGGCTGTGTGTACATGTTGCGTTTTTTGCTGTTTTTTTCAGTGCAGATTTGTCACACAACCAGAAGGGTTTCCTGATGTTATCAAAGTGAATGAGAATCCTGCAGTGTCATGCACATGTTGTTTATTTTTGACTTGCAGATTTGGTACAGATTAAATATGCAGCATGTCGATTTTTTTCAGCGTTTTTGCTGCAGATGTCACGCATACACTAGTGATTGGGGAAAAATATGCAGCAAAAATAGAATAAAAAAAACAGCAAAAACATGAATTTGCCACTTAGATGCAGAAAAGGTAAAGTAATTTCTGCACCAAATACATAGAGTGTGCATATAATTTACAGTTTATGGTGCTATTCACATGTCCAAAATTTTTATGCAAACCATCTGTCTGCAAAAAAAAAAATTCAACAGACATGTCCTTTTTTATTTGAGTCACGGATCAAAATCACCCATACAAATCTATAGGTCCATAAAAATCCCAGATGGCGTCATTGTGCAGTCATCTGCTGTCCATCATTTACACTGCTATTAATTACATAAGCTTTGTAATTTATTTACTTTTTTCATACGTGAAAATCACTGATGAAATACTGATTGTAAAAACTGATGCACTGATCAAACACTGAGGAAAAGCAGACTGCATTTCACATACCAGAAAAATCACTGCCGTCTGAATCAGGTCTTAGCTGTAATGTCAGAATGTGTTACCAAAAGTCACCAGAAATGTAAAAAATACAGCCAATAACGACTCTCACAACTGTAGGCCAAAAATAAGGAACTCCAATGAAAGTGAATGGAGGTACTTTAACACTTTGCTAAATTGAAATAGCGTGATTAAATGAGAGGGGTAGATAGCTAGACCTGATTTTCTCACAGGGACCATTAGCAGGTCATAATTCTGGGATGGGTTCTGATACTGCAGATACAGTGTGTTTATTACTATGATTTTCCAAAATTATGAAAAAACCTCAATTCAACACATGAACATAGCCTAAATGGTTATTCCAATTGAATTGGTCCATTTAAAGGGGTCGGCTTCTTTATCTTTATTTTACTTTATGTGTTGGGGACATGATTTTGTGGCACTTACTAATATACAACTATTACAGGTTTTTCTTCTTTACTTGATAGTGAAGCTTTCCTCACTAACTGCACAGTTGTCCTGTTTTCAAAATGGCTGCCTTTGGTGAAGCATGTGACCAGACCGGTCCATCAGTCTCCTATACACAGACCGCTGTATATAGGGAAGCTGTTTTCCAATTGGAGGAGGTCAACTGATGTGTTTGGTCACATGTTCCTCCATGAGCAGCCACTTTGTGGGCAGGAGTGTTGTGCAATTTGTGCAAGAAGGCTCCATTAACAAATGAAGTAGGAACATTAATACTTATATATGACGAAGTACCACTAAATTTTATCCACAATACATCTGGTATAAGTAAGCTAAAGTGGACAGCTCCTTTAAGGGTTACTTGTACATCAAAGGTGTCTTCCTCCTCCATAGTAATCAGTATGTGTATCTAAAGTAATGATTAGCCCCTTAGGTTCTGTTCACACTCAGGAGTTTGAGAGAAAGCTTAGTTTAAAGATCCAGCATGGCTCTGAGATGAGTCTGAGGTGATTGTCCCCACCACGCTCCTGGAGAGTGATAAGTCTCTGCCATGCGTGTACTTGTCAATCACTTGGATCAGGGCATGGAAAAGCCACATCAGACTCACCTCGTGGTCTCCCAAACAGATCTTTTAATTGTTTTTTCCGAAATGCATAGGAAAAAACATATTTGGCTGCCATTGTGCACAGTCAGGTTCTGATTCATGCTGTTCATAGTTTGGGCAGCTTGAATAAAGTGACAGGTTCCATTTAAAAGGCTCCATTTGGCACGTAAGCTCCATTCACCTCTGTATGCTTTGTTTTGGCACACATTCTCCATTCATATTACAAGGGCATCCTGGAACTAGGGTATACGTTGTGACTTGGTCAGGCTGGAATTCCTTATTTTGTGGCTTATTACATTAAGCCATTTCATACAATGGTTTCCATCTCCCACATCCGGAGGTATACATCAGGTGATCACTATTTCTTATCGAAAGAGAAGAGGATCCATTTAGATGTCAGGTTCTCTCAAACCTTCTAGAGAACTGACAGTAATGATGTGCAGGTATGAACTAGCCCTAAGGCATCCATAGATAGAGGGATGAGGTAATGTCAGCCGCTCAATGATCTTGTGAAGATTCTCATAAACAACTATGCAATGGATATAAAGAGTAGTCTTATGTAGAAACTGCAGCAATAGGTTCTGTTGCCATCAGTTGACATTGATTTCTTTGGCTGTTAGATAAATTGGCATATTCTAAAATGTGCAGTGGATTTGCAGTATATGAAAATTCACCACATGTGAGCCTACCCGAAAAGTCTTTTTTTTTTAACCCATAGAGGTATAATCAATATAAAGTTCAGTTTTCATGTAAAACAACGCTGTAAGTCTGCCAATAAAGGCTGGTCTGTGTATTTCTATCTTTGAGTTGTGGTAATTTTACACCACAGACGGGATAAGACCAGACCTTGACTTGGTTTGATGTCGCCTGGCTAGGAAGATAAAAAGAGGATTGCAGCAGAAAGCAGTATAAATATGAGCAACATATTCAGCTGAACACGATTATGGTATGATTCCACATAGAGAATACCTTGCAGATTTTACACTACAGATTTGTGGCAGGAAAAAATCTACAGACTAAATTGACCAGCGGTGGCAATTTTCAGTCATCTTCAATCGTCAAACTAAGCCCTCATCCAGACGTTCAAGAGTCACGCAGGTGTTCTAGCCCTGTTTTTCACACATGGAACTGCCCCAGAGATTATGTTCTAAGTCCGTGTTTTTTTGGCAGACCTTGTATCCATTTTTGATCCACATCCATACAAGCATATAAATAACTGAAAATCACAGACAGCACGCGTATGTCATCAATGTACAATCCGTGTGCTGTCAGTGATTGACATTGTAATGTATAGGAGAGGCTTTGTCACTTTATTCATTTTTCATGAAAAAAATACTAACAAAAATGACCAGACACTGATGAAACTCGGATCCAAAACATTGATGAACAACGGTCCATGCTTTTGAGTACGAGAAAAAATGATGGACATCTGAATGATGCCTAAGCTGCAGATTTTACCCTTTGCGTCTTTTTTTTCATGCGGATTCTGCCCGAAAAAGTGCCCCCATAAGATGATCATAATGCACAGCAATGTGAAAATGACATTGCCGTGCACAAGTTCCACCTTAATCGTTTGAGTGTTCGAAAACCCTGAAGCAGTTAAAAGAAATGAAATGCTCATTCTTCTTGAAAGTATAGACTAAAACTCTGGCAGTGGAGCCACAGTAAGAACAACGTCAAACCCACAGGAGAAACCAGAACAACAATTGGCGTTTTCCTGAAGCAGCTTCGCCTGGGAAAATTTGTTGGTTAAACTATAGTCTAAAAGACACCGTGTGCACAAAGCCTTGGGGAGTTTTATTCTGCTGTGGTTTTCTGCCCCCCCCCAAAAATATGGCCAGTATTATGAGGAAGTAAATGAGGAGCAGAAAATGTTTATAAGTAACGTCACTTTCTGGTGTTGAATTGCTTCATTGGTTTTTAAGGCTTTGGAACTACGGTAGGTTAAGGCTACGTGCCAGAAAAAGTCACAGACCGTTCCGACCATGTATTAGTAGCCTGTTTGCAATTGCAGCGCAACTATGTTAGTACAAATCTAGTTGGATATGGCTATCCTAAGGGTATTAAGGGTATCCGTGTCCAAACGTGTTCTTAACAAATCTAAATCTGTGCTGTACAGGAACATATTAAAGTGAACATTAACGGTGAAAGGTATGTGAGAGATTGTAAGGTAAAGGTCACAGCAGCACGTCTTCTCTACCAGTCCATGGATCTGATCTATCTGATAGAGGCCTGAGCAATGTGAAGAAATAAGTACATGATGATGATGGAATATGAGCTAACGCATTTACTACCCAGAGCTGGATTTCCTGTGCCAGTCCCTACAACATAGGGTATAACCAGAAAGACTTGTCTACAACTTGTGTCACCTGTAACAATTGCACTTTCCCAGGACTAGCAAAGAGACATATGTACCCAGAAGAAAAACCCTGCCACCTCATAGTGGTCATAGTACTTTAAAGGGGTAGTCTGGTCATAAGATAGTGGTGGCCTACTATTAGGATAGGTCATCAATATCAGATCAGTCTGACACCTCCACCACTCAACTGTTTTCTGCTTTCGCGACTGGATGTAGGTGTTGAATAGAGCTGTACTGCAGAGCTCTCCATTCAAAAGTGTTGTGGCCGCTGCCGGGTACTGCAGATCAGGTCCTGGAAACAGTTAAGTGGTAGTGGCGCCAAATGTCAGATCAGATGCCAATACTGATATGATTACTGATGCCTTAAATTAAAAAGGACTCATCACCAGTCCCTTATTAGTTAAGCAAAATTGGACAATTATACTTTTACTAAATAAATAGGTTTGAAATGTCCCTAATGGCAGGCTAAGGGAACTGACTACTAGCAAAAGTCAGGATGTAAATTCTAGGTTGTGGGATCCCAGCATGCATAGCAGGGTCCTACAACACTCCATGGCCCCCATTACTGTGAAAGCACAAGATCTTGTGTTTTGAACTACAATATATCAGCAGTTCCGTATGATTTACAATGCTCTAATGAAGTTACCAATCGGTAACATCATAGGAAAGGATAAAGCAGCACTGGTTTAGCTCACAGCACAAGATCTCGCAATATCACACTAGATCTCTTACTTTCACAGATACAGTATATGTACTGCAGAGGGTTGTGAGATCCCGCTCTGCATGGATTTATTCCACAACCTGGAAGAATGGACCCGACTTATGCTAGATAGTCAGTTTTTTTAGCCTGCCATTTTGGGTGCTTTTCAGCATTTTTGATTACTTTTTTTGGCAAAATCATCAGTCTGGGACTACCCAACTTTTTTTTTTTTTAAATAAAAAGGGTAGCCACAGACTGATAATAGGTACTCTTAGGGATGCATAATCAATATCATATGACTGAACAACCCCTTTAAATATCTATGGCATGACACGTATTCATGTCCAGAGCCTTGACATTGGTTTGGAAAGAAAGCTTTGGGTAGATTTGGATACACTAGGGGTTGAAGGACAACTGCAGCAAACTTCAAAGTCCATAATTCAGTTGCGCTAACCCAAATTTGCCATTGCACCTCAAAAACAGTCATAGGAGGCTTAGGTCCATGGTGCTCTGTTGAAGGGCTCTTGCACTGAAAAGCTCCTTTAGCTGCCCCTGTAACTTTGAAATTGACATGGTGAGACAAAATAGTCACTGTTTTATTAGGGAATTTGATTCTCAAGTGACCAAATTGTTTCTACTATGTCAGTTCTGGAGGTCCAGGGTCACTAAAGAATCTCCCTGGAATAAGTGCCCAAAAGAACAACCATCAGCTTGTAAACAAAATTATACAAATACACGCACATATAATATATAAGATGTGTATGCATGACTGCGTTATCATATTCACACAGGAGAGATCATCAATAAGATCAAATTCTTCTTTTGGGAATCAACTTATACAAAATGGATCCTTTTTCCTCTGTAAAGCCAAGGTTTTATTACTGTAATTATTCTTTATGAGATTAATGCAGAAAAGTGATGGCCAAGTGTTAGATATAGTACATGTGATGTATGTAGGCTATTTTCCACTTAAGTAATGATGTAAATGGCAGTATTTTGCACAAACATTTCTATGTAAAACCAAATAAAGGATATAGGAAGACATCAGCATCTGCAATTTTGTTGATGCATATAAGCCTAACACAAGGATCCTTTGCCAAAAATAATTATGACAATACTGCATAGATAGCAACAAATGAACTGCTTAGAATATGGACATGAAATTAATATGACCCAGATTTGTTCTATTATTACATTAGCATGAGATGGAGACATGTTAAACCATGGCATCTATACAGTAGCGTAGCTACCTGGGGGGCAGAGGGGGCGGTGGCCCTGGGCCCCGCGCTCTGAGTGGGCCCACCCGGATTTACACTTCGGAAAACTGTATCTGCAGCAGAGCAGGGAGAATCGATCAACTCCCTGCTCTCTGCCGCTATGTTCTCTTCTCGGCCACAGGACCTGTGATGAGGTCACAGGAGGGGAGGAGTCGAGGTCACATGGTCATGGGCCTCACTCTGCTGTGCTAGTTTGCTGCTTGTCATGGTGTGCTGGATGAGAAGTTTATGTGTGGGGTAAGTAGAGGTTTACAGGGTGCATGCAGCAGAGCCGTGTGTGTACGAGGTGTACGGAGCGGAGCCGTGTGGGTACGATGTGTACGGAGCGGCGCCGTGTGGATACGATGTGTACGGAGTGGAGCCTTGTGTGTACGCAGTGGAGCCTTGTGTGTACGGAGTGGAGCCGTGTGTGTACGAGGTGTACGGAGCGGAGCCGCGTGTGTACGAGGTGTACGGAGCGGAGCCGCGTGTGTACGAGGTGTACGGAGCGGAGCCGCGTGTGTACGAGGTGTACGGAGCGGAGCCGCAGGTGTACAGAGTGGAGCTGCGTGTTTACGAGGTGTGCGGATCAAAGCCGCGTGTGTATGAGGTGTACAGAGCGAAACTGCGTGTGTACGAGGTGTATTGAGCAAAGCCACATGTGTTCAAGGTTTATGGAGTGGAGCCATGTGTGTACAAGGTGTACAGAGCGTGGCTGTGCGTGTACAAGGTGCACGGAGCAGAGCCGCATGTGTACGAGGTCTACGGAGTAAAGCCATGTGTGTACTGAGTGGAGCCGTGTGTGCGAGGTGTATGGAGTGGAGCCGTGTGCGTACGAGGCATAGAAAGCGGAACCATGTGTATGAGGTGTGTGGAACTATGCGTATACAAGGTGTATGGTGAGGAGCATTCATACCTCCCAACCGTCTCGATTTTGAGAGAGAGTCTGCCCCGGTAGGGAGCTTACTTTTCCTGGGGACACAGGAGTACACGACAGTGCCCAGAGGAGCATTTTAAAATTCACACGTGACGTTCCACCGGAAGTGACGTGCTGGAAGCTGACCGGAAATGAGGTAATTTCGGGAGGAGATTGTGACGGAACCATGGAGGCACTTCAAGGAATGCTTCAGATCCATCACCGTCTCCTCCGACAGCGTGGACAGCGGGATCGCCTTGGACTCGGGGATGTCGGCCATGTGAGCGGATCATGATATGTCCTGCTCCGGAAGGCACAGGTGGGCACTACAATGGGAGCAGGGCTGCTATAGTATCTTTATAGAATCTTTCTTTCTCTGTTTCTCTCTCTGTTCTTTCTTTCACTCTCTGTTCTTTCTTTCACTCTCTGTTCTTTCTTTCTCTCTCTGTTCTTTTTTCCTCTCTCTAATCTTTTTTTCTTTCTCTCTCACTCTGTTCTTTCTTTCTCTCTTTTCTTTCTTTCTTTCTCTCTGTTCTTTCTTTCCCCTCTTTCATTCTCTCTAATCTTTCTTTCTTTCTCTCTCTCTGTTCTTCTTTCTCTCTCGATCTGTTATTTCTTTCTCTCTGTTCTTTCTTTCTCTCTGTTCTTTCTTTCTCTCTATCTGTTCTTTCATTCCTCTCTTTCTCTCTCTGTTCTTTCTTTCTGTTTTTTCTCTCTCTGTTCTTTCTTTCTCTATAATGTAGCCCCCTTCATATGGTATAATACAGCCCCCCCAAAGAATATAATGTAGCCCCTTCAGAATATAATGCAGCCTCCCTCATAGGGTATCATGCTGCCCCCCTCATGGGGTATCATGCTGCCATCCCTTATATGGTGTATCCTGCTGCCACCTCCTCATGAGGGGTATCATACTACCCCCATCATAGAAGGTATCATGCTGCCCCCCCTCATATGGGGTATCATACTACCCCCTCATACGGGGTATCATGCTGCCCCCCATCATAGGGGTATCATGCTGCCCCCTCCTCATGCTGGGTATATCATGCTGCCCCCTCATACGGGCATCATGCTGCTGCCCCCCCATACAGGGTATCATAACCATGCAACCAGGACTCACTATATAAATAATTTTTTTTAAAAACTACTCGCCTCTTCTCCTCAGTCCCACGCTGATTTCGGCGGCGGCTCTGCTCTGATGTCAGGAGCTGTGCTGCAGTCAGACCGGCACACAGCGGGGATGCGATGAAGTGACGTCATCACGCACCCGCTGTGTGTCAGAGGAAGAGGGTAATGATGGGAGAGGGAGCGTCATGTGATGCGCTTTCTTCCATTATTGTGGCGCGCACTGGGGGGCCGCGCTGACACCGCAATAATGGAAAATATATATAATGTATATATATATATATATATATATATAGATTATATATGGGCAGCACAGTGGCTCAGTGGATAGCATTGCAGCGCTGGAGTCCTGGGTTCGAATCCCACCAAGGAAACATCTGCAAGGAGTTTGTATGTTCTGCACGTGTTTGCGTGGGTTTCCTTCGGGTACTCCGGTTTCCTCCCACATTCTAAAGACATACTGATAGGGAATTGAGATTGTGAGCCCCATCAGGGACAGTGATGATAATGTGTGCAAACAGTAAAGCGCTGCGGAATATGTTAGTGCTATATAAAAATAAAGATTATTATTATTATTTTTGGCAACAGCGCGGTCATCTGCTGAGGTTCTCTGTTTAGGGACCCACTCAGAAGTTTTGCCCCCACTGAACCAAAACCCTAGCTATGCCTCTGCATCTGTACAATGTCGTAAGGGTTTAGCCAGATTGTGCAAAGAGTTCTCCCTATACAGCTCATGAAAACTGAATTTTGTAGGATGAGAGCTGTGACTGGCTTCCAGCTGAAAAGGACAATTGCTATCTATTGGATAAGCTGCAATTAGGGTCTCTCATCCAATCACAATCAACAGGAGTAGTCTCAGTAATGCTGATTGGCTAAAAAGCTGCTGACACAGCTCCACATAAATGTCCTTGTCAGCTAGATGCCAGGCGTTTTAAAATTTTCTTCCCCTTCTTGCAAAAGCAGCAGCTTTTTTATTACTCCATCGCGATAGTCATATGAGGGCTTATTTTTTTGTGGGAAAAGCTGAAGTTTTGAATGACACCATTCATTTTACCATACAATGCATAGAAAAAAAAAGAAAAAATTCCAACGGGAATGAAATGGTGAAAAAATGGAAATACCGTCATAGCGTTTTATTTTTACGATGTTCATTGTAAGATAAAAATTATCTGGCAATATGATTCTTCAGGCCAATAAAAATACCAAACTTGTAAAGATTTTTGTTGAGAAAAAGAATTAAGAAGAGTTTTGACTGTGCTTTCTTAGGGAGGTGTGATGACTTTACGGTATTTGCCCTATGGGTTATTTATTGTGATATTTCGATAGCTCAAGCGTTCACAGACAGGTCGGTGAAAAAACTATTTTCTTTTTAGGCCGGGGTCACACTAACCTGCGCAAAATACGGTCCGTAGTTTACAGGCGAAATACGGATGAATGACCCCTAAACAGTGCTCCGTAGGTCATCCGTAAGCAAGGTGCGGTCGCGTATTTTGCGCATGTGAGCATCCGTGTGTAATCCGTATTTTTTGCGCACCCATAGACTTGCATTGGCGTACTACGGCCATAGTACGCTGACAATCGCAGCATGCTGCTATTGGCACGGACCGTAGAATACGGATGAGAAATATACGCCTGGTGCGAGGGACCCCATAGAGAATCATTGGTCCGTGTCTAATGTGTGCTTTTAGCGCCTCTCACTTGGCCGTATTCCTCACCAGTGTGACCCCGGCCTAAAATATATTTTTAATGTGGAAAAAGGGTGGGTGGAGTGTGATTCAAGTTTTTAAAAATCTGTTTTTTCCTACTTTTTACATTATTTTTTAGTTTAAGAGACTTGAACCTGTGATCATTTGATTGCTTATACTATATGCTATGTGTAAAATGTGGTCTCCTATAAAACTCAACCTTTGGAAGAACGACCTTCAGCAGGCCTCCGGCTGCCATGTAAACCCATCAGTACCCCACAATTGTGTGGCAGTAAGGGGTGACAATGGAAGTCAGTGCAAGTGTGCCCCGGCAATCACTACATTTAAAAGCAGCATTTAATGCAAATTGTCAGCGACATCTAAATGGTCAACAGCAGCAATCGGAGCTCAGATCCTCCCGCTACTATTAGAGACAGATGCCAGCTATTTAGTACAGCCAGCATCTCCTGTGTCCCTTCTATACTTGCAAATCCCAGAATACTGACATAAAAGCTTTGATCAATTTGGCATTTAGAGTACAGATGATGGCAGTGAAAGGGTCAGCACGTCTCCTCTTGAGTGTTGTGCTAATCAGGACAATTTCCTACAGCAGATTATCTCCAAAGTTAGGGCTCATGCAGACGTCTGTGGTTCTCGGTCCAATCATGGATCGGCCATGGGTCTCCCGACTGGATCATGACAATTTCATATATTTCTGATTGGACTGAGATCCACGGTTGTCTGCATGAGCCCTTACTGGAACACAGGTGCTGAGCTGACCCTGGCACTGCCTGCATCAGTTCTCCAGATCAACAAGATCTGATATCAGTGCAGCTGAAAGCAGGCAAATAGACTGAGGAAAAGCAACAGCTAGAAAGCAACTGACATGCATTTTTATTTATTTTTTTTTAGAGGAATTAAGACAAATCCTCCAATAAAGTATTTTTGCAAAGTTTCATAACTTTCCATGAAGGGCAAAATTATACAGTTGGGAAAATGAATTTGATACACTGCCGATTTTGCAAGTTTTTCCACTTAAAAAGAATGGAGAGGTCTGTAATTTTTATCGTAGGTACACTTCAAGTGTGACAGACAGAATCTAAAGATAAAAAACAGAAAATCACATTGCATGATTTTCACATAATAAATTTGCATTTTATTGCATGAAATAAGTATTTGATCACCTACCAGCCAGCAGTAAGTGTACACATGATAAAAATTACAGACCTCTCCATTCCTTGTAGGTGGGAAAACTTTCAAAATCGGCAGTGTATCAAATACTTATTTTCCCCACTGCATATATATACATATATATATACATATATATATACTGCATATATATATATATATATATATACACATACATGTTTAGTTACTCTACAATTATTGCATTGTATATCCTGGCAAAAATGCTAGATAAACTAGTGCAGCACAAGGCAGTATTTTGTCCAGTAAAATACGGATCCATGCCAGAAGTCATTGGTAGGGTTCTGACACTCATTATTTTTATTTTGACAGAGCACAACAAAGGAATAACAAGTGCAAATGTGATCAAAAGTCTACAAGTTTAGGTGTTTCCAAAATGTCCCCTGCACCAGCTCTATCAACTCTGTTTCCAACATGTGCCTTGAGCTTAAAGGGAATCTGTCACCTATTTTTTCGTATATAAGATGCGGCCACCGCCATCAGGGGCTTATTTACAGCATTCTGTACTGCAGTACTCGGCCCTGCCCTCAATAGGGCAGAGCAGTGCGCCTGCGCCAGAGCCGTGAAGGGAAGTCAAGAAGAGGACATCATTGCTAGAAGATGGGAGGTGCCGGACCGGACCGTGACACCCATCAGACCCGGACTGGGTGGAGTTTGCATGTTCTCCATAATCACCAACCTTGGAATTGTCAAGGAACCTCATGCAAAGCCAGAAGTCTTGTCAATATGGACCACTGACTATTTGCACTCTCTAGCACTAAATTTTACTACCAGAGATTACCAGCATGTTAGCATCCTCTGGTTGACGGCTGCCAATGCACCTACTGGAAAACATTACAAATTCTGTCATAAGGAAGAAATGAAGGATAGATGCTGGACATATTTATGGGAGCACTCTGGCTCTATTGTGGATAAAATGTAGAAACATGATGCCCAATTTTGTGAAAGTGTTTATGACAGTTTTCTAGCATAAAACACCTTCAAATGTTGCAGAAGTCTTTCACAACACAAAGTTGCGCAAAAATTTTGAAACTTTTGGCTTGTCCATGCCAGTTGTGGCCAGCTCTGTCTATTAGGCCACATTCACACTATCAGTATTTGGTCAGTATTTTACATCAATATTTGTAGCCAAAACCAGGAGTGGGTGATAAATACAGAAGTGGTGACGTGTTTCTATTATACTTTTCCTCTGATTGTTCCACTCCTGGTGACTTACAAATACTGAGGTAAAATACTGACCAAATACTTAACATGTGAACATGGCCTAAAAATTCAACTTTCTGCATGTAAAGGAACATACCCTTTATAATCCTCCTGCACCATATCCTAACCGTTATAGTACGGTGTGAAGGGTGTTGTTGGCCTGTCCTCGGCATCGTCTGTTCCCACATTCGCTGGGTCTCCTGTCTTGATTAATGTGGGTGACATGTCCTACATCAACACTTCCTGCAAATCATGTGCCTGCATAGTAGGAAACAAGAGCTGCCCAGGGACAATAGACTCTGTGGATGACATTAACCATATCAATTAAGACGGGAGCACAGGCATTTGTGTAAGATAGGTAGCTGTGCACAGAACAGCGACTCCCTTTACACCATACAGCGCCAATTACCATATGGCATAGGAGGATTATAAAAGGTATTTTCTTTGATACATGAGGGAGCTGAGTTCTTATTCAAATATTGCAGGACTTAAAGTTTGTGTACTTATTTTATGTAGTGAATATTTGATGACAGGTTCCTTTTAAGTATATCAATACAACTAAATTTACAAGTCCATTCTCCAAAGATTTGATGACAGCAGCATTGAGTTTTTAGTTTGCACAGTAAGACACATACTAAACGCTTAAAGTCCCCAAGCCTGGACTAGGAGACGTACACAACTACTGACCCAAAAGCAAAAGAAGATTTGGATTCAAAATGCTCAAAACCATTCAAATAAGCCACAGAAGTTTTTGCATTTTGTTCTTTGGAATGATGGATCAAAACTGAAACTTTTCAAGTTTAAGAAACGGCAGTATGTCTGGAGTTGAAAAAATTATGCATACTGAAAAGAACACCCTGCCTACAGTAATTCACTGCTCAGTGATGCCTAAAGTGAAACATGGTGGTGGTTTGGTGATGTCCACACTGAAGCATTGCGATGGCTTGGTGATGTCTACACTGAAGCATTGCTGTGGCTCCATGATGCCTACAGTGAAGCATTGCTGTGGTCCCATGATGCCTTCAGTGAATGGCTCACTGATGTCTACAGTGAATTATTGTAGAAGCTCGGTCTCGGTAATGTCTACAGTGAGGTGGCTCAGTGATGTTCTGGAACAGCTTTGGTTCCTCTGACACTGGAAACCAGCCAAGTGTTGGAAATTCTAGGAGAAAACATCATGTCTTCTGTGAGGAAGCTGAATCTTGGGCACCATTAGACCTTCCATCAGTACAATGATCCAAAGCATACCTCAAAGTCCACCAAGACTTGGTTTTAGAACAAATCATGGAAGATTCAGGGGGGGTCATCACACTTGCCTGATTTGCATGTCATAAAAATCATTGGTGAGATTTGAAGAAGACGATTGCATCACAGAAGCCCAAAAAATATTAGCGAACTGATAACCATTGCCCATGATGAATGAGGTAAGATTCCTCAAGAGCTGGTGTCCAGCTTTGAAGCAGGTCGCAGCAGCCAAAGATTTTCTACTAAGTACTGAAGACGCTTGTCATGAAGTAGTAAAATAATTCTAAGGGTATTTTTCCACGTGGCGTATTCCGAGCGCAATGGACGCAGCGGACACCCGCCCCGTCCAAAGCGCTGCCCCCTGTTGTACGCGCGGTGATTCCGCATGTGTTCATTGAACTCATGCGGAATCACCGCATCCTATACATAGAACGGTGCTATTTATCTTGCAAGATAAATAGACATGCTGCGGTCTATAATGACGCTCTGCATATGCAAGATAAACAAACATGCTGCGGTCTATAAAGACACGCCGCATGTGCGTATACGTGGGTTTGCTACCTGCGTCTTTGTACGCATAGTGGAGATGGGATTTCATAAAAGCCCCTCCACTGTGCTGTAACATCTTGATGCTGCGGATTGGACGCTGAAGCAGTACGCAGCGTCCAACCCGCAGCAAATACCCCACGTGGAAACATACCCTAAGACTGCAGTAGTGAGTAAAAGTGAAACTTTGCATTCAATTTTGAGAAATCACTTGTTATATTAGTTGTGTTGAGCTACACTTACATTTTTCTTAACTGATGGATTTATTGCAAACAGCGGAGGTTTTGTAAATTTTGCTAATAAACCTAATTTACATTGGGGGCTGAATAATTTTGATTACAAGTATACAGTTTGCACACTATTAATAGAATATCAAGAATATCACACTAGATGCCTATACAACAAGCCTGTTCATGAACGTGGCCTTACTCTATTGCATGTTAGTGTTCAAGGAAGCAAAAGGCAGAATGACTCATTGTAGGTCACTGTAACTAAGAGCATAAGTACTAAATAGGAAACGTCTGAGAACTGTGCTTATCAGGCCTCATATTTGAGAACTAGCACAAGTAAAAAGGGAGCAGTTGCCATGGCAGCCAATGGGATCACTTTCTTTTATCTAAACTGTATGAACAAAATGACAGCTAGAACATCACTGGTTGCTATGGGCAACAATCCATTGCATAGTTTACACGGTTGAAAAAAAACCAAAAGAAACAAATGTCCATCAACTTCAATCTAGGAATAAGAAAGGATAAGAGAAAGGCGTTTATGTACAACCAGAAAGGCATGATCCACCTAGAAGCGCTAACCTTTGCTTCCCAATCCCAACTGGACCAAACATCCACTGGACCAAACATTCAAAGAAGAACTTTACACATTTACATACTTATTCACATTATTTTTTTCTAAAAAAAAAAAACATCAAAGCCTTTTTTCTAAAACTATCAGCGGTTCCCACTTTGAGATTGAATCCGAAGTAATGGAAAGTAGGCCTATTTGGGGGGGAAGGTGTGACTCTGCTACCAGTGAGACTATTGTACAGTGAGAAAATGTAATTCCATAACCTAGAAACTAATGGGCATTTCCACCATACAGTATATGTAACATGGACCTGGCTGCACCGCCACGCCGCCAGCACAAGTCTGACACAGAGGGGGAAAACTGTACCATCTAGACAGAAAACAGTTCCCAATTAGACCAGCTCTTATTGTAAAGAAGATCCGTTTGCTCTGGAGATTGAACCTTTCTCCAAATGGAAGGGAGTCCCCCCTTGTCTTTTGAGGGGGTTTTACATGAAACAGCGTTTAACCATACTTTTTCTATGGTCTATTTATGTACTTGAACAAGTTACTCATGCCCCCTTCACATGTTTCTACTCAAGACTATATCAAAGTTAGTCTTTCTTCATAACTAAGGTCCTCCATACCTTTAATAAGTTTTGTGGCTCCTTTTGTACTTTTCTAGCTCCAGGGCATTCTTACTGAAATGCAAAGTACTACATCTGGGCAATAAAAATGAAAAAAGCATATACAGAATGGGAGGAATAGGGCTAAGTGACAGCACATGTGAAAAAGACTTGGGTATACTAATAGATCACAGACTGAATATGAGTCAACAGTGTGATGCAGCAGCAAAAAAGGCAAATGCAATTCTAGGATGTATTAACAGAAGCATACAGTCTAGATCACGTGAAGTCATTATTGCCCTCTACTCCTCTTTGGTCAGACCTCATCTGGAATATTGTGTCCAGTTTTGGGCACCACATTTTAAAAAAGACATCAACAAACTGGAGCAAGTTCAGAAAAGAGCGACCAGAATGGTGACCGGTCTGCAAACCCTGTCTTATGAGGAAAGGTTGCAGGATTTGGGAATGTTTAGTTTGCAAAAGAGAAGACTGAGAGGAGACTTAATAGCTGTCTATAAATATCTAAAGGGCTGTCACATTGTAGAAGGATCAACTTTATTCTCATTTGCACAAGGAAAGACTAGAAGCAATGGGATGAAACTGAATGGGAGGAGACACAGATTAGATATTAGAAAAAACTTTTTGACAGTTAGAGTGATCAATGAGTGGAACAGGCTGCCATGAGAAGTGGTGAGTTCTCCTTCAATGGAAGTCTTCAAACAGAGGCTGGACAGACATCTGACTGGGATGATTTAGCGAATCCTGCTTTGAGCAGGGGGTTGCTCCTTCAATGGAAGTCTTCAAACAGGCTGGACAGACATCTGACTGGGATGATTTAGCGAATCCTGCTTTGAGCAGGGGGTTGGACCAGATGGCCCAGGAGGTCCCTTCCAACTCTACGATTCTATGATTCTACTGTGAACTGGTATCCAGAACTGAACTACATATTTCAGATGAGGTTGTACTAATCATGGTTTATGAAGTGATAGCATTACTTCCCTGCCCCATGATTTTATACCTCTTTTAATACATTACATTATCCTGCTGGCATTAGAAGCTGATTGACATTGCTTGATGTTATTTAGTATGTGATCTACAGGTAGACCCAGATCCTTCTCTGCAAGTGACTCTCCTAGTTTTACTCCCCCTAGTACATATGATGCCCGCAAACCACTAGTGACCACATGCATAACTTTTCATTCCTCCACATTGAACCTCATGTGTCAAGTGGATAAGTGGATGTCCAAACACTCAATTTATCAGAATCATGAGGATCATTCTTTATTATATGTAGTTTGCTGTTGTCTGCAAAACTAGAAACAATATTAATCTCGTCCCGTTAATAAATAAGTTGAGTAATAGCAGATCCATCACTGAATCTTGGGGTACACTACTTACAACCAAAGAGCATTCAGAGAAGCAGTTATTCAGCACAACTCTCTTGGTGCGGTCTTTGAGACAGTTTTCAAATCTAGATCTATATTTATCGTATATAGACACATCTGGCCACACAAGGAGCCATTCCTACAGAGCAGATGGCTCTCCTTGCTCATAGATGAGTATAAAAGTAAGGCTGCTTTCCTACAGCGTTTAGGCACTCGTTCAGTGGCTCAATTTGGGGCCAACGTCCGAACCCAAAGCCGAGTTCAGTTGTATGAGCCGACAGGGCCATAGACCATAAAAGTGCAGACAGAGCAAACGCGCGGTCTGCTGTGCATCATTTTCGAGCGAGTACGCCTACTGGAGGAGGACAACCAGACGTAGTAGACTTCTCTCTGCGGCCTAGACTTCTGCAATCTTCCTACAGCACTGACTCCACATTTGACCAAGTCCTGATGCTGCTAGGTCACTGCGGACCAGACAGAGAGGTCAAATCAGCAATACGCGGATAAGGAAATGCCGTGACTGCCTATACAATGTCTGATTATGTAGAATTCTGCCGTTACTAGTGCTAATTATTGCTTTTTCCCGTTTCCGAATACTTCCTCACAGAGTTTGATAAGTGCCAGTAGAACCCTACATAGAAAACAAATACCATTCTTGGCGCGTGTGGCCCCAGGATGCCAATTCAAAATGACTGCACTAGACAGATTAAGCCTAATTGTTAATTAGTTATAATTCTTTTTGCAACCAAATGCAAATTTGATTGCAAAAAAAAAACATTGTAATTTATCCAGAGAAGCTGAGGTAAACTTAATTTATTTTCTTAGTCTTTACCTGTCACAGAAGAATCTCAAATGACAGCTTTGTGTCTGCTACATCTGTATGTTACAGCGACAAATAATGGAGATATTTGATGATACAAGGTATACTGTGCCGGTGACTAGCCAGCATAAGCACAGACTGCTCTTACAGGAGGTGACTGACCCAGAGAACATGTATTTATACTAAAAGTATGCAAACTTTCCATGCTATAAGAGCGACCGACGGAGCACTCACTGCCTATTATACAGTCACACAATGTACCGCACACATCATGGGGGTATTGCATGTCGTTTACCATGCGTACAAATACTGCTGTTTATAATGCAGGTAAATATGATAGTACATGTATTTTGCAAATTTTGCAACAGGTCCTCAGGGCTTCAAGTTACAGCCCACACCCACTGGTCTGTGTATTATATGAGAAATAGACTTTACAATGGATACCATGCCTAGAAATACACATACTACATACACATACCCGCACATCGCACTGTTTATTACATGGATACACACAGTGCACTGTATACAGGACGGATAAACACCACGGCTTACAATACAGATACACAAAGAGCTCCGTGCAAGATAAATACTAACATTGCTCCCAAGAATGATGTGACCCAGTCATGATCTTCTCATTGTGCCTGAACTTGAAGTTAGCTTAGTAAATGTTTGACATAACTTTTGTAACCTCAATGAAAAGCCAATGTCACCACATAGCAATAACGCAGAAAACTGAGGAATGTCACATGACATGTCAGATGGTACTGTAAAATGGAAATTTCCAGAAGCTATCGCTAAATCCATAAGGTGCCAATACACATTAGACTAATGATGTCTAAACCTGTCAAACTCAACTGATTCCACCAACAGTTTAATGTATATGGTGGCCCCCAATTCTCCCCTGTCAGATGATTTGCCAAAAAACATAAGCATTTGGGATGTCTGATTTTGGACTGGAGATCCTTTTGTTCTTTAAGAGATTAGCCATCGCCTGAAATGTCTGGCAGAGGCTCTCTCATAGGGAACACAAGAGCACTTGGCTGAGCGAGCGCTCCTTGTATGGGAGAGTTGGGATAGAGAGCTGTCTGCTGATCTACAGTGTATAGGGGCATTAGAGTGGATTCACATGCGTCAGATTTTTTTGCAGAAGGTTCTGCACCTAAAAATTCAATTCATTTGACAGAGGTTGTTTCATACAGGAGAATAGGACATTAGTAGACGGTTTGCTTCATATGTGGTAAATTTTGCCGTTCTTGAAGTGAAAGTCAAATAAGGAAAAAACACAAAAACAAGGCTAAACTGGTGCGCTTCCGATCAAACAATGGAAACAAGAAACACAATCAGTCAAGAAAAAAAACAACGGAGGTAATGAGGGGATCACAAACTTTGTGAGTGGTGTTGTTGCCACTCACATAAAGCAATCCATAAAAGCTCTCAAGTCAGCCTGCTGTTTCCAAACCCAGTCGTCCTGGAGTCTGGACGCCGTAACAATGAAAACCAGCTAGAAGGAAAGAAACAAGGAGTGACAGCAACTACTCGGTTACTCGGTGAGGGGAGGGAGAAATTTACCTTGTAGCCCCCCTTCTCCAGTTGAACCTTTCAACCACAAACGATCAGTGATTTTCCTCAAAGTAATGGAATACACATCCCTGGAGCCAAAGGGATCCAAAAGTCAGGAACAAGGTGTATCTGAACAGATTAAACAGTCTACGCGTTTTGATGATCTTCTTGACAAAGGAAATCCAAAAATGTGTAGACTGCTTGTCGCTATTAATGGTCGCTACTTTGAAGGGGGCAGGAGCAATATGTTACTATTTTTGGAGTGTTGACAGAGCTCTGGATGTGGTTCGCAACACACTATCCAAGCGAAATGTGACTCTCCAGGTAAGAAGGGTTGAGGACCACTGGACTAGACTGTCATGAAGCCAAACCCTAAAGGCAGGCATTATTTTACTGTTCATTAGAATGGGAAGAAGCAAAATAGGACTTAAATGTATAGTGTTATCATTAAATTAACTATTGTTTAAAGTTTTACGGTAAAATAATTTTTCTTTATATGCAGTGATTTATTTGAATTTTTCTATCCATAAATAAAAAGAATAAGGCTGGGTTCACACTGCATTTTTGGCATAGCGTTGACGGACTGCGTTACACCGCGGTATAACGTGGTGTAACTTAGTCCGTTAATGCTGTCATTCAGCCCCATTATGTGGTGCATCACAACGTATGCCATAAAGCAGCACGCGTTCGCGATGTGCCGTCAAGCACTGACGGAGCCTTGGACGCGGCCTGCAGCGTCTGAGGCTCCGTCACCGCTGGCACTGATGAATCATCAGCGCTAGCGGTATAGCATAACGCATATCGCGTTATGCTATAGCGTTAACGCAGCCCGTCAACGCTATATGTTGAACGGGCAGTGCTAACGCTATGTGAACCTGGCCTGACAACAAAAAATTTGATAATTTTCTCTACTAATATTAAGTTGACACCTACTGTTCTTTAAAGATAACTTTTCAGCAGTGATCTCATTATCACCACACAACATTACAATGGCAGATAACACCTTTATGTACATAGATAACACAATGGATGGAAGTCATAATTCACCTCCTACATATAGAGGGACAGGGAACAGAAGAATTAGCTCACCGTGTATCAATTCTTCTGATGAAGATGGAGTCCACGCTTCCACATGCCCACCCCAACTCTGGGCTTACAGAATCAAACAATGTGAAAAAGTTCTTCAGCGTGGACAGGAAACAAAACTTCACGTTTATTGTAGAAACAATTAAAGGACATGTAGTGGATACACTTGTAAGCCCAGGATAGCTAGCGACCGATGCGTTTCGACCGTGAGATCTTTCTCAGGGTCTAAACGCGTCGGTCGCTAGTTATCCTGGGCTTCCAAGTGTATCCACTACATGTCCTTTAAATGTTTCTACAATAAACGTGAAGTTTTATTTCCTGACCACTCTGGAGAACTTTTTCACATACAGTTGTGCTCAAAAGTTTACATACCCCTGCAGAATATTTGCTTTCTTGGCCATTTTTCAAAGAATATGAATGATAACACCAAAACGTTTTCTCCACTCATGGTTAGTGGTTGGGTGAAGCCATTTATTGTCAAACTACAGTGTTTTCCCTTTTTAAATCATAACAACAACCCAAATCATCCAAATGACCCTGATCAAAAGTTCATACCCCATTTCTTAATACCTTTTATAGTCCCCTCTAACATCAATGACAGCTTGAAGTCTTTTGTGGTAGTTGTGGATGAGGTTCTTTATTTTCTCAAATGGTAAAGCTGCCCACTCTTCTTGGCAAAAAGCCTCCAGTTCCTTAAAGTCTAGCATGAACTGCGCGCTTGAGATCTCCCCAGAGTGGCTCAATGAATGAGGTCCTGGGAAAGAGGGGAAAAAGAGATAGAGAGAGCAATATCTAAGCATAGTAGATAAGTCACTTGCTTGATGAGAAAAGTACAACTTCAATCTTGCTCACCTGTGTGGCTGTGCAAGGAGACACAACACTACGAAAAGTTTGCAAACAAGGATGATCCTTCCACCTGTATGCTGCCCATCTGTAATAAGTGTGGCTCAATGATATTGAGGTCAGGACACTGAGATGGTCACTCCAGAACCTTCACTTTGTTCTGATGTAGCCAGTGACAGGTCGACTTGGCCTTGTGTTTTGGATCGTTGTCATGTTGGAATGTCCAAGTATGTTCCATGCGCAGCAGTATTTGCTGATAACGTTGCTGCATTCATCTTTCCTTCAACTTTGACAAAGTTTCTTTTGTCTTTGTAGCTCACATATCCACAAAACATCAGTTATCCACCTTCATGCTTTACAGTAGGAATGGTGTTCCTTTCATCATAGGCCTTTGTTAACCTCTCTCCAAATGTAACATTTATGGTTGTTGCCAAAAAGTTCAATTTTGGTCTCATCACTCCAAATTACCTTGTTCCAGAAGTTTTGAAGCTTGTCTCTGTGCTGTTTTGCATATTGTAGGCAGGATACTTTGTGGCATTTGCACAGTAATGGTTTTCTCCTGGTGACTTGACCATGCAGCCCATTTTTCTTCAAGTGCCTCCTTACTGTGCATCTTGAAACAGCCACACCACTAGTTTTCAGAGAGTCCAGTATTTTAGCTGATGTTATTTGTGGGTTTTTCTTTGCAGCCCGAACACTTATCCTGGTAGTTGTGGATGAAATCTTTGTTGGTATACCTTACCGTGGTTTTGTTTTTACAGACCCCCTGATTTTTCATTTGTTAATCACAGTTTGAACGCTGCTGACTGCAATTATCAATTCCTTGGATATCTTTTTGTATACCTTTCCTGTTTCATATAGTTCAACTACCTTTTCCCATAGATCCATTGACAATTCATTTACTTTCCTCATGACTCATAATCCAAAAATGTCAGTGGCTGGATGAAAGATGCAAGAGTCTGTCTGGATCCCAGAAACTCACTCAGCTTTTATGCACACACACTGATTGCAAGCAAATAGGTCACAGGTGAGGATGTTAGCTTTAGTAGCCAGTCAAACCCATTTGTGTCAACTTCTGTGCATGTTATCAGGCCAAAATCACCAGGGTATGTAAACTTTTGATCATGGTCATTTGGATGTTTTGGGTTGTCATTATGATTTAAAACAAGAAAACACAGTAGTTTGACAATAAATGGCTTCACCCAACCACAAGCCATGAGTGGAGAAAAGTTTTGATGTTATCATTCATATTCTCTGAAAAAAGGCCAAGAAAGCAAAAATTCTGCCGGGGTATGTAAACTTTTGAGCATAACTGCAATTCACCTCCTACCTCTCCTTACACAATGACTTCTTCACAGATCACAGAGCATGCTTGATCACATGCATGATCACAGAGCATAGGAAAGATCTCCTACAGAAGTCTGAGCTATCTCCTGTCCACTGCTTCTAATGTCCATATGGCTGCTGAAATGCATATCTCTAAGCAGTGTCGGACTGGGTTGGCAAAGGACCACCAATATCATTGATTCTTGGGGCCCACTGTTCAGCCACATGCGAAAATAACCTGACCCTATTACACAAATTTACTCTCGCTTCTATGTAATATTAATTTGGCTAGCTAGTTTAATGAAGGAATAGATTATACCTTTTTCTGAAAATTACGAATCAAGTGTAATAGGACTACTCATTAGCACTCCTTCATAGGGGCCTACCGCAGGATTCTCCTGTGGGCCAGTCTGAGCCTGTTTATAAGGATTGGACTTAATGCTGCTGGCCAATCTGGCCACTTACAGGTGGGTGGTAAGTCAGGCCATACCCTTCATGTTTACATCAAGATAATCATGTACAAGTAAAAAAAATATGGAAATTAAAAATAGATTGAAAAAAATATATTTATCACTATGTGCTTTTAATTATAAGAAGAAATTTATATGTAGCACAATCACTTTGTGTCACCCAATGTCCAAAAAACTTGGGATGGCAAATCTGCAATAGGAAAAATAAGCAAACAGCAACAACAAAATCAATCATCAGAATATCTCTCTATTTATATATTAAAGGGATGGGTCATTCCCATCTGCATAAATGGATATTGCCGCATAGTGGTTATAAATACAAGCAATTTTGCAATTTACTGATTATTAAAATTTTCAGCCATTCTTGAGGTATTAACAGCTTTTTCTTTTGTATACAGATCATTGCCCTGGAGACCAACCGCTAAATGCTTACTTTCCTGTTCTGGACATAATGTGGTCATATTGGCCTGAGTACCCAGATCATATCACGCACGTACAAGATACATCCGCTGTAAAATGCAGATCGTGAAGAACATAGTAAAGCGAGATTCTGTTTACATAACACAGATACATGGCTTCTTACATAATAAAGGTTCTGCAGGTCTAAACTCTTAACACTCCCTTGAGATGCCCCTTCAATGCCCTCACTACACAGGTTCAAACACGAGAAGCACACCTGGTACCAACCATGGAGAAACACCTAAAAGCTGTTGTCAACAAAGTACACACCCTTCAACCAGTCCAGGGGTGGTTCCCTGAATTTCAGGTCTTTCCTTCTGGACCATTGAATTTCCCTTCTTTATACTGACTATAGAGAAATAACATTCATTGAATAATTCACTTGCCGGGAATAGGAACTACTTGTGTCATCTGCACCCCCTCACATTTATAAGAACAGGTTGCTTTCCATACTACTATCCAGTATTCCCCATGTTGGGCATTAGGAGATCAGCATACCAGTAATTCGTTTTTGGAGAAGTCATCTGAACTGCAGTTATTAGTAGAAAGAAATTTAGGGAACAACAGTTCTTAAAGGTGTTGTCCGGCCTTAGGCTACAAGTCTGAAGTCACTCTATGTAACTGCAGACTTATGAATCCTCACATCACATACACTGTGCGATGTGAGGATTTCCTGGGGCCGGGATCAGGTGGCCACATTCCAACTAGACTTGCCAGGCCTCGCTCGATACACGTCCCAGGAGAGGAGTATGGCACTTTTTTTTTTCCGCAGCATATGGGGGCATATTCTATGGAGCAGCATATGGGGGCATATTCTATGGGGCAGCATATGGGGGCATATTCTATGGGGCAGCATATGGGGGCATAGTCTATGGGGCAGTATATGGGGGGCATAGTCTATGGAGCAGCATATGGGGGCATAGTCTATGGAGCAGCATATGGGGGCATAGTCTATGGAGCAGCATATGGGGGCATAAACTATGGAGAAGCATATGGGGCATAATCTATGGAGCAGCATATGGGGGCATATTCTATGGAGCAGCATATGGGGGCATATTCTATGGAGCAGCATATGGGGGCATATTCTATGGAGCAGCATATGGGGGCATAGTCTATGGAGCAGCATATGGGGGCATAGTCTATGGAGCAGCATATGGGGGCATAAACTATGGAGAAGCATATGGGGGCATAATCTATGGAGCAGCATATGGGGGCATATTCTATGGGGCAGCATATGGGGGCATATTCTCTGGGGCAGCATATGGGGGCACAGCCTATGGAGCAGCATATGGGGGCATAGTCTATGGAGCAGCATATGGGGGCATAGTCTATGGAGCAGCATATGGGGGCATAATCTATGGAGGAGCATATGGGGGCATAGTCTATGGAGCAGCATATGGGGGCATAAACTATGGAGAAGCATATGGGGGCATAATCTATGGATTCCACGCTCAGCTTATACACGAGTCAATAAGTTTTCCCAGTTTTATGTGGCAAAATTAGGGGTTGGCTTATACACGAGTATATACGGTAAGTATTTACACCTGACAAATGTTTGAAATTGAACAATGCCTGACCAACTCAAGGGCCAACCATTGTGTGAAAGTAAACAGTGTCCACCCTACAAAATTTGCACAGCTAATGTCTTAGGTAAACTATTCCAGACCAATTCAACTCCCCCCCACAGCTGTTCTTACATTTGTAATTATGTATCTTTTCATGAACTCATGAACTTTTTGTTCAGAATAGTCACTATTTTTTTAAGACATAAAAATCCTTTCCATTAAAGAATTTGATCAATGTGCCCTTTTTTCCAAAAATGTTTTATGGTTTCACATATGTCTTGCGTTGTTCATGCTTGTAAGGTGGAAGCGAAGCTAAACTTTGGGATACTGAAAATGCAGCAAAAATCATGAAAAAAAGGCAGCAAAAACCTGCTTTTTGTCTGAAGCTTTTCATATTGTCAAAGCATCAGGTTTTGGCTGCAGAAAAAAAGCAATGTGTGAACATAGCCTTACACTGATTTTCACTGTAAATGGAGCAACCTTATCAGGTCTAATAGTCTATTTAATAATGTATACAGTTTGTATTATGAAATCTGGCAACAGATTTGCTTTAAAGGGGTGATCCAGCATCTAAAATGTATTTCCTAAATATCTTTCCCTAACCACTTTTGCAATTAGCCTTATTACACAATACACTACACTTTTTCCTATCTATCTAATCCCTGATGGACTCCTTCCCAGGAAAAACGCATTTTTTTTGCACGTTTTTGACGCGTTTTTTTCTGGAGCATCCACATTCTCATATAATATAGTTGGAAATGCATTTTTTTCTGCAAAATTAATGAACATGCTGCGTTTTTTTACCCAATGCGTTTTTTTGGGCGGAAAAAAACGCATCATGTGCACAAAAATTGCGGAATGCATCATAAGAATGGAATGCTTAATGTATGCGTTTAAGCGTTTCTGCAGGGAAAAAACGCTTAAAAACATGAAAAAATCGCTTACGTGGGCACACAGCCTAAATGTGTTTTTTTTTTTACTGTCCTTCCTGTAACATTTTGTTTTAGAGGCGTCTCAAACGTGATTTCGCAGGAGGCTGGGACTGCACTCACTCCCAGTAGCATCCATCACTACTCCTGGAAGAGCACATCAGGCGGCAGTGCTACAGTTACTCTCCTAGAGACGTGAGTGCAGCGCTGGCATTCTGCTTCTATATTTTCCTCAGCTGTAGCATCTAACTGAAAGAAGACATTGTCAGGGGAAGAAGACATTGTCAGGGGGCTGAGGTATAAGCAGTGCATGACAACAATGCTGTCCTAAAGCTTTTTGCCCCATCCTCAAACAAATTGTCGTCAGGGGTTCACGTGAACTGCAATAATGACTTGCACTGGTAAGTGTACTGTCAGTGTGCTACCCATTTTGTATTGGGACAGCACACAGATGTTTAACCCCCTTCATGATTTTCCATTTTTTCCCACTTTCGTTTTTTTCTCCCTTCATTCCAACACTCGTAACTTTCTTTATTTTTTGTCCCCATAACCATATGACTACTTGGCATTTGTGGGACAAGTTGTACTTTTGAATGACACCATTCATTTTATTATCACGTGATACACTGAAAAGTGGCAGAAAAATTCCAAGTGTGTTGAAATTGCAAAAAATTCCACAATTCATTTTTGGGTTTTTTATTTACCATATTCACTATAAGACAATAAGATTCTCCAGGTCAGTACGATTACGCAGATAGCAAACATGTATCCACCACATTCTGAAGGAGGTAATTATAAATGTGTATAGGCCCTGGTGACACATTCCACGCCAGCTGTTTTACTTTATTTGACAGATTATTCAATCACCTGTAAATCGGCCTTCTGCAAATTAGAGTTGTGGTGCCATCCATTGGCTTCCCACTTTTTAGTTCTCATCTACATTTGCACGTCATTGTGTAATAAATGTTTACTCTTTATCCTGCTTCGTTTAGTACAATTTATTTTGTAGGATTAGGTTCTCTTTGTGTATCGAATCCCATTTTCTAGCTCCATGTAAATATTTTTGACACTGGTATATTTTTTTTTTACAAGAATTGTGTATGTACCTTTTTGTGTGCTCCCTTTTCTTTCAGATACCAAACATGTATTTTTTTATTTAAGTGGTGAAAAAAAATCCAGAAATTTGAAAGAAAAAAATGATGCTTATGCTGCAATTTTCCGAGACCCATACGGTTTTCATTTTTCAGTAATGGGGCTGTGTGATGGCTTATTTTTTTGTGCCCTGACCTGGTGTTTTTCGTGATACCTTTTTGGGGTAGATATGATTTTTTTAATCTCATTCATTTTATTGCAATGTTGCAGCAATCAAAAAATCCTGTAATTTTGATTTGTTTTCTCTTGTTACGCCGTTTAACGATTAGTTTATTTTATATTTCGTTAGATTGGACTATTACAAACGCAACAATGCCAAATATGTGTGTTTTACGTCATAGGTCATAAAGGGATTAAAAAGAATTATCCACTACTTTATCAATAATGACCTATCCTTAGGATAGGTCATCAATATCTGATTGGTCGGGGTCCAACACACGGCACCCCCGGACGATCAGCTGACCACCGGCCAGATAGTCTCAATTGCAGAGCTTCTCAGTTTTCTGGGTACTAGGGTACTGCACATTCGCCTCCGAGCAGCCATTAATCACCTATCCTTAGGTTAGGTTATCAATGATAAAGTAGTGAACAACCTCTGTATGTCAATGTTACAAAGTTGCTTGTTGTACTTGGAAATCCTAGGTATATGAAAAAACACAAAAAAGCTAAGACTAAGATTCTTGTATCAGGTTCAATTATTGTCATAGATGTTGTGTATTTACCTAGGATTTGTCTCTTTTCAAACAGTGAAACAATTGCATACACATGAAATTCCAACTCAATGCTGCTGTAAGACGTATCCATGGGCAGTTATGATCTGCCAAGGGAATAATATGTTGATCCAACACCCTTGGCACAGATGAGTTATCTGATTATGTTCTATAAATGATCAGCTTGAAATATGAAGAGAAATTGTCACCCGGCTTTCTCTCTATCATTTGTCGGCATCTTGGGTTGTGTTCACAATATATTTTTGCAGCTTTTTCTAATTTAGCACCATTAATTTCATAGTGATTTACAAACATTATCACCACTGGCTCACAATCTCAATTCCCTATGAGTATGTCTTTGGAATGTTTGAGGAAACCCACACAAACATGGGGAGAACATATAAACTCCTTGCAGATGTTGTCCTTGGTGGAATTTGAACCCAAGACCCCAGAACCCATACAGTGCTCACCACTGTGCTACCCATGCCCCATTCTGCCCAGTTATCGATTTATCATCCATCTACTCCAAGCTTCCTCAAGGTAGGAATAGGAGTTGAGTTTCCTCGGAAATGGATACAATTTTTAAGGGTTCTCTTACGATAAATAGGTACTAGACTATGGGGTTACTCTTGGCATGGCTAGATCCAGAACTAGCCCTACATGGATGTTTTTAAAAAGTCACTCCCATAAAAGTTTTTTCACTTAATATATTGCAGTCATCATATTACATGGCACTGTGTACTTACAATTGCTCATTTTGCCTTTCTACCCAGCTATTTCTTCTCTTTTCTCTGCATTATTAAGAAACAGGAAGTCTCTTATTCCTACAGAAATCATTCCACTCTTCAATTCCTGACCCGGGCTGCTCTGCTCCTTCCTTCACTTTTGCACTGACCTATGACTCCTACAGGGAAAATTGACCTCCTGTTTCTACATATAGCTTAGAAGGAATCAGCTAGTCAGCTTTTAATCATGTGACGTCATAGACCTAATGGAAAAGAGAAGAATTAGCTGGGTAGAAGGGCAAGATGAGCAATTCTAAGTACGCAGTGCTAAATAATGTTGATGGGAGTGCTTGTTTAAGCAGCATACAGTGTAATGCCTGAATAACTGTGCTATACATTGGCCAAAAAACTCTTGCAAAAATAAAAATGCTACACAGTGCTGTCACTGCTATACTCTGAAAAAAAAAGCTTAATGTCCAGTGCCTAAGTGACAGTGCCACTAAGGCTATGTGCCCACATTGCAAAAATGCAAGTCCCTGCTGCGGGTAAAACGCATGCGGAATTCACATGCGTTTTCCAGTAAAACACAAGCGTTTTGCAAGCATTTTTAGCTTGCAGAATGCTTGCGCTTTCCAAGCAATTTGAAGAATCGCTTGGAAAGGTGATTGACAGGTTGGTCACACTTGTCAAGCATAGTGCTTGACAAGTGTGACCACCTTTTTACTATTAATGCTGCCTATGCAGCATCAACAGTAAAAGATAGAATGTAAAAAATAATAAAAAATAAAAAACAGGGATATACTCACCTTCAGGCGGCCCCCGGCAATGCTGCCGGCAAGCTCCGTTCCTAGAGATGCATTGCAAGAATCACCTCAGATGACGTCGCGGTCACACGACCGTGACGTCATCTGGGGTGATTCGCGCAATGCATCCCTGGGACCGGAAGATGCTGGCAGCGTGGCTGAGGGCGGGAAGGACTCCGGGGGCTGACAGAGGGTAAGTATATCCCTATTTTTTATTTTAATTCTATTTTTTACAGGATTATGGTACCCAGGGTCTGGAGGAGAGTTTCCTCTCCACCAGACCCTGGGTACCATCAGCACATGAAGCGCTCACTTTAAGCATGGTGGGCATAGCCACATGTGTAAAGTGAGCATTTCAATGCATTCCTATTGCGGCGGAATCGCCGTGGTTCCGCAGAAATAATGAACATGCTGCGGATTTTATCGCTATGCGATTCCGCAGCATGGACACTGCAACTTAAGGTCACAAAACAGAAGTCAAATAATACCCACATATAGTATCTAAATAACAGCTCCATACATAATCGAATAACTGTGTAATACCTAGCCGCAGGTTATCAGCCTTCTGTTGTCCGCCTTTAGCAGGTATGTCTGCCCTGCCCAACTACACAAATCACACACCCCAATAGCTTTCCCTGGTTTCTGAGTCATTACCTTTTCGATTAAGAAGAATGTAGCTGCATAACAAAACAGAGAAGTCGATGATAGGAAGATACCAGTGACCAAAACAGCATTATTCTATTACTCACAGGTACATGAACATCTTCTGAAAAGTAATTCACTGTTCTGAACAACTTTGAACAACATGATACACAAATAACAGTACAGATTAGTGTATCTCCAGGAATATAAAAAATGTCATGTTTTGAAAGTCCTTAACACCAAGAACAGGCCCAGGAAACTATGAAAAATCTGAATAATATTTTGAGAGATATGAAATTTCGAAACGGTTATAATGAAGAAGGGAGATTAGAGTTAGAAGATCTGACCAGGAATCATAGCAAGAGACGAGACTAGTCCGGCACCGCCGACTCTTTCCTAGTGATTGATAGATCTCTCCCTATGTACACGGGAGGGAGAGACCTATCAATCATCTGCAGCAACTCTGGAAGAAGGCTGTTGTGGGTGGAGCTGGACAAATCTTGTCTCTGCCTATGGTCTCGGCCGCCCGGATCTAATTACCGTAAATTTTATCTGAAACTCATGCAGCAAGGCTATGATTTGTGCTGCCAATGGATTGGGCAGCATAAATAAGATGACGGATACCCTTTAACAATATATGCTGCAAAATCTAGTGACAGATCTCCTATAAAACATACCCTTCTGTGCAAACTTCACACTAGACCTTGGAAATTAATCAGGAAATTTTAGAGCACTTCATGCTTCCCTCTGCCAACAAGATTTTTGGAGATGGAAATGTCATTCTCCAGCAGGACTTGGCACCTGTCCACACTGCCAAAAGGACCAATACCTGGTTTAAAAGCAACAGTATCACTGTGCCTGATTGGCCAACAAACTGGCCTGACCTTAACCCCATAGAAAATCTATGGGGTATTGTAAAGAGGAAGATGAGAGACACCAGACCCAACAATGCAGACGAGCTGAAGGCTGCTATCAAAGCAACCTGGGCTTCCATAACCCCTCAGCAGTGCCACAGGCTGATCGCCTCCATGCCACGCTACATTGATGCAGTAATTGATGCCAAAGGAGCCCCGACCATGCATTGAGTGCATTTACTGAATATACATTTCAGTAGCCCAACATTTCGAGTTTTAAAATTATTTTTTCAATCTGGTGTTATAAAGTATTCTAATGTACTGAGATAATGACTTTTGGGTTTTCATTGGCTGTAAGCCATAATCATCAACATTAACAGAACTAAACACTTGGAATACATCACTCTGTAATGACGCTATATAATATAGGAATCATAAGAAATGCCTTTAATAATTACAACACGGAGGACTGTGACAAAGCTATAACCAAGTGGGGAACCAACCAGTGTACCCTAAGGGGTAAGGTACACTGGTTGGATCCCCACTTTGGGTAAATATGATCATGGTGTGTTTTCTAATTTACTTACCTTGAATTATGATGTGCACTATCCATCTCTGGTCCTCTCTTTATACTATTCATTAATTCAATATTATCTATTCCACTGAGAGTTTCATTGTCCTTTTGAGAGGATCAGAAATGAATATTTCAGCATGTCCGACATTTACCTTTAATTTTTGCATATTTGCTTCTTGATTATATAGCACAATTATTTTTACACTTTCACTTTATATGTTATAATAATGCTATATTTAGGCAATGTCTTATACATATAGTGTTTGAGGTTATTTGCTAAATTTTATCGCACATCAATATTTTTATCCCTCCACTGTTTTGCTTATTCCAGTTTCTTCGTGGTTTGCTTTCATCTCCAACACTTTTTATGAATTTATATAATATATGAGTTTCACTTTTTGTGTTGAAGAACTGAAATAAATTAGCTTTTTGATGATATTCTAATTTTGTGAGATGCAACTGTATAGCTTTGATTCCCTTTTTCTAAATGTACAGTATATGCACAATAGTAGATTATTACATAAACGTGCTTTATATGTAGCATTTGATTGTTATTTGTATAGGAATCATTTTCTATAGCATAATCTTTATTGTCAGGCAGTTTTATTGGTTGGTATCCATCAGGAACTCCTACTCTCTGTTACAATTTTTTTCTCCTTTTATTGTCATGCATCGACAATCCGATTTCATCAGTGTACTGTAATTATTCATCATGTGTTTTCATTCTATAGGTGTCCACACCAAAATAGCAATCTGATCTAATTGTTGCCCTTTTTTGCTGCGTTTTCCTTTTTTTTAGGTTAAATTTTAGGGCAGACTTTAAGTAGAATTTTTAAATGCATTTTTAGTGTAGCAACTGCAGTATTTCCAGGAGTAAATGCACCAAAAAAAGGCACAATTCACCAGCATCTTTAAATACACAGTGCAAATGAGTCTTTATAAAATAATATCCACTTTTCTTGACATGTTAAATGCTGCAAATTTTCTAAAAAAAAGCAAACAAAAAAAAATGAGGGGTTATGCTAAGTTAGATCATAGCATTTAATGCTCTGCCATTGTTTCATGATTCATACAGGGAAACATTACAAAGCATTTTGAGGCAATTGTTTTTAATCAGCTTGTTCAATTGCATAAAATGAGCATTCTGTGCAGAATACTGACTCAAACTGACAGAGTCGCTGTCAGAGGTAACATCATCCTGCTGTGACTGGGATGAGTGATGTGCCATGTTTTCCATAATATCCTCTGCTTCCTACCCACTAATATGCTTGCCAGAGACAAAGGAGGCCAACTGTGACCTGCGTTTGGTAGTACAACTTCCCACACAGCTGGTGACAGGTGGGATGATGCTGCTTCGTTAGTGTCTTCCATATTCTGTTTTTTTTTTATTTTACACTTCCCTGTCCACTACCATTGCTATTTTACAATATATTTACTATTACAATTAAATTTTGACAATCTTTTCAACCCCAATTATTCATCCTTTGCCAAAAAAAAGTATGTAACAACAAATACTAGGTAGGTTGGTACAAGTACAGAAAGTAAAATTTGGCAGCAGGCATTAACATAATTGTAGCATTGATGATTATTAAATTGGACTAGTAAAACGGGTGCAAAAACAGACATGCATAGCTCAATGTTGACCTTCTTTCACTTAACAAATTTCAACTCGCTTCCCAAAAAATTCAGTAAAATATAAATGCTAGGTAGATACAAGTGCACAATCCAGCGTCTGTAACACAGCGCTATATTAGACTGGTGTGGAGTATAGAGATATAAAATTGTTTAACCCCTTCACTACCAAGGATGGTTTGCACGTTAACTCCCGGGCCAATTTTTACAATTCTGACCACTGTACCTTTATGAGGTCATAACTCTGGAACGCTTCCATGGATCCCGGTGATTCTGACATTGTTTTCTCGTGACATATTGTACTTCATGTTAGTGGTAAAATTGCATTCAAATAACTTGTGTTTATTTGTGAAAAAAAACGGAAATTTGGCGAAAATTTTGAAAATTTCGCAATTTTCCAACTTTGAATTTTTATGCCCTTAAATCACAGTGATATGGCACACAAAAAACTTAATACATAACATTTCCCACATGTTTACTTTACATCAGCACAATTTTGGAACCAAAATTTTTTTTTGTTAGGAAGTTATAAGGGTTAAAAATTGACCAGTGATTTCTCATTTTTGCAACATCATTTTATTTTTAGGGACCACATCACATTTGAAGCCACTTTGAGGGGTCTATATGATAGAAAATACCCAAAAGTGACACCATTCTAAAAACTGCACCCCTTAAGGTGCTTAAAACCAAATTCAAGAAGTTTATTAACCCTTTAGGTGCGTCACAGGAATTTTTTGAATATTAAAAAAAAAAGGACATTTAACTTTTTTTCACAAAAAAAAAAATTCAGGTTCAATTTTCTTTATTTTACCAAGGGTAACAGGAGAAATTGAACTGCAAAAGTTATTGTGCAATTTGTCCTGAGTACGCTGATACCTGATATGTGGGGGGGAACCACTGTTTCGGCGCATGGCAGACCTCAGTAGGGAAGGAGCGCCGTTTGACTTTTTCAATGCAAAATTGGCTGGAATTCAGATCGGACGCCATGTCGCGTTTGGAGAGCCCCTGATGTACCCTAAACAGTGGAAACCCCCCCAAGTGACCACATTTTGGAAACTAGACCCCCCAAGGAACTTATCTAGATATGTGGTGAGAACTTTGAACCCACAAGGGCTTCACAGAAGTTTATAACGTACAGCGGTACAATTAAAAAATCATATTTTTTCCACAAAAATGATCTTTTCACCCCCAATTTTTATTTTTCCAAGGGTAACAGGACCTAAAAGTTATTGTGCAATTTGTCCTGAGTACGCTGATACCCCATATGTGGGTGTAAATGACTATTTGGGCGCATAGCAGAGCTCGGAAGGGAAGCAGCGCCATTTGACGTTTTTGGCTAGAATTGAGATCGGACACCATGTCGCGATTGAAAAGCCCCTGATGTACCAAAACAGTAGAAACCCCCCACAAATTACACCATTTTGGAAACTAGACCCTCCAAGGAACTTATCTAGATGTGTGGTGAGCACTTTGAACCCCCCAGTGCTTCACTGAAGTTTATAACGTCCAGGCGTGAAAATAAAAAAATCGTATTTTTTCCACAAACATCATCTTTTAGTCCCCATTTTTTTATTTTCCCAAGGGTAACAGGAGAAATTGGACCCCAAAAGTTGTTGTCCAATTTGTCCTGAGTACGCTGACACCCCATATGTGGTAGAAAACTACTGTATGGGGACACGTCGGGGCTCGGAAGGGAAGTAGTGACGTTTTGGAATGCAGACTTTGATGGAATGGTCTGTGGGTGTCATGTTGCCTTTGGAGAGCCCCTAATGTACCTAAACAGTGGAAACCCCCCACAAATGATCCCATTTTGGAAACTATACCCCCTGAGGAACTTATCTAGATGTGTGGTGAGCACTTTGAACCCCCAAGGGCTTCACAGAAGTTTATAATGCCCAGGCATGAAAATAAATAAATCGTATTTTTTCCACAAACATGATCAATTAGTCTCCAATTTTTTCATTTTCCCAAGGGTAACAGGAGAAATTGGACCCCAAAAGTTGTTGTCCAATTTGTCCTGAGTACGCTGATACCTCATATGTGGGAGAAAATTACTGTATGGGCACACGTCGGGGCTCGGAAGGGAAGTAGTGACGTTTTGGAATGCAGACTTTGATGGATTGGTCTGCGGGTGTCATGTGCGTTTGGATAGCCCCTGATGTACCTAAACTATTGAAACTCCCCACAAGTGACCCCATTTTGGAAACTAGACCCCCCACGGAGCTTATCTAGATGTGTGGAGAGCACTTTGAACCCCCAAGTGCTTCACAGAAGTTTATAACGCCTGGGCGTGAAAATAAAAAAAACATTTTTTTCCGCAAAATTATATTTTTGCCCCCAATTTTTTATTTTCCTAAGGGTAACAGGAGAAATTGGACCCCAAAAGTTGTTTTGTAATTTGTCCTGAGTAGGCTGATACCCTACATGTGGGGGTAAAACACTGTTTGTGCGCATGGCAGAGCTTGGAAGGGAAGGAGCACCATTTGACTTTTTCAACGCAGAATTGGCTGGAATTGAGATCAGACGCCATGTTGCCTTTGGAGAGCACATGATGTGCCCAAACAGTGGAAACCCCCCAATTATAACTCCAACCCTAACCTCAACACACCCCTAACCCTAATCTGAGCCCTAGCCCTAACCCTAGCCCTAACCCTAACCCTAACCCTAGCCCTAACCCTAGCAGTAACCCTAACCCTAGCCCTAACCCTAGCGGGAAAATGGAAATAAATACATTTTCTTTTAGTTTTATTATTTTTCCCTAACTAAGGGGGTGATAACGGGGGGTTTGATTTACTATTTATGGCGGTTTTTATGTTTGGCAGCTGTCGCACGCTAAAAGACGCTTTTTATTGTAAAAATAGTTTTTGCATCACCACATACTGAGAGCTATAATTTTTCCGTATTTTGACCCACCGAGTCATGTGAGGTCTTATTTTTTGCGGGACGAGTTGACGTTTTTATTGGTACCATTTTCGGGCACGTGACATTTTTTGATCGCTTTTTATTCCGATTTTTGGGACGCAGAATGAACAAAAATCAGCGTTTCATGAATTTCTTTTGGGGGGTGCGTTTACACCGTTCCGCGTGCGGTAAAATTGATAAAGCGTTTTTATTCTTCGGGTCAGTACGGTTACAGCAATACCTCATTTAGGTCGTTTTTTTATGTTTTGTCGGTTTTTTGCAATGAAAACAATTTTATATAAAAAATAATTATTTTTGTATCGCTTTATTCTGTGAGCTATAACTTTTTTATTTTTTTGCGGATGACGCTGTATGGTGGCTCGTTTTTTGCGGGACAAGATGATGTTTTCAGCAGTACCATGGATATTTATATGCGTCTTTTTGATCGCGCGTTATTGCACTTTTTGTTCGGTGGTATGATAATAAATCATTATTTTTTGCTTCGTTTTTTATTTTTATTTTTTAAGGGGTTCGCTAAAGGGGTTAACTAATGGGACAGTTTTATAGGGCAGGTCATTACGGACGCGGCGATACCAAATATGTGTACTTTTATTGTTTTTGTTTTTTTTTATTTTGAAAAAATGGATTTATTGGGGAATATTTTTTTTTTTTTTACTAATTTATTTAGCGATTTTTTTTAAATTATTTTTAACACTTTTTTTTTTTTTTTACTTTATTACCTTGTCCCAGGTGGGACATCACTGTCCTGTGACAGATCGCTGATCTGTCACATCACAGATCACTGTGACAGATCAGCAATCTGTCACAGGCAGTTCTGCAGACTTCCTCATGCCTGCGCTTTGCAGGCAGTGAGGAAGTCAGCTCTCTACAGGCCCCCGAAGGCCCCCATCGCCATCTTGGATCCGGGGGCCTGTAGGGAAAGAGCCCCCCGCAGCAGCGCTGCACATTGCGCTGCCGTGGGGGGCTCAGGGAAGCACGGAGGGAGCCCCCTCCCTGCCGATGCTTCCCTTTAACCCCCGGTACACCACGATCGCGTTTGATCACGTGTACAAGGGGTTAACGTGTCGGGGGCGGTCCGTGACCGCCCCTGACACATTGTGCCGGGTGTCAGCTATGATAATTAGCTGACACCCGGCCGCGATCAGCGGCGCTCACCACGTGGGCGCCGCTGATCGCTGGGACGTAATATTCCGTCCATGGTAGTTAGGTCCAGGGTCACATGGACGGAATATTACGTCCTTTGTAGGTAAGGGGTTAAAAAAGTAAAGCAGATGAGGAAAAAAATGGGTGTAATGCACATACTTTGTAAGGTTAAATTTAAGCTTACAGTTACATTGTAAAAAATATTGTACTGCCTTGCTGCTCTTTCTAGTGCATTATGAATGAAAAAAAACAACAACATTTAATTGTAATTCACATGCAACAGGATAGATGCAGGCAACACTATGTCACTAATCAATCACACTGAGTCAGGCATTACTGCTGGCAACTTTGCTATCCCCCTCCCCCATCAATAGGTTATTTGTAGACTGGTACAGTCATATGTTTCACTGCTTCATTTGTACTCACTGTCTGGAGTATTTATCCAATGTTTTAATGCTTTCTCTTCCTTTCTCTATTGCTGTGCTGTGAGTGCTGATATTCTCTCACTATCCTAAAATCACCCTAAAATGATTGCTGCATTCCCTGCCTCAGCTTTTATACAGTCTATGATAGTTCCTACTTGCTTGCTGCATTATACCATGCAAAGTGATAACTGCAAGGCATTATGTGGAGACTAGTGATGAGTGAACGTGCTGAGATAACGTCTTATCTGAGCATGCTCGGTGTGTGTTACCGAGTATCTTGGGCGTGCTCGTATATTATGTTTGAGTCCCCGTGGCTGCATGGTTTGTGACTGTTATCCTGAACACATGCAGGGATTGCCTGTTTGTTCGGGAATACCCACATGTGTTCAGGCTGTCTTAGAGTCCCGTTTCACTTAGCGACGCACCAGCGATCCCGACAACGATGCGACCTGGTAGGGATCGCTGGTGTGTCGCTAAATGATCACTAGTAAGCTGCCAAACAGGCAGATCTCTTCAGCGACGCAGCAACGATCCAGCGATCAAACACAGCGATGCGCGCTGGCCAGCGGATGCCGACAACGAAAAAATGGCCCAGGACAGTCCTGCTCAATCAACGATATCCAGCAGGGGGGGCCAGTCGCTGCTGCGTGTAGCATGTAGCGAGATTGCTGTTGTGTCACTAAATCGGTGACGCATTAGCAATCTCGCTAGCCATCTCGTTATGTGAGACGGGGTCTTAACAACCACAAATCATGCAGCCAGTGGGGACTCAAACATAATATGTATAAGAGCACGCCCAAGATAATCAGATAACACCCGATCATGCTTGGATAAGCACGTTACACCATCACTAATGGAGACCCACATAGTTGCACTTGATGTGATGTAAGCCTTCTGTGGCTGATGAAATCTTTAATCAGAAGATTTGACACAAATATGATTTGCATCAAATTGATTGGCTTCTTTCTACAAATAGGTCTATCTGTTCTTGAAAGTGTAACTTCTCCAACTTCATTCTATGGGATAAGACATCTGATAAATGGAATTCTGTACAAAGGTGGTGAAATAGTACATAGTCACATGAATTGTTTTTTACCATATGCAATGGCATGTCATATAGCAGGTTGTAGAATAGAAAAAGTACTGTAGGACAAAAAATACACAATTTTCTTTAGAGGTCTGTAATCAGATCGCTATTCCTGGACCTGTGTGGGATGTCATATTTTAGTTTAGACAGTGTTTCTTGTTTTATACTCTAAAACAGTCAGGACTGAGGTAAACCTCACTTGTTTGCAGGCTGTGCTGGGACTTATGGTTCCCTGACAGTTGAGGAGTAGCAGGTATGAAGAAAAATGATGAACAACAACCACTTACGATGTAGATCGCTGGACCATGAGCTGTGTGTGGGAGCACTAATTACCCCTGCAGGTAATGAAATATTACAGGGCAGCTATTGAAATCAATGGCTTATCTGCTTAATGTATGGATTAGCTGCGCCCTCTGAGAAATTATTTGCAGCAACATTATGCACTTTCTAATACATACAGTCGCATGTAAATGTTTGGGCACCCCTGGTCAAAATTACTGTTATTGTGAACAGTTAAGCAAGTTGAAGATGAAATGATCTCTAAAACGCCTAAAGTTAAAGATGACACATTTCCGTAGTATATTAGGCAAAAAAAAAATTTACATTGTTTTCATTTTAAAAATGACTAAACGCAAAATGAGACAATGCAGATGTTTGGGCACCCTTGGAGATTTGTGTGCTCATATAACTTTGACCAAGGTTCCAGACATTAATTACCTGTTAGGGTTATGGCTTGATCACTATCATCTTTAGGAGAGGCCAGGTGATGCAAATTTCCCAGCTTTATAAGAACCCAGCCTCCTCTAACCTTAACCAAAATAACAGCAGCCATGGGTTCTTCTAAGAAGCTGCCTAGCACTCTGAAAATGAAAATGGCAGAGGCCCACAAAGCAGGAGAATGCTATAAAAAGATAGCAAAGAGTTTTAAAGTTGCCCTTTCATCAGTTTGAAATGCAATAAAGAAATGGCAGTTAACAAGAATAATGGAGGTCAAGATAAGGTCTGAAAGACAAAGCAAAATTTCAGTGAGCGTTGCTTGTAGGCTTGCTAGAGGGGCAAATCAGAACCCCTGCTTGACTGCAAAAGACCATCAGAAAGATTTAGCAGACTCTGGAGTTGTTGTACATTGTTCTACTGTTCAGAGACACCTGCAAAAATATGGCCTTCATTGAAGAATCATCAGAAGAAAACATCTCCTGTATCCTCACCATAAAATTCAGCATCTGAAATATGCAAAAGAACATTTAAACATGCCTGATGCACTTTAGAAACAAGTCCTGTGGACTGCTGAGGTTAAAACAGAACTCTTTGGCCACAACCATCAAAGGTATGTGTGGAGCAAAAAGGGCACAGAAGCATGGGGGTAGATCAATCATGCTTTGGGGTTGTGTTGCAGCCAATGGCACAGAGAACATTTCATGGGTAGAGGAAGAATGAATTCAATGAAATTTCAACAAATATTTGATACAAACACAACACAATCAGTAAAAAAAAGCTAAAGTTGAAAAGAGGATGACTTGTACAAATGGATAATGATCCTAGACACAAGTCAAAATCTACAATAGACTACCTAAATAGGCGCAAGCTGAAGGTTTTACAATGTCCCTCACAGTCTCCTGATCTGAACATCATTGAAAATCTGTGGTTAGATCTCAAAATAGCAGTGCATGCAAGACGACCAAGGACTCTCACAGAACTGGAAGAATTTGCCAAGGAAAAATGGATGAAAATTCACCAAACAAGAATTGAAAGACTCTTGGCTGGCTACCAGGTACTAATCGTGCAGTGCCCAAACGTTTGCGTCGGCCCATTTTCCTTTTTGTAATTTTAAAAATGTAAAAGATGAAAAAAAAATACTATACATATACTGTACTGTACAAACGCTATCTCTCTATATATCTTTCTATATATATCTCTCTATATCTATCTATATCTATATATACACATACACACACATTTTTTTTCTCTTCCCTAGAATACAAAGGAAATGTGTCATCTTTAACTTTACGGCCTTTTAGAGATCAGGGGTGCCCAAACTTTTATATGCCACTGTAAGTTTTATTAAGGGGGTTGTCTAGGCTTAGGACAAAAGTCTGCCCTCATGAATTACTCGATATTCCGCGTGCTAATCAGTGGTCATGTGACCACATGTATACGATTTGCATACTTGCTGTCAAGTGCCAACTTGTGAATTAGGAGAAGTCGGATGAGTCTAGTTGGCATGTGACCCCAAGTATTTAAATCGCATACATCCAGTCACATAGGCGCCCACTCTCACAGGGGAAATGTAACATTGTGTGCACCACACGGTATCATGAATCAGCATTCACATTCACCTGGACAACTACTTTAAAGTATATGCATATGATTTGTCTAAAGTATAAACATCCTCTTTAGGCTGATTTCATACTTAAAGAGTAACCGCCATTTTAGTATTTATTTCATAAATCAATAGATGAATTGAAAATTTTGATAATGACTGATCAATTTTGACAGAGAAAAAGCAAATGTCTCTGATAACATAAATTACAAAGTTGCTTATTTTAATAATAATAATAATAAATTTTATTTTTATAGCGCCGACATATTCCGCAGCACTTTACATTTCAGAGGGGATTTGTACAGACAATAGACATTACAGCATAACAATAATCACATACAGTAGATTATAACAAATACCAAGAGGAAAGAGGGCCCTGCTCGCAAGCTTACAGTCTATGAGGAAAGAGGTAGGCACGAAAGGTGGGTGGTAACAGTTGCCCTGATTGTATGGACCAGCCATAATGTTAAGTGTGTGACAGTACAGACACAGAGGGCTAAAGGATGCATAAAGCATGTGGGAGAATGATGCGGGGAACCTGGTTATGGTAAAACTTTTGGCTGTGCCACACAGGGATAGGTTAGGTTAATGTGTTGAGGCGGTAGGCCAGTCTGAATAAATGCGTTTTCAGGACACACTTAAAATTGTGGGGATTGGGGACTAATCGTATTGACCTGGGAAGTGCATTCCAAAGAATTGGCGCGGCACGTGTAAAGTCTTGGAGACGGGAGTGGGAGGTTCTGACTATTGAGGATGCTAACCTCAGGTCATCAGCAGAACGGAGGGCGCGGGTAGGGTGGTATACTGAAACAAGGGAGGAGATGTAGGGTGGTGCTGAGCCATGGAGGGCTTTGTGAGTGAGGGTAATAAGTTTATACTGAATTCTGGAGTGGATGGGTAGCCAGTGTAATGACTGGCACAAGGTAGAGGCATCGGTGTAACGATTGGTGAGGAATATGATCCTGGCTGCAGCATTCAAGACAGATTGGAGAGGGGAGAGTTTGGTAAGAGGGAGACCGATTAGAAGAGAGTTACAATAGTCGAGACGAGAATGAATAAGAGAAACAGTAAGAGTTTTTGCAGAGTCAAAGGTAAGAAAAGGTCGAATTCTAGAAATGTTTTTGAGGTGCAGATGACAAGAGCGAGCCAGTGATCGAATGTGGGGGGCAAAGGAAAGCTCGGAATCAAGTATGACCCCAAGACAGCAGGCCTGTTGCTGGGGAGTAATAGTGGAACCACACACAGAAATGGCAATGTCAGGTATAGGTACATTAGTAGAGGGAGGAAACACCAGGAGTTCAGTCTTTGACAGGTTCAGTTTCAGATATAGTGAGGACATGATATTAGACACAGCATTTAGACAATCGCCGGTGTTTTCTAGAAAGGCTGGCGTGATGTCAGGAGAAGAAGCGTATAATTGGGTGTCATCAGCATAGAGATGGTACTGGAAACCAAATCTACTGATTGTTTGACCAATAGGGGCAGTGTACAAGGAGAAGAGGAGGGGGCCTAGAACCGATCCTTGGGGGACCCCAACAGTAAGGGGAAGATGAGAGGAGGAGGAACCGGCAAAAGATACAGTAAAGGAGCGGTCGGAGAGATAGGAGGAGAACCAGGAGAGAACGGTATCCTTGAGGCCAATGGAACGGAGCATAGTGAGGAGGAGCTGATGATCCACAGTGTCGAATGCTGCAGAGAGATCCAAGAGAATTAGCATGGAGTAGTGACCATTTGATTTAGCTGTTAGCAGATCATTAGAGACTTTAGTGAGGGCAGTTTCAGTGGAGTGTAAAGAGCGGAAACCGGATTGGAGAGGGTCGAGAAGAGAGTTTTCTGAGAGATAGCGGATAAGACGGGAGTGGACCAGGCGTTCCAGGAGTTTAGAGATGAAGGGAAGATTAGAGACAGGTCTATAGTTAGCGGCACAGTTTTGGTCGAGGGATGGTTTTTTAAGTAGTGGATGTATGATGGCATGCTTAAATGAGGAGGGAAAAATACCAGAAGAGAGAGAGAGGTTAAATATTTTAGTTAGGTGAGGGGTGACAGCAGGGGAAAGGGACTGGAGGAGCTGTGACGGAAATGGGTCACTGGTGCAAGTAGTTGGGCGAGAAGATGCAAGGAGCCTGCTTACTTCTTCTTCTGTGACTGGTTCAAAATCAGAGAGTGAGTTAGATGCAGTGGGGGAGGGAGGACAGTGCATGGTATGAGGGGATTTGGAGATAATTTCCTGTCGGATCTGGTCAATTTTTTCTTTGAAGTAATTGGCCAGATCGTCAGCTCGGAGCTCCGTGGTTGGGGCCTGTACTCTTGGATTGAGTAGAGAATGAAAAGTGTCAAAGAGACGTTTTGGGTTATTGGACAGTGAGGTGATGAGGGTGTTGAAATAGGTTTGTTTGGAGAGGTGAAGGGCAGTGTTGTATGTCCTAAGCATAAACGTAAAATGGATGAAATCTTCGGGTAGATTGGATTTTCTCCACAGACGTTCGGCGCACCTGGAGCACCGCTGCAGGAAACGTGTTTGCACCGTGTGCCAGGGTTGTCACCATCTGCGTTGTGGTGTTCTATTTATAGGGGGTGCAAATTCATCCAGGGCAGTTTGAAGTGTTTCATTGTAATGCTTCAATGCAGAATCAGGACATGAGAGGGAGGAGATAGGGGCCAATGAAAACTGCAAGTTCTTCATAAGTTTCTGGGTGTTAATGGCCTGTATGTTTCTATAAGTCTGGACAGTGGGGGTGACCTGAGCAGCCTGGCAGTTCTTGATAGAGAATGAAAGAAGATTGTGGTCAGAGAGCGGGAGAGGGGAGTTTGCAAAATCATCCACTATTTTCATACTACTATTGATTTATGAAATAATAATTAAAACAACTGTTACTCTAACATTTTCCTGGAATTTTCTGCAGCTTTTTATTGTGTTTTTTTACCATTTTGAATGCATTTAGATATTATATGTAAGTCTTGTGCAACATGAAATGCAGTATATACAGTGGGTTTGGTTTTAGTGACCTTTTTAGGGTCAGAGGAATTTTTTTTCCTTTTAAAACCCAACAGACTCCAGGTATGGTATTTATTCTGGAGGTTTTCTTGTTTTTGAAAGTATTTACCAATAAAAACCACCATGAATACCACTATGAATTTGCTTTAAAGGGTTATTACACCTACTGTGTGTATGTAATGAGAACATTTGGTTTACTGATCCTCATCTAAAGAGGCCTATTGTGGCTGCATATGAGAACAGATGCATGTCCGCAGCTCTTTCTAAATTATTTGGGCGTTAAGGCTCACATAAGTCAGTCAAACACGCTGACTTTGGTGGGTCCAGCCAACCAGCTGATGTCTATGGGGATCTACCAATTCTCCCCTCTAAGATGATATGAAAGGACAGTAGAATTGGGCAGTATTGTGATTGGAACGCCTGGTCCTTCAGCTTTTAGGAACTACCATAGGTCACCATTGATTGCCAAAATGGAGTTTGCAATCCCATCCTTTCCCAACAGTTATGATTCTCGTTGTCATCCACAGTAAATGGGTCTTCAGTTAGAATACCTCTTTGATATCTAGTTTGAAGTTATTTTTAGGATTTTCCCAGTAAATACTTCTACGGCATACTGATAGGATATTCAATTATTGCCTGATAATGAATGATCCAACCATTCATACCCCACTTTGAGAATAAGGGTGCTTTCACATTGCGTTCAGGCACATGTTCATTGATCCCGTCAGGGCTTACATCCGAACCTCCGAAAAGGGGATTTGAGCATATTCACCGACCTGGCCATCGACTATAATGGTGCCAGCAGAACAAACATGTGTTCTGATCTGCATCACTTTCAGAAGTATGCGCCTATTGGAGACAGATACTCAGACACAGTCTACTCCAGTAAGCCTACCCTCCCAAAAATGATGCACCTTAGAGCGCACGTTCGCATGGCTGGCACCACCATAGCTTAAGGCCCCGTCGGCGCATATGCCCAAATCCCCCTTTTGTGGAGGTTCAGGTGTAAGCCCTGACGGGACCAACGAACGTGTGCCTGAACGCAATGTGAAAACACCCTAAGAACAGAGTGATCCCATCTGCACATTCACTTTCCATGCCAAGAATAGAAGACTTTGGGATTGGTGAAGTCTCATTAGAAGGACTCCCTCCAGGCAAACATTTAATGACTATCCTATCAATATATATCATAAATGTTTATTACACGCCCCGTCAGGAGAATACTGATGTCATTTATGACAGTCTTTATTTATTTCGTGTTGTTTTAAATATGCGTCAGGATATAATGAAAACCTCAGCGTCACAAAGTGCCTACCTATTGTGTTGAAAATGGCATCTGATTTGCAGGAAGGAGGTCACAGAGCAGGAGGATCTGATCAGGTTGATATATATTATCGTGGGAAAAAATTTCTGCAAAACTTGCATTTTAATCATTGAAATCCCTGGTATTTACTGTATGTGTATATATATATATAGGTATATATATATATATATATATATATACACACACACACACACGAGTCCAGTGGCGGTGCTACTAAGTGATTGACAGTCTTCCCAGTATGAATGTGCATGAGAAGATAGCTGTCAACCACTAGTAGGACCGCCCACTGGACTCATATACATACAAGCACCAGGGATTTCAATGAATAAAATGCAAGTTAAACTAAATTTTTCTTCAGCTTCTCCTACTTTATACCATGTTGTCCACAGACCAGACTACATGTATAACGTGACAGATTCCCTTAAAATGCCCCAATGTACCTCTGTAAGGCGACTGCAGGGGATTATAGATCTGGACATGCGCATCAGATCAGTATCGTCTGAAACTGATGATTTCTACTTGGAACGACCCATATTTCCCCATGGGACACGCAGTGGCAATGGTGTCTCTCCCAACTGAGGTTTCACGCGACCACAGTTATGTCATGTACGTGGCCGACATATGTCACCACACTCCGAATAGTTCTCCCATATAATATGCCATTGCTAGTTATGCAGTTGCCCAGAGCTTTTCTTTGCTTGCATTTACACCAGCTTCCACACATTTTCTTTTTCTGTGTTTCATTATAGCTGGAAAGAATCTGTACTGTGATATCTGTACAAACACACAGAACACACAGACAGTGGAGCCGGCCCGTTTAACCCTTTCCACGCTCCTGACCCCGAGATGAATAGTCGGATGAGTAGTTTATCTTGTGTAAATGATCTTGTATTTGCACAGTGAAAAACTCTTTCAACAAAACACAGAGAGCCAGAATTGCAGATTACAAAGATGCCTTTCAGACATATCCCGCCCCAATATAATAACCTACATGACTCCATCCCAGCTCCTGATCTGTTTTTTTTCCCGCCCTCTCAGGAGCGGTAATATTCACGCCTTTTGCTGTCAAACCAACTTAAAAATACCAATGGATTCTTTTTTTGCTGGAGGGGATATTTAAATATGGCTGACGTGGTGTTTGGGCCTTGTGACCTCCGCTGCAGGCAGCTAGGCCTGCATAGCAGAGATGATCAAACAGCAGATGCTATATTAGCCTCTGACAGTTCCTTACAGAGTTATTCTAGCAGAGAAACCAATAGCTCTGTGCTGGGTAATCATTGTACAAAGGAATCTAAGTACATTTGTGCGATTCAACTCCAATAGATTCTTCCCTGCTATCCACACAACTATAGGATACACAGGGAGCACATCGTGAGATTCATGCTGCTCATGGTTCGGGCAGCGTGAATCTGGTAACAGGTTCCACACATCATTATAAGATGTTTTCAGCTAATAGAACCCCTCAAAAAAAAGTAATGAGGGGTGAATCCCATTATAGGAAGCCCCTATGATCATTTAGCTTGTGGAATGGAATTACTGTGTAAGTACCAAATGGGATCAACTAAATTGGTTGTCCAACCCCACCCCAAACCCAGATCCACCAAAAAAAAAAAATCTAGTAAACGCGCATTCCTAATTTTTTATTTTCTTTAATTGAATGGCCATAACAGTGTTCTCCACCCGAGTACCCTGAAAAATGTACTGCACAAGGATGCGGTCTATCGCAGTCCAATCTGAAAGGAGAAAGGTATCCAATAAAATGTTCTGCATAACTCCGGACCAGAGGGCCAAGGATCTGTGGCGTCCTATATCCGAAACTTAGGTTGGGTTCACATAGCATTCGGGTGCTGCATTTAACGCATTCATTACATAGCAGCATTAACACTATGTAACAGATGCGTTAACGCACCCATAGACAGCTATAGATGAGCGCATCGCTAACACATGTCATAACCGACATGTGCTAGCGATGTGCTGTCATTCTGTGATGGACCGCCGGATGCGGTCTGCAGCGTCCAAGGGTCCGTCACTGCTAGCGCAGATGAAGCATATGCGCTAGCGCGATCGCATAACGTGATTGCGGGAGGGAGTAGCATTAACGCAGTCCATCAACGCTACTGTATGCGCTGAACGAACTGCATTAACGCTATGTGAACCTGGCCTTAATGAGATTTAGTGCTCCCGGCATCCAACTGAGCTGACAACCCAGTGGAACTAGGATCTCAGTCTAAGTTGGCTTTCATCTGGAAGGAAGGGAGTCTGGGGTTTTAAGGGGAAAGAAGAACCTGATCGCCACACACTTCTCCCCTAGACTGATCAGGAGTGAAGCCATAATGGAACTAGATCACGAAGGAGGACAGCCACACGGGCAAAAACAATTTAAATAAATAGTCAAGATGCCTACAGTGTAAATACTGATTGGACCTTTGCCTGGAAATGTTAAAATTCCCCATTCGAGCCAAAAGCCCCAGAATAAGGGTGAGTGCAACTATGTGGGTCTCCATTAGTGATGGGGTAACGTGCTTAGCCAAGCATGATCGGGTGTTATCTGATTATCTTGGGCGTGCTCTTATACATATTATGTTTGAGTCCCCACTGGCTGCATGATTTGTGGTTGTTAAGACCCCGTCTCACATAGCGAGATGGCTAGTGAGATTGCTAATGCGTCACCGATTTAGTGACGCAACAGCAATCTCGCCTGCGATCTCGCTACATGCTACACGCAGCAGTGACTGGCCCCCCCTGCTGGATATCGCTGATTGAGCAGGACTGTCCTGGGCCATTTTTTCGTTGTCGGCGTCCCGCTGGCCAGCGCGCATCGCTGTGTTTGATCGCTTAAAAAAAAGAGAGAAAATGTGTATGCAATTATGCCATAAAACTCAGGTGGCGTTTCACACCCATTTAGTTCAGACACCCCCAGGGGGGCCACTCCTGAGGCATTTCTGCACCTCGAGTTTTCAAACTTAACCTGACCTCATGGCTTCAATCCTGGGGGTTGCAGTCAAATGACTGGATGTCTACATAGGCAACCACGCGTACACCATGAAACTTGCACCCAGTGTGGGTAAGTGTGTCTGACTTTGCATCAGCAGGCAAGCCCAAACCCAATGACACCAACAAACACTGCACTTGATCTAACCCTAAAGGCCAAAAAGCAAAAAAGAACGTTCTTGAATTGTACCCAACGTACTGAGACTACTTTTGCATGGAAAAAAATAGTTCCCACATATTTAAGACCAGTTTCAGAGGAGCATATCTGCAACTATATTACAAATGCAAGTCCTGACCCGACTGCAGTTCTAAAGAACTAAACTGTCAGCTTCATAGAAATCTACTGACCTAAAGTTGAGACCACAGGTGCCACAATGCACTGCATGCCGTGGTCAGTATGTAGACGACTCCTCTATCCAATTCCTGACCAGAATGGAACAGAGTAGTACAGTAAGGACCCCACATGTGTGCTAACTGCAGCAAAACTGCACCCTCCATCCAGAAACAGTCATAACTGGTGATGTCCTGTATACCGGGCTGGGACCAACAGCTCCTCAGTCATGGGATCATATGCAGGACGTCATCAGAGCAAGAAAAAATGATGATGTCATAGGTCAGGTGGTACACGACCAGAACAAGGTGCTTTTGACATAAATCTATAAGAAAATTAATGTTACTTAAGACTTAGAATAGATGAGCCAGAAAAAAAATGTGGAAAACCCAATTAAACCTTGCATGAAGCATATTAACCTGCATAGACATCCACTGATGTGAATGTATGGCAGGGTTCTAGAGACAGGAGCTGTGCTGGTGGCAGCGGTATGTATTAGAGTGGAATTCCCAAATTGTGGGATCCTTCTATATCAGCTCTGATTTTCCTAAACCACACAACACCCCCCCATCCCAAAAATATATTTATACCATCAATAGCCATCTTAATTCACGCCATCAATCAGAATGGACATCAATTGTCAGAAAATGGGAATAATGTATTAATCTATTTCACTGAATATCCAGTGTCTTTTACAGTATTAAAATGGAATTATGACAAATTTAACATCGTGCCTTAAAATATAAAACATTCATTTGAATACAATATATAAAATATCGTATTAAAAATATTAAATATGTGGAACTTAATTCTTACATTACTATAATTTAGAATCATTTTCCAAGAATGTTCTATGCAAATGACAAAATCCTGATTTATTGGGCACTATAATTACTATTATTATTACCGAATATTGGTGATCTTATACACAGTAAATATTCTGATGTTTTATCATATACATTGATGATTCGCATTAATATCCATGCTGATAGTTACTGAATATAAATACATGTGCATGTCCCAAATACATATGTCCTTGATATAAATATGGCATGTGTGCTCTAAGGCAGATTCATACTATGAATGCAGAAGAAATGGATTCATTGCAATAAGAAAGGACGCAATTTCTTAAGATATTACGACCGGATTGCGTTGTGCAAGGAAATTAGGTTGCATGTGTCACACCCTATGTGTACAAAGAATATCTCGCTCCTTCTCTCCAGATTGCACAGGGAGTGGTTGGGAGATAATATGTGTGTCTGTGTGCATGATCGCTGTACGAGGCATGCATACAGGTGTGTGACGTGCTCGTACACACCGTGTGTAGCCGGTTGTATGGGTGTGGAATTCTGCACACTGGAATGTGTAATCTAATGACTTTATAATGAAGGTGTGTGAGCCGATCAATGAGCAGGAAGGCGATGGGCAAGGCATATGTGGGTTTTCCGTGTAGATTTGTGTCATCGTACCTATTGTGTCTGCATATGAAGGGTGTGTATGTACCTCCGCGCACCGGTAGGTGTGTGCATGTGTGATCCCGGATGATCCCTATGCATTGTGTGGTTGTAGAATGTGTTAGTAAAAATGGCAGATTCCTAACGAAACAGCCCAGGTTCTTGGAAAATCAGTAGAGTGAGAGCAGGTAGCTCGTAGGTGACATGGAGGGTGTGGGATGACAGATCTGAGTGTGCATGCTCTGCAGCCACAGACAGATGTGTGCTGGATTATCTGACGGCTTGTGATGTGCAGAATCCGGGGTGGTGGTTACAAGGGGGATGTAGCGATGGATCCAGCCACTGTGTCCCCCCCACCATACAAACACTATAGGATCGTCGGTGAGTTAGAAATATCACAACACCCCTGTTTACGTGTATGAGGTTCGCAAAGGTTCTAGAAATTATCATTTACATTTTTCGATCAATTAATTAAAAAAAAAAAAAAAAGAGTACTTTTATTCCGTATACAGTGGTTAATTATTATTACGGGGGTTCGCCAACGTTCACATTGGACCAACAGCTGATCCATAATTTAAAAGAAAAAAGGACCAGTCAGCAGATAGGCCTGTGCCGTAATGGGTTAAAGCGAAATGACACATACTCTGCATATGTGACAGCAACTGATTAACCGCTTCCACCCCGCAGAAAGCGCTGTCACTTACCTGTCAGCAGAGAGAGAGGGCTATGGGTGGGCTTCCCTTCAGCGAGCCATAGATCTCTTCTAATGCATCCTCCACATGCAGAGCATAGCAAAAATGGGCAATGGGTATGTGGCAAGTGGGAGCAGCGAAGAAAACAGCGACTACTAGGCGGCCAAAATCCAATTGCTTTAAAATGAATAAAGCAGCTTTAATGCAGCACAGAGACACTGCAAAAGGTAATGCTACCAGAAGAGGCTGGGCAGTGCAGGAAAACAAGAAGGCAGGAGCAGAGAGAGAGAAAGGAGAGAGGGAGGGTGAGAGAAAGGGAGGGAGAAGGGAGGCTGGCCACAGTACACACTGATCCAGCCTCCAGAGAGAGAGGAAAAAGATTTCTTTTTTCGGTGTGTATGCTGGAGAGTAATATATATACATGATGCCCCACCTAGTGCATATACAGGGTCAGTGCCCTAGCCAGAGCTGCGCTGCTGTCATGTCTGATGTCATCCAGCTTCCCCACTGTACCCCGGCAGGCTGCAAGGGGTTAATGGCCTCATCTGGATTGCAGGGACTCCGAATGACTGCAATCAAGCTAATAGGCTCTGCAGCTGAACTGCTGGCATCCTGGTCCTGTCTATGGGCAGCAATGATACAACTACTGGACATATAACTATCTGTATATAGCCCACTGGTCTGATATGACGGCGCAATACCTTCCCAAATTTGATTCTAATTTGCCTCTTATTCCGTTTTATGTAATGGCATCACTGATGGCCCAGAAGGTAATGTAGGACTGAGGCAGGCTCGGACTGGCCCATAGGGGAGCAGGGGAATCCCCCGGAGGGCCCCTGTGCAGATCTGGCCCCCAACCCTACTGTATGGGCAGTACTTGGCATAATTCACTTGATTCACTCTGTACAGAGAAAGGCAGCATCTCATCAGTCATTAACCAAGCTATCTAGTTTATTATTATATAGAGATATAGGTACATTTGTGAATGAGGATAGTGTATTTGCATGCAGGTGAAAAGTGGGCCCCCAAAGTCAATGTTATTGGTGGACCCCACTGGTTGGAGGTGTTGGGTCATCAGCCCGGAATGATTCATAATTGCAAAATTGATCCATCTGGGTCATCTCTGTACACGTGGACCAGTATAAAATCATCTGACGTCTTCTATCATTCTGATGGTATCTTCACACTAAAATATCATGATTCTTTTGGTATAGATTAACCAAACTTTCATGTCCCACTAGAAGTGGAGGGGCAGCTATTCTGCATTCCGGTGCTTGCAGCAGCTGTATCACTTGGGGGGAGACATCCATACAAAAGGTTGTTCTCCAGACTCAATGTCAGTAGGGAATTGGTCAGCTTTCACTGTACCGGACACATATTGTTGAATGCGCAGCAAAGTGTACAATCCTGGCAAAGTGCAAAATGTAACTTTTGGCTTCCAAAGTGCTGAAATTGCCCATCAAATGTTTAAAAAAACTAAAATGTTGCTTCTATCCTCCCCTAGGAGAACTCTCCGAGCATTCTGACTGAATCACATTTCCTTTTATAAATCCGGAAATCTCTGACAGGAGTGCATTCATTTCCTGCCTTGTGACTTTATCAGCAGGCTGTATTTCAAGGCTGTCTGTGTATATTGAGAGTATCCATGACATCTCTGCGTGACAGGGGCTTGCAAACATTTTTTCAGCAGTTATCTGAAAAATGTAGATGGGTAATACCATTCATTCAACAAAAATGTTGTGAATGAACTTTTGTCCATAGTACTATCACAGCTTATACATGGCAAGTACATTAGAGGGGTAGTAGCTCTTACATATTCCTTATACAATGCTACTTGCCCTCAAAATATTACTCCCCTCTCCTGGTTACAGCGCCATCAGTATTCATGGCCATGTACAATAGTAGAAGGATCACATTTGGCCTGTGAATTTGGTTCTTCTGCCACTTCCATTGTGCACCATACTTATACAATCATTCAACACAGCTGGATAAGTTCATGACTTTTGGATATGGGATGGACCACACTTAATCTTAAAACATCTATAACTACAGTAAACCTAGCCACCGGAATAAATACACAAAACAAGTTATATTGGTAGTCAAAATAGCCACAGCTTTATTTAAAGGGAATCTGTCACCTATTTTTTGGTATATAAGATGCGGCCACCGCCATCAGGGGCTTAGGCTGGGGTCACACTGCGTTATGGCAGTCCATTAGATGGACTGCGTTACACCACGCTGTAACGCAGTCCGTTAACGCTGCCATTCACCCCCATTATCAGGCGCATCGCAACGCATGCCGTAAAGCGGTGTGTGCTCGCGATGTGCCGTCATTCAGTGACGGAGCCTCGACGCGGGCTGCAGCATCTGAGGCTCCGTCAACGCTCCCACAGATGATCATCTGTGCTAGCGGGTATAGCATGACGCGATGGTGTTATGCTATACCGTTAACGCAGTCCGTCAACGCTATGCGTTGAACGGGCTGCCTTAACGCAATATGAACCTGGCCTAATCTACAGCATTCTGTAATACTGTAGATAAGCCCCCGATGTAACCTGAAAGAGAAGAAAAACACGTTAGCTTATACTCACCCAGGGGCAGTCCCGGTCCGGTTCGGGTCCGGAGTGTGTTGCTGTCCAGTCCGGCGCCTCCCATCTTCTAGCGATGACGTCCTCTTCTTTGCTTCCCGTCGCGGCACAGGCCTGCAGATTTCCTGCAGATTTCTAGCTGCTTTTGCCTGCGTTTTTACCCCTGCAGATTCCTATAACTGAATAGGTGTAAAAACGCTGCGGAATCCGCACAAAGAATTGACATGCTGCGGAAAATAAACCGCTGGGTTTCTGCAGCATGTGCACAGCGGTTTTTGTTTTCCATAGGATAACATGGTACTGTACATCACTTGGAAAACTGCTGCGGATCCACAGGGCCCAATCCGCAATGTGTGCATGTACCCGAACACAGAAACAAAACTGGTAATTAACCCCTTAATGACCAGGGGTATTTTTGGTTTTGCATTTTTGTTTTTCGCTCCCCTTCTTTCCAGAGCCATAACCTTTTTTATTTTTCCATCAATATGGCTGTGTGAGGGCTTATTTTTTGCGGGACGTGTTGTGCTTTTGAACTACACCATTGGTTTTTACAATGTCGTGTACTACAAAATGGGAAAAAAATTCCAAGTGCGGTGAAATTGCAAAAAAAGTGCAATCCCACACTTGTTTTTTGTTTGCCTTTTTTGCTAGGTTCACTAAATACTAAAACTGACCTGCCATTATGATTCTCCAGGCTATTTCGAGTTCATAGACACCAAACTTGTCTAGCTTCTTTTTTATCTAAGTGGTGAAAAAAATTCTATATTTTGTTAAAAAAAACAAAAATGCGCCATCTTCAGAGACCCGTAGAGTCTCCATTTTTTGTGATCTGGGGTTGGGTGAGGGCTTATTTTTTATGCACCGAGCAGACGTTTTTAATGATACCTCTTTTGTGCAGATGCGTTCTTTTGATCGCCCATTATTGCATTTTAATGCACTATCACAGCGACCAAAAAAACGTAATTCTGGCGATTTGATTTTTTTTCTCACTATGCCGTTTAGTGATCGGGTTAATTCTTTTTATTATTTTTTAGATCGGGCAATTCTCAACGCGGCGAAACCTAATATGTGTATGTGTGATTTTTTTTAAATTGTTTTATTTTGAATGGGGCAAAAGGGGGGTGATTTAAACTTTTATATTTTTATTTTCATATTTTTTTAAAAAAAATTTAAATTTTTGTCATGCTTCAATAGCCTCCATGGGAGACTAGAAGCATCCACAACCCGATTGGCTCTGCTACATATAGGCGATGAGCAGATCGCCTATATGTAGCAGAAATACTGCATCGCTCATAGCAATGAGACAGCAACAACCATAGAGGTCTCTATGAGACCTCTGGTTGTTATGACCCCCAATCACGCGACGGGGGTCGGCGATGCGCTCATTTCCGGCCCGGTGGTTGGAAGCGCCGGTTAAATGCCACTGTTAGCGTTTGACAGTGGCGTTTAACTAGTTAATAGGTGCAGGTGGATCCCGGCTTTGATGCGGGCTCACCTCCGGGGCCCTCATCAAAGCGGAGGAGACATCCAATGACAGACTGTGTCCGTCATTGGACTTCAGGGGTTAAAACAATACGTTCAGGGGTAATAGACTGATCAATCTGGCGAAATCAGCAGCAAATCTCCTGGGGGTAAATGGCGCCGCCAAGGCTGTGGCGCGGAGGGGTTCTGACATAGTCCTGGAGAAGATGGCGTACTGGATCCTGGAAGGCATAGAAGTGGTGAAGACAATGTCTGATCAGGGCAAAGTTCAAAACAAGTGACCCGCCTCTCTGGATAGTATGGGAGCATTATTACGCCCCGTCCACAGACCCTGTGACTAACGGTCAGCAGTTTTGGTGCAAGACTCCAGGGCTGCCACTAGGAATTTCGGGGCCCCATACTGGCAAAATTTTCAGGGCCCACTTGAGACTCCACCCTGGCTCCACCCCAGCCACGCCCTCCACCCCGCAAACTGTCCACAGTCTCACCACTCTCTCTTGGAAAAACTCCACTTCTCACCAATCACACATTAACCCCATAAGCCCCAAGGGTGGTTTGCACGTTCATGACCGGGCCAATTTTTACAATTCTGACCACTGTCTCTTTATGAGGTAATAACTCTGAAACGCTTCCATGGATCCTGGTGATTCTGACACTATTTTCTCGTAACATATTGTACTTCATGTTAGTGGTAAAATTTCTTCATATAACTTGCGTTTATTTGTGAAAAAACGGAAATTTGGCGAAAATTTTGAAAATTTCGCAATTTTTCAAATTTGAATTTTTATGCCCTTAGATCACAGAGATACAGCACACAAAAAACTTAAGAAATAACATTTTCCACATATTTACTTTACATCAGCACAATTTTGGAACCAAAATTTTTTTTTGTTAGGAAGTTATAAGGGTTAAAAATTGACCAGCAATTTCTCATTTTTGCAACACCATTTTATTTTTACGGACCACATCACATTTGAAGCCACTTTGAGGGGTCTATATGATAGAAAATACCCAAAAGTGACACCATTCTATAAACTGCACCCCTTAAGGTGCTCAAAACCACATTCAAGAAGTTTATTAACCCTTTAGGTGCGTCACAGGAATTTTTTGAATATTTAAAAAAAAATGAACATTTAACTTTTTTTCACAAAAAAAATAGTTCAGGTTCAATTTTTTTTATTTTACCAAGGGTAACAGGAGAAATTGGACTGCAAAAGTTATTGTGCAATTTGTCCTGAGTACGCTGATACCTGATATGTGGGGGGGAACCACTGTTTCGGTGCATGGCAGACCTCAGAAGGGAAGGAGCGCCGTTTGACTTTTTCAATGCAAAATTGGCTGGAATTCAGATCGGACGCCATGTCGCGTTTGGAGAGCCCCTGATGTACCTAAACAGTGGAAACCCCCCACAAATGACACCATTTTAGAAACTAGACCCCCCCAAGGAACTTATCTAGATGTGTGGTGAGCACTTTGAATCCCCAAGGGCTTCACAGAAGTTTATAACATACAGCCGTACAATTAAAAAATCATATTTTTTCCACAAAAATAATCTTTTCACCCTCAATTCTTATTTTTCCAAGGGTAACAGGACCCTAAAAGATATTGTGCAATTTGTCCTGAATGCGCTGATACCCTACATGTGGGGGTAAACCACTATTTGGGCGCATGGCAGAGCTCAGAAGGGAAGCAGCGCCATTTGACGTTTTTGGCTGGAATTGAGATCGGACACCATGTCGCGTTTGGAAAGCCCCTGATGTACCAAAACAGTAGAAACCCCCCACAAATGACACCATTTTGGAAATCAGACCCCCCAAGGAACTTATCTAGATGTGTGGTGAGCACTTTGAACCCCCCAGTGCTTCACAGAAGTTTATAACGCCCAGGCGTGAAAATTAAAAAAATCGTATTTTTTCCACAAACATGATCTTTTAGTCACCAATTTTTTTATTTTCCCAAGGGTACAAGGAGAAATTGGACCCCAAAAGTTGTTGTCCAATTTGTCCTGAGTATGCTGATACCCCATATGTGGGAGAAAACTACTGTATGGGCACACGTCGGGGCTCGGAAGGGAAGTAGTGACGTTTTGGAATGCAGACTTTGATGGAATGGTCTGCGGGTGTCATGTTGCTTTTGGAGAGCCCCTGATGTACCTAAACAGTTGAAACACCCCAGAAGTGACACCATTTTTGAAACTAGACCCCCTAAGGAACATATCTAGATGTGTGATGAGCATGTTGAACCCCCGCAGTGCTTCACAGAAGTTTATAACGACCGGGCGTGAAAATAAAAATATCGTATTTTTTCCACAAACATCATCTTTTAGTCCCCATTTTTTTCATTTTCCCAAGGGTAAAAGGAGAAATTGGACCCCAAAAGTTGTTGTCCAATTTGTCCTGAGTATGCTGACACCCCATATGTGGGAGAAAACTACTGTATGGACACACGTCGGGGCTCGGAAGGGAAGTAGTGACGTTTTGGAATGCAGACTTTGATGGAATGGTCTGCAGGTGTCATGTTGCCTTTGGAGAGCCCCTAATGAACCTAAACAGTGGAAACCCCCCACAAATGACCCCATATTGGAAACTAGACCCCCTAGGGAACTTATCTAGATGTGTGGTGAGCACTTTGAACCCCCAAGGGCTTCACAGAACTTTATAATGCCCAGGCATGAAAATAAAAAAATCATAATTTTTCCACAAACATGATCAATTAGTCTCCAATTTTTTTTATTTTCCCAAGGGTAACAGGAGAAATTGGACCCCAAAAGTTGTTGTCCAATTTGTCCTGAGTACGCTGATACCTCATATGTGAGAGAAAACTACTGTATGGGCACACGTCGGCGCTCGGAAGGGAAGTAGTGACGTTTTGGAATGCAGACTTTGATGGAATGGTCTGCAGGTGTCATGTTGCCTTTGGAGAGCCCCTAATGTACCTAAACAGTGGAAACCCCCCACAAATGACCCCATTTTGGAAACTAGACCCCCTAGGGTCACCACGTGAGCGCCGCTGATCGCTATGACGTACTATCCCGTCCCTGGGATTTAAGTCCCAGGGCACATGGACGTGATAGTACGTCTGATGGCAGAAAGGGGTTAACAGTTCCCATCTCCAGATCACACATATAGCCAGCAGCTCTTGTTTTGGCGAAAAGATTTTTTAAATCTGCCATCACGATAAGGTAGACTCTTTTGGCCGGGCCCTACTCTACTCTAATCTATTAAACATTTGTTAAAATATCCAATACAATTAAGCTATATTTTTTATTTATTTTTCAACTTTTAAAATGACCAATAATATCACATCCAAAGGGACAAATACGACCGCACCATGACCAGACACCATATTACCACCACAGTGACTATATAATAGCACATACAAGGGACAAATACCACTGCACCATGCCCAGACCACATATTACCACCACATGGTGACTGAATACTACAATACTGATCATTAATAGAAAAACATAATACTATCACCATAAGTGCCATTATACACAGGAGATCTGTACTTAGTATGCAGTGTCTGTGTACAGGTAATACAGTGATCACTGGTGACATTGTACACAGGCACTCTGTATATAGTGTATAGTGTCAGTGTACAGGTAACACACTGACTCACCAGTGACATCTCTAGGTGAAGTCCTTCAGCTTCGCTTTTCATCTTTCATCCAGTACAGACCGCCATCACATCCTCCAGCCAAGGCTTGTCTCTGCAGGAAATAACACAATTATCTAGAGCTAGACTTGCAGAACACATTACTTAATTTTTTCCCAACTTCTTTGACTATCAATTCTGCCCCATATGATCTCCCGATCCTGCCCCATCTGTCCCATGAGTCTGCCACCCCATCTGTCTCCATCGTATTGATCCTGCACCATGTGTCTCCCATCCTGCACAGTGTTTTTCACCCTGCCCCCTGTGTCTCCCATCCTGCCCCGTGTCTTGCATCCTGCCCTCTGTGTCTCACATCCTGCCCCGTATGTCTCGCATCCTGCCCCCTTCTGTGTCTCGCATCCTGCCCCCTTCTGTGTCTCACATTCTGCCCCCTCCTGTGTCTCACATTCTGCCCCCATGTCCATTCTGCCCCCCGCTTGCCGCTTTAAGCTGCCAGCCTCCGATTGGACAGGGCCCGATGCGGGCCCCCTCTGCCCACCAGGCCCCATACACCAGTCAGGGCAGTAATTCCCTAATGGCGGCCCTGAAAGACTCTGACGACAGTCTCTGGTAATGGCACTATGGCCTCAAAGACTTAGGCCTGCTTTCTCAAGATACCCCGCGGTGGGAGCGCTGACACTGACCTCCTGCATGCTGCACGTTCCCACCGAAACTCCCTGGTCCCTGCTTTTGGCGGTGGATGACACTGATCTGCTTGGCGCTGGTGCTCCCAGCCAGAGCACTATTCTCTGTGGCTGCTTCAACACCTGGCTTGGCTCTGCTCTGTGTGCATGGTTCTACATGGCTCTGCTCTGCATGGCTCTCTCTCTGCATTACTGCTGGGCACACTACTTCACTCAGTAAAGCAGTCCCTGCCCTTCTGATCACCTGCAGCCCGGCCTGTTGCAGCGCTGGTACTCTGTGTCAGGATGGGGAGCAGATCGCACTGCTCACCTGTCTGTGTGCTGCTCTGCCTTGGCGCCAAACTGACCTCCTTCGCACGCTCTTTTTCCTCTTCTGCCCTCCTCCGACAGTAGGAATCCCCTCCTCTCTAGAGCTATCCCCAGGCAACAGGGGAAGGTCCGTCTCAGGCTTCCTCCGGGAACAGTGGATAAAGCCTCTCTAGTTCCGGACCGAGCACGCAGGTACCCGCTGCCTCGTCGATCCCCTTACACAACTCTACCAAATTATGATCGATAAGGCCTGTTTCACACTTCAGTTGTTTGACGTCAGTTGCAAACCGTCAGAGTGTGGAAAAACGGATCCGTTTCCGCTTTGCAACAAACGGATGCACCGGATCCGTTTTTTGGACGGATCCGATGCAGTTGCTAATGTCTGAAATTTAAAGCAACAGGACTCTGGAGGAGAGAGAGAGAGATAGAGAGAGATATTTGGGGTTAAATGTCATGAAAGGAAATTCTTCCGGACATGCCCAGTATAAAAAAGCGGAATCCGTTGGCAGATTCCGTCAATTAACGGTTTGCAACGGATCCATTGCCCATAGGAGTCCATTATAATGCATGGCGGACAGCGACGGATCTGTTGCTATCCGCTATTTTAACACAGACAAAAACTGTCATGATCCAGGACGGGATTTCGCTTTGACCCGTCCTGGTTAGACTAGGGGTTAATTGTGCTGCCTCTCTCTGGCAGCAGGAGGCTATTTAGTGCTCACTGGACCTGGGTCCGGTGTCAGTTATACTCCTGCCCTCAGCTGAGTTAAGTGACCTCTTGTATACGTGTGCCTTGTGCCTGATATCTTGCTTGCTTGTTCGGTTGTGATCTGGTTCTGTCCCTGTTACGAGTTCTGCCTGACCCTCTTGTACTGCGCTACCTCTCGTGTATGACTCTCTGCTTGTGACCCGACTTCTCTCTGCTCGTCCCCTTGGTACCACGTCGCCCTCTTGTGTATGACCTTTGGCTCTGTCTGACTACCTGTCTGTTTGTCCCTCTGTATCTCGTTTGACCGTACTGCTGTGACCTCTGTTTTGCCTGACTCTGAGTTGTTTGTATGGTGTCCTGTCCTATCTGAATACAGGACGCTAAGCCCCGCCCCCTTGCAGTCACATGACCATAGGTCCCGTGCAGACTATTCAGTTTCAGTGTCCGCAGGTCCTATGCATCTTTACTTTCCAGCACTGACTGGACCCTGACACTATTAGCCTGAAGCACGCCTGGTCACCTCTGCTGCCCTGCTCCCCAGGTATCTTTTAGCACTGCTTCTGTACTCAGGACATGAGCACTGGCTCTAGGAGCGAGTGCAGTGCGGTGTCTTTGACATTATAACTGACCCATACCATTTTTTTTTCTCTGCTCCCATTCACCTGTGTGTGTGATGGATCCTGTGCACACTCATTCTGAGCAGGTTAAGCATCTGACGCAGATGTCTCAGAAACTCTTTGGAGAACAAAGAGTCCTGGCTCAGTCTCAGCAGCTGATCGCTGACACTGTGCAGGGGGTTCTTTCATTGGGGGATCGGGATGTTACATTAATTTCCCCTGAGTCTCCAGTGAAGTTACCAGATACCTTTTCTGGAGATAAAAATGACTTCAGAGTGTTCAAGGAGGGCTGTAAGCTTTTTTTTTTCCTTAAGACCACACTCTTCTGGGGATGAAAGTCAGAGAGTGGGGGTCATTATGGCTCTGTTAAGGGGAGCCCCCCAAGCTTGGGCTTTCTCCCTTCCTACCACGGCCCCAGAGCGTTTGACTGTGGATGCATTTTTTGAGACCCTGGGGCATATTTATGATGAGCCTGATCGGGTGCGTATGGCTGAGGACAGGCTGATGAATGTTTGCCAGGGGAAACACTCAGCCGAGTGGTTTTGCTCAGAGTTCAGACGCTGGGCTGCTGAGGTCTGCTGGAACGACGCTGCTCTCCGGGGGTTGTTCCGTAGAGGCCTGTCTGAGCATCTGAAAGACGCCTTGGCTCTCCACCTCCCACCTGATGCCCTGGAGGAAGCTATGACACAGGCCGTCCGAATGGATCGCAGGTTACGGGCAAGGGGAGTGATACAAACCGAGACTTCATTATTCTCCCAAGGTAGGGGAGCCAGTTCTTCATTGAAAATCACGGCGATGGGAACCATCAACCGTAAGGAGGAAGAAAGGAGGCAACGGCACGTGAGAAAATGCTGTGTTCACAGTGGCGAGTCTGGACATGGGAAAAAGGATTGCCCCTCCCGGCCACTAACCAACAAACGACTGAGCCCGGGTGATTATCGTGGAGGTCACCCAGGCTCTCAGGTACCCTTTTCTGCATTTTCTAAAATGTCATTCCAAGTGGAACTTTGTTGTGGGGGTGTCTCCACATCCACAACTGCCTTCGTGGATTGCGGTTCATCATTGAACTTTATTGACTCTGACTTGGTGGCCAGGTGTAAGTTAGGGACAGTTAGGTTGGAGACTCCGATTCACCTTGTTGCTATTGACAAAACACCACTGGGTAAGAATGACATTGTGTTTTGTACTGAATAGTTTCTCCTTAAAGTGAGTTCCTTACATCAGGAACGTATTTCATGTTTTGTAATGAACAACCTGCCTGCGGGACTGGTGTTGGGGTTCCCCTGGTTACAGCTGCATAATCCTGTGATTAATTGGGAATCTCGGGATATTGTTAAATGGGGTCCCTATTGCTCTGAGAAATGTCTTGTTTCTGTGTCTGTGTTGTCCGTGGGTCTAGAAGGCATTCCGGAGTGCCTGATAGATTATACTGACGTTTTCTCCGAAAAAGAGGCTGAGGTTTTACCACCACACCGCCCATTTGATTGTGCCATTGACCTGGTTCCAGGTGCTAAATTGCCCAAAGCCCGCCTGTATAACCTCTCGGGTCCGGAACGGGCTGCGATGAAGGAATATATTTCTGAGAGCCTCCGTAAGGGACATATTCGTCCTTCTGTTTCTCCTGTGGCGGCAGGGTTCTTTTTTGTAAAAAAAAAAAGACGGTGGTTTGCGCCCATGCCTCGATTTTCGTGAGTTAAATAAAATAACTGTGAGGAATACTTATCCCCTTCCACTTATTCCTGATTTATACAATCAGTTGTCCGGAGCTAAGTGGTTTTCGAAATTAGACCTACGGGGAGCGTATAACCTTATCCGAGTCCGGGATGGAGATGAATGGAAGACCGCCTTTCTCACTACTGAAGGGTTGTTTGAAAATTTGGTCATGCCCTTCGGCCTGACCAACGCTCCAGCGGTCTTCCAAAATTTCATAAATCATGTGTTCTCCGATTTGATTGGACGTTTTATGGTGGTGTATTTGGATGACATTTTAATCTACTCGCCTGATCAACAGACTCACATTGGTCATGTTCGGGCAGTTCTCCAAAGGCTCAGGGAGAACTGTCTGTTTGCTAAACTTGAAAAATGTTTATTTTTTGTTCAGGAACTGTCCTTTCTGGGGTTCATCGTGTCTGCTGAAGGGTATCGCATGGATCCTAATAAGGTGCAGGCCATTCTCGAGTGGGTTCAACCGTGTGATTTGAAGGGTCTGCAACGTTTCCTAGGGTTCGCTAATTATTATCGGAAATTTATAAGGGGGTTCTCACAGGTGGTTAAACCCCTCACAGACATGACTCAAAAGGGGGCCGATATCAAGAATTGGTCAACCGCAGCGGTAGCGGCATTTCAGTTTTTGAAAAAATGTTTCATGTCGGCCCCGGTTCTTATCCAACCGGACCCCTCTGAACCATTTATTGTTGAGGTAGACGCCTCAGAGGTGGGGGTGGGGGCGGTATTGTCCCAGGGACCCGCCACTTTGACCAATTTAAGACCTTGCGCCTTTTTCTCAAAGAAGTTCTCTCCGGCAGAAAGAAACTATGATGTGGGGAATCGGGAACTTCTTGCCGTAAAATTGGCTTTTGCAGAATGGAGGCATTTTTTGGAGGGGGCTGTCCATCCTATAACGGTAATCACGGACCACAAAAACCTAGCTTACATCGAGTCTGCTAAAAGGTTGACTCCCAGACAGGCTAGATGGTCACTTTTTTTTTCTCGATTCAACTTCTCGATCACTTTCCGACCAGGATCCAAGAATATCAGAGCGGATGCGTTGTCACGCAGTCTAGATCCGGTGTCCCCCCTGGAACCTCCATCCTCCATTCTTCAGCCTGGGGTGGTGGTGGCAGAGGTTTCTAATGTGTTGGAACGAGAGATTCGAGAAGCCCAGGCTCTTGCACCTCCAGCTAAGCCGGTGGATAAACTTTATGTGCCAGCTCAGTTTCGTCTCAAGGTCCTCCAGGAGTTCCATGACTCAGTTCTGGGTGGACATCCAGGGATCTCAGCGACCCGGTAGGCCATTGCTAGAATGTTCTGGTGGTCTTCTTTAGCCTCTGATGTTGGGGAGTATGTGTCTGCGTGTGAGGTTTGTGCCCGTGCGAAAACTCCCCATAACCGGCCGGCCGGGGAATTGGTACCACTGCCAATTCCTGAGAGACCATGGACTCATCTGTCCATGGATTTCATCACCAACCTTCCCCCTTCCAAGAGTAATACCGTGGTCTGGGTCGTAGTGGACAGGTTTAGTAAGCAGGCACATTTTGTACCTTTGGCAGCTCTACCTAATGCGGAAACATTGTCCAGATTGTTTGTGGAGCATGTGGTGCGGTTGCATGGGGTACCCCTGAATGTGGTGTCTGATAGGGGAGTGCAATTTGTGTCCAGATTTTGGAGAGCTTTTTGTAGGAGGTTGGGCATTAGTCTGTCCTTTTCATCCGCCTACCATCCAGAGACTAATGGGCAGACTGAGCGGACCAATCAGTCTCTGGAGCAAATTCTGCGTTGTTTGACCTCAGCCCGACAGGATGATTGGTGTTCTGTGTTACCATTGGCTGAGTTTGCTTTTAACAACCGCACTAACCAGTCTACGGGTACATCTCCTTTTTTTTTGCAATTATGGGTTTCATCCTCATTTTGGAGAATTTTCCCGCTTGAATTCTGGGTGTCCTGGGGCAGACGAGTCGATCCAGCGGTTGGGGGAGGTATGGCGGGAGGTCCAGAATAACATTACGAAGGCCCAGGACAAATTTAAATTTTTTGCGGACAAAAAACGATCCGTGGGTCCAGTGTTTCAGGTCGGGGATAAGGTATGGTTATCCACCAAAAATATAAGGCTCAAGGTCCCCTCTGCGAAGCTTGGACCCAAGTTTATAGGTCCCTATGTAATTACCGAAGCAGTTAACCCGGTGGCTTTTCGGTTGCAGCTCCCGCCATCTCTGCGGATCCCAAATGTTTTCCATAAGGCCCGTTTGAAACCTGTGAGGTCCAGTGGGGAGGGATCATCATCTTCCCCGACACCGGTTCTGGTAGATGGGCAGGCTGAGTACGAGGTGGAACGAATTGTCGACTCCAGGTTGGTCCGTCGCGCCCTTCAGTATTTGATACATTGGAAGGGCTACGGTCCTGAGGAACGCTCGTGGGTTCCTGCTCGATCAGTTCATGCGGATCGGTTGATCCGAGCCTTTCACGCCAAGTACCCTGAGAGACCTGGGGGTCCGGTGGCCCCCCATTGAGAGGAGGGTACTGTCATGATCCAGGACGGGATTTCGCTTTGACCCTTCCTGGTTAGACTAGGGGTTAATTGTGCTGCCTCTCTCTGGCAGCAGGAGGCTATTTAGTGCTCACTGGACCTGGGTCCGGTGTCAGTTATACTCCTGCCCTCGGCTGAGTTAAGTGACCTCTTGTATACGTGTGCCTTGTGCCTGATATCTTGCTTGTTTGTTCGGTTGTGATCTGGTTCTGTCCCTGTTACGAGTTCTGCCTGACCCTCTTGTACTGCGCTACCTCTCGTGTATGACTCTCTGCTTGTGACCCGACTTCTCTCTGCTCGTCCCCTTGGTACCACGTCGCCCTCTTGTGTATGACCTTTGGCTCTGTCTGACTACCCGTCTGTTCGTCCCTCCTGTACCTCGTTCGCCCGTACTGTGTGTGACCTCTGTTTTGCCTGACTCTGAGTTGTTGTATGGTGCCCTGTCCTATCTGAATACAGGACTCTAAGCCCCGCCCCCTTGCAGTCACATGACCATAGGTCCCGTGCACATTATTCAGTTTTAGTGTCCGCAGGTCCTATGCATCTTTACTTTCCAGCACTGACTGGATCCTGACACTATTAGCCTGAAGCACGCCTGGTCACCTCTGCTGCCCTGCTCCCCAGGTATCTTTTAGCACTGCTTCTGTTCTCAGGACACGCGCACTGGCTCTATGAGCAAGTGCAGTGCGGTGTCTCTGACAAAAACGTTTCATTGTCCGTCCACTTAAGACAGAGGACTCCAAAATTATGACGGATCCATCAAAAAACGGTTGACCATCCGTCAAAATCCGCCGCTAATGCAAGTCTATGGGAAAAAAGGCGGATCCGCCAAAAAAAATGGAGGATCCGTTTTTTTCTAAAAACGGCGGATTTTGACTGAGGTCAAACAACTGAAGTGTGAAAGAGGCCTAATACGGCAACTACAGCAAAATAACAGTTGCTAAACATCCTGCAATGAGGATCTCATAATGGGGAATGTGGAAAGTAAACCATAATAAAAGGGGTAGCCACAGTCTGAATACCTGGATAATGACATCTGTCATGCCTCAAAAAACTATTATACTGCATGTATTGTAGTCAGCTCTAATATTTCACCAATCCACAGATTTTGGTCTAGAAACCACAATATGTACAGTAGCTGTGCTGTGCAGTAATAATTTCTTAAACCCACTTACTAAAACCCAAAAAGTGATGAGTATATATGTGGCACCCCTGAGGGTCCAGTCACCACAGAGGTACTGAACCTCATCCAGAGGTGTGGTATCCCACTCTCAGGTAAGGAGGGAGCACTACCCAGGACTCTAACACTCGCACACAACACACACCATTTCAGTCAGGGCATCTGGGTGTACCCTTAGGGAGGATAGCCTCATCCCAGGCTGGCTAGGAAAGGGTGCTGGGAAATGAGTGGGGAAGGTAGGAAAAAGGGGAGGAGCTTAGAAGGTGAGAGTGAGTGAGCAGTGACAGTAGGAGGAGTTAGTGCTGAGGGAAGAAGATTGTTCTGGAAAGATTCAGTCAGTCAGAGACGGAGAAGGACTGCAGGAGGACGAGCTAGAGAGAGAGTTGTGAGGGGAGCCTGAAGGAAGCTCCTGGGAGTACAGAAGGGGTCCTTGGGGCACGGGAAGTGTGGAAGTCACCTGTGGGGCCCGTATTCAGAAGTGGAGGGGCCAGGTCACAGTGGGGGAGCCGGCCCCTCAGACTAGTGTTGGACTACAGGGCTCAGCTAGCAAGCTGGAGGCTGAGGTAACTGTATGTACCTAAGCCTCAACCACATCCATTCACTAAAAAGGCAGCCATATAGGAGCAAGGGGACTCAGAGAACGTCACCCGACAAGGTCCGCGGCTGCTGGCTTGGGGACACTGTTTGTGAAGGTGCTGGGCAGAAGAAGTGGAAACCAGTACAGTGAGACGGCCAGGAGAGAAACACATAGACGGGAGTCCTGGAACGGTGTATCCCAATCTATCTGTGAGTTTGCTGGATCCCTCACCTGAAGGACATGGCACTAAGCAGGCACCTGCGCACAAGAGAGCTGTGAGCAAAATATTGGAAACTGCACCCTGCTGTGTCATCTGTGTCATTGGCGTCTCACCTGCCCTGCACCGCACTCACCACCACAGCCACCATCTTCACTTATAGCATCCTATCTGCCCTGGGACTCAGCTCAGCTCTACCCTTGGAGAGCTTAGCCATCTTTGTTGCCCTAACACCATCCCAGAGGATCTGCACTGTAGCGTCGGCTACCCTTGCCGAATACCACGGGTGGCGTCACAACTATTTCCCCTACAAACAACCCCATCATCATCATTATTTAATAATTTTACTGAATGCCCAGGGCCACAGACCGGGTCACCGCTGCCGTGACTTCCCCTTTAATTGTCCGGCCGGGTACCGAGTATCCGAAGGCCCTGTGGGGCGCTCCATAGATAAAGAGGAAGATAATATAAATAGGGAGAAATTAAAAGCCATACACAATATAACATCAACATTATAACCAACCATTAAATAACTTTCATAACATTTGGATATAGTAATTAAAATAAGCCTATAGCAGAAAAGTCTACAAAGGCATTATTAATAACCCTGCCACGCCATGGTTAATTGCTTTTCAGGCACTTGATAACATTTTCCCATAGCCGCTCCCACCAACTCAAGGGCACCCATATTAGACATATATTGCCCAAAGTTTGTAGTTCACTTGATGACATTTACCCTTAGCTACTCCTACTGGCTCAAGGGCACCGGGAATAGGCATATTGCCCTTCGTGTTAAAGCACTTGATTACTTTACTCTTAGTCGCTCCCATCAACTCTAGGAACCTGAATTAGGTCTATTGCTCTTCAGTGTAATGCACTAGATTACTGAATTGTCCAGATGACAACCTGGAAAGAAACAGGAGTTGGTCAATGTAAACAGTCAAAATCCGTACCTCAGAATTCTCAAGTCACATGAAAAAAGAGGGTCCTTCAAGCCACAGATTGTATTGAAAAGCATGCCTACCTTTTTTTCTTCTCCCCTCCAGCCTCTGTTTCTAGCTCTGAGGAGCCAATTTATTTACCCTAACAGGTAAAGCATTTAAACTACTAAAGCAGGATGGCACCGTTGAAGCTCTAAAAACTATAGAGAGAAAAATACTTTATCTAAAAAACTAAAGCTGCCAAAAAAGAAACAGAAAAGCACATTGCTAAGGAGAGTAAAACTAATCCCAAACTGATCTTTAACTATATCAATAATAAAAAAATCAAAAGTGAAAGTTTAGGCCCCTTAAAAAATTGTGAGGAAAGAATGGTTGTAGATGATAAGGAAAAAGCTAATATATTAAACACATTCTTCTCCATGGTATTCACGGTGGAAAATAAAATGCTAGGTGAAATGCCAAGAGACAAGAAAAACCCTATATTAAGGGTCACCAATCTAAACCAAGAAGAGGTGTAAAATCGGCTACCGTCATAAGATTTCCATTCGGGTCCGGATGGCATACACCCACGAGTACCGAGAACTAAGTAATGTAATAGACAAACCATTATTTCTTATATTTAGGGACTCTATAGCGACGGGTAGAGATGAGCGACTTTGCCTTTTTTCGGGTCGAGTCGGGTTTCATGAAACCCGTCTTTCTCAAAAGTCAGGTGGAACGAAATCGGCCGATTATCGTGAAAAGTCGAAGGCTGACTAAAACACGAAACCCAATGCAAGTCAATGGGGAACCAAGGTCAGCAGGGAGTGGAGGACTGGAAACACACCTGCAGTGCCCATTTTAATGCCAAAAACATCAATTCTTATCACTTAAGCTTGTCAACCTTAATTTACTTTATAATAATAGTTAGGCATTGAAAACTGGGGGTTATTTGGCAAAAGTTGTGGGGGGGTAGGGCTGGCTCCAGAATTTCGTGGGCCCTGGGCCAAAGAGTGTCACTGGGCTCTTTTAACACATGCCACAATTCATGATCCTCTGATACGGCAGAGAAATAGTGGTATAGTACAATGAAAAATACTTCACTTCTTACATCTCATGACTGATATCCATTTTAAATTCTCCAATAGCTCCAAAAACGGACAGTATATTACTCCATACAGTATTATGTCCACCGCATAGTGCGCTATACAGAGTAATGAGGCCCATGTATTTCTCCATACAGAATCATTGGTCCCATATAATGTTTGAAACAGTATATGATGAGCTCCACATAATGCTACAGTTTATGATGGGCCCCATGGATGAAGCTCCACTGTGTTATAGGTCCAAATAATGCTCCATATATAATGGGCCCCATTTCTAATGCTCCAGTGCATAATGGGCCCTGTAAATGCTGTTCCAGTGTCTGATGTCCACCTTTGGAATGCTCCAGTGTATGGTGGGCCTCATATATCATTCTCCAGAGTATAGTGCTCCCCAAAAATAGCTGTCCCAACATTGAAAACAATTAAATAAGTCTTCTCACTAGGGAATCCCTGTACTAGTCTGGACTCCTCGTTGTCACCATCTTCCATCTCACTGCACTTGGACTGTTTAGGCAGAGGGCGTACAGACGTGATGTCATCACGCTCTCTGACCAGAATGTCACTGTCAGGAAACGCGGAAGACGTCACGGCGGTGGAGCAGGGAGAGGTAAGTATTTCAACTTTGCAAGTGCTGTGATCCTGAGCAAGCAGGGGGGGCCCACTCATTGGCGATGGCACTGGCACAGGGCCCCTCATAGTACGGCAGTGTGTCTGATGGCGGGTGGGCCCTCCCACCGGCAGAGACACTTTTGCGTACTATGAGGGGCCCTGTGCCAGTGCCGTCGCCCATGAGTATGCCCCCCCACCTGCTCAAGGAACCTGCACTTTCATCTGCACCTTCCTCTTTGTCACCGTGTAAGGTGGTATAGTATGCGGGAAGGGGAACCTGAGTTTCATCAGGGTCAGATTCTGGCTGTGTAGAGTGCGAGGGGAATGTAGTGGTCTGGGTCAATATACCAGCAGAATCATCTAGCAGTGGCTGGGCATCAGTGCACTTGTGGCGCCCCCAGGAGTACGGTCGCCACAGTGGCATTACCTTCCTCCTAGGGAGTGTGATGTCATGCTTGGGAGCAACAAAGGATCTCTCTAGCAGTTAAACCAACACACAACACAGTTCCCACTCCAGGCCAGCAGGGAGACCTCTGAACCTGACTGCTGAGGAGCTGCTCTCTGTGGTCGGGAGGAGGTAAGTTAGGGCAGTCTGTGAAGGGAAGGGGATGTGTGTGGACGTGAGAAGGGGAGCTGGAGGATGAGCAGAGTTAAGGCTCACTCCTAGCTGGAGCGCATGGTCGGGATTCCGGTCTCTGAGTTTGTAGGGACACTGACGGTCCTGCAGCAGAAAACGGAGGAAGTAGCAGCTGTAAATGCTCTGTTCCCAACTAAGGCTTGGAGGCCCCAGCAGTGACGTGTGTGAGCCAGAAGGAAAAGGCTATGGCTGCTGCCATACGAGAAAGTTCAAAAAGAGAGTCAACAGGGGGAACTTCAGTGAACTCAGTACTGCGAGTACCTCAGATAAGCGCTAGAACGGAGGCCACACTATCTATCTGCAGAGAGAGAATTCCAAATTTGCTTCCAGGCTGACCAACTCCTTCTCCATTTGTACTCTGGGTCCTGGACGGCACTTACCAAGTACAGGTAAAGGAACTGCACGACTGTGTCTTGTCATCTTTCTCCTGCGCCTGGCGCACGGCTCCTGCATTGCACACCATCTACCAACTCTTTCATCTGCCCTGCGACTACGGCCCTACCTGTGCAGGGCTTCTACATCTTAGCTGCACCACAACATCTGTCCCAGAGAAGCGACACTGCAGCGCGGGTCAATCTGAGCAGAAGCCACAGGTGGCGTCACGTATCATTCTCCTTTGCATGGACGCCCAGGGCCACGGAACGGGTGATCACCACCAATGGGACACATCCCTCTGAGACGCCGGCCCGGTACCGATTAACCCCACTGCCCTGGCTGGCCACCCACACTCCATGTCAGATTCATCTTGGACTGGGGAATTCACGATTTGACTTGATAACCCAGGCATGGCATGATAGAAAGAGCTACATGGACTAATGTGAAGTGTGGCCTGCTGCATCATTTACTTTTGGTGGGGGTGAAGGACACAAGGAAAGGGGTTCTTCCTGACCAGGAGCCAGCACTTGACAACTCAGTGCTTGCATTTTTTTGAAACTTCAGAAGAGGAAGACATATTTGCTGGAATCTGTTTCGGCAATGTAAGCCAAAACCAGTTCCTGATGCTCCGGCTTTAAAAGCGGTTAACCTACTCCCAGAAAAGGTAGCCTTTCAGGCGTTCCGAAGCCAGACCATTACGCAGGCTCAGCACCTCCTGCCTTAGCTGCTATTGTGCTTTTGCCACTACCAGCAGATGCACCACCACCATCAGCACCAGCTGCCCCCCCATGCCCACGTCCGCGGCCTCTTCCACCAAACTTGAAAATGAACCCAAAATAACATCAGATATATGGTACTGTATCAGAAGCGTACAGCTCTATACAATCAAAGGATGATTGTCAATCTCCCTATATATACCATCAGTCACACAGACGCTCACAGGCTCAGTATGGATTAGACAAGAATATAAGAAGTAGAAAAAGTGTACAGTATCATTAGATAGCAGGTATATATAGTATAGTTTAAACATTCTAAATCTCCGTAGATATTTTAGGAGGCAGACACAGACGCTCTCAGGCTCAGTATGGATTACAACACAATATAAAAAGCCATAAAACGGTAATGAATCTGAAAAGTACAGCTGTACACAGTGTAGGGGTCATTGTTGTCAATCTCAGTATTTATTTCCACAGTCAGAAAATAACTCTCACTTGGTCAGTTTGGATTAGATCAGAAAGAATATAAAAAGCAGTAAATGGGTAATGTATCACAAGCGTAGAGCTTTATACACTAGTGTTGGGGTAATTTTTAAATGTACATCTAAATTGCTGGAGTAACCCACAGATTGTCACACGCTCAGGATGGATCACACCACAATGTAACAAGAAGATCTGCAAGATATAATCACACATGTGGGACAATGTTCCTGGTGTCAATGATACACTTAGAGTGGTGAGTGGAGGAGGACTTCCTGGCAGAAAGGGTACAGTATCACCAGATACCAGGTATATATAGCATAGTTTAAACATTAAAAATGTACGTCTATATATTCAGGGGTAGTGTTGAGCCACCCCGATAGTGTTCCAGTTCGTTTTGGTTCGTCGAACATGAGGCAAGTTCGTCGAATGTTTGCCGAACGTTCGATGAACAACGTCGAACACCATTGAAAACAATGGCAGGCAAACACAAACACATACAAACACATAGAAAACAATTACAAAACACCTTAAAAGGTGTCCCAAAGCAGACAAAATGCTCAGAATACAAAAATAACATATGGAAATCGGCAACTACATATAGAAAAGAGGTGGAGGAGTAAAAGGAGGAGGAGGAGACACAGATATAGGCATGTCATGCCCTTATGAAGTCAAGAAAGGCAGGAATAAAAATGTAAAATACCAAAAAACAGTAAAAATCTGAAAACGAAGACGATCATATACCGTCGGACTTCCCGCCATAAATTATGCCAACTGCTGATCGGTCGGCGTTATTCCCTAGAACCTCCGAACAGCGTCCATGAAGGCAAAGTGTTTGGTTTCTGGGGGCAGTATGGTTGCAAAGCTGAACCTTGAAGGAATGTCCAAAAGGGCACCACCAGGAGTGGAGCCTGCGGCTTAATTCGACTCCACCCGGGAAACCTCAACCATGCCAGCTACAGAAAAGATTGACAGATTGCAAGCTTTGATGATTCTGTGGGTGGTGGTGGATGTCCATTTTTAGTTGTGCTAGCGATTTGTCAGCTTAATTCCGTTAACGAACGAGACACCGGCATGCCCCCGCGGTACACGTCAAGCTTACTAGAGGGACACGCGAGGCTCTGGCACACGAGATCGACCAATAACAGGTCTGTCATGCTCTTACATGTCCGGGGCTGCATGTGCACTACACTCAAAGGTCCAGCGTGTGTCGCTTACAGGTGCAGATAACCCGCTGAACCCCATTAGTGATGGGGATCTGGGATTACAATTCTTCCCCACGAACGAGGATTTCCCAGTAAGTGCAAGTCAACCGGAATTCCGGAATTAGGCCTAACCAGCATTCCAGAAAAAATGAAAAAATTAAGTGTCCAAACCACAGGTGCTGTAGCTTGCTTAACAGCTGGGCTCCTATGCTGAGTAGCACGCAGTTCTTACATAAACAGGCAGCATAGCTTGGTTCACTGGTGGGCTCCTCTGCTGGGTAGCAGACAGTGCTACAAGGCCCAAAAGGATTTTCTGGACAAGATGCGGTAAAAAATAATTAGAAACACACACGGTGTAGCTCCTTGACAGGTGTACTACACCGCTTGCTACCACACACCGCTACTATGCCATGAAACAGTCTAATAACATTGAAAACCATTATTAAAGTGAAAATGAAGTTACGCTTTTGGTGAACGAACCGTTCTTGAATGGAACCTCGAACAGCCGAATTTTAAGCAAAGTGTTCAAGTTCGACAAACGGCTCGAACACCACCGAAAACAGCTGAAATTTTAACTTGGCGAACAGGTCGACTCGAACACCGCTCATCTCTAATCAGGAGGCAGACTCAGACGTTCTCAGGCCCAGTATGGATTCGACAAGATTGTAGAAAGTTGAGAAAGGGTACAGTATCACCCGATAACAGGTATATACGTATGTAGCATAGTTTACACATGAAACACCTATGTCTATATATCAGGAGGCAGACTCAGAGGGTCTCAGGCCCAGTATGGATTTGACGTGATTGTACAAAGTTGAGAAAGGGTACAGTATCACCGGATAACAGGTGTATATATAGCATAGTTTAAACATTAAAAATCTGCGTGTATATTTCCGGAGTCCGACAAAGACACTCACAGCCTCAGTATGGATTAGACAAGAATCTAAAAAGTAGAAAAAGGGTTACGTATTCGAAGCGTACACCAGTATACACTGTTGGGGTATTTTTCAGTCTTCATATATATTTCAGTCTCAGTAAGACAGTCCAGACTCTCCACAAGAGGAAACGAGATGGATACAAGTACAGACGGAAAGTCGACTGCAGAAATTTTGGAATTACTAATCACGGTAAAAACTCCCGGGAGAATTCTCAGAGGCGATGCTGATCCTCAGTTACTTTGTCTGTGGAGACATCGAAAACAGTTCTTGTGAAGAAAGGTTTGCTGTATCGCAGTACCGTGGAGCCCATCACCGTTACTCATCTCCATCAAATTGTGATCACAGGGACAAATGTAGACATCGTCCTCACTGCCTATCATGATCTGTCAGGTAACTTTGGAGTGCAAAAGACACAAGCCACAGGCCGTAGGCGATTCTATTGGATTGGCATGAGAGGACACATTTAAAAATGTGGGCCGGAATGTCACACGTCTGTGAGTCGGAAAACCGTGAAAGCTGATGATAAACCACCACTGCATCTCATTGTGAGTCGACGTCCATAACAAATGGAAGCCATTGATCATTTGAAGATGGAGCCCAGCAGAAATCAAAATCTCCCTTATCCTCTAGTCACTTTGGTCACAGCTGTGCCATCGAGCCTGTCACATAGCGCTCAGATATTCATTGGGCCTCACACAATCCAAAAGTGTCCAGTGTCCACAAGTGTGTGCAGAAATTCAAAATCTCCCTTATCCTCTAGTCACTTTTGTCACAGCTGTGCCATCGAGCCTGTGACATAGCGCTCAGATATCAGTGGGCCTCACACAATCCAAAAGTGTCCAGTGTCCACAAGTGTCTGCAGAAATTCAAAATCTCCCCTGTCCTATAGACACCTGGTACCTTGTTTTACATTACTATATTGTTTGTTGGATTTTGTCTACATTTCTACCAAAAATGAGGAAGGCTGGTGGAAGAGGCCGTGGAATTGGGCGGGGGTTGGCAGCTGGTAATGATGGTGTTGGTGGTGGATCTGATGGTAGTGGCAAGAGCAAAATAGGACCGAATGCAGGAGGTGTTGAGCCTGCGTCATTGTCTGGCTACATAAGGCCTCGAACGCTTAGTTTTCTAGGAGTTGGCAAACCGCTTTTAAAGCCAGAGCATCAGGAAAAAGTTTTGTCTTACATTGCTGACTCAGCCTCCAGCTCTATCGCCTCCTCTTCTTCAGTTGTAAAAAGTAAAAGCACTGAGTCGTCATTGGAGGCTCATGTTCATGAACCACACCTTTCCTTGTGTCCTTCACCCCAACCAAGATTGAAGGATGACGCAGGCCATACTACTGATTACTCCATGGAGCTGTTTTCACATACCATGCTTGGATTATCAAGTGAAATGGTGAATTACCCAGGCCAAGATGAATCTGACATGGAGTGCACTGATGCACAGCCGCTGATGGATGATTCTGCTGGTACATTCACTCAGAGCACTACATTGTCCTCACAGTGTACAGAGCCAGATTCTGACCCTGATGAGACTCAGGTGCCCCTTCCCGCACACTATACCACCATACACGGTGACACAGAGGAAGGTGCACATGACATAGAAGAGGAGGTGATGGATGACCCAGTTGTTGACCCAGATTGGCATCCATTGGGGGAAGAGGGTGCTGCTTCCAATAGCTCAGATGAGGAGCATCCACAGCAGACATCGACATCGCAACAGCTGTTATCTGGCAGGCCCGGAGCACTCCAAAGACAGGTTCCAAACATCACAAGAGTTGCTTGACATGTTGTCCAGAGGGTCAAAAGATCACAGCGTGCTAGGCCGCAAAATGTCTGCCAAAGTAGGAAGAGTGCAGTGTGGCACTTTTTTGACCAAAATCCTCATGATCAGGCCAAGGTTATCTGTAAGAAGTGCGCAAAGACCTTTAGCCGAGGGAAAAATCTGAAAAATTTGAATACCAGTTGCATGCTTAGACATTTAACCAGCTTGCACTTGCAAGCGTGGACACAACACCAAACCTCAAGTGCCACATGTGCAACTGATCACAACGAAGGTAGTCAGCAACGCTACATTGTTTCCCCCACTGTAAGCCCACCGGTTAGCACAGCAGCAAATGTTGAGGTGTCGTTTCAAGGCCACAGCAGTCAGGGAATCCCACTGTTATATCAACGAAAGACTGATTCTAGGCCATCAGAAAGAACACCAACTCCATCACCATCATCAACCCTCTCTCAGTCCGCCCTGTCCACCGCTACTTCCACCATATGCAGCTCTCAAGTCCAGCTCACCCTCCCAGACACTATGAGTAGGTCAAGAAAGTACTCAGTCTCTCATCCGCGTACACTGGGTTTGAACGACCACATTGCCAAACTAATCTCGTTTGAGATGATGCCCTTTCGGTTGGTGGAAAGCACAGCTTTCCGCGAACTCATGGCCTATGCAGTACCACGCTATGACCTACCCAGTCGCCACTTCTTCTCTCGCAAAGCCATCCCAGCCCTCCACCATCATGTGAAAGACCGCATTGTCCATGCACTCAAGCAGTCAGTGAGCGGAAAGGTGCACCTCACAACTGATGCATGGTCCAGTCGGCATGGCCAGGGCCGTTACGTGTCCATCACTGCGCACTGGGTTAATGTGGTGGATGCAGGGTCCACAGGGGACAGCGGTGGTGGGACAGTGCTGCCTAGCCCACGGTATAGGAAACAGTTGGCTGTAGGCGTTCGACCCTCCTCCTCCTCCTCCTCCAGAAGCGAAAGCTCGTCCACAGAGCGCAGTCGTACGAGCACTCCATCTGCAGCTGCCACTGTTGCACACGATGTGTCCCCCTATCGAGCAGCTAGTGGAAAGCGTCAGCAGGCTGTGTTGCAGATGATGTGTTTGGGCAACAGACACACCGCCGAGGTGCTGGCCGAGTACTTGAAGCGACAACCTGAGTCATGGCTGGGCAGTGTACATCTTGAGGCAGGCAAGGTAGTTAGTGATAACGGCCGTAATTTTGTGGCAGCCATAGCCCTTTCAAAACTCAGCCATATACCTTGCTTGGCTCACACCTTGAACCTGGTGGTGCAGTGCTTCCTCAAAAATTATCCGGAGTTAACAGCCCTGCTCCAGAAGGTGCGAAGACTGTGCGCGCACATCCGCCGGTCGCCTGTACACTCCGTTCGTATGCAGAAGCTGCAGCGATTGCTCCACCTTCCCAACCACCGCCTCATTATCGACATTGCAACAAGGTGGAACTCCACCCTGCACATGGTGGAGCGGCTGTGTGAGCAGAGGCAGGCCATAATACATTTGTGGGAGGATACACGGCCAGGCACTTTGAGAGCAGACATGGAGTTGACAGGTGTGCAGTGGTCGAAGCTGAAAGACCTCTGTAAAGTCCTTCAGTGTTTTGAGGAATGCACACGGCTGGTAAGCGCAGACGACGCCATCCTAAGCATGAGCATCCCACTTATGCGTCTGCTCATGCAAACTTTGACGCACCTTAAGGAGCAGGCGTCTGCAGCCAATGTTGATGAGGAAGAGGAGGAGGGAATCCTTGATGATATTCAGCCATTGTCTGCTCAGGGACCTCTCCTGGACGAGGTGGAGGAAGAAGAGGAGGAGGAGGAGGATGATGGGGATGATTACTTAGGGGAGGAGGATGCATCTCGTGGGGCAAGTGAAAATGTTGGCGTGGCAAGGTCTGGTACAGGGTTTGTGCGTGACTGGAGGGATGTGGATTTGCCAGAAAGTGCTCCTCCAACCAGCACTCGCAGTGCATCATTGACACCGGGAGCATTGGCCCACATGTCAGATTATGCCTTGCAGATCCTAAAAAGGGACCCACGCATTGCCAAAATGATGAACGATGACGACTACTGGTTGGCCAGCATCCTGGATCCACGCTATAAAGGCAAATTACAAAACATCATGCCACAGGAGAACCTTGACCTAATATTGGCTAATAAACAAGCAACTCTGGTAAATCGGTTGCTTGAGGCATTCCCAGCACACAGCAGCGGTGATGGTTCTCACACGAGCCGTACGGGCAGGGGGCAGCTTGGCAGAGGTGTTCGTGGTGCACACAGCAGAAGTGGCGTTGGAGACAGAGGTTTCATGACAATGTTGTGGACTGATTTTTCAAGTACCGCTCACACAACTGGTAATACTGCATCGATGGAAAGTGACAGTAGACAGCAGTTGTCAACTATGGTTACAAACTACTTTTCCTCCCATATCGATGTTCTCCCACACAGGTCATTCCCCCTTGACTATTGGGCCGCTAAACTGGACACCTGGCCTGAATTGGCACAATATGCCTTACAGGAGCTCGCTTGCCCAGCTGCAAGTGTGCTATCGGAAAGAGTCTTCAGTGCAGCTGGATCAATCCTGACAGAAAAAAAGACCCGTCTGTCAACCCAAAATGTGGATGATCTAACCTTCATTAAAATGAACCACGCATGGGTTTCCAAGGATTTTGTCCCACCTTCCCCTGATGACACATAGGGTGACAGAAAAATGGCTTGCTTTGGTCCACCTCTTCCTGGGACTTGACCTATTTCATCTTTTGCATCAGCTGAATGTCCAACATCAACATATGCCACTTTCTAAAACTCCCTAACTGTGCTGCCTCCCCCCCCCATGGCCGGGGTCACCACCTAGCGCACGACACCGTGCGAGTGCCGTTGCCCTGGACAGGTGGGTAGGCCGACTCTTGGGCGCGGGCACTGGCACAGGGTCCTTCATAGTGCAATCAAGTGTCTCTGACTGTGGTGGTGCACACCCGCCGTCAGACACACCGCCGTACTATGAGGGGCCCAGTGCCAGTACCGACGCCCACGAGTGGGCCCCCCTTGCTTGGGCAGGGCCCCAGCATTTGCAATCTTTACCTCTCCCTGCTCCTCCACTGTGTAGTCTGGGCCGTCAAATCCATACTGTGCCTGACACCGTCTGAGCCTGCCTCCTGATGTATAGACATATATTTTGAATGTGTACGCTATCCATACATGTTATCCGGGGAAACGGTACCCTTTATAACCTTTGTGCAATCGCGTGCAATCCATACTGGGCCTAACACCGTCTGAGCCTGCCTCCTGATGTATAGACATATATTTTGAATGTGTACGCTATCCATACATGTTATCTGGGGATACGGTACCCTTTCTAACCTTTGTGCAATCACTTGCAATCCATACTGGGCCTAACACCGTCTGAGCCTGCCTCCTGATGTATAGACATATATTTTGAATGTGTACGCTATCCATACATGTTATCCGGGGATACGGTACCCTTTCTCACCTTTGTGCAATCACGTGTAATCCATACTGGGCGTGAGAACGGCTGGCGAGCTGTTAAGCAAGCTACAGCACCTGTGGTTTGCACACGTAAGTTTTTCATTTTTTCAGGAATGACGGTTAGGCCTAATTCCGGAACTGCGGTTGACCTGCACTTACTGGGAAATCATTGTTCACGGGTAATAATTGTAATCAGTGATCCCCATCACTAACGTTGTTCAGCGGGTTATCTGCACCTGTAAGCGACAAACGCTGGCCTTTTCAGTGTAGCGCACATGCAGCCACGGACATGTAAGGGCATGACACACCAGTTATTGGCCAATCTCATGTGCCAGAGCCTCACGTGTCTCTCTAGTAAGCCGGACTCGGACCGCGGGGCATGACGGAGTCTCGTTCGTTAACGGAATTAAGCTTGCAATGTGTGCATCTGTTCTGTAGCTGGCATGGTTGAGGTTTCCCAGGTGGAGTCGAATTTAACCGTAGGCTCCACTCCTGGTGGTGCCCTTCTGGACATTCCTTTAAGGTTCAGCTTTGCAACCATACTGCCCACGTAAAACAAACACTTTGCCTTCATGAAAGCTGTTTGGAGGGTCATGACTCGTGGGAATAACGCCGCCCAATCAGTTAACCTGCCAGAGAGATCGTTCGTTGCTCCCAAGCATGACATCACACTCCCTAGGAAGAAGGTAATGCCACTGTGGCGACCGTACTCCTGGGGGCGACACAAGTGCACTGATGCCCAGCCACTGCTCGATGAATCTGCTGGTACATTGACCCAGACCACTACATTCCCCTCGCACGCTACACGACCGGAATCTGACCCTGATGAAACTCAGGTTACCCTTCCCATATACAGTTCCATCTTACACGGTGACAAAGAGGAAGCTGCAGATGAAAGTGCAGGTTCGGCCCACCCACCATCAGACACACCACCGTACTATCAGGGGCCCTGTGCCAGTGCCGTCGCCAACGAGTGGGCCCCCCCTGCTTGCTCAGGATCACAGCACTTGCAAAGTTGAAATACTGTGCAGTGAGATGGAAGATGGGGACGACGAGGAGTCCAGACAAGTACAGGGATTCCCTAGCGAGGAGACTTATTTGATTGTTTTCAATGTTGGGACAGCAATTTTTGGGGAGCACTATACTCTGGAGAATGATAGATGGGGCCCACCATACACTGGAACATTCCAAAGGTGGACATCAGACACTGGAGCAGCATTTACAGGGCCCATTATACACTAGAGCATTAGAAATGGGGCCCATTATGTTTGGAGCATTATTTGGGCCCATAAGACAGTGGAGCTTCATCCATGGGGACCAACATATACTGTAGCATTATGTGGAGCTCATCATATGCTGTTTCAAACATTATATGGGACCAATGATTTTGTATGGAGAAATAGATGGGCCTCGTCATGAGATGTAAAAAGTGAGGTATTTTTCATTGTACTATACCGCTATTTCTCTGCCGTATCGGAGCATGATGAGTTGTGGTATGTGTTAAAGGGGCGCTCTTTCGCCCAGGGCACATGAAAACCTGCAGCCAGCCCCCCCCCCCACAACTTTAGCCAAATAACCCCCATTTTTCAGTGCGTAACTTGTATTATGAAGTTAATTAAGGTTGACAAGCTTAAGTAAGAAGAATTGATGCTTTTGGCATTCAAATGGGCACTGTAGGTGTGTTTCCTGTCCTCCTCTCACTGCCGACTTTTATTCCCCATTGACTTACATTGGGTTTCGTGTTTCAGGACGACCCCGACTTTTCCCTATAATCGGACGATCTTGCTCGACCCGACTTTTGGAAAAGTCGGGTTTCACGAAACGAAACGCGACCCTAAAAAACCAAAAGTCGCTCAACTCTAATTATAATCATTAATATATTTAATCTTACCAGTAACTTGACCTGAATTTGGCCATATTTCTTAGATTGACATCATCATTTTTTTCTGGGTAAGCACATTCCAATAACTTTATGCCTCAATAGAAAATACATGTAAGGACAATGCGCAGGATATATTGTTTCAAGGGTTTCTTATTTCTTATTAATTAAATTGCCTTTTTCTGCACTTTACCCAGTTCTTGAAACTATGGATTTCTATGGGTGAGTAAATTGAATAACGCATTGAAAGTTATGCCTTACTGTAATCTACGAAGCAGAAAATAAAAATGTATTCTTGAGCCCTTTCTAATACAAGAGAATGGGGTGGGAATTCACCAGAATTTTGACACACTTTGCTTAAAGAAAACTTTACTACATGCTATTTTTATTATATTAAACTCCCATTTCAACTTTTTTTTGTCATTTCAGCATTTGTTATATGAAAATAATATTACGCAATGACAAGATCCTACTGAGCATTCTATGGAACTGACAACCGATGCATGCTTAGTACAGCAGGGACTAGCCCATCCACTAAACCTGACATCACTGATGATGCTCCACTCCAGGGGTTGGCTGTGACCGCAGCCTCTGCCCCTGATGACATCTCGTTTGAGTATCCCAACATGCATCGATGGTTCTGAAATGAAGTGTCCACACATAGGAAGTAGGTAAAAAAAAAAAAATAAAGCAGTTAGATAGTGTTGTGAAAGAACAATAGAAACATTTTAATTAAGGTATATTAGAAAATAAATTAGATTATTGCATTAAATAGACAGACATTTACGATTAAAATAAATGGTAGTTTCAGACCACCCATTTAACCTTAATTTCATGTTATAGGTTAAAAAAATGTTCTATGAAATTCAGCCTTGTCAGAAGTTGGAAATTGTTCTTTTGTTCAGTGAAATATTGATTAAAATGTTGCTTTTCATAGGGGGTACAGTCACTTGTGCTGAGCACTATATATTACTGATAGTTAATAGTTACATAAAAAAAAGTTGCACTATTTTAAGTGTTTTAGATACTCGGCAAGGTGGTGTGGGTTAAATGAAAAGTGTGGAACTAATTGGAAAAGTAGTACCTTGAAGTGCAACAATGGAACATTTTTGGATGTTCTAGTTTACACTGTCTAATAATTGGTCAGTATCTTGTAAGCTTTGGTAGCTGTAGATTAGCAATACAAATCATGATATATATAGTTAATGACCAATGATTGCTACTAAATCCTTTACTACAATTGACTTGCTACTTTTTTTTCCCATATAAAGTAGGGCCAGCACCTGTAAGCCGTATGTGACAGCATTCTAGAACGCTGTATATATGTCCCCAATGCACTCTCCATAAAATAAAAAATAGCTTTTTGTATAAGTTGCACTTCTCTGCCCTGCTGAAGGCAGAGCAAAGTACTGTTATGCACATGCGCCGTGATAGGCCAAAGAGCACTGGCGCATGCACACTACAAAACTTTGCTTCACCCTTGGCAGGGCAGAGAAGTGCGCCTGCCCAGGAGCGTGAAGGAGGATACTGTGTGGATGATGTAGAACACTCCATCAATTCGAAGCAAGAAGAGAGGAGGAGCCGGAACAAGAACAGCAACTCCCATCGGACCAGACCGATTCCGTAGGTGAGTATAATAAAAACTACTTTTTGTTTTCTGGAGAGCGCATTGGGGACCTATAGACAGCATTCTAAAAAATTGTCACATAGGGCTTACAGGTGCTGACCCTACTTTATATAGGAAAACCCTGGTGACAGGTTCCTTTAATCTAAGATATAACCTGCCATAAGAATTAATGCACAGAGCAAATTAGAAAAAGATGTAGTAGAATGGTGTTCAGTATCTGTAGGTAGAAAAAGTAAAAAAAAATAATAAAGATAAGTGTCGATATGACATAGGAGACATGGGTTCTATGCGCTTTGAGTCTGCATAGGACTCAATCATGATGGCACCATATGTTTTCTCAGCTGATTGCCCAGGAACCGGCCTAGAGTTGTTCGTGCACACTAATTTAAATAACAGCATTTCCCAATTTCCCACGGACTGCAGGTAAGCTGATAATAAGCTAATAACCTCTTTTTTTTCTCTCTCAACAGAAAAAATTAAACTAAATTTGGTATCAACTGCAAACACAGGTCATGGGTATTTACAATTCTCAGGCCTCTACCAGACAGCACATGGATGCAACACAGATTACATCCATGTGCTGTCTATTTGACACTTAGACCTTGTTCAAACTGAAGTGTTTGGTCCACTACTTTAATCAGACCAAACTGGGTCTTTTTTTATTTGTTTATTTTTCTAGGTGGGTTATCTGTATTTTAATCAATGGATTACATTTACTTGAGACATTTATAACTACTCACTTTAAAAATCACTATGATTAACTGATAAGACTGTAGAAGGAGATCAGTTTTCACCACTGCCATAATTGTCTTATCAGCAGATGACATGCATTGGGGTCAGTAGTTTGCAAAGAAGTCTATGTAGAGACCATGGTAGTGTGCTGAAAACCATCAACCTCACAGTGGCTCTTTAACCCCTTGTGGTGTAGTAACCACTGTGTCCACTAGGGGGCGCTGTGTGGATGTCCCAGGAGAAAGGATGAATTGCAGAATACTGAATGACCGTTATGTATCTCAAAGTGGGTGGCTTTGAGATGGAGACTTATGTGTTGATCAGCAGTGATACTGCTGAGGTGTTGTTTCAATGTGTAAGGGAGAAGTCTCCAGGTAACTAGAGAGATGGGTGGGCCTGGATACCTACAAACCCACCCAGGGGGTGTGTTTAAAACATTATTGTAAAGAGTGCATAAAGGCTTGAAGAACCTGTGATGAGGTCAGAGTCATGTGACCCGGTGGGCCTGGCTATGGACCATATAATGTGGCCAGGGTAGGTCGCATGGGAGTGAATGCAGGGACCCCAATGGTCCATATGGAAGGTCTCGTGCAGAGAGATGTCTGTCTTCCTGATGGCATGTGTGGACGCTGTGTTTAATGGCTGCAAGTGCCTGAGAGTTCCCTGGAGGGAATGAATGTCTGCAGTATGGAGAAGCAGCCATGAGAGAACCCTGACGGGGTGAGATATAACTGTGAGGCTGAAAAGCCTGCGTTTTGGACACTGCTAACAGAAAGAAGCTCTGTCATGGACGCTATGCTGATTATATGATCTTTATGTTGCTGGTCATGGTTTATGATGCCTAATAAACTGCATGGACTGTTATGATTTGATGGAAAATCTGTGCCGGATCTGATTTTGTGGCTGCTGAGCGAGTATCCCCTACTTGAATGACAGCGCTACCTCACAATTGGTTGAGAAAGCTATGGGCATTGTTGTAGCCTTGTTGCTGGGAGCAACGGAAGAGGACTGCAAAGTCGGTTGCTAAGAGCAACGGTTTCTAAAGGCGTATGTTGCAGTGCTGGCAACGCTGAGCCAGGAAGGCTGACGGTTGGGGAAGCCACTGCCCGGCTGTGGTTCTGGAACCATGGGGCGGCCTAGTGAGTAAGGCACTGTTCGGATCGGTGAACCCAGTGCGGCCATTTCCCCAGGAGAAAGAAACTGGTGATTGCTATAGGGTGCCTCTGTGGAGAAGAGGTACCCGAGGACCTCTGTGGCTGACACAGGTAATGGACGTGTGGTACTAACCTGGGTCAGTGGGAAAAGACTGTGTACCTGGAGGGTTCAGTGAGCAAGGTCCTGGAGGGTCAGTGTTGGGAGATTCTAGGAGAAGAATCGTCTCCCTGGAGCACGTGGTATGACCTTGGACCTGGTGAGGCGTGAGTGTTGGGCAGTCTCAGGCGGAGACGGATGTCCTGAAGAGCACCCGCTAAGCCCCTGGACCTGGTGAGGCAGGTGTGTTGGGAAACCCTGGGAGGAGGGTCAGCTCCCTGAATAGCACCCGGTGCACCCTGTGTGTTGGATGGTCTCAGGCGGAGATGGAACATCCTGAATAGCACACAGAAAGGACACGTGAGTTTTTGTGTGGTGTTTTTTTTCTTCTTTTCTCAACTCAGCCTGCGGTGGCTCAGTGGGAGTCAAGAAGATGACAAGCGGCTTCCTGTAACTCGGCGGGGTTACGAAGGGGACAAGCGGCTTCCGGTAACTCGGCTGGGTTACGAAGGGGACAAGCGGCTTCCTGTAACTCGGCGGGGTTAGGAAGAGGACACCAGTCGCTGTGTGTGAACAGCAGCCGGTGGTGTCGGTGATCGGTGACAGCAGGTGTGGTGGTGCCAACAAAGACTTGTGTGGTATCGTAAAAGAGACATAAACTGTGTTGTGTGGTCTGAGAAGACTGGTATAACGGATATGGGGAAATCCCGAAAGGGGGTGGTGGCCCAAATCCAGGTGGTAGCCCAAAAGGGGGTGGAGTCCCAAAAGGGGGAAGTGACCCAAATTGGGGTGGCAACCCTATAGGGGGTGGAGTCCCAAAAGGGAGCAATGACCCAAATTGGGGTGCTTCAGGAAATGGCAGCACTGGTTGCCTCAGTGGGTATGTCTGGGGTACCGCAGTGTGTCTGTATGAATTTTGAGGAGTGTGGCATGTATTTTCCGGATAATGACCGGCCACAGGTGTGTACCGTGATGCTGCACCGGGAAGGAGTCTCTGGTAGACTGGACTCAGAGAGTCAGGTGACTCTGACAGGAACTCCTCTCATTTTATCTCTGACCGAGAAAAACCCCAGGGTTCACTGTAAGCATGGGGTCACGGTGAACTATGCAGTAGACAGAGTAATGTTCGAGGGGACCAAAGGTGGTGAGTGCCAAGGGGGCAGGATACCACATGACTTAGTCTATGCCTTGGAGAGGGGCCGGGACTTTGTGTTGTTTGATTATGTATGGTCGAATGAGGGAGACATTTCTACTGTTGGATTAACAGACGTTGAGACGGTGACGCCTCCTAAAGTGGACAGGTCTGATGTAGAAGTGACTGGAAGAAGGGGTACATCTGCCCAACTGACGGACTTGACGTCTCGTGACAAGACAGATGGTGGGCTGGGAGATGAGGTGACTGGAGTGGACACACGGTCAGAGGGTAACTGGAGGGTTGACTCGGATGATCGGAGTGACTCAGACTCTAGGGGTGACTGTGGCTCTGAGAAAGAAAGGGAGTACAGACTAGATGACCTAGAGAAAGAAGTCTTCGAGCTCAAAGGTCACCTGGCATCGTGGCAAGGTCTGAATAAGTCCCTCAGAGAAGAGGTAGGAGTACCAACAGAAACTGTAAGAGGTCCTCTGCGGGAGAAGAAGTGGGACGAAGACTTACTGCGGCCAGGCCTGAATGAGGAACAGTGTGAAGACAAAAAAAACTGAAAAGTATGGAAGCAGAGGTGATTCGTTTGCAGACGGAGCTTGCTGCTGCAGAGTGTGCTAAAAGACAAGCACAGCAGGAAAGAGATGAACTGGCTGAAGTGATTGCCAACAACAGAGGTGAAGGTGCTTTGGAAGAAAAGAGGCGGTTAGAGTCTCGCATTGTTCAGCTTGAAGAAGAAGTGGAGGAAGAACACGGCAACGTTGAATTAGCCAAAGACAAGCTGAGAAAGGCCACACTTCAGGTTGACCAAATGGATGCTGATCTGAAGACAGAACGTAGTAATGCTCAGAAGAATGAGAGTGCCCGTCAGCAATTAGTTTGCCAGAATAAGGACTTAGAAGCAAAGGTTGCACTACTGGAGGAACAGCTTGATGCAGAAATTAAAGTGCGACAATCTGCTAGCAAACAAGTACGTCGTACGGAGAAAAAGCTGAAGGTTGTACTAAGGCAAATGGATGATGAAAGGTGTAATTCTGAGCAGTACAAAGGCCTGGCGGAGGGAAATGATGTGCGTCTAAAACAGTTGAAACGCCAGGTGGAAGAAGCAGAGAAAGAGGCTCAACGTGCCAATACGTTGCACCATAGATTACAGTGTGAAGTGGAGGTTGCTACGGAGACAGCAGATGCAAAGAACTGTGAGGTTAATGCACTGAAAAGTAAACTTAGATGTGGTGGGGTACCATTTCTTACAAGAGGCTTAGATAGAGAAAGGATGGTGACTAACCAGTGCCTGACGACGCAGACAGACCGTGACTGGAGGGTCAAAGCCAATGACCGATATTCTGACCACTGGAGGCGGGGGAGGTCTAATGTAGGAACGAGGCCGTATGACAGATGGAGACGGTTCTCTCGACCTGTGGGGCAAGGTGTAGTGAGTGCCCGGTCGCGAGACCCTGGTATAATGTTGTGTGTTCAACCCCACAACTTTGAACAGAGGGGGGAGGTATGTGGTGTAGTAACCACTGTGTCCGCTAGGGGGCGTTGTGTGGATGTCCCAGGAGAAAGGATGAATGGCAGAATACTGAATGGCCGTTATGTATCTCAAAGTGGGTGGCTTTGAGATGGAGACTTATGTGTTGATCAGCAGTGATACTGCTGAGGTGTTGTTTCAATGTGTAAGGGAGAAGTCTCCAGGTAACTAGAGAGATGGGCGGGCCTGGTTACCTACAAACCCACCCAGGGGGTATGTTTAAAGCACTATTGTAAAGAGTGTGTAAAGGCTTGAAGGACCTGTGATGAGGTCAGAGTCATGTGACCCGGTGGGCGTGGCTATGGACCATATAATGTGGCCAGGGTAGGTCACATGGGAGTGAATGCAGGGACCCCATTGGTCCATATGGAAGGTCTCGTGCAGAGAGATGTCTGTCTTCCTGACCGCACGTGTGGACGCTGTGTTTAATGGCTGCAAGTGCCTGAGAGTTCCCTGGAGGGAATGAATGTCTGCAGTATGGAGAAGCAGCCATGAGAGAACCCTGACGGGGTGAGATATAACTGTGAGGCTGAAAAGCCTGCGTTTTGGACACTGCTAACAGAGTGAAGCTCTGTCATGGACACTATGCTGATCATATGATCTTTATGTTGCTGGTCATGGTTTATGATGCCTAATAAACCGCATGGACTGTTATGATTTGATGGAAAATCTGTGCCGGATCTGATTTTGTGGCTGCTGAGCGAGTATCCCCTACTTGAATGACAGCGCTACCTCTCACTCTTCATGACCAAGCCTATTTTGACCTTAATGACCTGGCCATTTTTTGCAATTCTGACCAGTGTCCCTTTATGAGGTAATAACTCAGAAACGCTTCAACAGATCCTAGCGATTCTGAGATTGTTTTTTCGTGACATATTGGGCTTCATGTTAGTGGTAAATTTAGGTCGATAATTTTTGCGTTTATTTGTGAAAAAATCAGAAATTTGGCAAAAATTTAGAAAATTTCGCAATTTTCAATTTTTGAATTTTTATTCTGTTAAACCAGAGAGTTATGTGACACAAAGTGGTTACTAAATAACATTTCCCACATGTCTACTTTACATCAGCACAATTTTGGAAACAAATTTTTTTTTTGTTAGGAAGTTATAAGGGTTAAAAGTTGACCAGTGATTTCTCATTTTTACAGCAAAATTTACAAAACAATTTTTTTAGGGACCACCTCACATTTGAAGTCACTTTGAGGGGTCTATATGGCAGAAAATACCCAAAAGTGACACCATTCTAAAAACTGCACCCATCAAGCTACTCAAAACTACATTCAAGAAGATTATTAACCCTTCAGGTGTTTCACAGGAACTAAAGCAACGTGGAAAGAAAAAATGGACATTTTAATTTTTCCAACAAAAATTTTCTTTTAGCATCAATTTTTTCATCTTCACATGGGCAACAGGATAAAATGGATCCTAAAATTTGTTGGGCAATTTCTCCTGAGTACACCGATATCTCATATGTGGTCATAAACCACTGTTTGTGTACATGGCAGGGCTCAGAATGGAAGGAGCGCCATTTGACTTTTTGAATGGAAAACATGCTGGAATATTTAGAGGTTGCCATGTCGCATTTGGAGAGCCCCTGTGCGCCTAAACATTGGAGCTCCCCCACAAGTGACCTCATTTTGGAAACTAGACCCCCCAAGGAACTTATCTACATGCATAGTGATCACTTTGAACCCCCAGGTGCTTCACAAATTGATCGGTTAAAAAAAAAGTACTTTTTTTTTCACAAAAATTTTCTTTTAACCTCAGTTTTTTCATTTTCACATGGGCATCAGGATAAAATGGATGCTAAAAATTTGTTGGGCAATTTCTCCTGAGTGCACAGATACCTCATATGTGGTAATAAACCACTGTTTGGGCGCACGGCAGGGTCCGGAAGGGAAGGAGCGCTATTTGACTTTTTCCAATGGAAAATTAGCTCCAATCGTTATCGGACACCATGTCGCGTTTGGAGAGCCCCTGATGTGCCTAATCAGTGAAAAAACCCCACAAATGACACCATTTTGGAAACAAGTTCCATAAGGGGTCTAATCTAGATGTGTAGTGAGCACTTTGAACCCCAGGTGCTTCACAGAAGTTCATAATGCAAAGCAGTGAAAATAAAAAAATCTTTTTTTTTCCTCAAAAATGATTTTTTAGCACGCTATTTTTATTTTCACAAGGATAGCAGGAGAAATTGGACCACAAAAAAGTTGTTGTCCAGTTTGTCCTGAGTACACTGATACCCCATATGTGGGGGGGAACCACTGTTTGGGCGCACGGCAGGGCTCAGAAGGGAAGGAGAACCATTTGACTTTTTGAAATGAAAATTACCTCTAATCATTAGCGGACACCATGTCGTGTTTGGAGAGCCCCTGTTTGCCTAAACATTGGAGCACCCCCAAAAATGACCCCATTTTGGAAACTAGACCCCCTAAGGAACTTATCTAGATGCATAGTGAGCACTTTGAACCCCCAAGTGCTTCACAAAAGTTTATAACGCAGTGCTGTGAAAATAAAAAATATTTTTTTCCTCAAAAAATTATTTTTTAGTGCACAATTTTTTATTTTCACAAGGGTACCAGGAGAAACTGGACCTCAAAAGTTGTTGTCCAGTTTGTCCTGAGTACGCTGGTACCCCATATGTGGGGGGTGGACCACTGTTTGGGCACATGTCGGGGCTCGGAAGAGAAATAGTGACATTTTGAAATGCTGACTTTGATGGAATGGTATGCGGGCATCATGTTACATTTGCAGAGCCCCTGATGTAACTAAATAGTGGAAACCCCCCACAAATGACCCCATTTTGGAAACTAGACCCCCAAGGAACTTATCTAGATGTGAGGTGAGCACCTGAACCTCTAAGTGCTTCACAGAAGTTTATAACACAGAGCCGTGAAAATAAAAAATCATTTTTTTTCCTAAAAAAAAATGATCTTTAGCCAGAAATTTTTTTCCCACAAGGGTAACAGGATAAATTGGACCCCAAAAGTTGTTGTCCAGTTTGTCCTTAGTACGCTGGTACCCCATATGTGGGTGGGGACCACTGTTTGGGCACACGTCGGGGCTCGGAAGGGAAGTAGTGACATTATGAAATGCTGACTTTGATGGAATGGTCTGCGGGCGTCATGTTACATTTGCAGAGCCCCTGGTGTGCCTAAACTGTGGAAGCCCCCCACAAATGACCCCATTTTGGAAACTAGACTCCCCCAAGAAACTTATCTAGATGTGTGGTGAGCACTTTGAACCCCCAAGTGCTTCACAGAAATTTATAACGCAAAGCTGTGAAAATAAAAAATCATTTTTTTCCTCAAAAAGTGATTTTTTAGCTCACAAATTTTTATTTTCACAAGGGTAACAGGAGAAATTGGACCCCAAAAGTTGTTGTCCAGTTTGTCCTGAGTACGCTGATACCCCATATGTGGGGGGAACCATTGTTTGGGCGCATGTAAGGGCTCAGAATGGAAGTAGTGATGTTTTGAAATGCAGACTTTGATGGAAAGGTCTGCGGTCGTCATTACGTTTGCAGAGTCCCTGATGTGCCTAAACAGTAGAAACCCCCCACAAGTGACCCCATTTTGGAAACTAGACCTTCCAAGGAACTTATCTAGATGTCTGGTGAGCACTTTGAACCCCCAAGTGCTTCACAGAAGTTTATAACGCAGAGACGTGAAAATAAAAAAATCATTTTTTTCCACAAAAATAATTTTTTAGCCCCCAATTTTTTATTTTCCCAAGGGTAACAGGAGAAATTAGACCACCAAAGTTGTTGTGCAATTTTTCCTGAGTACGCTGATACCCCATATGTTGGGGTTAACCACTGTTTGGCACATGTCGGGGCTTGGAAGGGAGGGAGCACCGTTTGACTTTTTGAACGCAAAATTGGCTGGAATCAATGGTTGCACCATGTCGCGTTTGGAAACCCCCTGATGTGCCTAAACAGTGGAAACCCCTCAATTCTAACTCCAACCCTAACCCCAACACACCCCTAACCACAGCCCTAACCCCAACACATCCCTAACCCTATTCCCAACCCTAACCATAACTTTAACCCCAACACACCCCTAACCCTATCCCTAACCCTAACCCTAATTCCAACCCTAACCCTAATTCCACTCTAACCCTGATTCCACTCCAACCCTAATTCCACTCTAACCCTAATTCCACCCTAACCCTAATTCCAACCCTAAACCTAGTTCTAACCCTAACCCTAATTCCAACCCTAACCCTAATTCCACTCTAACCCTGATTCCACTCTAACCCTAATTCCACTCTAACCCTAATTCCAACCCTAAACCTAATTCCAACCCTAAACCTAGTTCCAACCCTAACCCTAATTCCAACCCTAACCCTAATTCCAACCCTAACCCTAATTCCAACCCTAACCCTAATTCCAACCCTAACCCTAATTCCACTCTAACCCTAATTCCACTCTAACCCTAATTCCAACCCTAACCCTAATTCCAACCCTAACCTTAACCCTATTTCCAACCCTAGCCCTAACCCTAATGGAAAAATAAAAATAATTTCTTTAATTTATTAGTTGTTCCTGCCTATGGGGGTGATAAACGGGGGGTTTATTTACTTTTCATTCTATTTTGATCACTGTGAGAGTTTATCACAGTGATCAAAATGAATGAATGAATCTGCAGCCGGCGGGTGCACTGCGCATGCGCCCGCCATTTTCCAAGGTGGCGGCGCCCATGAAGCAGGACCGCGGGACACCGGGAGCCGGAGAGGGACATCGGAGGTACTGGGGGGATGAGGGGGGTCAGAAGGTGGGGGCAGCCTAGAGAAGGGGGAGGGGAGCAGATGATGACAGTGGCGGCACATTGCCGCCGTCAGTCGGTGTCGGGGGCCGATCGGCCCCGTGAGTCGTGGGGGGGTCGGATCACGGTCTCCAGCCATGTCTGATGCTACTGCAGCATCGGCCATGGTTGATTGTAATATTTCATCAATTTTCATTGATGAAATATTACTATCACTCTGATTGGCTGTTTCACTTTTAACAGCCAATCAGAGCGATCGTAGCCATGTGGGGGCGAAGCCACGCCTCCTGTGGTGAAGAACAAAGCCCCCTGTATCTGCGGGTCGGGTGACTTTTTAGTGACCCCGGTCACCCGACCTGCAGGGGGGTTTTAAAGTCATGACGCCACATAGGCGTCACTGGTCAGATTGGCACAGGTTTTCATGACGCCTATGTGGCGTCATTGGTCGGGAAGGGGTTAACAGAATACAGGTTGCAATGATAGATATAAGTATATTCTGCGGCAGGGCACAGGAAAACAGTTTCTTTAAAATGTCCAGGCTGGTTTATAAGTCTGCATAAATCGCTCTTGAAAACATACAAAGTAAATAGTCCTTACAGAAATACTGATTTTCTTGCTCATGTTAATGTCCAGTTCTTAATGCCTTAGCACAGACCAACCCCCAGGAGATCCACACATCTCCAGATCCAGACCCTGAATGAGACACTTGGTATCCATTTGATCTGCCAAACTGTCATGATCTGCTTAATTCATAGGTTAATATGGACGGCCTCACTCTTAGATTCTGGGAGGCTTTTTATAGCCTCATTGTGGACTCATTCCTCGTCGCTTATACTCAGATCCTTGGCCGAGTGTTTGTGATCCTGGTGTGCTTTGTGACTGTGATACTTTATGCTTGTTTGGTTTTCACCCGGTTCTGTCCCTGTTACGAGTTCTGCCTGTTCCGTTTGTACTGCGTCACTATCTCTGTGTATGACTCATTGCTTACGTTCTGACTATTCTCTGCTTGCTCCTCTGGTACCCTGCTGCCCTCTCTGTGTATGACCCCCCCCCCCTTTTGTCTGACCTGAGTTCCCCTAATCTTTACTCCAGGACACCTGTAATAGAATCCTACTGTCATGTACTGCAGCAGGACCCTAAGCCACGCCCCCTGTGGTCACATGATCGTAGGTAATTGTACTCTTTACTACCTTTAGTGTCGCAGGTCCTGTTCTCAGAACTTTCCCTGCAGTTTCGGACCCCGGGCCCTCCCGTAGTCTGGGTGAGTGACCCTGCTCAGCCGCGGCAGTCCGCCGGCGCTGACAGGATCCTGATACATACCTCTCCTCCGGGGTGGGGATATGTGAGCAACCACTCCCACCCATCTCTTTGATTGCTCGTAAAACGTGGGTCTGATATGGCCTATTAACTCTCTCAGCACTATACGTGCTGGAGCATGTTTACCCAGTCTTACATCACCACAAACCTACCAACCTCGATGATGCATATCTCCAATGACCTTTCTGGCAGCCATCCGACAGCACATATATCAACTTACACTTGGACTCATTTCTTTGGTTTTGCTATAGCTTCTTGTACTTTGTACAAAAAGGGATGGGGCCCTCTTTCTGAGCTGGGCATTTTATTTATATAGCTTCCCATGGGCAGGTGTCTGAATAGTCAGGTCTCTGTCCCGATCTGCCCTTATTCAGGTCGGGTGACATAAAGTAAGGTTTTAACACTAGAGATAAGATCGAACCGTCCCGACTGAGTACACTTTGTTGCTGTGGGATGGCACACTTTTTTTTAATCAAAATAGTATGTTACATATTCTGTTACTATTCACTTATTTACTTGCTATAGGGTATATGCTCATTTTGTTTTTTTTGGGCAGATTTTTGCCTACTGGGGTACTGTAGAAGCACAATGACTGCATATCAATGGATTTAAAGAGATTATCTCATGTCTCATGTCCTGCATCAGGAATATACTGCTTCCCCAGTTTCCTGCCTGAGTGATTTTAATACATTTTAATTTAACTAAAATTTGAATAAAAGGTTGATTGCAGTAGTGCATGTTTTTACAAGCACCGTCTGAAAATAACCATCTATGAATAAGGGAATAACACTTTAACTTGATTTAGCATTTTTCATATTACATACAGTGTTTTCATTATGTTCTATGTAATTTACACAATAGCTTACACACAAATGCTGTATTCTTAGCAGATTGCATATAGACTTTCTTCCTCGGTTACAACCTTTCCCTTCCTTTCTTGCCATAGACTAAAGCTTGTGAAATATTAGATAAGGTATGTTTACATACTATGCTCCAGATAATATGAGTGGAAGAGATTACATTCCTATACAATACTGTGTCACAGGATCATAATTATAATGAATGGGAGATGGGGAATGAATACATGTAAAATGTATTATGTACGGTATTTATCAATCAATTGAAGTGTGGATGTGCATTTTTGCCTCTAATATTGCAATTGTCTGCCTGAAGGATAATCATGTTCCAGAGTCCATTGACCAAGTAACTACATAACAACCTTGTTATGACTGAACTCAGGAAAAATGAAATCTGCGTTTTCACCGAACTGTCCATGAAGTCGTGAGGAGACTACAGGCATGTCAGATGCAGTAACGGACTGTACACAGACCAACAGGAGAAACTCCACGGAGGGAGAAAATGGGGGGATAATATTCTCTAATACAGCAAAAGGCTAATGGGGATAAATTAAGGAACAGGGACAAGTAAAGCCGACAATACAATAAAATATAACTTATCACTCAGGCGCCAGTCATGGTTGAACTTCTGTCTGTGACTGGTGCTGCCTAGATTGCATCGCAATGGGCGTCTGTCACAATCCTGAGGTAAATGATGTATTAGCTTTTGACGTTGGTGGTGTCCTCCCGTGCTCCTGACGATGGCGGCGAATCCTAGCCCTTTCGCGCCTGAGCCTGTTTTTGCCTTCGTGACCAGGCCAATTTTTTCAATTCTGACCAGTGTCACTTTATGAGGCCATAACTCTAGAACGCTTCAACGGATCCTGCTGATTCTGACATTGTTTTCTCATGACATATTGTACTTCAGGATAGTGGTAAAATTTCTTAGATATGAACTGCGCTTATATGTTAAAAAAATCGAAATTTGGCAAAAATTTTGAAAATTTTTCAATTTTCAAACTTTTAATTTTTATGCCCTTAAATCAGAGAGTGATATCGCACAAAATAGTTAATAAATAACATTTCCCACATGTCTACTTTACATCTGCACAATTTTGGAAACATAATTTTTTTTTTTTTGGAAGTTATAAGGGTTAAAAGTTGACCAGCGATTTCTCATTTTTACAACAAAATTTACAACATCATTTTTTTTAGGGACCACCTCACATTTGAAGTGAGTTTGGGGGGTCAATATGACAGAAAATACCCAAAAGTGACACCATTCTAAAAACTGCACCTCTCAATGTACTCAAAACCACATTCAAGAAGTTTATTAACCCTTCAGGTGCTTCACATGAATGAATGGAATGTGGAAGGAAAAAATAAACATTTAACTTTTTTTCACAAACATTTTACTTCAGAACCATTTTTTTTATTTTCACAAGTGTAAAAACAGAAAATGAACCACAAAATTTTTTGTGCAATTTCTCCCAAATACGCCGATACCCCGTATGTGGGGCTAAACCACTGTTTGAGCACACGGCAGAGCTCAGAAAGGAAGGAGTGCCGTTTGACTTTTTCAATGCAGAATTGGCTGGAATTAAGATAGGACGCCATGTCGCATTTGGAGAGCCCCTAATGTGCCTAAACAGTGGAAACCCCCACAAGTGACCCCATTTTGGAAACTAGACCCCTTAAAGAACTTATCTAGATGTGTGGTGAGCACTTTTAACCCCCAAGTGCTTCACAGAAGTTTATAACGTAGAGCCATGAAAATAAAAAATCATTTTTGTTCCACAAACATGATCTTTTAGCCCCCAATTTTTTATTTTCACAAGGGTAACAGGAGAAATTGGACCCCAAAAGTTGTTGTCCAATTTGTCCTGAGTACACTGGTACCCCATATGTGGAAGAAAACTACTGTTTGGGCACACGGTGGGGATCGGAAGGGAAGTAGTGACGTTTTGGAATGCAGACTTTGATGGAATGGTCTGCGGGTGTCATGTCGCGTTTGCAGAGCCCCTGATGTGCCTAAACAGTGGAAATCCTCCACAAGTGACCCCTTTTTGGAAACTAGACCCCCCAAGGAACTTATCTAGATGTGTGGTGAGCACTTTGAACCCCCAAGTGTTTCACTAAAGTTTATAATGTAGAGCCGTGAAAATAAAAAAATCATTTTTTTTCCACAAAAATGATCTTTTAGCTCCCAATTTTTATTTTCACAAGGGTAACAGGATAAATTGGACCCTAAGAGTTGTTGTCCAATTTGTCCTGAGTACGCTGGTACCCCACATGTGGGGGGGGACCACTGTTTGGGCACACGGTGGGGCTCGGAAGGGAAGTAGTGACGTTCTGGAATGCAGACTTTGATGGAATGGTCTGCGGGCGTCATATTGCATTTACAGAGCCCCTGATGTACCTAAACAGTGGAAACCCCCAATTCGAATTCCAACCCTAACCCCAACACACCCCTAACCCTAGCCCTAACCCTAGCCCTAACCCTAGCCCTAGCCCTAACCCTAGCCCTAACCCTAGCCCTAACCCTAGCCCTAACCCTAGCCCTAGCCCTAGCCCTAGCCCTAACCCTAGACATAGCCCTAGCCTGCCTACCTGCTTTTTTTTTCTTTACTTTTTTTTTTATTTTTGTGTTTTTTATTTTTTGTATTTTTGACTCATAGTAACGCCACTTCTCCTCTGATCTCACACTGGCAGATGATCAGAGGAGAAGCAGCGTTACTATGTGACAAGATCGCTGCCCGGCACATAGTAACGCCACTTCTCCTCTGATCTCACACTGACAGATGATCAGAGGAGAAGCAGCGTTACTGTGTGACAAGATCGCTGCCTGACACAGCTGTGCCAGGCAGCGATCAGCTGTGCCAGGCAGCGATCTAGTCACACTGTAACGCTGCTTCACCTCTGCTCATCTGTCAGCATGAGCTCAGAGGAGAAGTCGCGTTATAATGAGGGAGATCGCCGGGAAACAAGCAGCTTTCCCAGCGAGCTCTCTCATTGGCTGCTGTGACGCGACGTCATCAGGACCTGAACCAATCAGGTCTCGATGACGTCGGGGGTCCCAGCATGCATTGTGCACCGGGATCCCCGCGTTATAAGGTATGAGGGGGTCCCGGGGGGCACAAAACCGCCGACAGTAGATAAACGTCGGCGCTGCACAAAGCCCAGCAAGCGCCAACGTTTATCTACTGTGGGCGGTCGGGAAGAGGCTAGGGATCCTGATGTGGGTCTTGAGTCCAGCAGATGAGGTGATGAAGAGGGATACGTCCTTATCCTCAGCGGTGAGTGTCCCAACACTACGGAGATTTGCAGCACTGCCCAAACACAGTTTACAATGAGCAGCCCAGTTCGCTGTGCCAAATCGACACACGCCAAAGTCCCGTTCACAGACCTTGTCTCTCACGGTCAGTACGGTCAGTCGGGGTGACTGTGGCAGCGTTGTCGGCTGTGTCAGCGGTCTCAGTGAGGGCAGTTGGGACAGCGGTGTCTGAGCAGTACTCAGTCGACGGTTTCCTGTCAAAGCTCTCTGCTGTCCCACGCCTCTCAGCTGATTTTACCTCACAGGCGTCCCGCGCACCCGAAGTTTGCGCCCAAGCTGTCTGGTCACTCGCTCACTGCAGCTATGTCTGCTTAGCCATGCCCTCTTTTCTCAAACACAGGAATACAGTCTGGATTCTCATTATACAATCATTCCTCCCCCCTTCGACTCCCCAATAGCAATGTATATATACGGTAAATACAATCACATACTGAAATGGTGGGCAAACAAATACATGGACTTGTTATTTACTCACACAGCCGATGTTGCCGCCACACCCACCACCCAGTCAAGCAGTCAAGAAGAATCTAATGGTCATCTCAGCCTGCCCACTGCTGCCGCCTCAGCCTGCCCACCAAATAAATGGAAAGTGTATATTACTGCATATATAATCACTGATTATACATTACAAAAAATCATCTTTATTGGTAATTATTAAAAAACGATAAATTATAGAACGTAAATACACCTCAAAATGTAACTCTAAGTGATTATGTACAAAAAACAAAAAAAATTAAATACGAGTCAAGAGTAAAGGCCTGATCACTCCATTTATTTAGTTTACTAACTTTTATACAGTAATAATTCCAAAACTCTTTATGATATGTTCCCATGGTCAGTAAACGCTACGGTAAAGTAGACCCCTTAAGGAACTTATCTAGATGTGTGGTGAGCACTTTGAACACCCAAGTGCTTGACAGTTTATAATGTAGAGCCATAAAAATAAAAAATCTATTTTTTTCACAAAAATGACCTTTTCACCCCCAATGTTTTATTTTCCCAAGTGTAACATGAGAAATTGGACCCTAACAGTTGTTGTGCAATTTGTCCTGAGTAGGCTGATACCCTATATAGGACTACAGGCTGAGCTGAATTTGGAGACAGTCAACATGCTGGTACTGGTCAGCACAGTCTGTGCTAACTAAAAGGATAGGCTCCCCCAGACCCCATCATCAGCCGGGCCCCTGGGTTACCCAGACCCCCATCATCAGCCGAGCCTCTGGGTCCCCCAGACCCCCATCATCAGCCAGGCCCCTGGCTCCCCCAGACCCCCATCATCAGCAGGCCCCTGGCTCCCCCAGACCCCCTTCATCAGCTGGGTCCCCCATCATCAGCCATTCCACCCCTGGCTCCACCAGACCCCCATCATCAGCCGGACCCCTGGCTCCCCCAGACCCCCATCATCAGCTAGGCCCCTGGGTCCCCCAGACCCCCATCATCAGACAGGCCCCTGCATCCCCCAGACCCTCATCATCAGCCGGGCCCCTGGGTCCCCCAGACCACCATTATCAGCCAGGCCCCTGGCTCCCCCAGACCCCCATCATCAGCCGGGCCCCTGGTTCCCCAGACCTCCATCATCAGCCAGGCCCCTGGCTCCCCCAGACCTCCATCATCAGCCGGGTCCCTGGTTCCCCAGACCTCCTTCATCAGCCGGGCCCCTGACTCCCCCAGACTGCCATCATTAGCCGGGCCCCTGGCTCCTGGGTCCCCCAGACCCCCATCATCAGCCAGGCCCCTGGCTCCCACAGACCTCCATCAGCCGGGCCCCTGGCTCCCACAGACCTCCATCATCAGCCAGGCCCCTGGCTCCCCCAGACCCCCATCATCAGCCAGGCCCCTGGCTCTCAGCCAGGCCCCTGGCTCCCCCAGACCTCCATCATCAGCTGGATCCCTGGCTCCTGGGTCCCCCAGACCCTCATCATCAGCCGGGCCCCTGGCTCCTGGGTCCCCCAGACCTCCATCATCAGCCGGGCCCCTTGCTCCCCCAGACCTCTATCATCAGCTGGGCCCCTGGCTCCCCCAGACCCCCATCATCAGCCAGGTCCCTGGCTCCAGGGTCCCCCAGACCTCCATCATCAGCCGGGCCCCTGGCTCCCCCAGACCCCCATCATCAGTCGGGCCCCTGGCTCCTGGTTCCCCCAGACCTCCATCATCAGCTGGGCCCCTGGCTCCCCCAGACCCCCATCACCAACCAGGCCCCTGGCTCCCCCAGACCCCCATCATCAGCCGGGCCCCTGGCTCCTGGGTCCCCCAGACCCCCATCATCAGCCGGACCCCTGGCTCCCCCAGACCTCCATCATCAGCCAGGCCCCTGGCTCCCCCAGACCCCCCATCAGCCGGGTCCCTGGCTCCCCCAGACCTCCATCATCAGCCGGGCCCCTGGCTCCCCCAGACCTCCATCATCAGCCGGGCTCCTGGGTCCCCCAGACCCTCATCATCAGCTGGGCCGCTAGCCTCTGGGTCCCCCAGACCACCATCATCAGCCAGGCCCCTTTCTCCCTGAGACCTCTATCATCAGCCGGGCCCCTGGCTCCCCCAGACCCCCATCGTCAGCTGGGCCCCTGGCTCCAGGGTCCTCCAGACCTCCATCATCAGCCAGGCCCTTGGCTCCCCCAGATCCCCATCCTCAACCGGGCCCCTGGCTCCCTCAGACCCCCATCATCAGTCGGGCCCCTGGCTCCCCTAGACCTTGCGTGCTCGCTCGCCGCCGCCTCTCTGTCCATCGTCAGACGTCTTCTGCCACCGGCGCAGCCGCTCCCAGTCCCACGCCACATGGCACGCGCAGGCACACCGCTCTTCTTGCTCCAGAATGAGGAAGTGGAGAGAGCAGAGGCCAGCATGTGATGTCACGTGAGGGGGCGGCGCTGGACCATGGTGCAGCGGGGAGGGGGGAAGGAGGGGCGGCCCAGCAGGTGCTGGGCCGCTGGGACATGATCCTCCATGTCAGTAATTAAAAACGGAGAAGAAGCCAGGGCAGGGCAGGCTGAGGGGAGCTGAAGAAAATGTAGGGGGGTCCCATACACCTGTAAGGGCTGTCATGCCCTGATGGCAGCCCTGCCTTGAATACTCCATTCAAGATGTGGTAAGAGACAAAGCGGGAGAATATTTGCTGATTAGGATCCTTGCTGAGCAGAGGGAATACTGCTTTATTAATGTTTACACACCTAATGCGGCTAGCCCTTCCTTTTTTTCTAAGCTTGTAGAAGTCATCCATAGCTGGCATCCTACTAATATATTATTAGGTGGAGATTTACATGCTCTTCATGATATCTTTTTAGATGGGTCTACTTCACCGCCTGCATCCCTCTCCCCGGTTGGAATGATTCCCTTCTTATTAGATAGGCTTGACTTACTGGATTCCTGGAGATGCTGCCATACTACGGAAAAAAAATATACGTTTTACTCTAGGGTTCACGATGTACGCACTCGCATTGATTACTAGCTAACATCTACCCGTCTTTTTTCATCTTTAAAATCGGTTGAGATTCTTCCAATGATTATTTCAGATCACTCTCCTGTCCTACTTACCCTAGACCTTCCCACAAGGAAATCGCTCTCCTTTCGTTGGCGTTTTCCCTCATATCTTTATACGTCAGATGATTTCAAAAAATGTTTGGCTGGCTGGTGGGAGACATACATGGAGGATAACTTGGAACACTTAGAAGACATCAGTTTATTCTGGGTTACAGCTAAAACAGTGCTCAGAGAACATATTATCTCTTATGTGTCTCAGAAAAAGAAGAAATTGTTGCCCTCCTTGTGGCCTCTTCTTGACCAGCTTACTCAAACCTATAGAGATTTCCGGCTACACAATACCTCCTCATCCAAGGAGGCTTACCTCACTGCTAAACATAATCTAGACACCTTATTGCATGAACAAGCGCATACCCAACTTGCCTACCAACGTAACCGCTTCTTTCATTGGGGCAATAAACCTGGGCGCCTTTTGGCTTCACTAACGAAACCCTTCATCCGTGACCCAGTTCAAATATGTGCGGTTTTCAGAGATTTTTATGCAGATCTCTAGGGCCCACCCATTGATTCTCAGGAAGAAGGCTATAATTTCCTTCACAAGGTAGATCGACCAAAACTTTCCATCTCTCAAAGAGCATTGCGGCTTTAAGTCTCCTCATCTTGACATGCTTAGCATGTCATTCTCCGCAAGGAGAAATGATACTTCTTGGATATCGGTCAGATGCCTCTCTCACAGCCAAGCCAGATCTCACACTTTGCACTGACGAGGGGCAGTACCCCGAAACACAGTGTCTGCAAATTGAGATTCTGGCTTGGCTTTTATCCTAAGTCATGTAACAAGGCTCGTTAAAGGGTCGACATTGACTTTTAGGATTGCTACTTCCAATAGGTGGCACTAGAGTTCTAGTCCTCTTCCTCTCTGAAGAGACAATTTGCATAATTAGCATATTTCCCAGAGGAGCATTGCGGCTTTAAGTCTCCTCATCTCGACATGCTGAGCATGTCATTCTCCACAAGGAGAAATGATACTTCTTGGACATCTCTCAAAGAGAAATTTTAAATGAACCTATCTCTCCTGGGGAAGTTGGATTGGTCATCCAGTCTCTTAAATTGCTTAAAGCCCCTGGCCCGGACGGTTACTTAGCAGAATTCTATAAAATATTGCGACCATTACTTATACCCCACCTTACCTCTCTTTTTAATCATATTACAGATTCAAGTTCCCTTCCTGACCGCTTCAATGAAGCGAGCCTTTCATTACTACCAAAGCCGGGTAAAGACCCCCTTCTCCCTGCCTCGTACCGCCCAATCTCCCTTTTAAACGTAGATTTCAAATTGCTCACCAAATTATGGCCAACAATCTATACTTCCTAATATCATCACCACGTCCCAAACGGACCTTGTCCACGGCCGATCCATCACCTACAATATTAGAACGGCATTAACCGCTGTTATTCATAGTCATCAAACCAAAGCTTAACGAAACATCTTGGTTAGCCTTGATGCCGATAAGGCTTTTGACCGGGTATCTAGGTCCCACCTCATCCTAACTCTTAAATACAGAATGTTTGGATTTTCCTTTTTCAATTTTATCCGGACGATTTACACTACTCCTCAGTCCTCAATATGGCTCCATGGTATTTATTCAGTCATCCCTTTTCTTAATTTTCAGAGGTACGAATTGTTTAATATTGCCCAGGACCCTCTACTTAGATATCTGGAGATGAGACCTTCCTTTGAGGGAATTGGGATAGGCCACCTTACACTCAAGCCCTTGGCATTTGCCGACAACATACTATTAGGGCAGCACGGTGGCTCAGTGGCTAGCGTTGCAGCCCTGGAGTCCTGGGTTTGAATCCCACCAAGGACAACATCTGCAAGGAGTTTGTATGTTCTCCCCGTGTTTGGCGTGGGTCTCCTCCGGGCACTCCGGTTTCCTCCCACACTCCAAAGACATACTGATAGGGAATTTAGATTGTGAGCCCCATCAGGGACAGTGATAAAAATGTGTGCAAACTGTAAAGCGCTGCGGGATATGTTAGCGGTATATAAAGATTATTATTATTTATTATAGCCAATTCTAAGGAGTTCATTCCTTTCATAATGGATGCTTTCCATGAGTTTGGAGAAATCTCGGGATTCCGCATAAATTTTAACAAATCCAAGGCTTTAGCGATCTTCAGGGATGCACGACAAAAGTGGCCCTTCCCTTTTCCATTTCAGTGGGGGCATGGTTCTTTACGATATCTTGGTATTCTTCTACCCTCCAATCTACATACTATTTACCAACTTAATATCTGACCCTTAATATCTGCCCTTACTCGGGAAATACAATCTTGAACGTCTTTTAAATTATCTTTCGCAGGTAAAGCTCACCTTATTAAAATGGATTCATTTCCTAAAATACTCTTCCCTTTACAAACGCTACCACTTCTATTCTCTAAAGCTGATGATCAACTCCTAACTAAGATTTTTCGACAATTTATGTGGGGCTCGAGGGGGAGATCTAGGATCAGTATTTTTAAATTGCAACAGGCTAAATCTTTGGGGGGCCTCAATTTTCCAAATTTAAGACTGTATAGTGTTGCAGAAATTTTCAGACATTCTCTTGATTGGATTTGGGCCCATACTAAATTTACCAACACCCTATTAGATGAAGCAATGTCTGGACCGATCAGTCTTACTGCATTTACAACAAAATAGAGTCCCCACTGCAATCAGGGATAATCCTCTGCTATGGTCTGTGGTATTGGCATGGCGTCATGCTAGAAGGATCAGCGGACTAGACCCTTATACCTCAGTTTTCCTTCCCTTTCAAGGAAGTGCTGGGGGAGAGAGGGTGCAGACTAGTCTGCGATCTTCTGACAACTGCTCAATGTCCTCTTTCTCTGGAGGGTATTTTCTCCAAATATTCAATCTTAGTGGGTTACATTTTTATTACTACTCAGATTAACCCCTTCATGACCCAGCCTATTTTGACCTTAATGACCTGGCCATTTTTTGCAATTCTGACCAGTGTCCCTTTATGAGGTAATAACTCTGGAACGCTTCAACGCATGCTAACGATTCTGAGATTGTTTTTTCATGACATATTGGGCTTCATGTTAGTGGTAAATTTAGGTCGATAATTTTTGCGTTTATTTGTGAAAAAATCAGAAATTTGGCGAAAATTTTGAAAGTTTTGCAATTTTCACATTTTGAATTTTTATTCTGTTAAACTAGACAGTTATGTGACACAAAATAGTTACTAAATAACATTTCCCACATGTCTACTTTACATCAGCACAATTTTGGAAGCAAAATATTTTTTTGTTAGGAAGTTATAAGGGTTAAAAGTTGACCAGTGATTTCTCATTTTTACAACAAAATTTACAAAACCATTTTTTTTAGGGACCACCTCACATTTGAAGTCACTTTGAGGGGTCTATATGGCAGAAAATACCCAAAAGTGACACCATTCTAAAAACTGCACCCCTCAAGCTACTCAAAACCACATGCAAGAAGATTATTAACCCTTCAGGTGTTTCACAGCAGCTAAAGCAATGTGGAAGGAAAAAATGGACATTTGAATTTTTCCAACACAAATTTTCTTTCAGCATCAATTTTTTCATTTTCACATGGGCAACAGGATAAAATGGATCCTAAAATTTGTTGGGCAATTTCCCCTGAGTACACCGATACCTCATATGTGGTCATAAACCACTGTTTGGGCGCACGGCAGGGCTCAGAAGGGAAGGAGCACCATTTGACTTTTGAATGGAAAATATGCTGGAATATTTAGCGCTTGCCATGTCGCGTTTGGAGAGTCGCTGTGCGCCTAAACACTGGAGCTCCCCCACAAGTGACCCCATTTTGGAAACTAGACCCCCCAAGGAACTTATCTAGATGCATAGTGATCACTTTTAACCCCCAGGTGCTTCTCAAATTGATCCGTAAAAAAAAAAAAGTACTTTTTTTTCACAAAAATTATCTTTTAGCCTCAGTTTTTTCATTTTCACATGGGCAACAGGATAAAATGGATCCTAAAATTTGTTGGGCAATTTCTCCTGAGTACACCAATATCTGATATGTGGTCATAAACCACTGTTTAGGTGCACGGCAGGGCCCGGAAGGGAAGGAGCGCCATTTAACTTTTTGAATGGAAAATTAGCTCCAATCGTTATCGGACACCATGTCGCGTTTGGAGAGCCCCTGTGTGCCTAAACATTGGAGCTCCCCCACAAGTGACACCATTTTGGAAACTAGACCCCTTAAGGAACTTATCTAGATGTGTAGTGAGCACTTTGAACCCCCAAGTGCTTCACATAGAGCAGTGAAAATAAAAAATCATTTGTTTTTCCTCAAAAATGATTTTTTAGCATGCTATTTTTATTTTCACAAGGGTAACAGGAGAAATTGGACCACAAATGTTGTTGTCCAGATTGTCCTGAGTACGCTGGTACCTCATATGTGGGGGGGGGCACTGTTTGGGTGCACGGCAGGGTGCAGAAGGGAATGAGCGCCATTTGGCTTTTTGAAATGAAAATTAACTCCAATCGTTAGCGGACACCATGTCGTGTTTGGAGAGCCCCTGTGTGCCTAAACTTTGGAGCTCCCCCACAAATGACCCCATTTTGGAAACTAGACCCCCTAAGGAACTTATCTAGATGCATAGTGATCACTTTGAACCCCCAGGTGATTCATAGAAGTTTATAATGCAGAGCAGTGAAAATAAAAAATCTTTTTTTTTCCTAAAAAAATTTTTTTACTTGGCAATTTTTTATTTTCACAAGGGTACCAGGATAAATTGGACCCCATAAGTTGTTGTCCAGTTTGTCCTGAGTACGCTGGTACCCCATATGTGGGGGGTAAGCACTGTTTGGGCACACGTTGGGGCTCAGCAGGGAAGTAGTGACATTTTGAAATGCTGACTTTGATGGAATGGTCTGCGGGCATCATGTTACATTTGCTGAGCCCCTGTGCGAATAAACAGTAGAAACCCCCCACAACTGACCCCATTTTGGAAACTAGACCCCCCCATGGAACTTATCTAGATGTGAGATGTGCACCTTGAACCCCCAAGTGCTTCACAGAAGTTTATAACACAGAGCCGTGAAAATAAAAAATCATTTTTTTCCCTAAAAAAAAATGATTTTTAGCACGCAATTTTTTTTTTCACAAGGGTAACAGGATAAATTGGACTCCAAAAGTTGTTGTCCAGTTTGTCCTGAGTATGCTGATACCCCATATGTGGGGGATGACCACTGTATGGACACACGTCAGGGCTCGGAAGGGAAGTAGTAACGTTTTGGTATGCAGACTTTGATGGAATGGTTTGCGGGCATCATGTTACATTTGCAGAGCCCTTGATGTACCTAAACTGTGGAAACCCCCCACAAGTGACCCCATTTTGGAAACTAGACCCCATAAGGAACTTGCCTAGATGTGTGGTGAGCACCTTGAACCCCAAAGTGCTTCACAGAAGATTGTAGCGCAGAGCCATGAAAATAAAAAATCTTTTTTTTTCCTCAAAAAATGAATTTTTAGCTCGCAATTTTTTATTTTCACAAGGGTATCAGGAGAAATTGGACCCCAAAAGTTGTTGTCCAGTTTGTCCTGAGTACGCTGATACCCCATATGTGGGGAAGAACCACTGTTTGGGCACACGTCGGGGCTCGGAAGGGAAGTAGTGACGTTTTGAAATACCGACTTGATCGAATGGTCTGCGGGCATCATGTTACGTTTGCAGAGCCTCTGATGTGCCTAAACAGTGGAAACCCCCCACAAGTGACCCCATTTTGGAAACTAGACCACCCAAGGAACTTATCTAGATGTGTGGTATGCACTTTGAACCCCCAAGTGCTTCACAGAAGTTTATAACGCAGAACCGTGAAAATAAAAAATCTTTTTTTTTCTCAAAAAATGATTTTTTAGCCCGCAATTTTTTATTTTCACAATGGTAACAGGAAAAATTGGACCCCAAAAGTTGTTGTCCAGTTTGTCCTGAGTACGCTGGTACCCAATATGTGGGGAGGGATCACTGTTTGGGCACACGTCAGGGCTCGGAATGGAAGTAGTGACGTTTTGAAATGCAGACTTTGATGGAATAGTCTGCGGTCGTCATTACGTTTGCAGAGCCCCTGATGTGCCTAAACAGTGGAAACCCCCCACAAGTGACCCCATTTTGGAAACTAGACCTTCCAAGGAACTTATGTAGATGTGTGGTGAGCACTTTCAACCCCCAAGTGCTTCACAGAAGTTTATAATGCAGAGACGTGAAAATGAAAAAAACATTTTTTTTCCTTAAAAATAATTTTTTAGCCCCCAATTTTTTTTTTCCCAAGGGTATCAGGAGAAATTAGTCCCCAAAAGTTGTTGTGCAATTTTTCCTGAGTACGCTGATACCCCATATGTTAGGGTAAACCACTGTTTGGGCACATGTCGGGGCTCGAAATGGAGGGAGCACCGTTTGACTTTTTGAATGCAAAATTGGCTGGAATCAATGGTGGTGCCATATCGCGTTTGGAGACCCCCTGATGTGCCTAAACAGTGGAAACCCCTCAATTCTAACTCCAACCCTAACCCCAACACATCCCTAACCCTAATCCCAACCCTATCCATAACCCTAACCCCAACACACCCCTAACCCCAACACTAACCATAACACTAACCACAAGCCTAACCCTAATTCTAACCCTAATACCAACCCTAACCCTAATTCTAACCCTAATTCCAACCCTAACCCTCTTTCCAACCCTAACCCTCTTTCCAACCCTAACCCTCTTTCCAACCCTAACCCTCTTTCCAACCCTAACCCTCTTTCCAACCCTAACCCTCTTTCCAACCCTAACCCTAACCCTCTTTCCAACCCTAACCCTAACCCTCTTTCCAACCCTAACCCTAACCCTAATGGAAAAATAAAAATAAAAATATTCTCTTTATTTTATTAGTTATGCCTACCTATGGGGGTGATAATCGGGGGGTTCATTTACTTTTTATTTCATTTTGATCACTGTGAGAGTGATCAAAATGAAATAATGGAATCTGCAGTCGGCAGATTCGGGCGGGCGCACTGCGCATGCGCCCGCCATTTTCTAAGATGGCGGCGCCCATGAACCGGACCCGCCGGACACCGGGAGCGACGGGGGGACTTAGAAGGTGCCGGGGGCGGAGAGAGTGGGTGATGGGTGAGGGGGTTATCGGATGCTGGCGGGGAGCGGAGGGAATGGCAGGGGGGGCAGATGATGACAGCGGCGGCAGATCGCCGCTGTCATTCAGTGGCGGGGGGGCGATCGCCGGTAGGGGGGGTCGAATCGGTGTCTCCAGCCATGTCCGATGCTACAGCAGCATCGGCCATGGCTGGATTGTAATATTTCATCAATTTTCATTGATGAAATATTACTATCGCTCTGATTGGCTGTTTCACTTTTAACAGCCAATCAGAGCGATCGTAGCCATGTGGGGGCAAAGCGACGCCCCCTGTGGTGAATTACAAAGCCCCCTGTATCTGCGGGTCAGGTGACCCCGGTCACCCGACCCGCAGGGGGGCTTTGAATTCATGACACAGGGTATGCGTCATAGGTCGGATTGGCACCGACTTTCATGACGCATACGCTGTGTCACAGGTCGGGAACCGGTTAAGCATTACGTTGACTCGGTTTTCCGAGGCATACCAGACAGTGTCAGAACCTGCCTTCTCCATCTCATCTCCCTTGGCTTATCTATAAATCAATCAAACCTTCTATTTCATGGTCAGATTCTTCACCAGGCCCGGGCAGATCAGAACTATCTAATTATACTGTAGACTGACTGATCTTTTGAAAGCCACTCTACACTTAAACTCTTTATTGCCATATGACAGCTACTCAACTATGACCCTCATGATTTTCCATAGGGCTTACATCTCCCCGGAGGTCAAATCTAGGATGTCTCTATCAGCTAATCCCTCTTGTCCCAAGTGTTTACACTCACAAGCTGACATCTTTCATTGTCTCTGGGATTGTCCAAAGATACAGGAGGTTTGGGATATGCTTCTTCGCCATCTCACTAAAACCTTCAACATTCGCTTTACATTATCTCTGGAATGGGCGTTATTTAATATTCTCCCACGGGATCAACTACTCGACTCTCTGCTCAGCAACGACGTGTTTTAACTATTTGGGCGGCGGCTACCCGCAAGAGTATTCTGCATTTGTTGGCACAGGACGCAACCCCTTCACTAAATCTAATATCTTCGAAGGTAACATATTTGTTTAAAATGGATTGGATTGAGTCCATACTTCATAAAGAAAGTCATACGCAACTTTTTTCCTCACATGGTCCTCCTTTATTGATCTGCAGCCACTATCGGTGCGTCAAGCATTACATGGTTGCTTTCAATTCACCGATTGGTATATCAGAGAGCTTAGGCTAGCTTCAGACTAGCGTTTTTGCCCACAGCGCACGGCTGCCGCGCCCCCTCCGGTCATCTCCTCCTAGTGTCGCACATCGCTGCATGCGATCTGCACACCCTATCTTTAGCATAGGGTGCGCAGACCGTGCGCTGGCCATGCGCTAGTAGGATTTTACGTGCGCTGTGCCCTTTTGACGGTGCTCCGAGCGCACCAAAATGCAACATGGTGCGTTCGGCGCACTGTCAAAAGGGCGCAGCGCGCGCAAAATCCTACTAACGCACGGCCAGCGCACGGTGCGCTGCAGGCAAAAACGCTAGTCTGAAGCTAGCCTTATATCTGGTAACACACCTATTAGGTTTACCTGATTAAACCTGCAGGGTTTCAGACGTGCCTGGGAGGGATGGGGGAGTTGGGGTCGGGACTGACTGTTAGGCCGGAGTCACACTAGAGAGGAATACGGACGAGGCGTTAAAAGCACGCATTACACACGGACCAATGATTCTCTATGGGTTTGCTCCCAACAGCCGTATATTTCTTGTTCGTATTCTACGGTCCGTGCCAATCGCAGCATGCTGCGATTGTCAGTGTACTACACCCGTAGTGCGCCAATGCAAGTCTATGCGTGCGCAAAAAATACGGATTACACACGGACCACACGTGTGACTTGCGAGAAATACGCAGGTCTTTTGGCTGGTGACAGGAAATGGACCAATCCATCATCAGGAAGCCTAGACATGCAAATGAGCTCAAAAAGCGCTCCAGACATCCAGGAAGTACGCCTCCACGGAGTACAGGAGCGTCATGGCGCCATATTTCCTAAATGTGGAGATGCTCATTGTACTGGTGCAGGAGTGGCCAGAACTCTGGGACCAACGTGATGCCCATTATGCGAACCAGGCAAGAAAGGAGGCGTCATGGAGGCGCATATGTCGCCAGATGCTCCATGATTTTGGTGATCGGCCACGTGAGGAGCAGCAGAAACTGAGTAAGTAGTAGCCAAAAAATGATTAAAATTACCTCACATCAAAAAATGCATATAGAATCAGCCCCCCCCCCTTCCTGTGCTTGTACTTTTTTCCTCATGAGGCGGGTAGATTTTGATGTGACACATGGTTTGACACTGCCATAATTAGGCCCAGGCCACAAGCTCCTCATCCTCTTTGCCAACCAAGTTATTAAGTGTAGTTACTTGATACATGAACTATTCTGACCCTGTGTATCTGGTCTGGATGCCCAAATTAGAGATGCACCCTGGGTAGAAAGCACACCCCAGAAGGCCACATGCCTAGACTAATGGTAGACATGTCATCCCCTGAGGAAGAGGTTTTTATGACCTCGAAACGCGTTGGGAAATAAATATATTAAGCACACAACTTGTGAGAAGTGATGGTCTGGCAGCGCACGTTTTAATCCATAAAAAATCCTACTAGTGAATCTGAAGATTTATGGCCACAGCGTGGTCATTTGGATGTGCAGCAAGCTGACCGTGTTTCTTTATGCCTGTTACTCTCCTATATACGGTGAGTATATTTTATTGTTCGAAATCTTGGTTTTCTCAGATAAGACCCTATTGCGCTTTTTTCCTTGCAGTTTCAATTAGACTAATGGTAGCAAATTTGACCGATCAAATATGTTAAATTGAGAATATTTCCTGTCACATTGCAGTGGAAGATGTGATGAGACACTGGCGCAGCATCCGCGATCAGTACAGGCGGGAACATCAGCAGCAGTCCAGGAGTGGTGATGCGGGCTGCGTCAAGCGAAAATACATCTATTATTTTTTTTTTTTTCTCAATTATTTTTATTGAGGTTGAACAAGAAAACAAGTCAAAACAATGACAACCATAGTTACAACCACCATATATATGAAACTAGGGAAACGAGAGGAGAAAATAAGGAGCAGAAAGTGGGGACCGACAAATGAAAAACAGGAAAGGAAGGGTGGGGAAGGGGAAGGGATGAGGGGAGGAACAGGCATTAGTGGCATCGATAGAACTATGTGCAACAGCAAGTACACATAATAAGTCTCAGTGTTCTGCAGTACAGTAATATATTCCAAAAAGGAAAGAAAACAAACAACATTCAATATCCAATATCTAATATCCGGCATCTTAATTATATATGGCTAAGCAGGCTGGAGCGGGGCAACCGTGGAGTGTCTACTATGTATCCAGGGGTGCCAAATGTTCTGTCTTTTTATTATGGCGGTCATCGAGTGAGCTAGTGCTAGTTCAAGCTGGCAGTGAGTATTAATTCTATAAATTAGTCCTGCAACCTCTGGGGGGGTGGGATCTTTCCATCTAGCCGCTGTCAACATTCTAGCAGCTATCAAAATATGTGACAGCGTACCTCTAAGAATATGAGGAATTTCGTTCAGGCCATTGTGTAAAATGGCCTGGCTTGGGGTCAGAGTCATCTGGATACCCAAGACTTGTGAGATCAATAAATCAACACCCCTCCACCAAGGCTGGAACACCGGACAGGACCACCAAGTATGCTCAAGAGTACCCCTCATCCCACACCCTCTCCAGCATTCACCAGACCCACCAGCTCCAAAATGTGCCGTTCGGACCGGGAACTGGTACCATCTCAAGTGCGTCTTTTTCAACTGCTCCAGATGGTTCACACATGAAGAGACCCGTACAACTTCACACAATCCTTCCTCCCAGTCAACAGGTTCGGAGAGAAAACCCAGATCCCGCTCCCACCTGATCATATAGGGCAGTTTTGTATCATCCGGCGGGTCATTCAGGGCTCTATATAATAATGAGATACCTCTCGGGCCAGAATCAGGCAGCAGAAAATAACCGTTAACTGTGTTATTTAGTTGTGAATTGGAAAAAACCGAGTCCGGTGAATTATGCAACATATGACGTATTTGTAGGTATTGGTAAAAACACCTCCGAGTGGCCGGAAACTCAGCAGCCAGTTGGTCAAATGGGATTAACCCCCCACTCCCCACCAGGTCTCCCAGACTCACAATTCCGGCAGCAACCCATGACTGAAGATTAAGGTATGGAATATGCATCTCAAGGGCCTTTAACGATATGGAGTGGCGTGATAGTTTAATAAGAGATGGGACCACTGTCCTCCAATGATGTAGCGCAGCTTTCATAGTTGGCAAAAGTGGGGAATATTTAGTAGTTTTAATAGCTTCAGCCTCCAAAATATATCGGGTAGACCTGGCGGTAGCATAATAGTTTTCTATTTGAAGCCATTTATGGTCTCTGTCCGCTTGCCACCAGTCTCTCAGTCCCGTCATTATAGCGGCTTTATGATACTTTAACAAGTTTGGTACCCCCAGTCCCCCTTTTTTATACGGGAAATACATTAGGGCCCTGGAGATCCTAGACTTTTTATATGACCAAATATAACTATATGCCATAGTTTGTAATCTTAGAATTCTTTTTTTAGGGATTATCATTGGTATGCACCGGAGTAGGTACAATATTTTAGGTAGGACAATCATCTTAAAGGCATTAATCCTTGCAATCCAAGAGGTCTGGACAGCATGAAGCTGTTCCAATTGTTTCTTAAGCTGTATTTCCAAATTAGTAAAGTTCCTATCCACAATCTGCTCAGAACCCGTCAGTGTAATGCCCAAATATGGAATACCCTCTCTCATCCACTTAAACGGAAAAATGGCCACCGGAAACAGCAGGGATTTTGTGGGGTTCAGTTTATAGTATGAGACCTTGCTAAATTCCCCAAGTTCACAAATAATCGCAGAAAACGAAGATTCTAAATTTACACAGGATAGAATGACATCATCGGCGTATAGACCGACTTTGTGCTCCACCTGTCCAACCCTAATCCCAGAAATGCACGCCGACATTCTAATGCGCTCGGCAAGCGGCTCCATGCACAGCGCAAAAATAACAGGCGAGAGCGGGCACCCCTGTCTCGTACCGTTCGTGATCTGGAACGGGTCGGACAAGAAGCCAGACGTCAAAACCCTGGCGCAGGGGGTCGAGTACATGGCACAGATTGCGGATAATATAGGGCACGACAGTCCAAATTTCTTCAGGACTGCTCTTAAATATCCCCAGTGCACCCTGTCAAAAGCTTTTTCAGCATCAAGTGACAGGAATGCACTGGGTTGGCCAGACAGCTCAGATATTTTAATCAAATTCAACATACGTCGTATGCCATCCTTCGTCTCCCGTCCTGCAACAAAGCCCACCTGATATGGTGACACTATAGTGGGTATAATTAGTTTCAGTCTAGATGCTATGATTTTAGTAAACAGTTTGACATCTGAATTTAACAAAGCAATGGGTCTGAAATCTCCGGGATGTGTGAGTGATTTCCCCGGTTTTGGTATGGTGGAAATAGTGGCCTCTAAATTAGGGGCCATCACAGTACCAGCGTCTCTCCAGTGTGTGAACAGACGCTGTAGATATGGTGTTAATTGCTGAGAAAAGGTCCTATAATAATCATTCGTTAAGCCATCCGGGCCTGGGGCTTTATGAAGTTTAGTCTGTTTAATCGCCTGCTGAATTTCTGCAGCCACGAAGGGGCGATTAAATAATTTAATTGGTCAATGGTAATACATGGCAAATTAACAGAATCTAAGTATGCATCAATAGATGTTTGGTCAGGTTGAGGGGTGGAGGCATCATCTTTTAAATTATAGAGGGCAGTGTAATATTGAGCAAAGGCTTGCACTATGTCCCGTGGGTTCCTAAGGGCTCTACCTTGCTCATCCAATATGTGGTCAATTCGTGACATGACCTCCCGTTTACGAACTCTGCGAGCTAGAAGAGCTCCCGCCCTGTCCCCGGTAGCATATAAGTTAGTTTTAAGTTTCCTCATATTGTATGCATATTTGTATAGGAAATTTTCCCTTAATTTAAATCTAATTTGGGAGATCTCCTCAGAGACGGAGGGCGTATGTGCAGCCTTATTAATAGCATCTAAATAATGTAAACGGGAGAGCAGAGCCTCTCTACTGGCTTCTCTTTTCTTCTTTAAATATGAAGCTTGTTGTAGGAGAACTCCCCTAACCACCACTTTGTGAGCAGACCAAAGGGTCTCATCAGAGACCTCCCCATTATCGTTTATTTGAAAGTAGCCCTCCAGCTCCGAGGAAACCCTATCAACCACCTCCCCCCTCAGCAGCAATGAGTCATGAAGACGCCACCTGAACGCAGGGTCAGCCTGGTGGGCAAGAGCAAGGGTCAGAGAGACAGGAGCATGGTCAGACCAGGCGATTAGGCCAATAGTGGCATTTAGACACCTGCTTAGGGTCGCACTATCTATTAAGAAATAGTCGATACGGGAGTATGTGGAGTGCCTAGGAGAATAAAAAGTATAATCTCTTTCCGATGCGTGTGAGTATCTCCAAAAATCATGTAGGTGAAATTCATGGGATAGGAGGTTAAAACCCCTCCTAGTTCTCTTCCTTCCTGAAGAGCAGTCAAGGTCCGCATTCATGGGGAGATTGAAATCACCACATATGATATTGCTAACCTTCGCTTTTAAAGATATATCATTAAAGGTAGTTCTCAAAAATTTGTGTTGGCCTTCATTGGGAGCATATACATTTGTCAACGTGTGCACCTCTCCATTTAGCAGGCAAGTGACTGTCAAGCATCTACCTATGGAGTCAGCATATTGTGATAACAATTGAAATGCTATTGTACGTTTCACCATAATGCACACACCAGCCTTTTTGGTCTGACCATTAGCAAAAAACATGTGGGGGAAGTGAGGGTGTCGAAGCCTGAAATTATCGGCTTCCAATAGATGTGTTTCTTGAAGGCAGACAACATCCGCCCGTGACCTCCCCACCTCCCTCCACATCATAGAGCGTTTTTCAGGGGAATTTAGGCCCCTAACATTCAAGGATAAGATTTGTATACTCCTAATACTGATACGAGAAGTTCACAGTGTTGCCGGCAGAATGGAACTGCACACTTAATATAGTCACATATAGCATGCTAGAACCAACACGTCTACAAATACACTGAGAGTCCATTGTAACACATAGATGCCTGGGTATTTGGGAGGAAAAAACCTGGAAGAAAAAATGGGAGCAGATATACTTACAGACGGGCCAGAGTATTGACCCGAAAGGATGCCAAAAAGAAAATAAAAAGGAGAACAGACAAAAAAAGAAAGGAAAAGTAAAAAAGAAAAAGATAAGAAACCAAAACATAGTCAAATATGAGAACCACTCGTATAAACATCCAGAACAGTTCGGACGATCCGCAGATCAAGGATCTACGAGGGGGGTGGAAGTGAAAAGTTCACGAACCAAGGCCCACTAGGAAGCGTAGCAGGAGAGTCCAGTTATCCAGACTCATACCATGTAGTACAGTCAAGCCATAGACCACTCCGAAGCCACCTTCCGACCCGTGTCAGCTTGTCTCGGTGAAAAAAGGATCTTCCAGCTCGTGAGCTTCTCCTCCGCTTGCTTAGGAGAGGAACAGACGACTGTACTTCCGTCATGAGTAATGAAAAGCCTCACAGGATTGAAACCCCACCGATATTTCACGGAGACCTCCCTTAAGGCTCTGCAGACGTGGGCATATTCCCGCCTCTTAGACAGCGTAGCAGCCGACAGATCTGGGAAAACTTGCAGTGCCTGAAACTCAGAAGGAAGCTCAGGAGGATTTCTTATTTGTCTCAGAAAGGTCTCTTTAGTAGTATACAGGTGTATCCTTGCAAGAGTGTCCCTGGGGAGAGACGAATCCAAGTGCTTGGGTTTGGGCGTCCTGTGGACCCTGTCAACTAACAGGTCCCTTGGGGAGAGCGATGGCAGGACAGCTTGCATATAGTTTTGGAGGAAGGGGGCCAGATCTTTATCTCCTATAGTCTCTGGGATGCCTCTTATACGAAGATTATTTCTTCTAGATCTGTCCTCCAGATCGTGTATTTTATCAAATGCCCCTGCCAATCTACCTTTCATGGCTTGATTCTCATCCACAAGAGCGTTGATAACAGAAACATACTCAGACATCTTGTTTTCTAAGTGGTCTGTACGTGCTCCTAAAGAGTTAACTTCTGCTCTTATCTCCTTTAACATGTCCTGCATGTCCTCCCTTAAAGAAGTGCGTATAGATGCCAGGAAATCCCTCATGTCCCCCCTTGTCATAGGTGCAGAGTTACCGTGATGTGTATCTGCTGAGGTCTCACCTCTCTCTGAGCCCTGGGAGCTGTGGGAGGAACGAGATGATCCTGTGGGAGGGGAAGCTGCTGCCATTTTCCCTGCTGCATGTGCAGTTTGAGTCCTCAGAAAGAAGTCAGGCAGGCGCAGAGGAGAAGCCTTTCTCTGTGTTCTACCACGTATCCTCATGTGCCCGGGGGTGTTAGGAAGCCGGCGGTGCACTGCACGGCGGTCGAGGAAGCCGCTGAATGCCGATATGAGCCGATGTAAGTCTGGAGTCACTGGAGCTCTGGAATCACACTCCCTCCATCTTCAGCATGCAGACCCCGCCCCCAAAAATACATCTATTATGACCGCCTCTCCTTCCTCGCCCCTATTCTAGATCTGAGACCGTAAGTAGATACCTCACACCACATTACACCGATACTTTACAGGGTCAAAAATATTAATGTATTTTTGGCTCTGTTCTATTTCATAACAGAACTCAGTCCAACCTTACGGATAGAGGAACGGGCTCAGATACAGAACCCATCATTGATCCTGTAGGGGATGAGGTGGCTGGCCCATCTTCTCCCCCTACAAGAAACATGGGTGAAGAATCCTCTCAGGAGAACCCATTGCCTGCGCCACAAACCCCACCACCAGGACCATCTGCTGCTGCACCATCACCCATAATAGAGGAGCAGGGCAACATGAGCAGCAGCCTAACTGACCAGATCTGGGGCTCCCCACAGCCTGCTGTAACATTCCGGCGAGGACGAAGAAGGCGCCAGATCCCTGCCCAAGATACCCGGACCAATGTGGACACAGGGGTCCTCAACTATCTGGCTAGAGTGAATACAGATGATGGGGAGGAGGCATACTCACGTAGCCTGGCCCTTTATCTCCGTGCCCTTTCCCGTGAGGTGAGGCTCCATATTCGAGGATGTTTTCAGATCCTGCTTGATGCAAGCACACCCCCCAATACCCCATATGAGCTGTTTGAATATCTGGAGAGGTGGCAGCTTTCCCCCCGAAATCTAATGCGCATGAGACCACCCACACAGATGCTTGCTCAAGCAGGCTCTGAGGATCCTCAAATACGTGGGCCTACACTTCACTCCCTTCCTCCCCCTACCCAACCTTTAGAACACCAGCAACATATGTCTGCCTCTAGCCAACCCCAACAATATGGCCACTTTTTACCACCCAGTGTTGGAGGCTGGTCCCAACCTGGTTGGGGACGACATGGCTATATTGGTGGGTATTAGACACGAGCCTACCCGAGCCAACAAGATGCCCCTCTTCATTATTACTCTAGCCAGTACCCCCAACAATCCCAGGAGGAAGGACACTACCCACCTCATGGGCAACAGTATGCCCCCACACAGGGCGATGTTGGCCAAAGTAGCCAGCAGAAACCACAGGCTGCTCTTCCGCCTTCTCCTTCCCCAACTTTCCACAATTTATAAGAGCATAAAAACATGCAAATTCTTTACGTATACCGTACATCAGTGTCCATAGTGTCTGATGCCAGGAGATGTCCAGTGTGGTTCAACTGGTGCTCTAAATCCCAAACCAAAGGAAAAAAGAGGTGGTCTCCATCATCAAAATGATTTAAAAAAGATAAAACTCACATTTATTAGTGTTGGAATAATGCATATTGATCTGTATGTATTGCAACAACTACTACTGTACTGTTTTATATATTGTGCATATTGTGAGATTGTTAACAAAGTTCAGTGGAAAAAAACAGACAGGATGCGCCCTCCTTCTCTTCCTTTCTTGTTGTTATAATGCTCCCATGCTGCAAACCACAGCAGATACCAGACTGATCACATTTCATGCTGTAAGCTGTTCAACCTGGATATGAATAAATCTACATTCTGTGTTGCTGACTCTGGATGTTATGCTGATTAATCCGCTGCTAACAATTAGGAAGGCTTTCAAATCATATTAATAAGCCACCATGACAGGCAAGGCTACCTTACGTGTTTCTGACACATATTACATGTCTGTAAAAAAGACAATATTTCACCGCGCTATACTGGGAAAGTCAAAGGATCAAAATAGACTACTCACTTGATAATACATTGAGAGAGCGTGATGTTCTTGAGGCTGTTCGCCTTGATTTGGGAATATATTTAGCTGCCAAAAAAGTGACTAATTGAATAAGGACAGCACGCCTTTTCTAGGCATTATCAAGTGAGTAGTCTATTTTGATCCTTTGACTTTCCCAGTATAGCGCGGTGAAATATTGTCTTTTTTACAGACATGTAATATGTGTCAGAAACGCGTAAGGTAGCCTTGCCCCCTCCTTCTCTTCCTTTCTTGTTGTTGTAATGCTCCCATGCTGCAAGCCACAGCAGATACCAGACTGATCACATTTCATGCTGTAAGCTGTTCAACCTGGATATGAATAAATCTACATTCTGTGTTGCTGACTCTGGATGTTACGCTGATTAATCCGCTGCTAACAGGTTATGGGCCCAGAGTCCTAGAGTCCCAGATCCCCAGAGCACAGGGAAAAGAAAAGAAAGGAAGACAGCAAAGATGGCCACCAGCAGCAGCAACTCCATGAAGTTTACAGTACCAAGTCTCACTAATCAGAATTTTCAATCCTGGAAATTCAAAGTGAAAATGCTGATGATAAGAGAAGGTACGTGGAAATACACACAGGAGCCTAAACCTGACCCAGTATCACAGGAGTGGATAGAGATGGATCAGAAAGCACAAAGTACCATATCACTCAGTATAGATGATGATCAGATTGTGCATGTTTGTAAAAGTGAAACTGCAAGAGAAATGTGGGAGCAGCTGCAAAAGGTGCATGAGAGGATAAATTTAAGCAATAAACTTTATCTCATGAGAAAATTGTACCAGTCTAAACTACAGAATGGCCAGGATATGCAGGACTACATAACAAGCATTCTAGAGATTGTAGACCACCTGAGAGGCATTGGGGAAGATTTGAATTTTTTCATTAGCCGCATTACTGCTTAGTGTTCTTCCAGAAAACTATGACATGCTTGTAACCGCACTAGATGCGCGCCCAGATGATGAGCTTACATTGGAGTATGTCAGAGGGAAGCTCATAGATGAATATAAGCGGAAAGCGGAAGGTGTAAACAGCAGGACATGCGATGCAGAATCTGCTTTACAGACACAAAATCTAAATGATAACAGAAAGCACCTAAAGGGGGTTTTACACTAAGCGATATCGCTAGCAATATCGCTAAAACGTCACTGGTTTTGTGACGTTATAGCGATATTGCTAGCGATATCGCTATGTGTGATACTTACCAGCGACCGGCTCCCCCGCTGTCCATCGCTGATCGCGCGAGAATGTCCGGCTCCATTTCTCGTCGGGCGCTTCCTGCTGAGACTTCCTGCTGTGACGCCAGCGACGCGTGGAGGCGGGAGGGAGGACGCAGGATCGCTGTGTGTGAATGGTAAGTATCGTGCGCTGCGTCGCTGCTGCATCGCTGTGAGATCTTTCTGTATGAAAGCTCACTAGCGATCATTTAGCGATGCACCAGCGATCCTGACCGGGTGGGATCGCTGGTCGGATCGCTGGTGCATCGCTAAATGTAAAAGGGCCTTAAAAGAAACACATGAATGTTTTGTTTGCAAGAAATCAGGACATTTGAAAGCCGACTGCAGAGTCTGGAAAGCTAGAATGAATCAGCTGAAAAAGCAAAGCAGTCTTCAAAGGGTTAAAAGTGCTGTGTCTGCAGGAAATGATTCTGTGAATACTGAAACTGCATTTACTGTCAGTGTAAATACATCAAAGCATGCATGGTTTATAGACTCTGGAGCAACTAGTCACATGACTAATAACAGGGACTTCTTTTCTAAGCTTAACCAAAGTAAGTCAGAGAAAGTGATTATGGCTAATGGTCAGTACATGACTTCACAAGGTATAGGAGATGGTTATATTGATTGTCAAATCTCACCAACACAAAGCAAGAAGATCCCAGTAAAAGATGTGCTCTATGTGCCTAGTCTTGAGAATAATTTACTATCTGTGAAGAAACTCACAAAACAAGGAAATGAAGTTACATTTAAGCATGATAGCTGCATCATCTCAAAAGAGGGCCACACACTAGCAGAAGGAAAAATCACAAATGAACTTTACCAGCTTAAATGCAAAGAGTGTGTGTACACTGCTCAGAAAGAAAGGCACAATAACTGCATTCATGTATGGCATAGGCGCTTAGCACACAGAGACCCAGAAGCAATAAGGAAGTTAGTTCAAAAGCAACTAGCTGAGGACATTACAATTGATCTATGCAACCAGATAATGAAATGTACTAGCTGCATCAAAGGGAAAATGTCTAGAAAAGCTTTTCCTAAGAGAAGTACTACAAGAACAGAACAGACACTAGATTTAATACATACAGATGTCTGTGGTCCAATGAGCACTCAGACTCCTGGGAAGAAGAGATATTTTCTCACATTTATTGATGATCATTCAAGATATACAGTTGTCCATCTGCTTCACAGCAAGAAAGAAGTTCCAGAGAAACTTGAAGTATATCTAGCTGAGGTATATAATAAATTTGAGAGAATGCCAAAGTTTCTACGTGCAGATAATGAAACTGAATACACAAGTAATGAGACACAGAGCATTGTAAAGAAAAATGGAATCCTATTTCAGACCACTGTACCGTACAATCCTGAGCAAAATGGTGTCGCGGAAAGAAGGAACCAAACACTCTGTGAAAGTGGAAGAAGTATGTTGTTTGATGCAAATCTGCCCACAGCATATTGGGGTGAAGCAATCATGACAGCTTGCTATCTTCAGAACAGACTACCAGGTAAAGCTACAGAGAAAACTCCGTTTGAGCAATGGAACAGCAGAAAGCCAAAACTACATCATATAAGAATATTCGGAAGTAAAGCGCTTGTACATGTTCCCAAAGAAAGGCGAACTAAGTGGGAATCTCACGCTAAGGAAGGGATCCTGGTAGGCTACAGTGAAACCCAGAAAGGTTATAGGATTCTACACCCAGAAACAAACAAGGTCACAATAAGTAGAGATGCAGTGATTGATGAGAACTTTGTGTCCCCCAAGTTTTGTGACATCATGCCAGTAGTCCAGCTGAAGTCACAATTACAAGACAATAAGAAGGAGGATGTAGAGGTCTGGCTGGATTCTTCAACCACTGAAGGAACAACAGAAAAATCAGGTGAATCTGAAATCAGGAGATCTTCAAGATCAAACAGAGGTGTACCAGCTAAACGTCTATCCTACATAGTCAAGACACTACCTGAATCAGAGCCGCAGTCATGGGATGAAATGCAAGAACTGCCTGTCCATGAAAGAACAAAGTGGATCAATGCTGCTAATGAGGAAATCAAATTGCTTCATCAACTTCAAACTTGGAAACTCACCAAGCTGCCACAGGGCAAAAAGGCAATCAAGTGCAAGTGGGTCTTCAAAACCAAATATGACTCTAAAGGTAAAGTCCACAGATTTAAAGCAAGGTTGGTGGCAAAAGGATATTCTCAAAAGTATGGCGAAGATTACGATGCTACGTTTGCTCCAGTCGCTAAACAGACCACGTTCAGAGCTTTATTAGCTGTAGCTGCTGTACAAAAGATGAATATCAGACATTTGGATATAAAAACTGCCTTTTTAAATGGTGACATTGAGGAGGACTTATACATGACTCAACCTTAAGGTTATGTAAAAGGGGGTGAAGAGAATCTTGTTTGCAAACTACAAAAATCCCTTTATGGTCTTAAGCAATCAGCAAGAGCATGGAATACCAAGATGAATAAGGTCTTGTTGGAAGAAGGTTTTAAAAGAGGTCAAGCGGATCCATGCTTATACACAAAATATACAGATGGAAAGTGGATGTATATTCTCTTATATGTGGACGATGTGTTTGTAGTTCATCAGGAAGACGCAGAAATTGGAAAAATGGCTGAAATTCTGAACCAGCATATTGAAACGAAAGACCTTGGAAATGTGACATATTATCTAGGAATCCAAATCCAGAGAGGGGAAGATGGAAGTTTTCTTCTAAACCAAAGTGCAAAAATTAATTCGATTCTGAATCAGTTTGGAATGTCAGAAGCCAAAGGTATATCAACCCCAATGGAACCATCCTACCTGAAGATGGAAGGAGAAGATGACCTGTTGCCAAACAATGAGAAATATCATCAGGCAGTGGGGGCACTTCTATACATATCAACTATGACTCGACCGGATATCACAACAACAGTTGGAATCCTTTGCAGATATGTGGAAAATCCACGCCAAAGAGACTGGAATGCTGTTAAGAGACTTCTCCGATATTTAAAAGAAACGCAAGATGTAAATTTAAAGCTGTCTGCAACGGGAGATCTAGAACTCACCGGCTATGTAGATGCAGATTGGGCTGGTGATTCGCATGATCGTAAATCCACAAGCGGATACTTGTTTAAAGTTGGAGAAAGTTTAATCTCCTGTTCTAGTAGGAAGCCTTGTCATCTACAGAAGTGGAGTATGTGTTCGCAGCCTATGCAAGCCAGGAGGTCATTTGGCTAAGACAATTGATGGATGATCTTGGCACACCATCAACTCAGCCGACGGTGATTTATGAGGACAACCAAGGATGCATTAAACTTGCATGCAGTGAAAAGATCAGTGCTAGAACCAAGCACATTGACGTCAGACATCATCATTTACATGATTTGATAGATCGTGGCATAATTCAGTTCATCTATTGTGAAACTGATAAGATGGCAGCTGACATTATGACAAAACCATTGCCACGAGCCAGGTTCCAAGAATTGAGAACCACACTGGGACTAAGAGGATAAGTAGTTGTTGAGTGGGGGTGTTGGAATAATGCATATTGATCTGTATGTATTGCAACAACTACTACTGTAGTGTTTTATATATTGTGCATATTGTGAGATTGTTAACAAAGTTCAGTGGAAAAAAAACAAAAAAACAGACAGGATGCCCCCTCCTTCTCTTCCTTTCTTGTTGTTGTAATGCTCCCATGCTGCAAACCACAGCAGATACCAGACTGATCACATTTCATGCTGTAAGCTGTTCAACATGGATATGAATAAATCTACATTCTGTGTTGCTGACTCTGGATGTTACGCTGATTAATCCGCTGCTAACAATTAGGAAGGCTTTCAAATCATATTAATAAGCCACCATGACAGGCAAGGCTACCTTACGTGTTTCTGACACATATTACATGTCTGTAAAAAAGACAATATTTCACCGCGCTATACTGGGAAAGTCAAAGGATCAAAATAGACTACTCACTTGATAATACATAGAGAGAGCGTGATGTTCTTGAGGCTGTTCGCCTTGATTTGGGAATATATTTAGCTGCCAAAAAAGTGACTAATTGAATAAGGACAGCACGCCTTTTCTAGGCATTATCAAGTGAGTAGTCTATTTTGATCCTTTGACTTTCCCAGTATAGCGCGGTGAAATATTGTCTTTTTTACAGACATGTAATATGTGTCAGAAACGCGTAAGGTAGCCTTGCCTGTCATGGTGGCTTATTAATATGATTTGAAAACCTTCCTAATAAATGTGAGTTTTATCTTTTTTATATCATTTTGATGATGGAGGCCACCTCTTTTTTCCTTTGGATTCAAAATGTCTAATGTAGCAATTTTGTTATTGCATTCTGTTTTTTTAGGATATGTGTGAAAATTGTATTTTCCAAAAATGTTCACATCTGCAAAAAGGCCAATTTGGCCCATTGCCCCAGTTATCATATGGCAATAATATGTTTGCCTTTACAAAAAAACAAAACAAAAAAAGACAAAAGTAAAAATTTGTCTACTACAGTTTACGTCTCTGTCTCAATTCTGAAAACCGTGTCAGCATACTAACATACGCTTACCAATACAATTAAACAGTCATAGAATCAGAAGGGGTAGAAATATATATATTTAGACACACATAAAACCAAAAATTATAACATAGATACAGCATGCTCTTGCCAAGAAGTTTCCCCCTCAGGTGACATAAAGTAATTAGTGAAAATATCACGCACTTTGAGCCCAGAGAGCAGTCTATGTTGAGGGTTGATAGGTGGTCTCACACTACGCACATTGTCCGGCCTACGCACACCAGCAGAGGAGGAACAATCATGTATCCTGGTGAAGTTATGAAGAACCACACAGGCTTTAACTACTTCATTAACATTTTGTTCACTCAGCTGAATGGCAGACTGGAGTACCCGCCATTTGGCACAAAGAATGCCAAAGGAACACTCCACCAGTTGCCGAGCACGTGATAGGCGCAAGTTAAAAATTCTGCGCCTGTGGTCAAGGTTGCACCGGGGATATGGCCTCATGACATTGCATGTTAACTGAAACGCCTCATCTGCCACAAGGACATAAGGGACTGATTCTTGAGTGGAGCCTGGTAGCTGGCGTGGTGGTGGTAGATCCAACTGGTTGGTGCATAGCCGCCGAGCCATAATGGAAGTATTGAAGACTCGAGAGTCTCCCGTCCTTCCATAGGCCCCAATGTCAACAATTATATACTTGTATTGAGGGTCGGCCAGAGTCAACAATACAACAGAAAAGTATTGCTTATAATTGAAGAATTGGGAGCCAGAGTTCGGCGGCTTACGCACCCGGATATGTTTGCCCTCAAGGGCCCCAATACAATTTGGAAACTGGCATTCCTCCTCAAAGTCCCTTGATATCCTCAACCAGTCTTCCATCCTGGGCTCGGGCATGAAGACTTGATGTAGTCTTGTCCAGATTTCAATACATGTTGACCTGACTATGCCAGAAATGGTAGATCTTCCAATGTGAAACTCATGGTGGAGGGCGGCATAAGACAGGCCAGTGGACAGGAAGCTGAAGAACAACAGAAAAGGAAGATTTTAGAATGCACAAATTCCAAAAAAAGCAGATACATACATGCCAAACTTGTTAGAAATTCAGAGCGACTAACACACACATATTTGGTTGCACAATTACTAAGTGATATTCAGTACATATTACACATAACATTCTGGTCTGTAAGTTGAAACATATGTGGACTAAGATGAGGGCATTAAACTTAGTCCAATAAGCCAAAAATACATACTTTGGCCAACACATTATAAACATAGAGAATGTGGTTGTGCAGTACATACCGAATTGTAAGTAGAAGTCGCTCCTCTGCAAATATAGCTTTGCGCATCCTTGTGTCCTGAAAGGTTATCCCAGGGCGCACTGTCTCCAAGAGTCGATCAAATGTTGCAAGGCTCATGCGACAGTATTGGTAGGATTTTACAGGATGCTCACGCATAGAAGAATAGAGGCGGTGAAAATGACCTCTTGTAAGTCGTTGCCTCAAAAGTGGATGGACCCACATGCGTCTCCTCCGCGGATCCACTATCACTGGGTATGGTTGGCCAAAGCGGCGTGACAAAAGCCAGTTGAAGAGAACCTGCTCAGTTGTGTTGAAACTCAGACTGTTTGCCATGTTGCACAAACAACAGCAACACACCTAGTGAAGGCAAGGTCACAAATGGACAGAATGGAGGCAGCCACCTGTTCCTGAGCCAATAAATAGGGTGCAGGCTAAAGATTTAAATAGTTAGCAGGCCTCAAAACCGTTAAATGTCCATTTTGCAAGGCTGCGAGAAAATCTCGCCATACGGATTGCATACGGATGCCATACAGATTACATACGGATGCAGACATGCGCAAAATACGCAACAACACCTTGCTTACGGATGACATACGGAGGACTATTTAGGGGTCATTCATCCGTATTACGCATGTAAACTACGGACCGTATTTTGCGACGGTTAGTGTGACCCCGGCCTTATACTGAATAACCCAGTCTTCCTTTGAGTCTTTCAAGCTACACTTCCTGGATATTGTTATATCCTTCTTTGTCTTTATATGCTAAGTCTGTTATTGATTCTTATCTTGTTTGCAGACAGATATAAATAAATATTAAAAAAAAAAAAAAAAAAAGAATCTCAGACTAAAGGCTCATGCAGATGGCCGTAAATTCTGTCATTCGAGAGAATCGGAACGACTATGCAAATGACACACTGATCAAACTCTGATCAGAGTTTGAACAGCGTGTCAGCATATTGTGATCCGATGAGAGAATCAGAGGACACTGTGAAGAAAAGATGGAGAACAAAATTTCTCCATCTTGCCCATTGTGTCAGTGCGCGGACTGCATTTGGATGTCACACGAGAGCAGTCCGTTGGTTCCCACGGACTCATGGACTTATATGGCTGTGTGCAATATGAATATCAGATCAAACTTGGACATGCAAGTGATGTTTCCATTGGACAAACTCTATCCAAATAGAAAATCGGACATGTGCCCCGGCCCATAGACAAACATTTGTCTGGGTGCGATCCATCTGATGTGTTGTTGGATCGCTTACAGCCGTCTGCATGAGCCCTTACACTGAGAACTTGTGACTGTTACCTCTGCAGATGCTGCAGTCACAAGATGGCAGAGCGGCTCTAGGAAGAGCAGAAGACAGCAGCTGGTATTTAAGTAGGGGCAGAGAACCGACATTAATGATACCACTCCGGTGGTATTGTAAGGAGGTGGTGGAGACCCTTGTTTTCCCCCTCTCTCCTATAGGTCGGGACTGCGTGCCCCATGCTGTGCCCCGAGGGTTGCTTTATATCAATGTGTTTACTATGTACTGTCATGTTAATATGTTGATGAGTCTTTGTGTCTGTTGTGAATTGCTCTGATATTCCCTGTGTTATTATGCATTACTGTGTATATAGAGTAGAACTAGCAAAGAATTAATTTAGGCTGGCTCAGCAGCTTCCTAGCAGACAGGAAGTCCCTGTCTGCAGGGGAGAGCCAAAGCAGGACTGCCTGAGGCAGAAGGTGTGTCCCCATCTTGGACAGAAGTGATCCTTGTCTGGGGAATATGTGTGTCCCTGTCTGGGATGGAACAGACCACCAGCTGGGGAGAACCCAGGCTTCCAGGAGTGTCGGGAAGCCGGCACAGGGACTGGATGTGTGCCCCACCAGAGACTACTGGGAGTTATGGACTTTGCTGCTGCAGTCGTTGCTGTGAATAGAGACAGTTCAAGGACCGTTACCTTCTTCTTTACTACACCTTTATTAAATACAAGTTGCCACTGTTGGGCCTTACGTGTGCCGTGTGTTTTATCCAGCATGGAGAACAGCTGCTTGATTGAGGTAACCCACCATGACCTGAGGCTGGGATTAGAACTGTCACTTTATGTGAAAGGGGCTGGGGTGTGCACTGACTGCTGTAGTAGAATCCCCTGTGACTACCACCCTGCGCCACCTTGTTACAGTTTAGTATGAAAAAAAGATCACTGTACTTTCAGGCAACCTTTATTTGTGTTGGGGGTCAGCAGAAATTACTGCTGGGTGACTGTATGGGCACCTTGACCTATGTTAAAGAGTCCTCATCAGTGGCTCAGGAGTATTCTTAGTGCATGAGATCTACAATATGTTTCCCTTTACTAAAGTTTTGCTGTGACCCAGGAAGTTATGTGGGTCATGAGTGGTGTTTATTGTGTGCTAACAACAACTTTAGTTGTACTTCCACTTTATTTGAAATTTAGTGGATAACTGCAAGTGCCTTGTAAGTCCCACACTCTATAATTATAATAAATTGCAAAGCCTGCTGTTTATAGCTGAGGCTTCCTAAATTTTTTGCGTAAAAATGTCCAGAATTCATGTGACAAGCGTGGAAACAATTCTGTACTTCATTGGTAGTCATATGACAAATTGCATCATTATGTCCCACTTATTTTGCTCTTATGACAAAATCTGTGTTGCTATGGTAATTTGGCAGACATAGTGAGGGACATTTAGGCTGTGTGCCCACGTTGCGTTTTTGTAAGCGTTTCTGCAGCGTTTGAGCCGGATCAGACGCTGCAGAAACGCTTCATAGAATCATAGAATCGTAGAGTTGGAAGGGACCTCCTGGGCCATCTGGTCCAACCCCCTGCTCAAAGCAGGATTCGCTAAATCATCCCAGTCAGATGTCTGTCCAGCCTCTGTTTGAAGACTTAATATAATAATAATAATAAATTTTATTTTTATAGCGCCGACATATTCCGCAGCACTTTACATTTCAGAGGGGATTTGTACAGACAATAGACATTACAGCATAACAATAATCACATACAGTAGATTATAACAAATACCAAGAGGAGTGAGGGCCCTGCTCGCAAGCTTACAGTCTATGAGGAAAGAGGTAGACACGAAAGGTGGGTGGTAACAGTTGCCCTGATTGTATGGACCAGCCATAATGTTAAGTGTGTAATAGTACAGACACAGAGGGCTAATGGATGCATAAAGCATGTGGGAACATGATGCTGGGAACCTGGTTATGGTAAAACTTTTGGCTCTGCCACACAGGGATAGGTTAGGTTAATGTGTTGAGGCGATAGGCCAGTCTGAATAAATGCGTTTTCAGGACACGCTTAAAATTGTGGGGATTGGGGACTAATCGTATTGACCTGGGAAGTGCATTCCAAAGAATTGGCCCGGCACGTGTAAAGTCTTGGAGACGGGAGTGGGAGGTTCTGACTATTGAGGATACTAACCTCAGGTCATCAGCAGAACGGAGGGCGCGGGTAGGGTGGTATACTGAAACAAGGGAGGAGATGTAGGGTGGTGCTGAGCCATGGAGGGCTTTGTGGGTGAGGGTAATTTATACTGAATTCTGGAGTGGATGGGTAGCCAGTGTAATGACTGGCACAAGGTAGAGGCATCGGTGTAACGATTGGTGAGGAATATGATCCTGGCTGCAGCATTCAAGACAGATTGGAGAGGGGAGAGTTTGGTAAGAGGGAGACCGATTAGAAGAGAGTTACAATAGTCGAGACGAGAATGAATAAGAGAAACAGTAAAAGTTTTTGCAGAGTCAAAAGTAAGAAAAGGTCGAATTCTAGAAATGTTTTTGAGGTGCAGATGACAAGAGCGAGCCAGTGATCGAATGTGGGGTGCAAAGGAAAGCTCGGAATCAAGTATGACCCCAAGACAGCGGGCATGTTGCTGGGGAGTAATAGTGGAACCACAGACGGAAATGGCAATGTCGGGTGTAGGTACATTAGTAGCGGGAGGAAACACAAGGAGTTCAGTCTTTGACAGGTTCAGTTTCAGATATAGTGAGGACATGATATTAGACACAGCGTTTAGACAATCGCCAGTGTTTTCTAGAAAGGCTGGCGTGATGTCAGGAGAAGAAGCGTATAATTGGGTGTCATCAGCATAGAGATGGTAATGGAAACCAAATCTACTGATTGTTTGACCAATAGGGGCAGTGTACAAGGAGAAGACTTCCATTGAAGGAGAACTCACCACTTCTCATGGCAGCCTGTTCCACTCATTGATCACTCTAACTGTCAAAAAGTTTTTTCTAATATCTAATCTGTGTCTCCTCCCGTTCAGTTTCATCCCATTGCTTCTAGTCTTTCCTTGTGCAAATGAGAATAAAGTTGATCCTTCTACAATGTGACAGCCCTTTAGATATTTGTAGACAGCTATTAAGTCTCCTCTCAGTCTTCTCTTTTGCAAACTAAACATTCCCAAATCCTGCAACCTTTCCTCATAAGACAGGGTTTGCAGACCGGTCACCATTCTGGTCGCTCTTTTCTGAACTTGCTCCAGTTTGTTGATGTCTTTTTTAAAATGTGGTGCCCAAAACTGGACACAATATTCCAGATGAGGTCTGACCAAAGAGGAGTAGAGGGAAATAATGACTTCACGTGATCTAGACTGTATGCTTCTGTTAATACATCCTAGAATTGCATTTGCCTTTTTTGCTGCTGCATCACACTGTTGACTCATATTCAGTCTGTGATCTATTAGTATACCCAAGTCTTTTTCACATGTGCTGTCACTTCGCCCTATTCCTCCCATTCTATATCTGCTTTTTTCATTTTTATTGCCCAGATGTAGTACTTTGCATTTCTCCCTGTTAAAAACCATTCTGTTAGTTGCTGCCCACTTCTCCAGTTTATTTATATCTTTTTGAATCCTCTCTCTCTCTTCTCTAGTATTAGCTAGACAGCTAGTATTAGCTAGTTCTGCAGACAGCATTATATTCTTCTTTAGATATGCCTCCCTCTTTCCATTTTATAAACATTTTTTTCTTCCTTTTTAGCATGTGCTTAAGTTCTGTGTTCATCCATCCTGGTTTCCTTAAATGCTTCCTATTCTTCCCTCTTTTCGGAATTGTTAACAACTGTGCTTTGAGAATTTCATTTTTCAAGATTTCCCATCCTTCCTGGACATTTTTGTCTTTAAGGATATCCAGCCATTGGATCCCTCCAATTCTCTTTCTGAATCCCTTAAAATCTGCCTTTCTGAAATCTAACCTTGACGTCTGAGTCTTCACAGGTCTTCCGCCTCTAGTTATCCAAAATTCTAAAATAGCATGGTCGCTACCTCCTAGGGTCCCAGCCACTTTTAACTCCTCAACCATTTCCTCCCTGTTTATAAGGATTAGATCCAAGGTAGCAGTTCCCCTTGTTTTCTCCCTTACCTTTTGGAAGATAAAGTTGTCAGCAAGAGAGGATAAGAATTTCCTTGACCTGTTAGTTTTGCCTGAGAGAGATTCCCAACAAATGTCTGGATAGTTGAAATCTCCCATGACAACTATGTCATATTTTTTGGAGAACTTGGCCATTTGATGCATAAAGAGTTCATCCATATCTTCAGCTTGCACAGGCGGCTTGTAGTAAATGCCTACAATGGTGTCCTTTCCATTGTTCTGTCCTTGTATTCTTACCCAAACAGTTTCCACAGAACTCCCAGTCTCTGAAGCTTCAATCTCTGTGCAGATATACGCGTTTCTAACATACAATGCGACACCCCCTCCTCGTTTATCAAGTCTGTTTCTTGCAAATAAGTTGTATCCTTCTAGTCTTGTATTCCAATCATAGAAACAAACCACTATGTATGGACCATCAAAGATAGAAAAACAATGGGACTGGAATATATATTAAAACAAAATATTTTTATTCTTTAATTAATTCAATACAGGCAATCATAGATAGTGTAAAAGCAAGTGCCGAAGGCAAACCTAAAAAAATATATATAATTACTCTATACAAATGTATGATCATTCATACGGACTGTCTGATAAAAGGTATCATAACATGATATAGTATATCTCCATACCACACAAAGATGTCAATAAAGAATTTAATATATATAAAATGTAAACAATATATAAACTAGAGAATATATCAAATTACCACATACCACAGCAGAATAATTTCTGTCCACAGTATATAAATCCATTTTAATCATATGTCATAGTAGTGAATAGACCTATAACACAGTGTGTGACCATGGAATGATGCTCACACTATGTGAGCCAATATACATGTAACATACCCGTAATATGGAGACAGCCACAAGGTATTGCCCGGCACTCCCCGACGCGCGTTTTGGAACCAGCGTCCTTCGTCCCCTGACGAAGGACGCTGGTTCCGAAACGCGCGTCGGGGAGTGCCGGGCAATACCTTGTGGCTGTCCCCATATTACGGGTATGTTACATGTATATTGGCTCACATAGTGTGAGCATCATTCCATGGTCACACACTGTGTTATAGGTCTATTCACTACTATGACATATGATTAAAATGGATTTATATACTGTGGACAGAAATTATTCTGCTGTGGTATGTGGTAATTTGATATATTCTCTAGTTTATATATTGTTTACATTTTATATATATTAAATTCTTTATTGACATCTTTGTGTGGTATGGAGATATACTATATCATGTTATGATACCTTTTATCAGACAGTCCGTATGAATGATCATACATTTGTATAGAGTAATTATATATATTTTTTTAGGTTTGCCTTCGGCACTTGCTTTTACACTATCTATGATTGCCTGTATTGAATTAATTAAAGAATAAAAATATTTTGTTTTAATATATATTCCAGTCCCATTGTTTTTCTATCTTTGATGGTCCATACATAGTGGTTTGTTTCTATTACAGTATTGAATGGTTCTCATTCAAATTTATGACATACAAGGAATAATTTAATATGTACATTATTTTGATTTCATTATTGTTATTATAGGTAGATTGATACAATATTTTAGTATTTTCCTATTGTGGTGTCTATTTGTCACTAATCAATTGTATTCCAATCATGTGTATTGTCCCACCAAGTTTCAGTGATTCCAATGACATCATATTTCTTTTCCTGTGTCAGTAGTTCCAATTCTCCTTGTTTGTTGCCCATGCTTTGTGCATTAGTATAGAAACATTTTAGTTTGTGATTGGTTTCTCTTTCTCCAATATTTTTATTAATTAGATTCTTTCGTCTTTGTTCTTCCTTTCCACTTCTAATAGCAGAGTTCTCAATAGCATTTGTCAGGTGTATGGCTTTTTCTGGTCTTTTGCTTCCCTTCCCATGTTGTTCTAGTTTAAAGCTCTCCTTACAAATGTAGCAAGGCGACTTCCAAATACATGCTTTCCAGTCTTCGTAAGGTGCACCCCATCTCTAGCAAGTAGTCCATCATATAAGTAGTTCACTCCGTGATCCAGAAATCCAAATCGTTGCTGACGGCACCATCGACGTAGCCAGTTGTTCACCTGCAGAATCTTATTCCACCTCCTTGTTCCATGGCCATCCACTGGGAGGATGGATGAGAAGACCACCTGCGCTCCCAGTTCTTTCACTTTCTTGCCTAAGTCTTCAAAGTCTCTGCAGATGGTTTCCATGTCGTTTCTTGCGGTGTCATTTGTCCCCACATGTAGTAGCAGGAATGGGTAGTCATCTGTAGGTCTGAAGAGTCCTGATATCCTGTCAGACACATCTTTAATTTTTGCACCTGGAAGACAGCACATTTCTCTTGAAGTTATATCCGGTCTGCAGATAGCGGCCTCTGTTCCTCTCAAGAGGGAATCCCCCATGACCACCACTCTCCGTTTCTTCTTCACAACATTTTTCTTTCTCCATCCAGGAGGACTCTGAAGGCGTACAAGGTTGCTGTTTGTTGGCAAAGTCTTATCCTGATGTATTTCTTCATCGTTTTCCTGCGTTAGAGCCTGGTACTGGTTTCTGAGCAGTATGGGTGCTGACTGCCTCCTGATCCTCCTGCTTCTCTGGGTCACATGTCTCCATTCCTCTGTTTCTTCAGGTGCACTTCGAATTTCTTCTCTTTCTGTAACATGAAGAGATAATTCTGCTCTGTCCAAGAACTCTTCACCTTCCTTAATGATCTTCAACGTAGCTAACCTCTCTTCGAGATTTTGCAACTTTTCCTCCAACAGGGACACAAGCTTGCATTTGTGGCATGTGAAGTTTGGCTTTACCACTGGTAAATCTGTGAACATGTAGCAAGAAATGCAGCTCACCAAATGGCTCCTGGCCTCTTCCATCTTGAGATTTCTTAAAAACGATGAAAGATGAGCCAAAATTCGGCACGCGGGTTTTCCGATTTCCTCTTTTCAGCTGCAACGGCCAAAACCCAGTGATCGTTGAGCTCGCGGAGACTCTTCACTTATCCCAGAAGGCACTGGGAATATGCAAATGATCTCCTCAAGACTCTTCCCCTGGTTTTCCAATTTCCTCTTTTCAGCTGCAACGGCCAAAACCCAGTGATCGTTGAGCTCGCGGAGACTCTTCACTTATCCCAGAAGGCACTGGGAATATGCAAATGATCTCCTCAAGACTCTTCCCCTGGTTTTAAAAGAAGCTCCCCATTAATTTTAATGTATTTTTGGCTTTTTGTGCCAATGCATGCGTTTTTAAACGCTCAGAAAACGCTTAGCGGCAAAAACGCAGCATGCTCATTAATTTCCGCATTGCTCAGCGTTTTTAGTCATTTCCAATGTTCCCAGAAACTGCACGGAAAAAAACGCATCAAAAACGCACGTTTTTTGTGCAAAAATCGTGCATAAAACGTGCGGTTTCTGGGAAGGAGTCCGGTTTTCTGAGCGTTTAAAAACGCTAACGTGGGCACATAGCCTTAAAATAGATGTGTCAAATGGGAGCCTTGAGACCACATTAAAAAAATGTAAAAAAGGGAAAAAAACAAACCAAAAAAAACAAACGAAAGTATAGGCACATTATTTTTTTCAGCAATTTATCAAAGTTTTGTGAAAAATACCAAATTAAATGGGTCATCCACCGCTAGGGAGACTGTTTTCTTACTTAAAAGCAAGCATTTTGACTTAAAGAAGACATTTTGCCAATTTTGTTTCATTTTGCCTCTCCGATGCGGAGATATTAGTAATCAAAGTATTTGGCACCTATTAACCCATTTCCGACATCGGGCGTAATAGTACGCCGATGTCAGAATCCCTCCCTTTGATGTGGGCCCCAACGCTGAGCCCGCATTTTCTGGCACATGTCAGCTATTTTGAACAGATGACATGTGCCTCTAATAGCCGATGGTGGAATCGCAATCCACCCATGGCTGTTAACTTGCATTTCCGGCAAATCCCACCCATTGATGATCCTGTCATGTGATCGTGGGTCACCAATGGGTTGGCATGACAACCAGAGGTCTCCAGCAGACCTTTATAGTTGTTTTGCCAGATTGATATGAGTGCCACTTGTTGGTCAGAGCTCATAGCAAGTGAGCAATTCTGCTACATTCAGGAGATCTGATCATCGCCTGTATGTAGCAGATCCAGTTGGATTATGGCAGCTTCTAGTCTCCTTGGTATCTCCCTTGTCATATCTGTAAACTCGTAAAGAGCTGGATATTGACTTAAAGGGCCACTTAATATGGTGGTAATGGTGGTTTCCGAAAGGAGCCACTCCTTGGCTGGGTCCTTCCCTGGAGGAAGATCTGGCTGGTCCCGTGTTTGAGACTCTTAAATGAGGCTCCACGGACTTTATTTGCATATTTGTATTTCCCAGGGAGCAATGCACCTAGGATTTCACTGATTGAGCGCCTTTGCCGGCTGCCGCAGTGTTTTCTTTGACTTGTCTCCCTGAGGTCAGTGATTGTTTCGTGATGATGGAGACTATTGAAGCATGCCAAAAGTAAGAAAAAGTTTTTGAAAATATTAAAAAAGTAAAAAAAAGTAAAAGTTCAAATCACCCCCCATTCGCCTGATTCAAAATAAAACAATAGAAAAAAATCAAACATACACGTATTTGGTATCATCGCGTTCAGAATCACCCGAACTATCAATATAAAAAAAGAATTAACCCGATCGCTAAACGGCGTATCGAGAAAAAAGTCAAAACGCCAGAATTAAGCTTTTTGGACACCGCAACATTGCATTAAAATGCAATAACGGGCAATAACAAGATCGTATCTGCACCAAAATGGTATCATTAAAAACGTCAACTCGGCACACAAAAAATAAGCCCTCCTCAAACCTGAGATCACAAAAAATAGAGACGCTATTGGTATCGGAAAATGGCACAATTTTTTTTTGTTTTCAACAAACTTTAGAATTTTTTTACCACTTAAATAAAAAATAACCTAGACATGTTTGATGTCTATGAACTCATAATGACCTGGAGAATCTTAATGGCAGGTCAGTTTTAGCATTTAGCGAACATGGTAAAAAAAATTAAAAAAAACTGTGGGATTGCCCTTTTTTTCAATTTCGCCACACTTGGAATTTTGTTCCTGTTTTCGAGTACATGATATGGTAAAACCAATGGTGCAATTCAAAAGCACAACTCATCTCGCTAAAAAACAAGCCCTCTCATGGCCATTTTGACCAAGAATAAAAAAGTTATGGCTCTGGGAAGAAGGGGAGCAAAAAATGAAAATGCAAAACCAAAAATACCTATGGTCATTATGAGGGTTAAGTTAAATTTTGTGTAAGTAGTTGTTCTCATATAGATAGTTTAAACTAGGGGTGTGTACTTCTTCTCATTATATGATGATGGCCAATTATAAGTAGGAAACAACAAAATACTCCCACCATAGCATATAGCAGATTTTTTAGTGTGCTAGATGAGTGTAGTTGTGTCACATTGCAAACCCTTCTATCAGCTCTCCTTGCCTCATAGCACTGTTAGCCCTGCTGCTCTGAACCTCCCCCACTATCAGGACTCTGAATATTTTTGGTTACCTTTGGGCATGCCTCTCCTTTTTCAAGATGGTGTATTTTGTTTCATGTGCCCCTTGTCTTCCTGCCTTATAACTCCACCCAGGGCCGCCATCAGGGCATTACTGCCCTGACTGGTATATGGTGGGCCGAGGGGGCCTGCATCTGCTCACCGGGCTCTACCGGCAGGATAAACTGGGCCCTAGCAGCAGTTCAGCTATTGACGTGCCGGCCTGGTCTGGGCCCCAAAAACTTTGCCAGTATGGGGCCCAGAAATTCCTAGTGGCAGCCCTGACTCCACCCCATACTCTAGTCTGTGCTAGAGTATTCTGCCTGTGTTCTGCTCCTGGTGGTTTCCTGGCTTTCTAGCTACTCCTGCAAACCTGTGTGAATTTCCTGCTCCTTGGTCTCTGAGTTCTGCTGTCTTCATCTGTGCCAGTGTTCTTCCTGCTCCTGACTACTCATGCTGCTTCCTCGATGCTGCTGACCTTCACCTGCAACACTTAAGCTGGCTTCTGCTCTGGTTCTGCCTTTGTTTAAATAGCTGCAAAGCTCGGGACTGCTTTGCTTAATCTGAGACTTCCTACCCAGGCCTCCCTGGATAATCAAACACTTTATTTGGACTTGCTTATCACTGCATGGACTAGACACGGACCTACTTGTTTCCAGCTTTCTCCAGTGCAAACTGCTCTTCACAGACTGTTTTGATGATTGCATTTCTCTCTGAGGTTTCCCACAGACTTGTTAAGTAGATATTCTAAGTGTTATGAAATGAGTTTTCTCTGCACTTGTTTGAAGTGTATTTATAATATAGACTTTTTCACCTACAAACTGTGTTCTGTAGTGTCTTGCTCCAAGCAAAAATACTCCTGAGTCCTCCAGTATAATTATTATACCAACACCGCCTGTCCAGAGATACGAGCTCACAGTATATCATTATATCTCACACAGGAGAAGTCCAGAACATGTACAGTAGGACACTAATGTGTGAGACATAATGATAGCACTGATCTCCCTGCACATGGACTAAAGTTGCTTGAGCACAGCAGATACAAGTGGGACTACTGACACACTCAGTAACCAGGAGAGCTGATAGAAGGTATTGCAGTGTAAAACAGCTAAACTTAGTTGCACTGCCCTTCTCACATTTACTGATGCAGGAGGTTAGCCCAGGAGATCAGGCTGTCTGTCTAAGGCCGATTTCACATTTGTGGATGTGTCCGCAACATTTCTGACGCATACATCTGCATGCATCGTGTTTTCCTATCTTTTACATTGTGGACGCAGGTACATGCATTTGTATGCATTCGACAGAATTTGGTTAACCATGCGTTGTTTCAGGTTGTGCGGCACGGCGCAGCTAACACATCATGTTGCAATTTTGGAGGCGTGAATTTGCCGCTGCCATACGCATGCAGACGCTTGCGGAAGGAATGCGTCTAAACGACGCATTACAGTCTATGGCAGTGTTTCTCAACTCCAGTCCTCAAGACCCACCAACAGGTCAAGTTTTCAGGATATCCTTAGTATTGCACAGGTGATTTCAACACCTGCTCAAGCATTAATTCCATCACCTGTGCAATACTAAGGAAATCCTGAAAACATGACCTGTTGGTGGGTCTTGAGGACTGGAGTTGAGAATCACTGGTCTATGGGAACGCATGCGTACGCAAGCACATGAGTTCGCTTGCGTTTGCGTACACGTGTGGTGCCCCTGAGGGTTCAGTCGCCACAGAGGAACTGCACCTATTCCTAGTATCCCACTCCCCAGGTAAGATGGTAACACCTTGTCAGTCTCCAACACCTGCATCCCACACAAACACAGTACTGTAGCAGAGCAACCTTTTTGGCTCCCTGCTTGGATCACGAAGAGTGCTGGGAGGTGGGTGGAGCTTAGATTGCACAAGAGAGCGGGAGAATATTAAGAAAAGGTCAGTTGGTGAGAAGATCCCCTGAGAGGGATGGAGTGAAGGAGATGTTGCAGCAGACTTCAGTGACCTGGAGCTGCTGGCACAGGAAAGAGCAATAGAAAGCCTCATTCTTCAGAAGGAAGATAGTTTAGTATGGAACGTAAGGAGAAGAAAAGAACTAATGACTAGGGTCAGAGCAGCACCCTTCCTGAAGTTTGAAGTGCATGGCCGGGGTCTGGTCCCCAAGGCTGTTTGTGAAACGAATGTTCCAGCAGCAGACACCGGAGGAATAGAAGCTGTGATCACTCTATTCCCACAAAAGACTCGGAAGGTGGCAACCTATGTGTGAGCCGGGACATGACGGATGGGGTCCCCGAGGCAGGCTACAGTCACTTGTCATGCGAGTAGAGTTCCAAGGAACATCTGAGAGGAAGAACTTGGGTTTAACACACAACTACAAGTACTTCAGTATAAGCGCTAGAAAGGAGACGTTCAGAAAAGGCATATTTGGAAGGGAGTGCTAGAAGGGTTAATCCGTCTGTCTGGGAGTTGCCTGAGCTCCTGATCTGGAGACAGCGGCATTGAAGCGGGCACCTGTCTGTGCCAAGAACGTGAGTGAAAGAACTGGAACTGTATTCATTTGTCTCATTGCCTTCTTCCTGTGCCAACCCACTCAGCACTAAAACAATGTGAGAAAAAGACCATGCATACATGTAGGATCACCACACAAGCTACAAATTATTTAGAAAAATATATTTTATTGTTTACAGAAACACAGAAACAACACAACTTAAAACCATTTAAAAACAATAAGTGGGGACAAGCATGGTCACCAAAAAGATTACATAGAAGATGGTCAATATTATATAACCACTGGCTGCAAAACTTTTATTATTGCACTAGAAAAAGATCATACGGTCAAGCTGCTAATATAAAACCCAGTAAGCATAGAAAAAGCGAAAAGCTGGTCAATGATAGGCAGATAAATTACTTGAGCCACCCAAAATTTCCTGTTATATCTAAAGTTCAAATATCCTAAACCAGTATAAGTTATAATCACAAGAACACAATAATGGTATATATATAAAAGGACAAAATAATAATAACTGATTCAAGCCCCACAATAAACTCCTACTAGAGGCTCGCACAAGTGTCCTAAATTGAGAGAGTTCCTGGTGATAAAGAACTGGTGGCTCAGGAGCAGGTAAGTAAACTAATACATCACCGCAGACCAGTCAGTCAAAAGAGAAGTCACAGTCGCCCCGTCATCTGGGAAGTATTCCAGCAGCCAAAGTGGTATATGGAGACCCACGCGTTCCGACAACTAGAGTGTATTTCTCAAGGTGGATGTGTCTGGTTCTGTTGTATACAGCTCTTTAAGCCCAAATAATTATCGTTAGATTTTTACCAGCTGGTGGCTTGCAGCGTAGGGGTAATAGGAGACATAGCGGTGGCTATGGTAGCTCACCCGGAAGTGCATGCTGCTCAGGGTCAGACAGCGAGTGCGCCTGCGCATCCAAAGTGAACAGAATTGAAATGGCGATCATGTAAGGCGCTTCACCCGGAAGTGCCCGCTGCCTAGACTCACATGTATCGCGGCATCAGATGCATCACGATGACGCATGTTAACCCACCCGGAAGTGTTCCTTACTCGGGGTCGAGTAGCAAGTGCGCTTGCGCGCCCACACAGAGTGACAGTGATATGCAGCACGTCACCCAGGAACTGCACTTCGCACAATACAATACCGATAATATAGAATGAAATACCAAAATTATGTTATTAAATAATGTCATAAATAGATAACATAAATGAAGAACATACGCAAGCGCAATAACTAATTATTTAAAAAGGTCACACAGATCGCATATGAGAAAGCACGCATGCGCAGTTACTTGCCGGAAGGGCAGAGATTTGATACTTTCAAATACTGGTAAAAGGCATCACAAAATAATAAAAGATTCCCAATTACACAGAGAACGTTTATTCTGAGTACAGCCAAACTACCCATATGTTCAAATAGGTTATAAGGATCACAACGCAACATTAAGGAACCATAGTGTAAGTAATGCACATGCTGAACTGGTCCGCATGTGCAAAACAACAAAGAGACATTTGTAGAGAATAAAAGATACCACAAATAGTATGCTGGAAAATAAACATCATGGACAAAAAAAGATGTTAATCCAGGGTTTGCACAGACCATCATAAATCAAAATAGCTGTATACAACAGAACCAGACACATCCACCTTGAGAAATACACTCTAGGTGTCGGAACGCGTGGGTCTCCATATACCACTTTGGCTGCTGGAATACTTCCCAGATGACGGGGCGACTGTGACTTCTCTTTTGACTGACTGGTCTGCAGTGATATATTAGTTTACTTACCTGCTCCTGAGCCACCAGTTCTTTATCACCAGGAACTCTCTCAATTTAGGACACTTGTGTGAGCCTCTAGTAGGAGTTTATTGAGGGGCTTGAATCACTTATTATTATTTTGTCCTTTTATATATATATACCATTATTGTGTTCTTGTGATTATAACTTATACTGGTTTAGGATATTTGAACTTTAGATATAACAGGAAATTTTGGGTGGCTCAAGTAATTTATCTGCCTGTCATTGACCAGCTTTTTGCTTTTTCTATGCTTACTGGGTTATATTAGCAGCTTGACCATATGATCTTTCCTAGTGCAATAATAAAACTTTTGCAGCCAGTGGTTATATAATATTGAACTTCTATGTAATCTTTTCGGTGACCATGCTTGTCCCCACTTATTGTTTTTAAATGGTTTTAATTGTGTGATGTATTTGCGTTTCTGTAAACAATAAAATATATTTTTATAAATAATTTGTAGCTTGTGTGGTGATCCTACATATATGCATGGTCTTTTTCTCACATTGTTTTGGTCTACTTTACATGCATGCAGTGATCCCTGCAGTAATATAAATATTTTTGTTTGATCTCATACTGATGGTGCCCACTTATTGCTTTTCTTAACCCACTCAGCACTGCTACATCTCTGTGCCTAACACTGCACCATCTACTTCTCACTATCTCCTCATTTGCCAACCTCATCTACTCTGCCCTGGGACTACAGCTCTACCTGTGGAGGGCTACAACATCATTGCTGCACCACACCATCTGTCCCAGAGAAGCAACCCTGCAGCGCTGGTCAAACTGACCAGAAACCACAGGTGGCGTCACGAATCATCTCAATGACTTTATCCCCATCACTCTACCCCTTTTACATTGACCGCCTGAGGCCACGGACCGGGTCATTGCCACTGTGACATCTCCCATTGTAATCAACGGGCCCGGTACCGAGTACTCCATGGCCTCTGGGGGCGAGTCACATGTACTTTTCTGAGTAAACATGTCCAGAAACTGGTTTAAGCCACCCCCCACACAAAGATGTATAAAAAGAAGGTGTGGGCACTGGAAGTCCAGTACTATCCAGCCTGTGGAAGACATTGGTAGACTGAGATCTTTGAAGACACAGAATTTACCAAAATGTGAGTATACAAGCTAATGTCTGTGTGTCTGTTTTTCTCCCTGCAGTCTGTAATAATTTCTGTTTTTTTTCTTGCAGCATTCATCACCACGGCCTCAAGCCCAGAGCACACCGGACAGGAGTCTGAAGTGAGTACATTTGCAACTGATTGGTAAGTATTCACTGTACATATGTGACAAAATCATGTATTTTCTTTTACAGAACACTTCAACAAGTGCAGAGGAGCAGGAGCAGCAGACGGAGGCCAAAGTTCTGGTGGCAAGACGGCATGATCCCAACCTAAAGTGCATTGTTTAACTCTTTTTTCCCCCTTCACAGTGAACAAAGTCAGAACCCGTTGGCGTTCAATGAAGGATCGCTTCAACAAGGACCTGAGACAGGTGAACCAAGTTCGCAGTGGTGCTGCAGCAAGGATCCAGAATATAAATATCACTGGATGCTGGCTTTCCTGAGGCCTGTCCTTGCTCAGAGAACGTAAGTATTTTTGTGTTGTATTCCATTGTGGTGTATTCCCTAATCTGAATTTTTCTATTCCACAGTAGTTGGCGCTTGTACAATTGCTATTTTTTTTGGTAGAAATGTTTTTCTTTTCACAGAACCTGGAGCAGCACCCTCGAACCTGGATCGTCCTCTGGAGCTGTCCTTCAGCGAACAGCCTTGGCGCAGTCCCAGCCATCCACCAGCGATGCAGCAAGTGGGCAGGCATCACAGGCTGGAGAACAGGCAGCTGGTCCTTCAGATGTTCCTCTGTCCCAGGCCTCTGCCTCTTTTTTTGTTGGGTCTTCCCGACAGCGGTAAAAGGCCTCGGACAGGACACTCATGCCCGGGTTTCTTCACTTAAGCTCGGTCTTCCAGAATAGCCTGAAGGCGGTGGGAGGTAGACTGGATAGTGGTTTGAACCATATTGACACACTTTTCCAGTCTGTCCACCAATGCCTTGACCATCTGGAAGCCGACCTCCAGAGACCAGCACACCATTTTTTTGTTTCTGCGATAGAGCGGGGCAAGTCAGAACACCTGAACTCCAGCTGAATGTGATGCATGCCTACAATGCTTACGTTCAGGCTATGCAGTAGACTCAGTTCTACCCGTAGCCACACGTGGCATTTCCAACTGTGCCACCAATCACACGATTTACCTCAATACAGAGTTCTGCTGCATACCCCTGTATGGCCACCACCATGCCCAGTCCTGCTGCACACCACTACACCGCCACCACCATGCCGGGTGCTGGTGAAAGCCACTCCACCACCACGCCGAGTCCTGCTCCTGCACGGCCATCCACCGCCACCAACACGCAGCGTCCTGCTCCTGCACGGTCTTCCACCACCATGCCTACGGCACCCACCACTGCCACCCTTCCAAGGAGACGTAAAAGCCATCAAAGCCATGGAAAACACAAGAGGAAGAGACGGGAAATGAGGTGTGAAAAAAAGAACTGTTGTGCTACCACCACCACCCTCACCTCCCAATGTGTCTGTCTCTCCCTTCCAATGTGTCTCTCCCGTCCCATGTTTCCACTCCTAATATGTCTACTTCCATCCTTGACCTCCCAGACACCTCACATTTATTAGGCCCTTCCCCTGGAACCCCTTCATTGTCCACCCCTAGCCAATCCTCCCATCTCCACACACCCCCAGGTCCATAACATTTCCCCCTCATTTTGTAAAAAGGATAATCTTTTTTTTTTGTAACTAAAATTGTGTTGTTTTTCCCCCATCACTGCTTGTTCTTTGTCTCTTTCGTCGCCGGCAACACACACCATACGCCATCAACACACACTGTGTTTTTTGCCATCTCATAGCTCCATGAAACACAATCTTCTCTTTTTTCTTTCTTTGATTTACACTGCAGCTTTGCTTCATGTCTCTGTCATGGAGCTATCAGATGGCAAAAACACAAAGGGGACTGAAAATCCTCCAAAAAAATTAAGTAATAAGAGCACAAAGGGTCATAAATACTCACCTGCCCAGGTGTCTGCACTAGTGCACTCAGGATGCTGTGTTTTCTGCATCCTGAGTGCACTAGTTCTGACACATTGGCAGGTGAGTAAAGATATGAGGTGGATTAGCTCCATCATCTCTTCAGTGTGCATTAATCTATTGGACTATAGATTAATGCAGACTGAAGAGACGATGGAGCTAATGAGAGGTCACCTACCATAGCACTGACAGAGAGCATGGGTGACATAAACCAATCTGCATGAGACAGGGAGTGGACTGGTGTTTCACCAGAGTTTTTTTTATTGTCATCAAAATTTAAAGGTACATTTTAACATTCTAGATCCATAACATTACATGAAATTACAAGAACATTTTATTCATCTTGCCATGCCACACGTCCAATCTCAGAAACAAAGTAGGCCGCAAATGTATCCCTTATTTGGGCAACTTCCCTTGTTGTCCTCAGAGGGTGATGATGGTAATCTGGCAACGGGTTACAAACAGGTTCATCAACAGGGACCCATTGGAGTGGTAAATGCTGTTTTCTCCTTGTCTGCCTCTGCCACGGGAACCTGCCAATACCCGCTAGTGAGATCCAAGGTGGAAAAGTAATTAGCAGTTTTAAGTGCAGCCAATGATTCCTCAATTCTAGGTAATGGGTAGGCATCTTTATGTGTAATGCTGTTAATTTTCCTGTAATCAACACACATTCTCATGGTACTATCCTTTTTCTTTACAAACACTATTGGAGTTGCCCAGGGGCTACAACTGTCTCTGATAACCCCAGCCTCCTTCATCTCTCTCAACATACTCTTAGCACACTGGTACTGTGTTGGGGGTATAGGTCTGTATCTCTCCTTTATGGGTGGATGGTCTCCAGTGGGGATATGATGTTGAACCCCTTTTGCCTGCCCAAAATCTAGTGGGTGTTTGCTGAATACCCGCTCATACTCTTGTGTCACTCTGTAAACCCCATTTTTCTGGTATGAAGGTGTAGAGTCAGTTCCCACCTGCGGTTGCTGACACCACTCATCTGGCTGCTTCACAGAGCCATTGTCCTCCACCTTATCAGATGAGACCAAGGGCTCTGCTGCTTGCAAAGAGTTGTTATTGACAGTGAGCAGCTTGGCAACTGTGGCGTACCGAGGTATTGTGGCTTCCTCTTCCCCACAATTCAAAAGGCGTACAGGTACTCTCCCTTTTTTTTACATCAACCACCCCTCTGGCTGTCAGGACAGTGGGCCTGCTCTCGGAGTATACTGGTTCTACCAATGCCTGGTAATCTCTCCCTCTAAGACCTATAGCTGCCCGACACCAAACCAACATTTCATATCTGGGGGGTATTACAATGGGGAAGGCATCACTCACTCTGACGCTGCTAATCTCTCCGCCAGAGAGTTCCACCTCTTGTCTTTGCATCAGGGCTCGGATCTCCTACTGCAGAACTCGTTGTTTTCTGGAACCAGCAGTCTCAGCCACCTGTTGCAACAAGACAATAACCTCGGACAGACAGTTTTCAATTACATTTGTACCAAGAGTCATCATGGGATTACATTCACGTCGGTCAATATCAACAACTATTAACCCTTGAGACATTAGCTCTACCCGCCCCACTTTAACATTAATTTCTTTACATCCAATCTGCGGTAAAGACTGACCATTACTAGCAACTACTGTCAGTTCATCAGTTGGGGCAAGGGGTAAGTTCTGAATCAGCCCAATATCTCTTGTACAGAATGTACGGCATAGTGGTCACCTGGGAGCTAGTGTTCAGCAAAGCGTTCATGGGGATGCCGTCAATCACCACAGGAAGGATTGGTCTCCCTCCCACATACTTGGCTCTCCAGTTCCTTGGGCCTGGGGATCCTACTCCTGGGTGTTGGCCCTTTGCCCCAGGGGTTGCTCGTTTAAAGGACAGTACCTGGCAAGATGACCTGCCTTGTAGCAGTGACGACAGATGGGATGTCCGTCCTGGTCATAGCGATCGTTGTTCCTTCCTCGAAGTGGCGGGGCTCTCCTCCTCCGGAGCCACAGGACATCCTCTGGACTGGAAGCAAACTGGATCTTGTCTTTGGAGGACACCTGCAGGGACTGCATGGTTTTGGTGAGTGTAGCCATTCCTTTGGTCAACTCCTGGACCTGTAGACGCAGCTCCTCAGTGGGATCTTTATCCAGAGTTTGGGCATCAGCCTCCACAGGGATGGAAGGGAAAAATGGGGCTTCCTGATGGTAGGTGATCGCTAGGCGCCTATGGGGGGCTGGGCGGCTGTCAGTGGATTCCTGCAGTACCCGAATAGCCCTGTCCTTAAATTCAGCAAAGTCCAGATCAGGGTTTTGCAGGGTTATAATACGCAACTGTCCTCTGTGGGTGCTGGACAGGAGTCCTTCAATGAACTGCTCCTTCAACAGTTTATCTTCTTCCTTTACGCTGTCAGGATCAACTTGCTTGACTGCACGCAGCGCCTCCTGCAGGTTGAGAGTATATTCCCGGATACTGTCCTGCGCCTTCTGTTTACAGCCAAAGAACCTCATCTTGATTTCAGCTGCAGTGCGGGTGTCAAAGGTGCTCTTTAGTTTGGCCAGGACCTTTGCAACAGTCTCTTTATCAGTGTCCTGCCAGGCTTTCACTTCTCTCAGCGCTGCACCCGTTAGCTGTCCAATCAGGATATTTACTTTCTGGCTTTCAGACAGGGGGTAGACTTTAAACAAACTGCACAGTCTCTCTTTAAATTCACTCAGGGTGTGTGACTCACCCGAGTACTGCGGTAGCCAGGCCGCTCCCGGTATGTAGGGCATGGATAGTGGCATTATGGGGACCGCCGCGGCGGGCGCTCCTCCTGGTGGTACCGCCAGGTTAGCAACGGTGCCTGCCGCTGCATCGCCATTTGGCGTGGACATCTTCTCCCCCCCTAGTTAACGTTAGCCAGGGCAGGGGGTTATGTGAGCTCACCGGCGGCCGCTTCACAGGCCCGATGCTCCGGGCTGTAGGCCTCAGCTCCTCCTCCTCTTGCACGCTGTCCTCTCTTCCTGCGCGGCACTTCACTTCTTCGCGCTCTGCGGCAGGCTCCGCCCACGAAGGCCTGCCTCTTTCTTCCCGCGCTCGCCAAGCAGCGCGGCAATGGTGGCAACTGGCGCCAATTACACACAGTTCACAATCACAGACTATGGCACCCAGGACCCGGGGATACCGGGCTCCGTAATCCTGTTCGTGACTCCAAGTTGGGTCGCCCTCCCAGGGCTGTGGGGTACTCGGTACCGGGCCGGTGTCAGGGGGATGTGTCACAGCAGCAGTGACCCGGTCCGTGGCCCTGGGCGCCCAATGTCAATGGTGGTGTGTGGTTAATGGAATGGAATAAGTTGCTGACAACTTTATCTTCCAAAAGGTCAGGGAGAAAACAAGGGGAACTGCTACCTTGGATCTAATCCTTATAAACAGGGAGGAAATGGTTGAGGAGGTAAAAGTGGCTGGGACCCTAGGAGGTAGCGACCATGCTATTTTAGAATTTTGGATAACTAGAGGCGGAAGACCTGTGAAGACTCAGACGTCAAGGTTAGATTTCAGAAAGGCAGATTTTAAGGGATTCAGAAAGAGAATTGGAGGGATCCAATGGCTGGATATCCTTAAAGACAAAAATGTCCAGGAAGGATGGGAAATCTTGAAAAATGAAATTCTCAAAGCACAGTTGTTAACAATTCCGAAAAGAGGGAAGAATAGGAAGCAGTTAAGGAAACCAGGATGGATGAACACAGAACTTAAGCACATGCTAAAAAGGAAGAAAAAAATGTTTATAAAATGGAAAGAGGGAGGCATATCTAAAGAAGAATATAATGCTGTCTGCAGAACCTGCAGGGCACAAATCAGATTAGCTAAAGCTGAAAATGAATTGAGGCTTGCAAGAGATGTCAAAAGCAATAATAAAGGATTTTGGGGATATGTTAAAAGTAAAAGAAAAGTCAAAGATGCTATAGGATTTTTACAGGATGAAAATGATGAAATGGTAAGACAGGATGTTGAGAAGGCTGAACTTTTAAATTCCTATTTTGCATCTGTTTTCTCTCAGAAAGGAAATGTAACATCAACTGTTATTCACTGTCCTATTAAGGGAATAGAAGAATCCAGGATATCTATAAACAGAAAGATAGTGAGGAAACACTTAGCTAGCCTAAATGAATTCAAGTCTCCAGGTCCAGATGAATTACACCCCAGAGTACTGAAGGAGATAGCAGAAGAAATTTTTGAACCCCTCTCTATAATCTTTGAAAATTCTTGGAGAACAGGAGAAGTGCCAGAAGACTGGAGAAGAGCAAATGTTGTTCCTATCTTCAAAAAGGGGAAGAAGGTGGACCCAGGCAACTATAGGCCGGTGAGTCTGACTTCTATACCAGGAAAGATCTTTGAACAAATTATTAAACAACATGTATGTCAATACCTGGATAAGAATGAAGTGATTAAACAGAGTCAGCATGGGTTTGTAACTAATAAGTCATGTCAGACTAACTTAATTTCCTTCTATGACGGTATCACTGATTGGGTGGATCAAGGAAATGCTGTAGATATAGTATATCTTGACTTCAGCAAAGCATTTGACAAAGTCTCTCATACAATCCTTATTGAAAAAATGATTAAGTATGGAATGGACAAGGCAACTGTTAGGTGGATTCATAACTGGCTTAGTGATCGGACCCAAAGAGTGGTCGTAAATGGCTGCACATCCAGTTGGAAGAATGTCTCAAGTGGGGTACCACAGGGCTCTGTCCTGGGCCCTGTATTGTTCAACATCTTTATCAACGATTTAGATGAAGGAATTGAGGGTAAACTGATTAAATTTGCTGATGACACAAAGCTAGGAGGGATAGCTAATACTAGAGAAGAGAGAGAGAGGATTCAAAAAGATTTAAATAAACTGGAGAAGTGGGCAGCAACTAACAGAATGGTTTTTAACAGGGAGAAATGCAAAGTACTACATCTGGGCAATAAAAATGGAAAAAGCATATATAGAATGGGAGGAATAGGGCTAAGTGACAGCACATGTGAAAAAGACTTGGGTATACTAATAGATCACAGACTGAATATGAGTCAACAATGTGATGCAGCAGCAAAAAAGGCAAATGCAATTCTAGGATGTATTAACAGAAGCATACAGTCTAGATCACGTGAAGTCATTATTTCCCTCTACTCCTCTTTGGTCAGACCTCATCTGGAATATTGTGTCCAGTTTTGGGCACCACATTTTAAAAAAGACATCAACAAACTGGAGCAAGTTCAGAAAAGAGCGACCAGAATGGTGACCGGTCTGCAAACCCTGTCTTATGAGGAAAGGTTGCAGGATTTGGGAATGTTTAGTTTGCAAAAGAGAAGACTGAGAGGAGACTTAATAGCTGTCTACAAATATCTAAAGGGCTGTCACATTGTAGAAGGATCAACTTTATTCTCATTTGCACAAGGAAAGACTAGAAGCAATGGGATGAAACTGAATGGGAGGAGACACAGATTAGATATTAGAAAAAACTTTTTGACAGTTAGAGTGATCAATGAGTGGAACAGGCTGCCACGAGAAGTGGTGAGTTCTCCTTCAATGGAAGTCTTCAAACAGAGGCTGGACAGACATCTGACTGGGATGATTTAGCGAATCCTGCTTTGAGCAGGGGGTTGGACCAGATGGCCCAGGAGGTCCCTTCCAACTCTACGATTCTATGATTCTATGATTCTATGATTCTATGAATAGTTTGTGACGCCACCTGTGGTGTTCACCAAGAGAGATGTTAAGCCGACGCTGCAGACAGATCCACTGGGACAGATGGTGTGGTGCAGCAGTGATGGTATAGCCCTCCACAGGCAGGGCTAATGTCCCAGGGCAGTGTAGCGGTGGTTGGCACGGTGATGTAGCAGTGCCGTAAGGGTAGGAAGCAGACAAGACACAGCAGGGTGCAATTTCTGTACCTTTACTTGATAACTGCAGTCCAGGGTCCTGATTACAGATGGTATTGGAGCAGGCTAGCCTGGATGCAACTCCGGGATCCTCTCTTACAGACAGGCTGTGCAGTCTCCTTCCTAGCGCCTTGTGGTGTGAAGCACTCCAGTACTTAGCTACTCTAGAGTTCCTCCTGTCAGATGTTCCCAAGAACCTCACTTGCATGGCAGACAGCTGTAGCCTCTCTCGGGGACTCCTCTCTAGTCCTGGCTCTCTATCCAAGCTGCTGTTGTGCCTCAAGTCTTAGATGGGAGAAGGGCATTTACAGCCTCCTACTCCTCTGGGATCTGCTGAAGGACCTTGTCATGGAATGCCTAGGTTACTTTAGGCAAAAACCCCGGGACCCCTGTGATGTCCCTCAGACTAGGGGAACCCTGTCTGTCCCTCTACCCAGGGTTTACACTGAAGGTGTGCCTGCCTGAGCCTCCACCCTGGCCCTGTCTCCTGTCCAGCCCTAAGCTGAACCCACCTCCCTCCACCCAGTGAGGGGACCAGACACCAGACCCCACAAATACGTATGGACAGGGGTAAAAGAAAACACCACACAGTAAATACACAAGGGAATACAATAATGTGCAAGGGCAACCAAATATATATATAACAGATTGGAGAAAGAACCACTGAGGGATATACTGCACCAGATATCAGACGCTCCAACACCACCACTGCTGACCGGTATTGCTAGCACTAGGCTAAAGCTATAGTCGGCGACGCCCATAGTCAGGACGAACTATTTAAAGACCTAGGGCGTGGCCCAGCCCTCAGCCAGCATGACAACCTGGTTAATCCTATCCCGACTGGAACAGAATACCCAACAGGGTATTACCGCTGTCTGCCGGACACCCTGGTGTGAACAGTGTCCAACATGACAGTACCCCGCCTTCTACAAGGTACCTCCGGAACCTCACCATGTCGAGGACCTGGCTTGTCCGGATGGCGACGATGGAACATAGTAACCAGTCGATCAGCATGAATGTCAGAGGCCGGCACCCTTGTCCTCTCCTCAGGACCATAGCCATGCCAGTGGACCAGGTACAGTAGAGTGCGACGCACAACCCTAGAGTCCACCACTTTGGACACCTCAAATTCCAACGCGCCATCCACCAAGACGGGAGGTGGTGGCCCGGGGGAACCATCCACCAAACCCACGACCTTCTTTAGCAATGCTTTGTGAAATACATTATGAATCTTATACACAGCCGGCAACTCCAAACGAAATGCCACGGGGTTGATCACTGCGGAGATTCTAAATGGGCCAATGAACCTGGGACCCAACTTAAGTGACGGTATCTTGAGCTTAATGTTCCTAGTAGATAACCACACCCAATCACCCACACACAGGTCCGGACCTGGCACACGTCTGCAGTCAGCCACCCGTTTGTACCTGGAACCCACCTTCAACAAGCGCTGCTTGACTCTCCTCCAAACAGACGACAATTGAGCTCCCAACTGGTCCTCCTCAGGGACGCCAACTGAGCACCCCTGACGCAAGGTGCAAAATTGAGGATGTTGACCATACACACAAAAAAAAGGAGATTCTCCAGACGATTCCTGGCAATGGTTGTTTATTGCGAATTCTGCCAGAGGAAGAAACGCTGACCACTCTTCCTGATTGTCGGAAATAAAGCAGCGCAAGTATTGCTCCAGGTTTTGGTTCATCCGCTCAGTCTGTCCATTCGACTGAGGGTGGAAAGCCGATGAATGAGATAATTTGACTCCAAGGCGAGAACAAAAAGCTCTCCAAAACTTTGCCACAAACTGCGTACCTCGATCAGACACAATGTCAGACGGGACACCATGAAGTCTGACCACCTCGCGAATAAATATCTGAGCAAGAGTCTTAGCATTGGGCAAAGACGGTAAAGCAACGAAATGTGACATTTTGGAGAACCTATCAACAATTACCAAAATGACCGAGTTCCCTGCCGAGGCGGGCAAGTCAGTAATAAAATCCATGGAAATCTCAGTCCATGGCTTACTGGGCACCCCGAGAGGCTGCAAGCTACCAGCGGGACGGGAACGAGGAGTCTTGGCCCGTGCGCACGTGTTACAGGCAGCCACATATGAGGCCACATCCTGCCGGATTTTAGGCCACCAAAAACGACGCGATACCAGTTCCAGAGTGCTCTTAACCCCTGGATGACCTGCCAGTACCGTGTCGTGATGTTCGCCCAACACTCTAGAGCGTAGATGTAGCGGCACAAAAGATTTATTAGCAGGCAACCCCGGCGGTACCACCTCCTGAGCCTCCGCAATCTCTGCCTCAATCTCTGTCGTGATGGCAGATACCACCACACTCTTTTGGAGAATAGGCACCGGCTCTTCACATAACTCTCCACCAGGAAAACACCTGGATAAAGCGTCTGCCTTAACATTCTTCGACCCAGGGCGATAGGTAACAATGAAGTTGAACCGGGTGAAGAATAATGCCCAGCGAGCCTGTCTGGAGGACAGGCGCTTAGCAGATTCTAAATAAAGCAAATTCTTATGGTCGGTTATCACAGTAATCTGATGAACAGCCCCCTCCAAGAAGTGTCGCCACTCCTCAAATGCCAATTTGATGGCCAATAGTTCCCTGTTGCCAATATCATAATTACGCTCCGCAGGCGACAGCTTCTTGGAGAAGAAGGCACACGGATGCAACTTGGCCCAAGAAGGGCCCTGAGACAGTACAGCCCCCACTCCAACCTCCGACGCATCCACCTCCACGACAAACGGTAAGGAGACATCGGGCTGCACCAGAATGGGCGCTGAGGCAAAACTAGTCTTGAGGAATTCAAACGCCTGTACCGCAGGCTCAGACCAGTCAGAAAAGTCGGTACCCTTCTTAGTCATGTCAGTCAGTGGTTTGGCAATCATAGAGAAGTTCTTAATAAATTTCCTATAGTAATTGGAGAAGCCAAGAAATCGCTGAAGCGCCTTAAGATTATCAGGCCGATCCCAATGTAGTACCGCCTGCACCTTTGCGGTGTCCATCTTAAAACCTGAGGCGGAGATTATATAACCCAAGAACGGTAGCTCCTGTACGAAAAACACACATTTTTCAAGCTTGACATAGAGCCTGTTCTCTCTGAGCAACTGCAGAACCTGTCTAACATGCTCTATATGTGTATCATGGTCGCGAGAGAAAATGAGGATGTCGTCAAGATAAATTATAACGAACCTCCCCAACAACTGAGAGAAGACATCATTAATGAAGTGTTGAAAGACCGCCGATGCCATAGTCAACCCAAACGGCATTACCAAACTCTCAAAGTGACCCTCAGGGGTATTGAACGCTGTCTTCCACTCATCCCCCTGACGGACTCTTATAAGATTGTACGCCCCCCTGAGGTCCAGTTTGGAGAACCACCTGGCACCAACCACTTGGTTGAATAATTCGGGTATAAGTGGCATAGGGTAAGGATCACGGACCGTAATCTGGTTGAGTTCTCTGAAATCCAGACACGGGCGTAAACCGCCATCCTTCTTTTTAACAAAGAAGAAGCCAGCAGCCAGAGGAGAAGAGGAAGGTCTAATATGACCCTTGCTCAGGCTATCCGCAATGTATTCCTTGAGAGCTAGCCTCTCGGGACCTGAGATATTAAACATTCTAGCTTTAGGTAACTTGGCCCCTGGTTTCAACCTAATAGCACAGTCATAGGGGCGATGCGGTGGTAGTTCCGAACAACCCTTCTCAGAAAATACATCCGCATAATCCAGCAACGGCTCCGGGATACTGGGGGTCAAAGCGGAAATACATGTAGCCAGGCACCTCTCCTGACACTCCCTGCTCCACTGAATTATGTCCTGGGTCTTCCAATCAATAACAGGATTATGCATTGACAACCATGGAAAGCCCAGAACCATCTGAGCCGGTAAGTTACTAAGCACCTTACAAGTTACCCGCTCTGAGTGTAATACTCCGATGTGGAGTCGTATATCCAACACACACTCTGTGATCTCCCCTTGAGACAACGGGGAAGCATTGATGGTAACCACCCGGATGGGGTTCGGCAATTTCTCCACCGGAAATCCCGCTGTATGCGCGAACCTCTCATCAATGAGATTGGCAGCTGAGCCACTATCAATAAATACTGTAATAGAGAGCATTTGCCCCCCAAGTACCACCCTAGCAGGGAGCATACACTGGGAAACCATGACGGAGGATACACAAAGGCTCAGACTAGACTCCTCCAAACCCTCTGAGCCTATCAGTTTTCCGCCGGCGCGCCCTTCTTAGGTACCAGGGGGCAAGCGTTAATAAAATGTCCTCCTTTGCCACAAAAAAAACAGAGCCCCTGCCTTCTGTGCCAAGGACGTTTAGGCTTGTTACTCGGTGACTGTGCTATACCAGCGATCTGCATGGGTTACACGGATTCACCCGCGGCAACCTCACCGACCACTCCCCCACCTCCCGGAGGCAACGAAACCAGCGCCCCCTGACAGAGACGTCGGTCTATGCGTACTACAAGTGCCATCGCAGCCTCCAGAGAGGCGGGAGTCTCGTACATTAGGAGAGTCTGTTTAACCCTTCCAGAAACCCCATGCAAAAATTGACTTCTAAGCGCAGGTTCATTCCACTGCGTGTCCACCGCCCAGCGCCGGAATTCCGTGCAGTAATCCTCAGCTTGTCGATCACCCTGTAGCAGTGAGCGTATCTTAGACTCTGCTAAGTTTAATCTATCTGGATCGTCATAGATCAAACCCAGAGCAGAGAAAAAAAAATCTACAGATTCAAATGCCGGTGAGTCTGAAGGGAGTGAAAAGGCCCAGGCCTGTGGGTCACCACTCAGCAAAGAAATCACCAAGCCCACGCGTTGAGCCTCATTACCTGAGGAATGTGGACGCATACGGAAATACAATTTGCATGATTCACGAAACACCGTGAACTTACCACGATCACCAGCAAATCGTTCAGGAAGGGGAAACTTGGGCTCAGCTGCCCTGGCTGCAGCCTCAGCAGGTACTGCAGGAGCTGACAGGCCTTGTTGCTGGACCGCCCCCCTGAGTTCAGTGACCTGTATGGATAGAGCCTCCAGCTGCTTGGTTAGGGAAAGTATAGGATCCATAGTAAGTAACCCCTATATTCCTTTTTTTTTTTTTTTTTTCTCTTTCACTTTATTATTTGGGCCGACTATAATGTCATGGAATGCCTAGGTTACTTTAGGCAAAAACCCCGGGACCCCTGTGATGTCCCTCAGACTAGGGGAACCCTGTCTGTCCCTCTACCCAGGGTTTACACTGAAGGTGTGCCTGCCTGAGCCTCCACCCTGTCCCTGTCTCCTGTCCAGCCCTAAGCTGAACCCACCTCCCTCCACCCAGTGAGGGGACCAGACACCAGACCCCACAAATACGTATGGACAGGGGTAAAAGAAAACACCACACAGTAAATACACAAGGGAATACAATAATGTGCAAGGGCAACCAAATATATATATAACAGATTGGAGAAAGAACCACTGAGGGATATACTGCACCAGATATCAGACGCTCCAACACCACCACTGCTGACCGGTATTGCTAGCACTAGGCTAAAGCTATAGTCGGCGACGCCCATAGTCAGGACGAACTATTTAAAGACCTAGGGCGTGGCCCAGCCCTCAGCCAGCATGACAACCTGGTTAACCTTATCCCGACTGGAACAGAATACCCAACAGGGTATTACCGCTGTCTGCCGGACACCCTGGTGTGAACAGTGTCCAACATGACAGACCTTTAGTATCCGTACAGCCGTGGAGACCAGGCTCCAGTTCGTGCGCTCTCAAGCTGAGGAAGCTCTCCTTCCTCGCTCAACCTCCAGCATCTTTCTCTCCGTCTGCACACTTCACCCTCCGCAGACTAATAGACCACTCCTTCCTCTTGGCCCTCAGAGGGCACCCCTCCCCTTAATCCTGGTTCAGAGTTCCCCCTGCCTGGAGTGGAACTGTGTTGCATGTATGGATTGACTGCGAGAGAGACCCATCATTGCCTCCAAGCCTGGCATTACCCTCCCCTGGAGGAAGGCAAAGCCACTGTGGCGACCATACTCTTGGGGGCGCCACACAGTTCTTACCCAGAAATCGTCTACTGGCCGAATGAACTCTTGTGATTTTTTTTCCCAAGGTTTTTTCTCCCGCAGAAAGGAACTATTCCGTTGGAGATCGGGAATTGTTGGCTATCAAATTAGCTCTGCAAGAATGGAGGCATCATCTTGAGGGAGCTCTTCACCAGGTAGTCATATTCACTGGTCACAAAAACCTTGCCTACCTCCAAATCGCACAGAGGCTGAATCCCCATCAGGCCCGCTGGGCTGTATTTTTTGCTCGATTTAATTTTGCCCTTCATTTTCGTCCAGCTGACAAAATCATCAAGGCAGATGCACTCTCCAGAGCCTTTTTGCCTCCTGATCAGGAAGAAGAACCTCAGCACATCATTGAACTTTCAAGGTTAGTCTCTGTTGCTTCTGCTGATCTAACCCGGCTTCCCCCTGTGAAAACTCTTGTGACCGCCTCTGAAAGTAATCGTGTTCTTCGGTGGGGTCACTCTTCCAAGTTGGCTGGTCACGCCGGTCAGAGGAAGACTCATCACCAGTTACTACTGGTGGCCTACTATGGGTAAGGATATCCAGGAGCATGTCACAGCCTGTCCTTCCTTTGCCCGTAACAAGACTGTTAAACGCCTACCCGCTGGTACGCTTCAGCCTCTTCCTATTCCGTCTGCTCCCTGGCAGCACACCGCGATGGACTTCATCACGGATCTTCCAATCTCTTCCGGCTGTTCAGTGGTTTGGGTAGTGGTGGACCGCTTCTCCAAGATGGCCCACTTCATTCCGCTATCCGGTCTGCCGTCTGATCCAGATCTTGTGGATCTCTTCATTCAGCACATATTCCGTCTCCATGGTTTTCCTCTCCACATCGTGTCTGACAGAGGAGTCCAGTTCACCTCAAAATTCTGGAGAGCGGTTTGTAAACTGGTAAAGATAGAACTGGATTTTTCTTCGGCATACTATCCCCAATCCAATGGGCAAGTGGAGAGGACTAATCAAATCCTGGTTGGATTCCTGCGTCACTTTGTCAATGCGTATCATGATGATTGGGTAGACTTACTGCCCTGGGCGGAATTCTCCTACAACAACCAAGCAAGTGAATCTTCTGGAAAGTCTCCATTTCAGATTGTGTTTGGTCTACAACCCGGAATCCCTCTTCCCATCTCTGGACCGTCTGGCGTTCCGGCTGCCGATACTTTTTCCAAAGATTTCTCGAAGGTTTGGAAGGACACCAAAACTGCCTTGGAGAGAGCTTCTCAACGAATGAAAAGGCATGCGGACAAGAGAAGTCTGGATGCTCCTACCTTTCAACCCAGAGACAAGGTATAGCTCTCCTCCAAGTACATCCGTCTGAAGTTGCCATCCTACAAATTGGGTCCCCGGTTCATTGGGCCCTTTGAAGTCTTGAGACAAATCAACCCTGTCTCTTACAAACTGAAATTGCTTACTTCCTTACATGTGCCTAATTCCTTTCATGTTTCCCTCCTCAAACCAGTAGTGTTGAGCTCCTTCTTTAAGGACCCAGGTACCACTCCAGATCCTGTCTCTGAGGATGATGTCTTTGAGGTAGAGCATATCTTGGCCACTAGGAAAGTTATAGGTAAGACCTATTATCTGGTAGACTGGAAGGGCTTTGGTCCTGAGGAGAGGTCTTGGGAGCTTAAAGAGAACATCCAGGCTCCTCTGCTTCCTAAAAAATTTCACGCAGCTTGAAAAAGAGAGGGCGTAAAGAGGGGGATACTGTTACACCTGGTCCCCGTTCTGCACCCCGTTCTGGCGCTACCCCCAATTCTGGTCACTCACCTGCTCCTGCTTTCCACACTGTCCCTGTGCCTGAGCGAGGTCCCTGCCTGGATTCTCATGCTCTGTCTGTCTCTCAGCGTCCTGCTGTTGATTCTCCCTCCCCCACCTCCTGGCACGCTGCCAGCAGACCTTCAGAGAGCTTTCTTAGGGTCCCGTCACATTTAGCGATGCACCAGCGATCCCGACCACGATACGACCGGGTCAGAATCGCTGGTGCATCGCTAAATAGTCACTAGTGAGCTGCCAAACAGGCAGATCTCAGCAGCGACGTAGCAGCGGTCGTTACTTACCTGTCAGACGCAGCGATGAAGACGTCCTCCCGCCCGCGTCCATGACGTTCTCGCGCGATCAGCAATAGCCAGCGGGGGAGCCGGTCGGAGGTAAATATCACACATAGCGATATCGCTAGCAATATCGCTGCTGCGTCACAAAATCGGTGACGCTTTAGCGATATTGCTAGCAATATTGCTATGTGTGAAGCCCCCTTTAGGCTATGTGCACACGGTGCGGATTCTGCTGCGGATCTGCAGCATTTCTGGCCCTGCGGGTCCGCAACAGATTTAGCAGCGTTGTATAGTCCTATTGTTTTCAATGGTAAACCTAAAAACGCTGTGCACATGCTGCAGATTTTTCCGCGGGTTACAATCCGCAGGATGTCAATTCTTTTTGCGGTTCTGCAGCTTTTCTGCACCCATTGACTTCCATTGAGTCATGCAATTCCGCAGCAAAACCGCAGAGATAAAAATATCTGCGGTTTTTGCTGTGGAATGGAGTCAAAAAACGCTGTAGAAGGAAGTGATGTTGGGAGGAAGAGGAAGTGTGTGGGCGGAGTGTAGTGTAGGGAAGAAGAAGAAGTCGCCATCTTACATCATGGAAGGCTACCCTCACATGGGGATCGATGTGGGACGTTTCATTGATTTGGTATGTATGCATGTATGTATGTGTGTGTGTGCATCAGTCTGTGTGCGTCAGTCTGTGTGCGTCTGTCCCCATGCGACGGTAGGCCCACAATTGTGCTCAGTCGCCGTATGGGACTGCTACTCCCATCCGGCTATAGGATAGGAGAGTAGTCCTTGCGGCGACCGAGCATAATTGTAAAGTAAAAAAAAACCCACATACAATATACATACAATACATGTAAAATACATACAATACATGACATACAACATAGAATAGATACTCCTCACATACAGCACATCTTGTTCCTCGAAGCCCTTGATCACCTATGAAAAAAAAAAATAAAAAAGCACAAAAATACTCCCTGTCCGCAGAAATCCAATAATCGAGTGTCCCGCGGCGATCTCTTCTGTCCTCCGGCGATACAGTAGCTGCACTGTATCGCGGAGTTTCCCGGTGTTCTGGAGCTCTGGTACCTCACTTTACGGCACTAGAGCTGCGTTGGAACTTTCCCACGCAGCAGTGCTGTAAAGCGAGAGTACCTGCGTCAATGAACTACGGTAAACTCTTGCGCATGTGCAGTAACACACTGCAGGGGCTTAGCTCCTGTCTGTGTTTCTGCATCCATGGAGAACGGTCACATCTCCTGATGTGACTTGTCTCCATGGCAGATCATCGTGGGACAGTCGATTATGGACTGCGTCGGACCAGGGAGTATAATTTTTTTTTTTCTTTTCTATTTTTCTAGGAGAATGAGGTTGTTGCATTGGATTGCCAGAAAAATAATATGTTTGTCGAAAAGTGTGTGTCTTTATTTCATTAAAATATTTTTTTTTCTCTGTGTTTTATTTCAAATTTTATTTTTTAGATTAATAATGGATCGGCGTCTAATTGACGCCTCTCCATTATTAATTGGGCTTACTGTCACCTATCAATGAAAGGTGGCATTAACCCCTTTATTACCCCACATCCCACCGCTACACGGGAGTGGGAAGAGAGGGGCTAAGTGCCGGAATTGGCGCATCTTATAGATGCGCCATTTCTGGGGCGACTGCGGGCTGGAATTTGTAGCCGGGGCAATATCCATGGCCCCTTCCTAGGCTATGAATATCAGCCCACAGCTGTCTGCGTAGCCTTTCTCTCCATAAAATGTAGGCGGACCCCATGTCTTTTTTGGGGGGGTCCCCCTATTTTTGTAGCCAGAAAGGCTACGCAGACAGCTGCGGGATGATATCAAAGCCAGGGAAGTGGCCATGGGTATTACCCCCTTCCCAGGCTACAAATATTAACCCGCAGCTGTCTGCTTAGACTTTCTGGCTATAAATTTTAGGGGGACCCCACGTCTTTTTTTTTTGGGTGGTCCTCCATATTATACACCCAGAAAGGCTGCACAGACACTAGAGCCTGGGAAGATACATGTCTATATTAACCCTTCCCAGGCAACACATAATTGGGGACACCGGCCGTAGTTGGGATTTGGTTTGGGATATTGATTAGGATAGGGATTGTGATAAGGGTAGGGATTGGTGTAGGGATTAGGGTAGGGATTGAGATAAGGGTAGGGTTTAGGGTAGGGATTGTGATAAGGGTAGGGATTAGTGTAGGGATTAGGGTAGGGATTGTGATAAGGATAGGAATTAGTGTAGGGATTAGGGTAGGGATTGTGATAAGGGTAGGGATTAGTGTAGGGATTAGGGTAGGGATTAAGGTAGGGAATGTGAGAAGGGTAGGGATTAGGGTAGGGATTGTTATAAGGGTAGAGATTAGTGTAGGGATTAGGGTAGGGATTGTGATAAGGGTAGGGATTAGTGTGGGGATTAGGGTAGGGATTGTGATAAGGGTAGGGATTAGCATAGGGCTTGTGATAAGGGTAGGGATTAGAGTAGGGATTAGGATAGGGATTGTGATAAGGGTAGGGATTAGGGTAGGGATTAGTGTAGGGATTAGTGTACGGATTGTGATTAGGGTAGGGATTAGGGTTGGGATTTTTCTTGTGTTTGTGTTATGCTTTTCCCTGTGGTTATATTATGGTATTTTTTTTATAAATAGTATCTAATGAGATGAATCTATACATTGTAGGTACATGATTTTCCACCCATATGGAACCCCTCAGATGAGGCCTACAAGGACCTCTATTACCGCGACCACTGCTGGACCAAAGCTTTATGCAAGCTCTATCCTGAATGGGATTCTTTTAACAATGCAACATACAGTAGTTGCAAATTGGTAATTCTAATGTTCTTAACACTTTTTCAATTTTTTGGGATAAATATGATAATTTAGGTTTTTTGTTTTTTTCTCTTTTAGAGAAAGAAGTAAAGCAAAGGTGGAGGTCCATGAGGGACAGATTCAACAAATTTGTGGCAAGCTGTAACAAAAGTGGATCCTCTCCCACCCAACAATCCTTCCCTTTTTATCAAGAGCTTCAATTTTTGATAACTGGTAGGACATTGCGGAGGTAAATAATTATTATTTAAAAAAAATAATTTTAAAGACATCTATCCTCTATTTGTAAAGGTGGTATAGCACAATCGGCTGCGTATTGAGCGCTGCATACAACTGCAGCGTTAAATTTGTATTGTTCAGATAGAACAGCATAGTGGAGGAGATGTTATGAAATTCCCTCTCCACTATGCGTTCAAACATTGGAGGTGGCAGACCTGCGCCCCCGGACACGTGACACGTCTTTTGTCACCACAGCATGTCACTTGTCTTGCATTTGCACTCTGTCTCCGCAAGATAAGTATCACAGTATATTGAGATCATGCGTTGATTCTGCATGATCATGATTCCGCATTATCAAAATGTGCGGCTGAGAGTTCTTTTTGCTGCCTCAAAATCATTGCTGCTATGAAGCATGGAAACATAGCCTAATTTTTTTGTTTTTTTGTTCTCAAACAGCACTCAAGGCAACATTGTACCTCCGGCAGAGGAAGAATCGGAAGAAGCATCAGGACCTTCAACTGGAGCTGCCGTGACATCTTCTTCAGCTGTTGAAGATGCTTCTGGTGGTGCCCCATTATCAGCAGATGCTGGCGCATTGTCGTCCGCCGCTGCTGAAGATTCAGTTGGAGCCGAAATGGTTGTTAGAGAAAGGTCTGGCCGTCCGGTGTCAGGAGAGCCAACTAAAAAAAAATTAAAAAAAACGAGCATAAAACAATAAAAGTGGCAAATGAGACTCTAGCTTTGATCAAAAAGTCTACGACCGAAGACGAGTTTGATTTTTTTGCCTTACAAATAGCTAACAAGGCTCGCTCTCTGACCCCGGATCGCCAGTCCATTTTCACTAGTCTTGTCCAAATGTCGCTTACAGCTTTGCAGGATGCGAAGCCAATTTTGACGTATGATGACATTTTTGTGTCTGTTTTTGGATTATTCCGTAAAAAAATCAAGGACAACACCAAAACCAACATGAATATCAACCCAGATGCCCATACAGCAGTGAAATGCTTGGACCCGCACCGAATCCAAGTTACACTACGGATGCTGCAAAAAACTATGGCTACTACCCGCAGTACTACAATTTGAAATAAATAATTAATTTTGTGGTTGACCTTTTGGTTGTTGGTCCCAAACTGGAGCAAGTTCAGAAAAGAGCGACCAGAATGGTGACCGGTCTGCAAACCCTGTCTTATGAGGAAAGGTTGCAGGATTTGGGAATGTTTAGTTTGCAAAAGAGAAGACTGAGAGGAGACTTAATAGCTGTCTACAAATATCTAAAGGGCTGTCACATTGTAGAAGGATCAACTTTATTCTCATTTGCACAAGGAAAGACTAGAAGCAATGGGATGAAACTGAATGGGAGGAGACACAGATTAGATATTAGAAAAAACTTTTTGACAGTTAGAGTGATCAATGAGTGGAACAGGCTGCCACGAGAAGTGGTGAGTTCTCCTTCAATGGAAGTCTTCAAACAGAGGCTGGACAGACATCTGACTGGGATGATTTAGCGAATCCTGCTTTGAACAGGGGGTTGGACCAGATGGCCCAGGAGGTCCCTTCCAACTCTACGATTCTATGATTCTATGATTCTATGTTTAATATGTGGCCATCTGTTATATTTCAAATTGAAAAATGAATGACAATGTTTGTCATTAAGTTTTTTGCTTCTATAAATTTTGATTTTCAAATTTACTTTCCATTCATTACATAATCCAAGCATTTTGCCTCTTCTTTCCCCATGGCACACTTCTTGATTTATGGTAAAACTTGCCTTCCTCAGCACACCCTGTACCGTCATATTAATTTTGTCTGTGTATTTATAATCATGATATACTGTATTTTGTACGTTTTGTAAGGTAGCACTTGTTATTCAGGTAGGGGATACTCGCTAAGCAGCCGATAAATCAGGTCCGGCACAGGTTTCTCAAACATAATTCAGTCCATGCAGTTTATTATTCAGCATAAACCATCAACAGCAACATAAAGATCAGACCAGCATAGCGTCCATTACAGAGCTCCCCTCTGTTAACCCTGTGGTCACAGGTTGTTATATCTGATATACAGGCTCTCTAGCCTCACAGTTATATCCCCTGTCCGGGTTACCTCATGGCTGCTTCTCAGTGCAGACGTTCATTCCCTCCAGGGAACTATCAGACATACGTCTCCATGTGCACGCAGGAAGGCAGACACGTCAGCCAGACGAGACCTTCCATACGGACCAACTGGGTCCAAGCATTCACTCATGTGTCCTACCCTGGTCACCTTATATGGTCCATAGCCACGCCCACCGGATCACATGGTTATGACCTCATCACAGGTCCTTCACCCATTCATACACATACTTTAATATGGGCGCTTTAGACACCCGCCCCTAGGTGGGTTTGTAGGTGATTGATCCCACCCGTCTCATCAATCACCTGAAGGCTTCTCTCTAACACATTGGAGCAAAAGATCAGTTCTGCTGATCAGCACATAATCAAGCCTTCATCCCAAGGCCATCCACCTTGGGATACATAACTGTTGTGAACTCATTTTCTGGTCTGCCTCTGGTTTCTGGTGAGGGAGCTGGTTGTGCTGACAGAGGAGTTGTGAGTTCTCTTTCCGGGCTCCCTCTGGTGGTGGCAGGAGGTAATGAAGCTGATCTAATTAACAGAGACCTGCCACCTGATAATGAGGAAGAGGATTGGACATCTGGAGTCTCAGACTGGATTTAAGACAGCCGACTCCCTATTCCCATGCTGGTGATTTTTTTCCTGCCTCCTGAGGACTTAGTTTCCAGCTCAGTTCCTGCCTTCTCAAGCTAAGTTGTCTTTGCTAATATTCACATTTGATTTGGTTTGGTCTATTCAGTTTTTTGTGTGGTCAGCCAGCCCCGGCTGGGGCTGTGCTGAATTTCCACTCTTATCTCTCTGTATTTGTCAGTTTGCTTTTTGTCCCTTATTAGATTGGTCTCTTTTTGCTCTGTTCTCAGAATATGCCAGAGTGCTGACATAGTGGAAGAAGTCTAGTGACTTCAGGGTTTTTTTGCTATCAGAAGCGTTCGACATTTTTGCAGGGTTTTTTTTGCGTGATTGCAGACAGTATCTTTCCTTTCCTGTCCTTTCTAGTTAGTGTGGGCCCCATCGTTTGCTCAGCCTATTTTCCTACCTGTGTTCATGTTTTCATCTTGTCTCACCGTCAATACATGTGTGGGGGCTGTCTGTTCCTTTGGGGTCTGCTCTGGGGCAGTTTTAGATTTCCCCTTTTCTTGCTTTAGGCTTATTTAGTCCTCCAGCTGTGACAAAGCATCTAGAATTATCGTAGGTACTCTCCAGGGCTGCTGTTAGTTGTGTGGTTAGGATCAGGGGTCTGCAATCTGCGTAGTTACCAACCTCTCTGGCTTTCTGTGACTTAGCTTGGTCTTGTTTTCCTCCTCGGTGACCCATTCATAACACATAATGGTCATTTAGGACCCTGCTCCTGTTACCACTCTGGACATGGCTACTATCCGTCCTGGGACACCCACACAGCGCCCCCTAGCAGGCACAGTGGTCACTACACCACAGTATTTATTTTTTCCATTTTTTATGCAAATTAGCATAACGTAGCTTAGTTTTCTGTTATTATATATATTTTTATAGGCGTGACCAATATCTGTAGATCAAAACACTGGAACTTTCTGTTGTACAGACGTACTGTTGCATTTTGTTCTAATATATTTGAATCAAATCGAACTATTTCAGGAAATGATGGCATGTGCTCTGCCTTCATGGAACATACCCATCTTGATGTTTTGCAGAAAGTGTCTGCTCTTTGCTCTCATGTGCAGAAGAATGTGGGCCGCTGCCTGGACTTGTCGTTGAGCGTGAAAGTACAGTGCACATGGAGCAGCAATTATGTACAAGTACAGTACAATTCTTTCAAAGCCCACTGGGTCAATGTTTTGGACGACAGTGGTGGACCACCGCAACCAAGACAAATGAAGAAACTTCCACAGTTTGCCTTTAGTTATGTTTCGAACATGAGGCATTGCTTATCCACCTTCTCCATAACCTCTTCAATGGATATCACAGAGTCCCCAAGAGCAACAGTGTGGAACGTTGCATTCACTCCCAATCCTCACTCTTTTTGTTCTAGAATGCTTAAGCATTGCTAAGCTATTTTACATTTTTTGAGCATGGATCATGGGCGGACATACCGCCGGTTCAACTGGTGCGGCTGCAGCGGGGCCCAGAGGCTCCAGGGGGCCCCTGCAGAGCGGCTAATGATGAGGGCATTCTGGCCGGTTTCTCCGGGCCCGAGAATCCGGGGGGTCCCTAGTCAGATTACCCTCATGTGTGACGGGCAGGGAACGATCCCAGCAGCTCTGCTGCCTGCAAGAGAAAATAGCAGTAGCGGAGCTGCAAGGATCCGTCCTGCTTCCTGCCCACTGCCAGCGCTTCCTGTCTCTGACAGAGAGTAGCGCCGCTGAATGACGTCATCATTCAGCGGCCGCTGTGCCAGAGTGAGAAAGCAGCCGGAGGCAGTGATGCTGCGGACAGGTGAGAGGTGCTGTGTGTGTGTGTGTGTGTATGTATGTGTGTAAGTATTTGTATGTATGTGTGTGTATGTGTCCTGGCAGCAGGTAGCAGGTAGCAGGGGAACTGCTACCTTGGATCTAATCCTGATAAACAGGGAGGAAATGGTTGAGGAGGTAAAAGTGGCTGGAACCCTAGGAGGTAGCGACCATGCTATTTTAGAATTTTGGATAACTAGAGGTGGAAGACCTGTGAAGACTCAGACGTCAAGGTTAGATTTCAGAAAGGCAGATTTTAAGGGATTCAGAAAGATAATTGGAGGGATCCAATGGCTGGATATCCTTAAAGACAAAAATGTCCAGGAAGGATGGGAAATCTTGAAAAATGAAATTCTCAAAGCACAGTTGCTAACAATTCCGAAAAGAGGGAAGAATAGGAAGCATTTAAGGAAACCAGGATGGATGAATACAGAACTTAAGCACATGCTAAAAAGGAAGAAAAAAATGTTTATAAAATGGAAAGAGGGAGGCATATCTAAAGAAGAATATAATGCTGTCTGCAGAACCTGCAGGGCACAAATCAGATTATCTAAAGCTGAAAATGAATTGAGGCTTGCAAGAGATGTCAAAAGCAATAATAAAGGATTTTGGGGATATGTCAAAAGTAAAAGAAAAGTCAAAGATGCTATAGGATTTTTACAGGATGAAAATGATGAAATGGTAAGACAGGATGTTGAGAAGGCTGAACTTTTAAATTCCTATTTTGCATCTGTTTTCTCTCAGAAAGGAAATGTAACATCAACTGTTATTCACTGTCCTATTAAGGGAATAGAAGAATCCAGGATATCTATAAACAGAAAGATAGTGAGGAAACACTTAGCTAACCTAAATGAATTCAAGTCTCCAGGTCCAGATGAATTACACCCCAGAGTACTGAAGGAGATAGCAGAAGAAATTTTTGAACCCCTCTCCATAATCTTTGAAAATTCTTGGAGAACAGGAGAAGTGCCAGAAGACTGGAGAAGAGCAAATGTTGTTCCTATCTTCAAAAAGGGGAAGAAGGTGGACCCAGGCAACTATAGGCCGGTGAGTCTGACTTCTATACCAGGAAAGATCTTTGAACAAATTATTAAACAACATGTATGTCAATACCTGGATAAGAATGAAGTGATCAAACAGAGTCAGCATGGGTTTGTAACTAATAAGTCATGTCAGACTAACTTAATTTCCTTCTATGACGGTATCACTGATTGGGTGGATCAAGGAAATGCTGTAGATATAGTATATCTTGACTTCAGCAAAGCATTTGACAAAGTCCCTCATACAATCCTTATTGAAAAAATGACTAAGTATGGAATGGACAAGGCAACTGTTAGGTGGATTCATAACTGGCTTAGTGATCGGACCCAAAGAGTGGTCGTAAATGGCTGCACATCCAGTTGGAAGAATGTCTCAAGTGGGGTACCACAGGGCTCTGTCCTGGGCCCTGTATTGTTCAACATCTTTATCAATGATTTAGATGAAGGAATTGAGGGTAAACTGATTAAATTTGCTGATGACACAAAGCTAGGAGGGATAGCTAATACTAGAGAAGAGAGAGAGAGGATTCAAAAAGATATAAATAAACTGGAGCAGTGGGCAGCAACTAACAGAATGGTTTTTAACAGGGAGAAATGCAAAGTACTACATCTGGGCAATAAAAATGAAAAAAGCATATATAGAATGGGAGGAATAGGGCTAAGCGACAGCACATGTGAAAAAGACTTGGGTATACTAATAGATCACAGACTGAATATGAGTCAACAGTGTGATGCAGCAGCAAAAAAGGCAAATGCAATTCTAGGATGTATTAACAGAAGCATACAGTCTAGATCACGTGAAGTCATTATTTCCCTCTACTCCTCTTTGGTCAGACCTCATCTGGAATATTGTGTCCAGTTTTGGGCACCACATTTTAAAAAAGACATCAACAAACTGGAGCAAGTTCAGAAAAGAGCGACCAGAATGGTGACCGGTCTGCAAACCCTGTCTTATGAGGAAAGGTTGCAGGATTTGGGAATGTTTAGTTTGCAAAAGAGAAGACTGAGAGGAGACTTAATAGCTGTCTACAAATATCTAAAGGGCTGTCACATTGTAGAAGGATCAACTTTATTCTCATTTGCACAAGGAAAGACTAGAAGCAATGGGATGAAACTGAATGGGAGGAGACACAGATTAGATATTAGAAAAAACTTTTTGACAGTTAGAGTGATCAATGAGTGGAACAGGCTGCCACGAGAAGTGGTGAGTTCTCCTTCAATGGAAGTCTTCAAACAGAGGCTGGACAGACATCTGACTGGGATGATTTAGCGAATCCTGCTTTGAGCAGGGGGTTGGACTAGATGGCCCAGGAGGTCCCTTCCAACTCTACGATTCTATGATTCTATGATTCATAAGGAAATCTTTACCTGTTGGAATAGTACGTAAAGGTCCACCCGAGTATGACCCCCCCCATCGCACGTTTCGGCAAATGGCCTTTCTCAAGGGGTGATGGGAAAGAGGAAGTGAGGGCTATTTAAGAAAGAGTCCACCAATCAATTTGTGAATCACACACATGTGACAAATCAGACCAATGGTGCATACATAATGGAGATTCCTCCCAACAATGGCGCTTGTCACCATGGTAACACCAAACATACAGACCAAGCAGCTCAAAAGGCCACCATCATGCATATAAAAGCATCCAAAGTAAAGGGAAAGAAGAGGGAAAGATAAGTGACAACGCCCAGATTTTATTCTGATGTAAAGCGCCACCATTATACCATAAGAAACGCCGGAATATCCCTGTTTATGTAACCGCGGCAATGTATGAGTCATCAAAATAGGACGTGGCGCGGGTTGTGATGCGTCACTGCTGTATGGATATTGCGGCGTTTCTTATGGTATAATGATCAATTTATTCTAATGGGTTTTTTATCCATAATATGGTTATACTCAGCTTTATATATATACAGTATATAGATATAATCATTATGATTTGTTATAACTAACTGTAGTTAGCTACTATGCCTGGGCAGCGCCGGGCTCTTCAGCTAGTACAGTGCCTACAAGTAGTATTCAACCCCCTGCAGATTTAGCAGGTTTGATAAGATGCAAATAAGTTAGAGCCTTCAAACTTCACACAAGAGCAGGATTTATTAACAGATGCATAAATCTTACAAACCAAAAAGTTATGTTGCTCAGTTAAATTTTAATCAATTTTAAACATAAAAGTGTGGGTCAATTATTATTCAACCCCTAGGTTTAATATTGTGTGGAATAACCCTTGTTTGCAATTACAGCTAATAATCGTCTTTTATAAGACCTGATCAGGCCGGCACAGGTCTCTGGAGTTATCTTGGCCCACTCCTCCATGCAGATCTTCTCCAAGTTATCTAGGTTCTTTGGGTGTCTCATGTGGACTTTAATCTTGAGCTCCTTCCACAAGTTTTCAATTGGGTTAAGGTCAGGAGACTGACTAGGCCACTCCAACACCTTGATTTTTTCCCTCTTGAACCAGGCCTTGGTTTTCTTGGCTGTGTGCTTTGGGTCGTTGTCTTGTTGGAAGATGAAATGACGACCCATCTTAAGATCCTTGATGGAGGAGCGGAGGTTCTTGGCCAAAATCTCCAGGTAGGCCGTGCTATCCATCTTCCCATGGATGCGGACCAGATGGCCAGGCCCCTTGGCTGAGAAACAGCCCCACAGCATGATGCTGCCACCACCATGCTTGACTGTAGGGATGGTATTCTTGGGGTCGTATGCAGTGCCATCCAGTCTCCAAACGTCACGTGTGTGGTTGGCATCAAAGATCTCGATCTTGGTCTCATCAGACCAGAGAACCTTGAACCAGTCTGTCTCAGAGTCTTCCAAGTGATCATGAGCAAACTGTAGGCGAGCCTTGACATGACGCTTTGAAAGTAAAGGTACCTTACGGGCTCGTCTGGAACGGAGACCATTGCGGTGGAGTACGTTACTTATGGTATTGACTGAAACCAATGTCCCCACTGCCATGAGATCTTCCCGGAGCTCCTTCCTTGTTGTCCTTGGGTTAGCCTTGACTCTTCGGACAAGCCTGGCCTCGGCACGGGAGGAAACTTTCAAAGGCTGTCCAGGCCGTGGAAGGCTAACAGTAGTTCCATAAGCCTTCCACTTCCGGATGATGCTCCCAACAGTGGAGACAGGTAGGCCCAACTCCTTGGAAAGGGTTTTGTACCCTTTGCCAGCCTTGTGACCCTCCACGATCTTGTCTCTGATGGCCTTGGAATGCTCCTTTGTCTTTCCCATGTTGACCATGTATGAGTGCTGTTCACAAGTTTGGGGAGGGTCTTAAATAGTCAGAAAAGGCTGGAAAAAGAGATAATTAATCCAAACATGTGAAGCTCATTGTTCTTTGTGCCTGAAATACTTCTTAATACTTTAGGGGAACCAAACAGAATTCTGGTGGTTTGAGGGGTTGAATAATAAATGACCCTCTGAATAAACTTTTCACAATTTAAAAAAAAATTAAACAAAGAAATAACATTCTTTTTTGCTGCAGTGCATTTCACACTTCCAGGCTGATCTACAGTCCAAATGTCACAATGCCAAGTTAATTCCGAATGTGTAAACCTGCTAAATCTGCAGGGGGTTGAATACTACTTGTAGGCACTGTATATATAATAAAGTAGACTATTTAATATATACATGCATTTGTGTGTGGCTATATATATATATATACCGTATACAGTATATATATATATATGTATATGTATCTTTGACGCCATAAAAGGAAGGGGGGGTCCAGACACATTTCTTGCACAGGGGCCCCAAACTGTCAGTGTCTGCCCCTGGCATGGATAACAGAAGCCATTCAGCAGACAAGTTGCTCAACTGCATAAAGCAACAAATGTCATTCTGTATGGCTCCATGTAAAATTATGGCTGCATTACATGTGATCAAAGTAACACATGCTCCAAGCATGTTGTAATTCCGAAATCTGATCAATCAAGTTTTTTTTAAAGAAATATACTGTACCCTCTTTAAGAATGTGATGCCATTTGCCAGAAGAGTGACTGGGCATTTCTATTGTTCTTACATGGTGAAGCGTGTACTGCAACTGTGCAGAAGAACAGTCTGCCTGAGCATAGCTTGATTTACAATGTTTCAGCACAATGAGCTTCATTGCAGCATATGTTGCAGCAGCGGTGCGAGCAATGTAAAGTGGTAACTAATTAAATCATGCAGTAGGAGCTTGGATTACATTGAAGTCTGCTATTGGCAGTTGAAAAGGAATGAGTATCACCTACAGAATATCTTCAGTGAGGCTACTATTGATGTCAATAAGGACAACTGTGGCATTCACAATGTCTTCACACTCATATTTATACTGAAAAACACACTCACAAGGCTGCAAATAGAAGCTGAGGAAAAACAGGATCTTGTTCATAGGCAACCTGGGGCTGTTGAGAACACTCAGGGACAAAGTCACATGCAGGACAATGTGGTGAGGAAGAAGCAGGAGAAGGTAAATAGGGAGAGAAACATTGAGATATCTCATGCACAGGCAGGGGGATGAGGCTGACAGTTAGGCCAGAGTCACACTACCGTAAAATACAGACAAGTGCTATGGGAGAAAAAAAAATTTGCATAGCACTCGGACCAATGTTAATCTGTGGGGCCGCTACCGTGATCTGTTTTTTTCTCGCCCATATTATACGTGCAAGAGAAATCGCAGTATGCTGTGATTTGCAGCGTATTACGCCTGAGACTCGCCAATGCAAGTCTATGGGTGCGAGAAAAAAAACAGATTACACACGGACCATGCGAGTAACCAAGGCAGTTTCTAGGGAATTTTGCCAACAGGGCGAACATCGAAAAAGCACCCCCCCCCGAACATTAACATGCTGAATACTTTAGATAAACGTGTCCTCATGTCACTGTTATTAGCGGCAGCAGGTGTAGGTTGATAGGAGTAATAGTCCCAAAAGCCTCCACTTGCTGTCATTGTTCTCACCTTAATATAATGCTCATCATTCTCCCCTGCTCTCGCCGATCGCCGGCATAGCAGGGGAGAATGATAAGAGCCGTCTTCAGCACCTGCTGCTGGGGAACAGCGCTTACTGTAACATTTCTTCCCCGGCGGCCTCCTGTGTTGTACTGATGTGGCACACGGGCGGCACACGGTTGCCACACGTGTGCCGCAAGTATTACACACTCAGTCACGGATATCTCCGGTACCGTTTTTTCCGGTACAGACCCTGCGCTATCAATCTGCAAATTGCAAAGATTGCATTGTGTGAACAATGTATGTAAGACATCCATCTCTATTCTAGGAAACAATGGTTTTCATTTGGGATGATAACGTATGAGAATAATGAGAGTGGCTCCCATCCTCACCGAACATCTGTGAGCCGGTAATGGTCCATCATCATCTATAGGAGCTGGCGCAGACTTCTGTGTGCAGCCTCCGACCCTCTCCTGTGCCATTACATCACTCACCCCCCCACCAACCAGGACATGACAAGTGACATCAGCGAAGCCTCCCAAAATCACTGGGGCAGACACTGGGGTATATACACATCACTGGGGCAGACACTGGGGTATATACACATCACTGGGGCAGACATTGGGGTATTTACATCACTGAGGCAGACACTGGGGTATACACACATATCACTGGGGCAGACTCTGGGGTATATACAGATCACTGGGGTAGACACTGGGGTATATACAGATCACTGGGGCAGACACTGGGGTATTTACATCACTGAGGCAGACACTGGGGTATACACACATCACTGGGGCAGACACTGGGCTATATACAGATCACTGGGGCAGACACTGGGGTATATACACATCACTGGGGCAGACACTGGGATGTTATGATTGAGTCACCGAGGAGGAAAAAACAAAACACAAGCTCAGCCCAGAAAATCAGAGAGGTTGGAAACTAGCGGATTGCAGACCCCTAATCCTATCACACAACTAGCAGTAGCCGTGGAGTGTTCCTACGGTGATCCTAGACACCTCGTCACAGCCGGAGATCTAAATAAGCCTAAAGAGAGAAAAGGGAAAAACTGACTGCCCCAGAGCAGACCCCAAAGCAATAGGCAGCCCCCAACATATAATGACGGTGAAATGAGATGAAAACACTAACACAGATAGAAAGATAGGTTGAGCAAACGATGGGGCCCAAGCTAACTAAAAAGGACAGGACAGAAAAGCTGCTGTCTGCAATCCGAGAAAACCCTGCTAAAAATATTACAAACACAACTGATAAGCAAAAAGGACCCTGAAGTCACTAGACTTCAAACCCTATATCAGCACTCAGAATATTCTGAAAGCAGAGCAAAAGAGAACACTGATCAAGGAATAAGAATCCAGTACATCCCCGGCCGGGGATGGCTGAACTCAAAAAAACAAGGTAAACAAAACCAAAACTAATAAGTTCAATAGCAGAGCAAAAACTTATCTTTGGGAAGCAGGAATCAGACTGGTCTCCAAGAATCCAGCAGAGAAATCACCAGCCACTCAGAAGGGCGTCGGCTGCCTTATATCCAATCTGAAGTTCCTGTTACCCAGTCACAATCCACCTGATCAGGTGTTTGATTTCTTTCATCCAAATCAGTCTCACTACCTTCCTTCACCAGAAGAGGGAGATCCTCGGACACAAAAGGTGAATGTACAGATGAGCTCACAACACTGGGGTATATACACATCACTGGGGCAGACACCGGGGTATATACACATCACTGAGGCAGACATTGGGGTGTTTATATCACTGAGGCAGACACTGGGGTATATAACAGATCACTGGGGCAGACACTGGGTATATACAGATCACTGGGGCAGACATTGGGGTATATACACATATCACTGGGGCAGCAACTGGGGTATATACAGATCCCTGCGGCAGACACTGGGGTATATACACATCACTGGGGCAGACACTGGGGTATATACACATCACTGGGGCAGACACTGGGGTATATACACATCACTGGGGAAGACACTTAACCAGGCTTAATGTCACCTTACAATAGCAAGGTGACATTAACCCCTTATTACCCCATATGCCACCTGCTACAGAGCAATGGGAAGAGAGAGGCTAGGTGCCGGAATGGGCACATCTTACAAATGCACCATTTCTGGGGTGGCTGGGGCAAATGTTTTTAGCCAGTGGGGGGGGCAATAACCAGGGTCCCTCTCTAGACTATTAATATCTGCCCTCAGTCACTCGCTTTCCCTTTCTGGCTTTCCCTCTCTGGCAGAGAAAATTCCGCGGGAGCCCACGCCAGATTATTCCATTAATTAAATCTTTAATTTAACACCTACAGCTCCAAAATTTTACACGCACACACACTACTAACATTATTAGTGAGGGACATATACAAATCTAACTGATATGCAATGGTTTACTGTATCTAAACCATGTCTCATATCCTGTCGGGTTCTGTAATGATTTTACAGAAGCTGACAATTGAATTAGCGGCTATTCTGCTATCTAGCTCTGTATGAAATCTAACGATATACAGTATATACACTGCTCAAAGAAATAAAGGGAACACTAAGATACCACATCATAGATATCATTGAATGAAATATCGCAGCTGCAAATCTTTATTTATTACATAGTGGCATGTGTTGAGAACAAGAAAACATAAAAATGATCAATGTAAATCAAAATGAATATCCCACAGAGGTCTGGATTTGGAAGGATACTCAAAATCAAAGTGGAATATCAAATTACAGGCTGATCCAACTTCAGTGGAAATGCCTCAAGACAAGGAAATGATGCTCAGTAGTGTGTGGCCTCCACGTGCCTGTATGACCTTCCTTCAATGCCTGGGCATACGGATGGTCTCCTGAGGGATCTCCTCCCAGACCTGGACTAAAGCATCCGCCAACTCTTGGACAGTCTGTGGTGCAACATGACGTTGGTGGATGGAGCAAGACATGATGTCCCAGATGTGCTCAATCCATAGCTTCAATGCCTTTATCTTGCAGGATCTGCTGACACACTCCAGCCACAAGAGGTCTGGCATTGTCCTGCATTAGGAGGAACCCAGGGCAAACAGCACCAGCATATGGTCTCACAAGGGGTCTGAGGATATCATCACGGTACCTAATGGCAGTCAGGCAACCTCTGGCAAGCACATGGAGGGCTGTGCGGCCCTCCACAGAAATGCCACCCCACACCATTACTGACCCACTGCCAAACCGGTCATGCTGAAGAATGTTGCAGGCAGCAGATCGCTTGCCACGGCATCTCGAGACTCTCATGCCTGTCATATGTACTCCGTTTGAACCTGCTTTCATCTGTGAAGAGCACAGGGCGCCAGTGGTGAATTTGCCAATCCTGGTATTCTGTGGCAAATGCCAAGCATCCTGCAAGGTGTTGGGCTGTGAGCACAACCCCCATCTGTGGATGTCGGGCCCTCAGACCATCCTCATGGAGTCAGTTTCTAATCGTTTGTGCAGACACATGTACATTTGTGACCTGCTGGAGGTCATTTTGCAGGGCTCTGGCAGTGCTCCTCCTGTTCCTCCTTACACAAAGGCTGAGGTAGCGGTCCTGCTGCTGGGTTGTTGCCCTCCTACGGCCCCCTCCATGTCTCCTGGTGTACTGGTCTGTCTCCTGGTAGTGCCTCCAGCCTCTGGACACTACACTGACAGACACAGCAAACCTTCTTGCCACAGCTCACATTGATGTGCCATCCTGGATGAGCTGCACTACCTGAGCCACTTGTGTGGGTTGTAGAGTCCATCTCATGCTACCACAAGTGTGAAAGCACAACCAACATTCAAAAGTGACCAAAACATCAGCCAGAAAGCATTGGTACTGAGATGTGGTCTGTGGTCCCCACCTGCAGAACCACTCCTTTATTGAGTGTGTCTTGATAATTGCCAATAATTTCCACCTGTTGTCTATTCCATTTGCACAACAGCATGTGAAATTGATTGTCAATCAGTGTTGCTTCCTAAGTGGACAGTTTGATTTCACAGAAGTTTGATTTACTTTTAGTTATATTCTGTTGTTTAAGTGTTCCCTTTATTTTTTTGAGCAGTGTATGTGTCTCATTGACATATATATACATATATACAGGGTCAGACTGAGGCACCGGGACACCGGAGAATCCTCCGGGGTGCCCCGCCCCCAGCTCCTGCCTCCTTTTTTAGTCCCTGCCCTGCGAAGTGTGCACCGAGTGGTACACACTCTATTCTATAGCCGGCAGCAGCGTGTATGCTATGCAAATTATGTGAACAGTGCAGGTGCGCGGCAGCTCTTTCACAATTTTGCTGCTACTGCAGGCTTCTATGTGGTGAGCTGTGCACAGCGCGCCTGTGTGTGCACTGCAGTCTGCAGATGAGAGTGACGTCCTCCACCTCACCTGCTTCCTGCCCGGCGCTTCCTGTCTGAGACAGCCAAGCTGGATGACGTCATCATCCAGCGCGCTGTCTCAGACAGAAAGCTGTCGGTGAGGAAGAGGCTGCCGGGATGTGCTGCTGCTGCGGGGAGGTGAGCTGTGCTGTGTGTCTGTGTGCCTGTGTGTGTGCATGTGGTGCAATGCTTTGTGTGAGTGTGAGAGTGATGCCGTGCTGTGTGTGTGTGTGTGTGTGTGTGAGAGAGAGAGGGGTGGTGGGGAAGGACAATGATATTGGTGGGGGGAGGCAATGATGGAGGTGATGGGCAATGAGGGTGGTGGGGGAGGCAATGATGGAGGTGATGGGCAATGAGGGTGGTGGGGGAGACAATGATGGAGGTGAGGGGAGGCAATGATGGAGGTGATGGACAATGATGGTGGGGGGAGGCAATGATGGAGGTGATGGGCCATGATGGTGGTGGGGAGGCAATGATGGAGGGTGGAAGCAAAGATGGAGGTGATGGGCAATGATGGTGGTGGGGGGAGGCAATGATGGAGGTGATGGGCAATGATGGTGGTGATGGGCAATGATGGTGGTGGGGGGAGGCAATGATGGAGATTATGAATTGGGCAATGATGGGGGTGGGGAGGAGGCAATGATGGAGGTGATGGACAATTATGGTGGTGGGGAGGCAATGATGGAGGTGATGGGCAATGATGGTTGTGGAGGGAGGCAATGATGGAGATGATGAAATGGGCAATGATGGTGGTGGGGGAGGCAATGATGGAGGTGATGAGCAATGATGGTGGTGGAGGAGGCAATGATGGAGGTGATGAAATGGACAATGATGGTGGTGGGGGAGGAGGCAATGATTGAGCTGGTGGAATGGGCAGTGATGGGGGTGGTGATGGAGAAGGCAATGATGGAGGTGGTGATGAGGACAATGATGGGGTTGGAGAGGGGCTGCATTGTACTTTATGAGGGGGCTGCATTATATTCTGTGGGGGATTGCATTATTCTCAGGGGACTACATTATATTCTGGGGACTACATTATACTATATGAGGGGGCTACAGTATACTCTATAGGGGGCTGCATTATATTCTGTGGTGGGGCTGCATTATATTCTTTCAGGGAACTAAATTATATTCTGGGGGGGCTACATCATACCATGTCACAGTTCAAAGGCTTACCACCAAGTTCATAACACTACTTAGCACCCGGATTTAATATTTCAACATATGGCTTTTCCTTGAGGTCCTAAATACGCTGGACCTCTCTGTCCAGTGACCGTGGGCGACCGCACGCCAAACAGTTCCTTAACGTTCATAGAACAATACAAGCACCAACAGTCTGTGGAGGTACCTTACAGGAGCTCCTGCTCCAGACGTTCTCTCTATCACGGGGAAGCTGCCTTGCTGGGATCATTGTCCTTGTGACCAGGGCACTCCTGACAGTCCAGACCCGGAGAAGGTCGGTAGCTCCCCCAAGACAGGGCCGCCACAGACTCTGCTCACACATGGCCTCACCGGGTGCTATTCAGGACGTCCATCCCCCATGGGACTGTCCAACACACAGTCCTCCAGCTCCAAGGCCTCACCACGTGCTCTTCAGGAAGTTAGGAACTTCCAACACACAGGCCTTCCAGGACCTTGCACTCTGACCACTAAGGATCATACACTCCTCCATGTGACCAGACCTCAGTCACATTATATATCCGAAGCCACCCCCATCTGTGGGCGGTGTATTTGTGGCTAGCCGATCCCGCTCAGCTCTCCGACTAGCCCTATAAGCCCCCCTTATACTGTAGGTAAATAAACTCATGGAACTACAAGTCCCAGCACAACAACATCACTTTGGGCTTACAGCGCAGAGGACCTCTGCGACACATACAGGCCATTTACAATCAAGCCGGCCACTGTTTCACCATCACAATCAAGGAAACGCCTGCATGCATATCTTGAGGAGCACATACATCACCCACCCCCTAGCTGCAACAGGGGTCACTGCATCACTATACTTTACTGTATACTTCACTATATACTTTATATACTGTATATATGTTTTCACAAATATTTGAGGCCATTATATGTCCATTTTGCAAGCCGGCGAGAAAATCTCACCATACGGATGCCACACGGATGTCACACAGATGCTTATACGTGAGAAAATTGCATCCTCACATTGCACACGGATGACATACGGATCACTGTTCAGGGAACATTTCAGCGATTCTCGTCCGTGTAAAACGGACCGATTTTTTATACGTTGTGTGTGACGCCGGCCTAAGTGTGAAACTGACATTGACGACACTAGCTATGATGACCAATCATCACAGGAGAGGTTTGAAATTGAGCCATCAGGGACATTGGTCGTGATGGCGAGCATAGCAAGCATGGTGGTCTGACAAATGTATTATTGTTAGCCTCAAGCAAAGGGATAACTAATTGACAGTAATGCTTTTAGACCTTGCTGAAAAAAAACATGGTGCATTTTTCAAAATTGGCGTATTTCCAAGATTAGCTGTGTACCTTTCTCTGCTTTATCTTAACAGAAGACCCTTCTCCACTTAAAGTGCACCTGTCACCTCTTTTGGCAGCTATAAGATGCCACCGCTGCCTTTCAGGGCTTATCTACAGCATTCTATAATGCAGTAGATAAGCCACCAGTCCAACCTACAAGAAAACAAAAATAAGTTTTATTATACTCACGGGGGGGGGGGGTGATTGGTGTTGCAGGTCTGGGTCAGGCGCCTCCCATCTTCTTGCGATGCCATCCTCCTGCTTGCTTCATCACTCCTGGCATCGCACTTCTGCGCAGGTGTACTTCTCTGCCCTACTTAGGACAGAGCAAAGTACTGCAGTGCGCACTCGCTGGGAAAGGTCAGAGAGGCCTAGCACCTGCGTACTGCAATACTTTGTTCTGCCCTCAACAGAGCAGAGACGTATGCCTGAGCAGAAGTGCGATGCCGGGAGCAAGGATGCAAGCAGGCGGGCGTCGTCGCAGGAAGTTGGGAGGCGCCGAATCTGCAACACCCATCGGACCGGACCGCATCGGACTGCCCCCCCCCAAGTTAGTATAATATAACATTTTTCGTATCTTTCAGGTCGGACCGGGGGCTTATCTACAGCATTATAGAATGCTGTAGATAAGCCCTGAAAGGCGGTGGCCGTATCTTATAGTGACCAAAACAGGTCTGTCAGTGTGGACAGATTTCCATGTGTCCAGACTGGACACTACAGGGTGGTCTGTGTTTTGGGAGGGAGAAAGCCTTCCTGTGTGTGTGGCTCCAGACCAAACTTGCGTGCTGTACATTGCACAGCCTGTGTGCCCCCAGGCTTGAGAGAGCACAGCTCTGCTATGGACATTGAGGTTTTGTCTGCTTGATTGTTACGCCGGGGGCGGCGAGTACCAAGAGTGGACCTACTGGACCGTAGTTCCGAACCTCCCCTAAGCAAGCGCACCATGTTTGACCAACCCCTTGAGGACCCTGAGCTTGCTCCCAAACGATCCCTGTATAGGGATACAGGGATCGTTTGGGAGCAAGCTCAGGGACCTCAAGAACCACGGATGTCAGGACCAGGGTCGGGTCAGTGAACAAAAACGTAAAACACGAAGAGAAGACTAGAACCGGAGGGTACAAAGCAGGTAATGAGATGGAGGGTAGACAGATAGAGAGGTAAGTAATAGGGCAGCAAGGAGAGAAGGTGAAAACAGGTAGCTGACTGGAGAGAGCAGAGGATGAAATGGTAGGCAGGAACCAGAGGGAACATGGGACAGGTGCAGATCCTGGAAGAGAAGAAGGAGAACAGGGATTAAGTTCTTTGCAGTGCAGGTAAAAAGCAGCAGCAGCAAGGCAGCCTACAATGTGGCATAGGACACAATATTCAGGCGCCTCCACTAAGGGAGGACGGCCTGAAATACCCAGCGCCTGTCCATCATTGGACAGGCAGCACAACCGGGTCAGGTCACTCCAGAGCGCATGCACGGACCATGGGAGTGTGCGGCCGGTGGCAGAAGGGGAGCGCGGGCAGAAGACTGAAGAAGAGAAGGAGCAGCGGTGCGGATGGTGGCGTGCCTGGCGGCGGTAAGCAGGGGGCACAGGGAGCGGGAAGCAGTAACACTGATGTAAAGACTGTTTACCTTTTGTTCCTGTTTTGGTGGTTTATGAAGCAAGTAAACCGACGTGGACTTTCAAGAGAACATGCCTCCTGTTTCCTCCTAGACACCTGAGTGACTACAAATCCCTAAAATTGGTGCTAGACTGTGGGCAATGGTCCAGGAGGTACCTCGGAGGATTGCAGTGGGCGGCTTGCTGTGGATCTGCGGGTCCATGAACTCGAGGGCGGCTTGCCATAGATCGGCAGGTCCATGAACTCCAGGGCGACTTGCTGTGGATTGGTAGGTCCACGAAGTCTGCAGAGCTGTGCAGAGAGGTGCAGAGCCTTGCGGAGCTGTGCAGAGAGGGGCAAAGTCTTGCGGAGCTGAGCAGATTCGTGCAGAGCGGTGCGGAGCCATACTGATCGGTTCAGACAGGGTAGCTCCAAGAGAGGGGTCCGACACCTGTTTAAGTGGGGACTTCTGGTTACAGGATGACAGACTGCGTAGAGGTGACTTCCATTCAGACTGTGATGCAAGGGTAAAAGAGTGCAGTAAGGTTGACCCGGGTACAAGCGGCAAGTCTTCTTTTCATCACCGGGGACACAGCGGCTGAAGAAAGGCAGGTCAGGCTACACTCTCTGAGAAGACAGATAAAGAAGAGACAATTTACAGGTGCCAAAAAGGTTAATGTCCTTTATAAGGGGGTCACTTTACCACTAACAAACCCTAGCACAGAGGTAGTCGATGACGTACGGAAGATAAAACTGGCACATTATGACAGTGGAGATCCATCAGTAGAGAGCGCAGGTGGAGGGAAAACCCATAAAGGTCACTGAGAGCAGACTGGTGTTTCAGTTACCTCTGAGGTGGCGGATGATGACAATTGCCCTTAAACTCTGGAAGGGGAAGGAAACTGTACTGAGGCGTGTGACACCAGGCCAGTAGAAGGTGAGAACTCCAGGGAACCTGAGGCTGGGGAGATGGCATCTGGGAACAAAGACGTTGAAAATTTAGAGAGCCCAGCAGAGACCCTAGAGGCAGTCGAAGGTAATGGAGGAAAGACCCAAGAGATAGCTGCCCCATTTGAAAATATAATTAAAGAAGTTATGGTGCGACACGTGCTAGCCAAAAGGGAACAGGATCACGAAAAACAGATGCTTCAAGAGACAGTCAGAGACCATGTCGAGAGAGAAAACGTCCTGAGACAAGTGGCTGAACACAGAGTTGATGTGCTGGAGAAGGAAGTTTCTGAGCTCAGAGGTCACCTGTCAACGTGTCAAACTGTCAACAAGGCCATATTGGAAAACATGGAGTGGCTCAGAGAAGCATTAAGAGGACTTCATCAAGAGAAGGAGATGGTGGTCGCAGACTTACAGCGGCAGTGCCAGAGAGGTAAGGAGGCGGAGCTGCAAATGCCCATCTTGGCGAGGGGTCTTGAAGAGTGTGAAGCTCAGGGAGAGGTTGCGCTGAGAGCTGAACAAGACAATCACCCGGTCGTGGCAGAGGACTTGATGGAAATGTCCAAGGCAAAGCAGGTGCTGTCCGTCCATGAAGAGGATGAGTCTTCACTCTTCATGTGCATGGACTTGCGAGAAGCTTGTGCCAGTGAGGCTGTGCTTGACGAAATTAGGAAGGGGGTGGAGGCGTGTAGTGTAAACTGGGTGCCACAGACTCAGCAGTTAGTCATACTGTCGACTAGGGAAGTCGCAATGAAGCGGGTGGCTATACTGGGTGACATGCAGCAACACTGCCTCCACATGAAACAGATGATCCGGTTGAGGAATAAGGAAGCTGCTTGACATCTGGAGCATGCAAGAAAAGCTCAGTCGGCTGGGGTTTGTGGAAGACATTGTTCAAGTGCCCAGAAGTCTTGTGAGGAAAGTCATTGAGAAACTTGCAAAAGTGATTCAGGAAATCGTGAATAAATCCGGCGTGGCGAGAGTGAGTGTTCTGGCTGATGACGAAGCCCAGGTAGCCGGTGAAGATGGGATGGTCCCATTCATCATTGTCAGATCAATGGAAAGCCTTAGGAATATCCAAATGCTCCTTGAATGTCAGGTGGCATTCCTAAGGGAGATAGAGCAGCTAAGATTTGACAGACTGCAGATTAATAAACAGCTGTGTTGTGAATTCGCTTTCTGGCCTACCTCTGGTTACTAGTGAAGATAGTGGAGCTGGTTATATTGACAGAGGGGTCGCGAGTTCTCTTTCTGGGCTCCCTCTGGTGGTTACTGGAGGTAATGGAGCTGATCTAATTAACAGAGGCCTGCCACCTGATAATGAGGCGGATGACTGGAGATCTGGAGTTTCTGACTGGATTTAAAACAGCCAACTCCCTCCATCCCTGCTGGTGATTTTTTCCTGCCTCCTGAGGTCTTAGCTTCCAGCTCATTCCCTGCATGCTCAGCTAAGTGTTCTTTTGCTATTGTTCACATTTGATCTGGTTTTTGTCTATTTCAGTTTTGTTTGTTCAGCCAGCTCCGGCTGGGGCTGTGCTGAATTTCCATCCTTATGTTACTGCTTGTGCCAGTTTGTTTTTGTCCCTTATTAGATTGGCCTCATTTTGCTCTGCTTTCAGAATATACCAGAGTGCTGATATAGTGGGCGAAGTCTAGTGACTTCAGTATTTTTCCATCAGACGTGTTGGGCATTTTTTGCAGGTTTTTTTGTGTGATTGCAGACAGAGTCTTTCCATTCCTGTCCTGTCTAGTTAGTATGGGCCCCATCGTTTGCTCAGTCTATTTTCCTACCTGCGTTTGTGTTTTCATCTTGTCTCACCGACAATCTATGTTTGGGGGTTATCTATTCCTTTAGGGTCTGCTCTGGGGCAGTTTAGATATCCCCTTTCTTGCTTTAGGCTTATTTAGTTCTCCGGCTGTGTTGAGGCGTCTAGGATCATCGCAGGTACGCTCCACGGCTACTGCTAGTTGTGTGGATAGGATCAGGGGTCTGCAATTAGTTACCAACCTCTCTGGTTTTCTGTGGCTCAGCTTGGTCTTGCTTTCCTTCTCGGTGATCCAATCATAAAACAGCTGCAGGAAATGGGAAGAAGATGGCGACCAATTTCACCCCGAGGTCTGGAGAAATTAAGGGATTCCCTAAAGAATGGAAGACTTAGAAGTAGTGATTCCTTTGTTAGCTCAGTGCTGAGTGTCCTAGGCGGGAGACCCTGTAGCAGACGTGGTGAAAGACAGAAGGTATGGGGCCAAGGGGATCGCAACACCATACTGACTGCCAGGTATGGGGGTGGTCTGACAAGGGACAACCCTATCAGAGGACGTGACGGAGTCAGATTATGTACTGTTCCAAAAGGGTTCAGTGACAGGGCATGTCTTTTACAGACAGATGTTTTATCAAAGGCGACCGAGAAAGATCTCTTGTCGGGTAATGGAAGGTGCTAAGCCCCACAGCTTTAGGCAGAGGGGGAAGATATGTAAGGAAGCTAATGGCCGTGTAATCAATGGGAGGTATGTGTCACAGAGATGGCTGCTCCCTGCAATACAACCCGGAGTATTTTAGCTTTAGTGCACCTTTGTCCGGGTTTCTATAAGATATGGGAGGGTCTGGCTACCCACATACCTCATCTCCGGGTGAGAGTGCTCACTGTACCCCTTTTCCCTGCAGGACATGCAGGTTGTTGAGGACCTGCAGTGATGTCACGATCACGTGACCAGCCCGTGTGCCACATACCTCACCTATGGGTGTGGTTATAGCATATGAAATGGAGGTGTGTTTTGCACATGGCAGTGAGTGTTTTGGAGTCTATCATTGTGGACAGATTTCCATGTGTCCAGACTGGACACTACAGAGTGGCCTGTGTCTTGGGAGGGATAAAGCCTTCCTGTGTGTGGCTCCAGACCGAGCCTGCGTGCTGAACATTGTACAGCTTGTGTGCCCACAGGCCTGAAAGAGCACAGTTCCACTATGGACATTGAGATTTTGTCTGCCTGATTTAAAGACTGTTTACCTTTTGCTGGTGTTTTGGTGGTTTATGAAGCAAATAAACCCACATGGACTTTCAAGAGGACATGCCTCCTGTTTCCTCCTACACAACTGAGTGAGTATAAATCCCTACACCACGTACTGATGTCGATGGGACATAGGGCATCTGCTCCATCCCATATCCACTAATATGACTTCCTGCTTAGTGCGAGTTGGATCGCATGCTGGGATCATGTGACCTCATGCGTTCAAGCATGTGGTCCAACTCGCACTAGACATGAAGGCCCCTTACTAACTCTGTTCTCATTGGGGCTCATAATCTAAATTCCTTATCAGTATGTCTTTGGAGAGTGAGGGTAACCAGAAGGAAACCCATGCAAACACAGGGAGCACATACAAACTACTGCAATAGACAGTTGCAAGAAGGTGGTGGGGATCCTCACATGCATCCTCTCCCTTGGATGCTGTCTACATGATTATGTGCAGCACCTCATGGCTCACTAATGTTATTATACTTGTTATGTACTGTAATGTGATGTGTTTGTCATGTCCCGTGTATAGGCTTAGGGATAGATTAGGATATAGAATAGAACCAAAGGGGGATTAGAATAGAGGGGGCATCATAGAGATAGGGAATGGAATAGATTAGGAGTGTTAGGTACAGTTAGCATAGGGGTTTGTCAGTAGGGAGGAGTCAGAGTAGAGCAGGGCAGATAATAGGGATATAGTCAGAACACTTCCTGATTAGGCAGCAGAGCCTGACAGCCTTGCTCGGGGCAAGGTGTAAGGAGCAGAGAAGGAGACAGTCTGATGGCTGTGGGGATTGAGCTACTATGGCAGGAAGGGACCCCAGGTTGAGGACTGTGCAGTCAGTCACCAGCTAAGTAGGACCATCCCCAAGAAGGATCCGGGGTCTATGACTGGGGCAGTAGTGGCTGCGATCGTGTTCCTGGCACCTTTCACTATTGGAACTGGACGAGGGGCTGGCAGGGAACTGGTGGCACTGAAGGCACAGATGAGACAGAGATTGTCTAGTGATAAGGCAGGGATTTCCAGAAGAGGAGAGACAGAGTTGATGGGAAGGATAGCGGCTGCCCAGAAGGCAGGGAAAGATCAGAAGATGTTCCTTTGTGAAACTTGTGCTGCAAATGTGAGGAGTTCCCTACTGAATAGTAAAGTTCAACTACTGGAAAAGAACTGTGTCTCTGAGATGTTTTGTGGAGCTCGGAAACGCACTGTACTGCTGAACACGCTGCACATGCAGCGGAAAAGACATTATATTTCATCTAGCATATTTCATCTGTGGGGCGCCAGGGTGTGGGAACAGAACAGCTCGTTGCCACAACTACCACCCTGGCCACCTTACACAGCCATAATTCTCATACCTGTCCATTGTGCTTTAAAAATCTATACTGTGCTAGCACAGTACTACCACATATATGGGTTGCAGCAACCCTGGGGATCTGAGACACCAGAGATTTTCAAACTCTGGGCAGCGCTACAACCTTTAAGCCCAATTGCTGTTTTAAAAGGGCGATGAGCAGTTGCCATTTTAATGCGTATTGGCGGTCATTAAGGGGTTAAGGATCCCCCTCATCTAATTGGGGAAACTTGACAAACTGAGCTACAGCGCTAGTACTGTAGATCATTTTTATCTATCCACTTCAAGAAGGATCTGCTAGAACCAGTCAGCTCTGCTACGACCAAGTGCATCTGGTTGTGTACAGTGCACAATGATATAAGGATAGTTTTCCTCTATTACACTTGTAAGATGCCCAAGCAAGGTAGTAGTGGGAGAGCTTCGGTTCCCACTCGCTCTGACATTCTGCAGGCAAGGTGTGTCTCAGTCCCGATGCGCTGCTCTGTATGTGGTGCTTCCCACTTACTTCTGGCCTGCAGGCCTCTTGTGACTCCAGGAATCCTTCTTCTGGAACCAGGGCAGCAATCAATCCAGGGGTCACGAGGGTTATAGAAACAACCAAACTTTTACTTGGTGAATAGCAGTATTTACAGTATTTACAGGCAGATGTAGAGGATAAGGCCTGGATTGTCATCTTTCCCACAGTTACCTGATACAACTTCAGCCCTGGTTATCGCTATAGGTGGCATGTCCCTCTCACTGGCTTTCCCAGCCCTATGGAGTCTTACTCACCTCTAGCAATATATCCAGATTGCAATACCTTCCGCCCCATGTAGTCTGAGTCCGTCTTTCCTGGTAGCTTCACAAGTTGAGTGTGCTTCTGGCCTGTGAGGTGGCAAGGATGGTAGTCATGGTAAAGGGCTGCTGTTCCGACACACCCTGGCACCACGCAAAGAAAACATAGTGTCCAATTTGTTGTGTGATTTGTGAGCAATGCAAGTCACTCACTTTTAGATTGGAGTTCTAATGAGGTTGCACGGTCCAAATTCCAGATATCAAGTCCAGTTTTAACAAAACAACTTTAGCCAGCAAGTTCAGTTCAGTCACCGACAGCGCACAGTAATCCTCACTGATCATAGATCCTTTCCTCTGTGCTGTCCCTTGCTCTCCTGGCAATCTTTTTTACGGTAATGTACCATCAGGTACCGCAGCTTCCCAACTAGCCAGACTTGTTCTGGCCTGGGTGTCCCGATTTCCCCTCTGAGGGCAAAATAAACTAAGACTCTTCCAAACCTTTTCCAGACCGTAGGTCTATGTTCCAGGATTTCCCAATGAACCTAGTCACTTCCGCTCTCATGCTGCTCCTGTTCCTTCTTACTAATGAGACTTCCAGCCTTGAGGCCCTGAACTGCTGGACTCTTCTTTTTAAACTTGTTCCTGAAACAACCTTACTGTTCTCAGTCCAACTCTCTGACTGACTAAAACCAGGAAATGTGTCAACTACCACTGCTCTGGCCCCTCCTAACTTGGAAATCCCCTATTCCCTTAACCAGTTGTTATCCTAACCTTATCTAATCTCCTAACTACAGTACCCTGTTGTGAGCTCATTTTCGGGTTTGCCTCTGGCTTCTTTTGAGGGTTATGGAGCTGGCTGTGCTGACAGAGGAGTAGTGAGTTCTCTATCTGGACTCCCTCTGTTGGTGAAGGGAGGTAATGAAGCTGATCTAAATGGCAGAGACCGGCCACCTGAGGAAGAGGACTGCGATTGGACATCAGGAGTTTCTGATTGGATTTAAGGCAGCCGTCTCCCTAGTTTCTTGCTGGTGATTTTTCCTGACTGTGGCTCCTGGTTTCCAGTTTGGTTCCTGCCTTCCTAAAGCAAAGTTTTCTCTGCTATTGTTCATATGAGTTTTTGTCTGGTTTACTTAGTTTTTGTGTTCAGCTAGCCCTGGCTGGGACTGGGCTGAATCCCCATTTTGTCTCTGATCAGTTGATCTCTTTTGATCTGTCTTCAGAATATACCTGAGTGCTGATATAGTGATTTGAAGTCTAGCGACTTCAGGGCCTTTTTCTATCACACGTGTTGGACATTCTTTTTGGCAGGGTTTTTTGCGTGATTGCAGACAGCAGCTTTTTTTTCCTGTCCTTTCTAGTTAGCGAGGGCCCCATCGTTTGCTCAGCCTATCTTTCTACCTGCGTCTGTGTTTTCATCTTGTTTCACCGACAATACATGTTGGGGGCTGTGTATTGCTTTGGGGTCTGCCCTGGGGCAGTTTAGATTTTCTCTTTCTTTCTTTAGGCTTATTTAGTTCTCCGGCCGTGACGAGGCGTCTAGGACCTCCGTAGGCATGCTCCACGGCTACTGCTAGTTGTTGTGGATAGGATCAGGGGTCTGCAATCCGCTAGGTACCAACCTCTCCGGTTTTCTTGGCTTAGCTTGCTTTTTGTTTTTTCCTCCTCGGTGACTCATTCATAACAGAATCACCAGCCATACCACAGATTCTAGGGTACTCAAAAGCAGGAGAGAATTGTAAAAAAAAAAAAAAGTGTCAGAATTTTTTTTTTTATATGTATTTTTTCTCCTCTTTTTTCTATGGGGCCGTAGGAGGATTCTTTTTTTTTTTTTTTCTTTTAAAATTGTCATCTCCTTGCTGCGCGGCGATCCCCAGGATTGGGCGTTTTCTTTGACACCTGAAGATCCTGTTTTGACTAATGTGGATGCATTTTTTCAAGCCTTGGGGTTGTTATATGATGAACCTAATGCTATTGATCAAGCTGAGACAGCCCTATTGGCATTGAACCAGGGTCAGGATCCTGCAGTTATACTGTCAGAAATTCCGAAAGTGGGCGGTCCTTACTACATGGAATGATAGTGCATTGGCAGCTCTCTTTCGGAAGGGTTTGTCTGAGACTTTAAAAGATACTATGGTGGGATTTCCTGTTCCCTCTGGTCTTGACGATTCTATGTCATTAGCCATTCAAGTTAATCGGCGTTTACGTGAACGCAAGACTACACGGGAGGCGCTGCCACATTTTGAACAAATGTCTGAACCTATGCAATGTGATGGAGTTTTGTCTAGGGCGCAACGTCAGGAGTTTAGAAGGCATAATAAGCTGTGTTTTTTCTGTGGCGATGCCTCTCATGTTATTTCTGTCTGCCCTAAACGAGAGAAACGTTTTGCACACACATTTGCTGTGGGTGGTGTACAACCTTAAGTTTCTTTTGGCAATTACTCTGATCTGCTCCTTATCCATATTTTCCGCAAAGGCTTTTGTGGATTCAGGAGCCGCCTTGAATCTAATGGACTTGGATTTTGCTAAACGTTGTGGTTTTCCTATGACACCTCTGCGGACGCCTATTCCTTTGAGGGATATTGATGCTACTCCTTTGGCGAAGAATAAACCTCAGTTTTGGACCCTGGTGATAATGCGGGTCGCCCCAGACCACCAAGAAAATTGCAGATTTTTGGTGTTGCATAATTTACATGATACCATTGTTCTGGGTTTTCCCTGGTTGCAAATCCATAATCTAGTTTTGGATTGGAAATCTGTGTCTGTGGTGAGTTGGGGTTGTCGGTGTACTCTTGGTGACACTCCTGTTTTCTTCACCTCTCCCCAGTCGCATGATGTTCCTGACTATTTGGCTGATTTTTATGATGTATTTAATGAGAGTAAGTCTGCGTCTTTTCCTCCTCATAGGAGTTTTGACTGTGCAATTGAGTTGAGACCTGGGTGTAAAATTCCCAAGGGTCAACTTTTCAATTTATCTGTACCCGAACACGAGGCTATGCGATCTTATACTAAGGAGTCGTTGGAGAAGGGTCATATAAGACCATCCTCTTCGCCCTTAGGTGCTGGGTTTTTTTTCGTGGCCAAGAAGGATGGTTCATTAAGGCCCTTGTATTGACTATCGTTCCCTCAACAAAATTACGGTTAAATTTCAGTATCCGTTACCCCTGATTTCTGATTTATTCTCCAGAGTTAAAGGTGCTTGCTGGTTTACTAAGCTTGATCTCAGGGGGGCGTATAATCTTACTCGCATCAAGCATGGGGATGAATGGAAGACAGCGTTTAATACTCCGGAGGGACATTTTGAGTACCTGGTGATGCCTTTTGGGCTCACTAATGCCCCTTCTGTCTTCCAATCCTTCATGAATGATATTTTACGGGACTTTGTGGATACGTTTTTGATCATCTATCTGGATGATATTTTGATCTTTTCCAGGGATTGGGATTCTCATGTGGAACATGTTCGGACTGTGTTCCGGATTTTGAGGGAGAATTCCTTGTATGTTAAGGGATCGAAGTGCCTTTTTGGTGTACAGAGGATTTCATTTTTGGGATTTATTTTGTCTCCGTCAACTATTGAAATGGACCCGGCCAAGGTACAGGCCATTTATGATTGGGTTCAACCCACTTCTTTGAAGGCTCTCCAGAAGTTTTTGGGTTTTGCTAATTTTTATCATAAATTAATAGCTAATTTTTCTGGTATTGCTAAACCACTGACTGATTTATCTAAGAAGGGTGCTGATGTGCTGAATTGGTCTTCAGATGCTGTTTCGGCCTTTCAGGAGCTGAAGCGGAGGTTCGCTTCTGCTCCGGTTTTGCGGCAACCTGATGTCTCACTTCCTTTTCAGGTGGAGATAGACGCTTCAGAGATTGTTGGAGGAGCTGTTTTGTCCCAAGAAGATCCGGTGACGTCTAAAATGAATCCCTGTGCCTTCTTTTCCTGAAAGTTCTCCCCATCTGAACGCAACTATGATGTGGGGAATCGGGAATTGTTAGCCATGAAATGGGCATTTGAGGAGTGGAGACATTGGCTGGAGGGAGCTAGACATCAAGTTGTGGTCCTCACTGACCACAAGAATTTGACTTACCTTGAGTCGGCCAAACGCTTGAATCCTAGACAGGCTAGGTGGGCCTTGTTTTTTACGCGTTTTGATTTTGTGGTCTCCTTTCTTCCAGGCACTAATAATGTTAAGGCAGACACCCTTTCGAGGAGTTTCTTTGCTGATTCTCCTATTGTGACCAAGCCTACTACCATCCTAGGTGAGGGGGTAGTTCTTTCTGCCATCTCGCCCGATTTGAGATGTGCTCTGGAAGAATTCCAGGAGGACAAACCTGAGCGTTGTCCTATGGGAAAATTGTATGTTCCTGACTAGTGGAGGAAGAGAGTGATGTCTGAAGTTCATTGCTCCGCATTGGCTGGTCATCCAGGTATTTTTGGTACCAGAGATTTGGTGAGTCAGTCTTTTTGGTGGCCCGCCTTATCTCGTGATGTCAGGAATTTTGTGCAGTCCTGTGGGACTTGTTCCCGGTCTTAACCCTGTTCTCGCTCTAGTGGGTTGTTGATGCCTAAGAGGCCATGGACCCATATTTCAATGGATTTTATTTCTGATCTTCCAGTCTCTCAGAGAATTACTGTTATCTGGGTGATTTGTGATATATTCTCTAAGATGGTCCATTTTGTACCATTCCCAAAGTTGCCATCTTCCTCAGAATTGGTACCCTTGTTTTTACAACAGGTGGTTCGTTACATGGGATTCCTGAGAACATTGTATCGGACAGAGGAGTTCAGTTTGTTTCCAGATTCTGGAAAGCCTTTTGTTCCAAGCTGGGAATTCAGTTGTCCTTCTCCTCTGCGTTTCACCCTCAGACCAATGGGCAGACGGAAAAAACAAACCAGACTTTGGAGTCCTATTTGAGATGTTTTATAGCTGCTGATCAGGATGATTGGGTTTCATTTTTGCCCTTGGCCGAATTCGCTTTAAATAATAGAGCTAGTTCTGCCACTTTGATTTCACTCTTTTTCTGTAACTTTGGGTTTCATCCTCGATTTTCATCAGGGCAAGTGGAATCTTCAGCCTGCCCAGGTGTTGACACTGTGGTAGAGAGAATGCAGCAGTGGGGACCAAGTAGAATGCAGCAGTGGGGACCAAGTAGTGGATAAGTTGTCTCTCTCCCAGGAAAAGGCCAGGCGGTTTTCTAACCGGCATAGGACCATTGGTCCCCGGTTTAAAGTGGGTGATATGGTTTGGTTGTCATCAAAGAATATCTGTATGAAGGTGGCTTCTCCAAAATTCAAGCCAAGATTTATTGGACCTTACAAGATTTTGGAGATTCTTAATCCGGTTTCTTTTCGATTGGCTCTTCCTGTTACATTTAAGATCCATAACGTGGTTCATAAGTCGCTGTTGAAGAGATATGTGAGACTGGCCACCTGAGGAAGAGGACTGCGATTGGACATCAGGAGTTTCTGATTGGATTTAAGGCAGCCGACTCCCTAGTTTCTTGCTGGTGATTTTTCCTGACTGTGGCTCCTGGTTTCCAGTTTGGTTCCTGCCTTCCTAAAGCAAAGTTTTCTCTGCTATTGTTCATATGAGTTTTTGTCTGGTTTACTTAGTTTTTGTGTTCAGCCAGCCCTGGCTGGGACTGGGCTGAATCCCCATTTTGTCTCTGATCAGTTGATCTCTTTTGCTCTGTCTTCAGAATATACCTGAGTGCTGATATAGTGATTTGAAGTCTAGTGACTTCAGGGCCTTTTTCTATCACACGTGTTGGACATTCTTTTTGGCAGGGTTTTTTGCGTGATTGCAGACAGCAGCTTTTCTTTCCTGTCCTTTCTAGTTAGCGAGGGCCCCATCGTTTGCTCAGCCTATCTTTCTACCTGCGTCTGTGTTTTCATCTTGTTTCACCGACAATACATGTTGGGGGCTTTCTATTGCTTTGGGGTCTGCTCAGGGGCAGTTTAGATTTTCCCTTTCTTTCTTTAGGCTTATTTAGTTCTCCGGCCGTGACGTGGCATCTAGGACCACCGTAGGCACGCTCCACGGCTACTGCTAGTTGTTGTGGATAGGATCAGGGGTCTGCAATCCGCTAGTTACCAACGTCTCCGGTTTTCTTGGCTTAGCTTGCTTTTTGTTTTTTCCTCTGTGGTCTGTGGTCTGTGGACGAGCTTTCGCTTCTGGAGGAGGAGGAGGATCCAATGCCTACAGCCAACTGTTCCTATACCGTGGGCTAGGCAGCACTGTCCCACCGCCGCTGTCCCCTGTGGTCCCTGCATCCACCACATTAACTCAGTGCGCAGTGATGGACATGTAACGGCCCTGGCCATGCCTACTGGACCATGCATCTGTTGTGAGGTGCACCTTTCCACTCACTGATTGCTTGAGTGCATGGACAATTGTTATGATTGAGTCACCGTAGGAGGCAAAAACAGAAATGCTAGCTAAGTCCAGAAAACCAGAGAAGTTGGCAGCTATCGGATTGCAGACCCCTGAACCTATCAACACAACTAGCAGTAGCCGTGGGGAGTTCCTACGATGCCCTAGACCCCTCGATCACAGCCGGAGAATTAAATAGGCCTAAAGAAAGAAAGGGGAAATCTAAACTGCCCCAGAGCAGACCCCAAAGCAATAGGCAGCCCCCAACATATAATGACGGTGAAGCAAGATGAAAATACACAGACAGAAAGATAGACTGAGCAAAGAGGGGCCCAAGCTAACTAAATAGAAAAGGACAGGAAGGCTGCTGTCTGCAATCCGTAAAAAACCCTATGAAAATCAGAGCCAACAGACTGACAGTGAAAAAGGCCCTGAAGACGCTAGGCTTCAAAAAAGCTATATCAGTACTCTGGAATATACTGAAGACAGAGCTACAGGCAAAAGGAGATTCAGCTCACCCCAGCAGGGAATGGCAGAATACTGAAAAGCAAGGAAAACAAAAAACAAAAAGCTAACAGGCAAAACAGAAACTTAGCTTTAGAGGAGCAGGAATCAGACTGGTGTCCTAGAAGTCCACAGAGAAATCACCCGCAGGGCAGAAGGGCGTCGGCAGCCTTATATCCAGTCCGTGACTCCACTCAGCCAGTCATCCTCATTAGACTCAGGTGCCTGATAATCAGGCTCATTACCTTCCTCCACCAGAATAGGGAGTTCACCAGACCCCAGTGACGAAGGGGAAAATGAACTCACAACAGTACCTCCCCCTTGAGGAGGGGTCACCGAACCCTCAACCACGCCACCAGGGTGATCAGGGTGAGACCGATGAAATGCACGCACCAATCTTTTGGCATGAATATCAGAGGCAGAGACCCAGGAATTATCCTCCTGACCATAACCCTTCCACTTAACCAAATACTGGAGTCTCCGTCTAGCCAGACGGGAATCCAGTATTTTCTCTACCTCATATTCCATGTTACCTTCAACCAATACAGGGTCTGGAGGTGCCACCCTAGGAACAACTGGTTCACCAAACCTCTTCAACAAGGACTTATGGAACACATTATGGATTTTAAATGTGACAGGAAGAGCCAAACGAAAAGAGACCGGATTAATAATCTCCAAAATCTTGTAAGGTCCAATAAATCTAGGCTTAAACTTAGGAGAAGCCACCTTCATAGCAATATTTTTTGATGATAACCACACCATATCACCAATCTTAAACTGGGGACCAATGGTCCTATGTCGATTGGAAAATCGCTGGGCCTTTTCCTGGGAGAGAGATAACTTATCCACCACTTGGTCCCAGATCTGGTGCATTCTCTCCACCACAGTGTCAACACCTGGGCAGGCAGAAGGCTCCACCTGCCCTGAAGAAAATCGAGGATGAAACCCAAAGTTACAAAAAAAAGGTGACATCAAAGTGGCAGAACTAGCTCTATTATTTAAAGCAAATTCGGCCAAGGGCAAAAACGAAACCCAATCATCCTGATCAGCGGAAATAAAACATCTCAAATACAACTCCAAGGTCTGGTTTGTTCTCTCTGTCTGCCCATTGGTCTGAGGGTGAAAAGCAGAGGAGAAGGACAACTGAATTCCCAGCTTGGAACAGAAAGTCCTCCAAAATCTAGACACAATTTGAACTCCTCTGTCAGACACAATGTTCTCAGGAATCCCGTGTAAGCGAACCACCTGTTGCAAAAACAGGGGCACCAGCTCAGAGGAAGATGGCAACTTAGGGAGTGGTACAAGATGAACCATCTTAGAGAACCTATCACAAATCACCCAAATAGCTGTCATTCTTTGAGAGACCGGCATATCAGAGATGAAATCCATTGAAATATGGGTCCATGGCCTCCTGGGGACCGGCAAAGGCATCAACAACCCACTAGAGCGAGAACAAGATTTAGACCGGGAGCAAGTCCCACAGGACTGCACAAAATTCCTGATATCATGAGACAAGGTGGGCCACCAAAAAGAGCGACTCACCAGATCTCTAGTACCAAAAATACCCGGATGACCAGCCAATGCAGAGCAATGAACTTCAGACATCACTCTCTTCTTCCACTGGTCAGGAACATACAACTTTCCACTGGGACAACGCTCAGGTTTGTCCTCCTGGAACTCTTGTAGAGCAAGTCTCAAATCGGGCGAGATGGCAGAAAGAACTACCCCTTCGCCTAAGATGGTAGCAGGCTTGGTCACCACAGGAGAATCAGCAAAGAAACTCCTAGAGAGGGCGTCTGCCTTGACATTCTTAGTTCCAGGAAGAAAAGTGACCACAAAACCAAAACGTGTAAAAAACAAGGCCCACCTGGCCTGTCTAGGGTTCAAGCATTTAGCCGACTCTAGGCAAATCAAATTCTTGTGGTCAGTGAGGACCACAACTTGATGTTTAGCTCCCTCCAACCAATGTCTCCACTCCTCAAATGCCCATTTCATGGCCAACAGTTCCCGATTCCCCACATCATAGTTACGTTCAGATGGAGAGAAGTTTCGGGAAAAGAAAGCACAGGGATTCATTTTAGATGTTACAGGATCCTTTTGGGACAAAACAGCTCCTGCACCAATCTCAGAAGCATCCACCTCTACCTGGAACGGGAGTGAGACATCAGGTTGCCGCAAAACCGGGGCGGAGGTAAATCTTCGCTTCAGCTCCTGAAAAGAAGAGACAGCCTCAGGAGACCAATTCAACACATCAGCACCCTTCTTAGTCAGATCAGTCAATGGCTTGGCAATACTAGAAAATTTTGCTATAAATTTCCGATAAAAATTAGCAAAACCCAAAAACTTCTGGAGGGCCTTCAAAGAAGTGGGCTGAACCCAATCATAAATGGCCTGTACCTTGGCCGGGTCCATTTCAATAGTTGACGGAGACAAAATAAATCCCAAAAATGAAATCCTCTGTACTCCAAAAAGGCATTTCGATCCTTTGACATACAGGGAATTCTCCCTCAAGATCCGGAACACAGTCCGAATATGTTCCACATGAGAATCCCAATCCTTGGAGAAGATCAAAATATCATCCAGATAGATAATCAAAAATTTATCGACAAAGTCTCGGAAAATATCGTTCATGAAGCACTGGAAGACAGAAGGGGCATTAGTGAGCCCAAAAGGCATCACCAGGTACTCAAAATGTCCCTCCGGAGTATTAAACACCGTCTTCCATTCATCCCCCTGCTTAATGCGGATAAGATTATACGCCCCCCTGAGGTCAAGCTTGGTAAACCAGCAAGCACCTCTAACTCTAGAGAATAGATCCGAAATCAGGGGTAACGGATACTGATATTTAATAGTAATATTATTGAGGGCACGATAATCAATACAAGGCCTTAAAGAACCATCCTTTTTGGCCACAAAAAAAAAACTGGCACCTAAGGGTGAAGAGGATGGTCTAATATGACCCTTCTCCTATGCCTCCTTAATATAGGACCGCATAGCCTCGTGCTCGGGTACAGATAAATTGAAGAGCCGACCCTTGGGAAATTTACACCCCGAGCTTAGTTCAATTGCACAGTCATAACTCCTATGAGGAGGCAAGGACGCAGACTCATTCTCACTAAATACATCATAAAAGTCCGCCAAATAGTCAGGAACATCATGCGACTGAGGAGAGGTGGAAAAAACCGGAGCCTCACTAAAGGCACACCGACAACCCCAACTCACCACAGACACAGATTTCCAATCCAAAACTGGATTATGAATTTGCAACCAGGGAAACCCCAGAACAACGGCATCATGCAGACCATGCAATACCAAAAATCTGCAATTTTCTTGATGGTCTGGGGCGACCCGCATGACCACCTGGGTCCAAAACTGAGGTTTATTTTTAGCCAAAGGAGTAGCATCAATCCCCCTCAAAGGGATAGGCGTCTGCAGAGGTGTCATCGGAAATCCAAAACGTTTAGCAAAATCCAAGTCCATTAGGTTTAGCGCTGCTCCCGAATCCACAAAAGCCTTGGCGGAAAATGTGGACAGGGAGCAGATCAGAGTAATTGCCAGAAGAAACTTAGGTTGAACACCACCAACAGAAAACGTGTGTGCAAAGCGTTTCTCTCATTTAGGACAAACAGAAATAATATGCGAGGCATCTCCACAGGAAAAAAACAGCTTATTACGCCTTCTGAACTCCTGACGTTGCGCCTTAGACAAAACTCTATCACATTGCATAGGTTCAGACGTCTGTTCAACCGGTGGCAACACCTCTCGTGCAATCCTGCGTTCACGTAAACGCCGATCAACCTGAATGGCTAATGACATAGAATCGTCCAGACCAGAGGGAACAGGAAATCCCACCATAGTATCTTTTACGGCTTCTGACAAACCCTTCCGAAAGAGAGCAGCCAAGGCATTATCATTCCAGGTAGTAAGGACCGCCCACTTTCGGAACTTTTGACAGTACAACTCTGCAGAATCTCGACCCTGGTTTAATGCCAACAGGGTCTTTTCAGCCTGATCAATAGCGTTAGGTTTGTCATACAACAACCCCAAAGATTGAAAGAATGCGTTCACATTAGTCAGAATAGGATCATCTGGTTTCAAAGAAAACGCCCAATCCTGGGGATCGCCACGCAGCAAAGAGATGACAATTTTAACCTGCTGCGCGGAGCTCCCTGACGAGTTAGGCTTCAAGGCAAAAAATAATTTACAATTATTTTTGAAACTCAAAAATTTAGATCGATCCCCAGAAAATACATCAGGTGTAGGGATCTTTGGTTCAACAGCATGCGAACGAGCAAGGTAGGCGGAAATTCCCCGCACTTCCGCAGCGAGCTGCTCCACACGATCAGACAATTGCTTTATCTCCATTGAGAGAGAAAAAAAAATTCCCCCTACGGCCTCAGAGATATAGAGGAAAGAATATACACACACTCTTTTTTTTTCCTGCTATTGAGTACCCTAGGATCTGCGGTATGGCGGGTGATTTTGTTATGATTGAGTCACCATAGGAGGCAAAAACAGAAATGCTAGCTAAGTCCAGAAAACCAGAGAAGTTGGCAGCTATCGGATTGCAGACCCCTGAACCTATCAACACAACTGGCAGTAGCCGTGGGGAGTTCCTACGATGCCCTAGACCCCTCGATCACAGCCGGAGAATTAAATAGGCCTAAAGAAAGAAAGGGGAAATCTAAACTGCCCCAGAGCAGACCCCAAAGCAATAGGCAGCCCCCAACATATAATGACGGTGAAGCAAGATGAAAATACTAACACAGACAGAAAGATAGACTGAGCAAAGAGGGGCCCAAGCTAACTAAATAGAAAAGGACAGAAAGGCTGCTGTCTGCAATCCGTAAAAAACCCTATGAAAATCAGAGCCAACAGACTGACAGTGAAATAGGCCCTGAAGACGCTAGGCTTCAAAAAAGCTATGTCAGTACTCAGGAATATACTGAAGACAGAGCTACAGGCAAAAGGAGATTCAGCTCACCCCAGCAGGGAATGGCAGAATACTGAAAAGCAAGGAAAACAAAAAACAAAACAAAAAGCTAACAGGCAAAACAGAAACTTAGCTTTAGAGGAGCAGGAATCAGACTGGTGTCCTAGAAGTCCACAGAGAAATCACCCGCAGGGCAGAAGGGCGTCAGCAGCCTTATATCCAGTCCGTGACTCCACTCAGCCAGTCATCCTCATTAGACTCAGGTGCCTGATAATCAGGCTCATTACCTTCCTCCACCAGAATAGGGAGTTCACCAGACCCCAGTGACGAAGGGAAAATGAACTCACAACAGACAATGCGGTCTTTCACATGCACGTGGAGGGCTGGGATGGCTTTTCGCGAAAAGAAGTGCAGACTGGGTAGGTCATAGCGTGGTACTGCGTAGGCCATGAGCTCACGGATAGCTTTGTTTTCAACCAACCGGTAGGGCATCATCTCTAACGAGATTAGTTTGGCAATGTGGGCGTTCAAAGCCAGTGTACGCGGATGAGAGGATGAGTACTTTCTTGTCCTACTCAGAGTCTCTGGTAGGGTGAGCTGGACTTGAGAGCTGCATATGGTGGAACTAGCAGTGGACATGGTGGACTGAGAGAGGGTTGGTGATGGTGATGGAGTTGATGGTGTTGCTGGTGGCCTAGATTCAGTCTTTCGTAGCAATAACATTTTGATTCCATGACTGCTTTGCCCTTGCGACGACACCTCAACATTTGCTGCTGGTGGTGTGCTAACCGGTGGGCTTTCAGTGGGGGAAGCGATGTAGCGTTGCTGACTACCTTCATTCGGAGCAGGTGCACATGTGGTACATGAGGTTTGGTAGTCCGTCCACGCTTGCAAGTGCATGGTGGTTAAATGTCTAAGCATGCAACTGGTATTCAAATTTCTCAGATTTTTCACTCGGCTAAAGGTCTTTGCGCACTTCTTACAGATAACTTATGCCTGATCATTAGGATTTTGTTCAAAAAAGTGCCACACTGCACTCTTCCTACTATGGAAGACATTTTGAGACCTTGCACGCTGTGCTAATTTGACCATCTGGCCAAGCTGTCCTGCAACTCTTTTGGTTTTTGTAACATGTTTTTGGACTGCTACGGTCCTGCCAGATAACAGCTGTTGTAATGTCGTTGCCTGCTGCGGATCCTCCTCCTTCTCTTCTGAGCTATTGGCAGCAGCACCCTCTTCCCCCAATGGATGCCAATCTGGGTCAACAACTGGGTCATCCATCACCTCCTCTTCAATTTCATGTGCACCTTCCTCTGTGTCACCGTGTAAGGTGGACTAGTATGCGGGAAGGGGCACCTGAGTTTCATCAGGGTCTGATTCTGCCTCAGTACTCTGCGAGGACAATGTAGTGCTCTGAGTGAATGTACCAGCAGAAAAATCTAGCAGTGGCTGTGCATCAGTGCACTCCATGTCAGATTCATCTTGGACTGGGGAATTCACGATTTGACTGCTAACCCAGGCATGGTATGTGAAAAGAGCTACATGGAGTAATTGGTAGTGTGGCCTGCCACATCCTTCACTTTTGGTAGGGGTGAAGGACACAAGGAAAGGTGTGGTTCCTGACCAGGAGCCTCCAATGATGACTCAGTGCTTTTATTTTTTGAAACTTCAGAAGAGGAGGCGAGAAAGCTGGAGGCTGTGTCAGCAATGAAAGCCAAAACTTGTTTCTGAAGCTCCGGCTTTAAAAGTGGTTTACCTACTCCCAGAAAAGAGAGCCTTTGAGGCCTTGTGGAGCCAGAAGATGACGCAGGCTCAACACCTCCTGCCTTAGGTGCTATTGTGCTTTTGCTACTACCAACAGATGCAACACCACCACCACCATCGGGACCAGCTGGCAACCCCCGCCCAATTCCATGGCGTCTTCCACCATACTTGCTCATTTTTGTGAAAATGTACCCAAAATATCACCAGCTATATGGTACTGTAAAAGAAGGTAGAAGGTGTATCTACTATTGGTGAGAATTTGAATCTCACTAGAGATTTGAGGACGCAGAACTATTGTCTCTGACCCAGTAGAGATTACACCTCAATGCAACAGGCTGAAATTGGATGGTGTATGACAAGGTGTAGGGTGTCTATAGGATTGGTGAGATTTTGAATCTCACTATAGATTTGAGGGCGCAGAACTATTGTCTCAGGCCCAGTAGAGATTACACCTCAATGTAACAGGCTGAAATTGGATGGTGTATGACAAGGTGGAGGGTGTCTATGGGATTGGTGAGATTGACAATGATGCTCTCAGTCAGTATGGACGCAGGCAGCCTAATAAGCAGGACTGCTGCACAGTGCACACACAAAAGGGTGGAAAAATGAACCCTTGGTAACTGTGCAGAAAAGAGGAAGAAAAGTATTTTTGCTTTTAAAAAAGCAGTTTGCACAGCAGTGTGCAAACAGCAATGCAGCTATCAGGGAGCCTTATAAGGCAGCCTAATAACCAACAGATGCACAAAAATAGAGCCTCCCCTGTCACTGCACACAAAGTGTTTGTTGCAAGTGGAAATCACTAACAGCAGAAACAGTTTTTTGGTTCTTCCCTGCCTAACGCACTCCCAACAGAATCAGCAGCAGCAGCAGCTCTCCCTATGCTAAGATCGGCATAAGTAAGATGGCGTTCGGCGTTCACATCCTTTTATAGCCCCTGTGACGCCACACAAAGCCAGCCAATCACTTGCATGCCCTTCTCAAAAATGGTGGTGACCGATGCCTATGTCATCGCGTTGCCCACAGTGTGCGTCCTCCATCATTGGCTGAAAAAGGGCGCTGGAAGCATCTTTTGAAACGCGACTTTGGCGCTCTGGTCGCCGACCTCGTGGCCGACCTCACGCTATGGTCGGTTTTCATTTCATGAAACCCGACTTCAGCGAAAGTCAGCGACATTTGAATATGACCGATCCGTTTCACTTAACTCTACTCATGGCCATTGCGGATGCCGGATGTATGTTTGTAGCAGTGGACATTGGGGCATTTGGCCGTGGGAATGACTCCCAGGCTTTTAAAAACTCGGACATGGGCCGGAGGTTTTATGGCAACCAATTTAATTTCCCCATGCCACGGCCTCTTCCCCACACTGAAAGCTCCGCCAATGCCCTTTGTAATGGTTGGGGATGAGGCTTTTCAAATGTGCGCAAACCTACTAAAACCCTACTCCAGCCGTGACTTGGACCACACAAAAAAAATCTTTAATTACAGGCTGACCAGGGCCAAAAGAACTGTAGAGTGTGCTTTTGGGATTCTTGTCTCCAGATGGTGAATTCTCATCACAGCCATTAATCTTAAACTTGAAACAGTGGATGAGGTGGTGAAGGCATGTGTGGTTCTACATAATTTTGTGATAGCTAAAGAGCACCCGACCTTTGAACTCGATGATGCTGCTCCTAACCCATTGCCTGAATTCACTCAGCACCCTCTTAGGTCATCCGTTGAAGTTGGCCAAATGAGGGACCAATTTGCGGCCTACTTTATCTCTGATGTAGGACGGGTGGACTGGCAAGATCAAATGGTGTAAAAATGTTTTCTTGTGTGTATGTTAATAAAAAAAAAACTATTTTGATACCTGTACCAAGTGCACTATGTCTTTTTACACTCCAATACAATAATCAACTGCCCAGGTATACCTGTGAATTCATGATGTGGTGTTTTGTGCATCATGAATTTAATATCACTCCAGAATAGGTGACTATACATACACACAATTTGTTTGACCTTTATCAACTCTACAGTTTGTGTTCATTTTGCAGCGACGATGAATAATGCAAATAATATTTGTGTCACATGACCTGAAGTTGTGCATTGGGGATGCACTATCAGCCATCATTCGGTATTACAACGGACCATGTGACTATAAATATTATTTGTAGGATCACCACTGTGTCTTGAGTTTGAACTGATACTGTAAAGATAATAAAGTTTATACAACTTCTACAATCCCCATGCCTAGTGTCATGCTGAATTGAGTACACCCAAAATATCGCATTCTGAATTCATAATGTTCTCACACCTGGGCAGATAAATACACATACGATTTAAACTGCAGCATTGCTACAGTCTGCATGAAATATATTGGTACTGAAGCAACGCTGCAGGTTAAACATCATATATGTATTCACCTGCCCAGGTTTGATAAATAGTTATGATACTAGGCCTGGGTATTGGCTATATGATGTGTATTTTAACCATCAGTTTATTCAACACACACTTAATAGAGGATGTGGCTAATTACAAGGTATATATAGAGGATGTGGTTAATTACAAGGTATATCTATAATCCCCTTGGCCTAGTATCACAATAAGTGAAATGAGGATGGTAAAAACAGACCATCCTCAAATCACTTTTTATGACACCTTGTAAAGTGTAAGGCGCACTGTGTGTACGGTGCACTGTGTGTAGGCGGCAAAACAAATATTATTCAAACTTTATTATGGTAAACCAGAAATTTTAATTTATTTTTAACCCAAAAAATTATTAAAAACTTTATTTTTTTCTGCATTTGGTGGAAGATGGTTGCAAGTTGGGGGTGTGCAGTGACGAGGAACAGCTTATAGTGGATGAAGGTGTTCTAGGGGAACGGGCAACAAAACTTGTGCGGGAAGGGAAGTCAGTGATGGGAATGGAGCTAGACACACTAGGAGGAGAGGACAGAGGTACAGCGAAAGTGTTCCTAACTTTTTTGTGTCTCCTTAAACTGTCCTGCCTGGACCTCCTTGTGCCCAATGCCCACCTTGATTGTTGGCCCCAACTGGAACTTGGGGCAAATAAGGAATGTGGGTTCAACGTCTGCTGCTGTGGCTGCTGTGCATGCTGCTGCTGTGGCTGCTGCTGCTGTGGCTGCTGCTGATGCTCTGTGGTGGCGGTGGCAGTGCTCATCCTTGCAGGAGGACTGGTGGCGGCAGTGATGGTCCATGTTTGCGGAGTGGGGGCGGCAGGGTGTCATGATCCAGGTTGGATCTGACAGAGTAAATGCACAAAGTAACTTTTTTTTCCCTTGGCTGTGTGCCAAGGGTGGTTTTGACCCGGTGGCCATTAGGGTCATTGCACTGTGGTGATTTCAGTTGTAGTTTTCCCCCCGGTGGCCATTAGGGTCATTGCACTTTGGTTACCTTACATTAGTTTGTGCACGTAATTAGGTAACAGGTGTGATAGCTCTATAAGAGAGTATCAGGTGTGTTAATCACTGTTGGTGATAAGGTCTTCATTTGCAAGCAAGCCTGGGTGAAGGATGGAGCTAGTGGAGAGTCACGGGCAGCTCAGGGAGAGTCTTAGAGTGGATTGATGGAGTCAGCGATGGTGTCAGCAAGGAGTGCCTGCATGGCTTGGTGGAGTGGCAGTTGCGGTGTAGAACTGCACTCATGGTGCTGGACTTGGTTGCTGAGAGCTGGACTCAAGCATGCTGGACTTTTTGGAAGAAAAGCTGGACTCATTTGCGAGACTCCGCTTCTGGACAGCTGCATGGAGGTGGTGGACTCTGGTTGCTCCAAGGCTGCACTATGGTGTTGGACCCGGTTGGAGGAAAAGATGCACGCAAGTGATGGGCTCTGTTGCTAGGAGCATAAGCAACAGAGCAAAGCTAAATGGTGTTCCCCTGTATTGTCATTTTTCCTTATGTGTGTTTAGTGCAGTGGTGGGATTAGTTTCCGCACCGACCAATTCCCTAGTGAGGGTTTAGGTGCAGGGCGAGCTAGGGATATCAGGTATCCATATCGGCACCCGGTGCGGAACCGGCCTAGGGAACGTTAGGAGTGTAGAGGCACTGACTCAGATGAGTGCAGGAGGTCTCCACGTCCCCGTTTCCCTATCGCAGGGCCACCATTGTTATTGTTACCCAGGTTTCCCTTATTGTTTACAGGAGGCAGGGTTTCCAGATTTACTTGTTACGTGTATTACCTAAATTCGCCTGTTGGAGGTGGCGTATCCAGCTGCACGTCTTATTATTTAAATTCACCCCACTGGAGGCGGTGTATCCAGGGTCATGCGTGTCATCTAAATCCGGCCTGCTGGGGGCGCTGTGTCCAGCCGCGCGTGACCGTGACACAGGGCTAGTACATGTTAGAGTGTTGGCGGCAGGGCTGTTCCACGTTTGAGGAGTGGTCACGGTGGCTGTGCTCCAAGCATGCGTGGGGGTGGCGGTGGTACTCCAGACAGGAGCAGCACTTGCCATGGTGGTGTCGGTGAAGTGACCAGCAGCACTCAGACTTGTAGTGGTGTAATGGTGGCTGGCTTGGCTTTGAAGAGAGGTGTCCGTGCAGTGGTATACAGCACAAGTCGGTTGTGAGGTGAAGCGAGTCAATGGTGGCACAGTTGGAAATGACACTACTGACGGCTGCCCGTACCGATTCTGCTGCATACCTGCAAGAAAGCATTGTTGCAGGCCTGCAACGCACTCAGCTGTTGCTCAGGACTAAGGTGTTCCGCCATGCCCTTTTCAATTTTACTAAAAAAATGGTGCACTGGTCTGTTGAGGTCGGCCTCCAGACGGTCAAGGCGCTGTTCGACGGAGTGAAAGCGGTGTTCCATGTGGTTAAAACCACGTTCCATGAGTGAAAAACCGCTTTCCACTCTGTCTGACAGCGACTTGAGGCTGGCATTAAAGGCCTCGCTCAAGTGCATAAATTCGGGCAAGACATTCCTGTCCAAGGCCCTCTGCTGCTGGCGGGTAGTGCCCGCATAACCAGTGGCAGAGACCTGGGACAGGGAAACACCTGATTGATCAGCTTCCTGGTCAGCAGCTGTCCGTGTTGCTGACGTGCAAGGTGCTTCCTGGCTGTTGGATGGCTGAGACGAGTCCGAGGTCGTCCGATGAAGGACCACTCCAGGGACAGGTTGCAGGGTGCTGCTTCAGGTGCTGTGGAAGAAAGGAAAAACTTTACTATCATGCATTTACAAGAAGCATTAGCTGTGGAATAGAAAAGCACAGATTAATAAAAATGAAAAACAAAAAATTATAATGCTTACGCTCTGGTGGCAAGGACCAGTCTTAGGAACTGCAAATCTCAATAGTACTGGTATTTTGTTCTGGTCCTTGCTGCTGAAGCACTGCAAACTTGCCCCTCAGAACGAACATCAGTGTTGAAGCGGTCCTTGATCGAGCGCCAACGTGTTCGGACTTTGTTCACTGTTGGAAAAACAAACAAAAAACATTTAACAATTGTGTCACTAAACACAACAGTACCATCACGAACAAGAGTCAATGCGGCACATTACAGCAATACAATACCCAAAGCAGTCACTGTTGAGCCAGATAACACTGTTGGGTTTCCTGCTAGACTATATCTAGCAGGAAACCCAACAGTGCCATCAAGAACAAGAGTCAATGCGGAACAATATAGTGATCCAATACCCAAAGCAGTCACTGTTGAGCCAAATGACACTGTTGGGTTTCCAGCTAGAATATATCTAGCAGGAAACCCAACAGTGCCATCACGAACAAGAGTCAATGCGGCACAATACAGCGATCCAATACCCAAAGCATCAAGCAAGCAGAAATTGGCTGTCAGCACTTCCAGGATCAAGGGATGCACGCTCTAAGTCCAGGGACCCAGTTGGACATCAACAGTCACAAACAATGAAGAGCAGCATCCAATCCGGGTGAAAAAACATATGAAATTTATTGCGTTTCGACCATCACATGTTTGAAAAAGACCATGTGATGGTCGAAACGTTGTATGTTCTCATGGCGCAATAAATTTCATATGTTTTTTCACCCGGATTGGATGCTGCCAATACCCAAAGCAGTCACTGTTGAGCCAGATGGCACTGTTGGGTTTCCTGCTAGAATATATCTAGCAGGAAACCCAACCGTACCATCAAGGACAATAGTCACTGCGGCATCACAGAGCAAGGAAATACTTAAGAAACTCCTTTTTGGAGGTTGCAGGGGCGCTGTCCCAGCCATCATCAACGTTGTGGCCACCTCATTCCATAGCCGCCGGGTCACCACATGGTCCTTGTACAGCCGGTCATGGCTGTCCCACAACGGGGCACACTCCTGGACCAGGCAGATAAGGTGCTCATTTTCCAGGTAGACGTATTCATCCCGTTGTGGAACCTAGACAAAAAACATTCATTTGAATCTTCGAATTTTGTGTGAATAAAAAGTTAAAAAAAGATACTGAAAAGAGGAAAGATAGAAGATGAAAAATGGTGAATATTCAGATTCAGAAGACATACTGCATGTAAAAATAATGCAAAGCATTAGTACATAATACAATTTAAAAGAACAGGCATACATTAGATGTAATAATACTCACATTCTTGCCGCTGAAGCTGGAATTGAAAATGGTCTCTTCTTTTGCAGTCTGTCTGCTCTCCAGGCTGTCTGTCGAGTTGTGGTACAGTGCTTGCAGACACCAATTTTTATATAGACTCATGATGATTGTGTAGGGGGTGGTTTCAACATGTGTCTAGACATTGCTGACTCAAAGATCGCATGCGCAAAGAAACGCATACGTGCGCATTTCCATGCGCACGTATGCGCACCCATAGACTTTAATGTTAATACGTGCGCATGCGTTTTTTAAAGTGGTTGGGAGGACCAAAAAATGCAACATGTAGCGTCTGGAAAGTATGGGCGCACACCTGAAAAAAATGCAGCGCACGAAAAACGCTTGAAAACGCTAGACCATGCGCACCCATGTTAAAGATAGGGGGAAAAACGCATGCGCATGTATGCGCAAAAATGCAGCACAAATAAACGCAAGTGTGAAACCAGCCTTACACGTAAAACTTACCCGTTTTACTATGAAAGGATGCAGGGCACGACTTGACCCAAACGCACCCTTACATACCTCCGTTGTCCATCTTGAGGTTGCCACAGGCCATTTAGACGGAATCACACGGTAGAGTATTTGCGGCAATCCACTGCCCCGATTATTAGGCTCACACTGTCCTTAGCAGCCTCCTAGGCCTGCCACTTCATTCACTACTGTCCACACTCTAACTTCCCTGTCACTTCCTGGACCTGCTACTGTCAGTTCCCCCTCCCAAACTGGGCCGGCCACTACAGTTATCCCTGTCCGGGCTAACTGTAGCCCCTGAGGATATCATACCTTTATCACATACATGAGTATAAAATACATTTAACCCTTGAGTAGCAGGGAGAACTACATCAGCTCCCACCACCATTACATTCTCCCACACTTTAATCATGGTCGTCCCTGACCTTATCAAACCTTAAAAGAAAATTTAGTAGAGATAAGGCATTATAAACTCCATTAAACTTTATAAAACATCAGACTGTAGGCTGATCCCGACATCTTTATCTTGGATCTGGCCCTTCTCTGGGCCCTGGAACAGCAAATGTGACAGTCCATATTATTATTATTGCTTATTATTATAGCGCCATTTATTCCATGGCGCTTTACATGTGAGGAGGGGTATATATAATAAATACAAGTACAGTAATCTTAATACAAGTCACGACTGGTACAGAATGAGAGAGGACCCTGTCCATGAGGGCTCACAATCTACATATCATATCCATAAAACCTTTTCAATAATACTGGTCCTTCTCGTTAAGGACTCTGGAAACAGAGAGTCTATTTCTATTTTTAGCAAATAGGGCCCATAGGACAAAACAGCAGTAGTTTTCCATTGCGACACAGTCCAGAACCATACAGTCCCTGTTGGGGAGGATCTCGACAACCCGCTTGAGAGCACCAGTATCCGCTATTCCAGCAGAAAAAGGCGTAACAAAAAAACAAACAAAAACAACTTAAACAGTTTCAGGCCTCTTATGGCCCCTAGGGGAAGGAACAGTCCCTCGGATCTTCTTTTCAAGGCACATCAAGTCGCCCTGAACAGTCCTTGCTCAGGATGGGGCAGTCCGCCCCCAGAAGAAACAAATCATCTTTATTAACCGTCCTGGAGCAGCTTCCTTGAAACTTTTCACTCGGGTGTTGAGCCCTGAATTTCCTCAACTTGCTTGAGCCTTTGTCCTCTCCTCCATGAAGGCAGCCTAAGCAGTGGGAGATGGTGGGCATCTCCATCTACAGGGTTGGTCTGGGAACCTTTTTCGGATCAGGATCCTCCTCTGTGACGGTCATGCTGCCACTAGAGTAGGGCCATAGCTTTTCACCTGAAATTTCTGGACCAACTGCAGCCTTGGAATCTTCCCCAGCTCTGGGCCTGGTAAGCAAAACCTACAAAAAACAAAATGAGAAAAACCCTGCTGTAATTACATAAATAAAAAGCAAAAGTGTATTTAAGTAATACAGAGTTCTTAGTACTACTGTATTTGATCAAATATAGCATAAAAGTCGTCCCACCATCGACAAGGTGACTCTATGGTCGGGGCGGTCCTACACCAGTGGACACCAGTCAGGGTTGCCCACAACTGCGAAATTGTTTATAATGTCCCACTCTACCCCCCCTCCACTTACAGTTGTGCTCAAAAGTTTACATACTCCGGCAGAATTTTAGTTTTCTTGGCCTTTTTTCAGAGAATATGAATGATAACTCCACTCATGGTTAGTTGCTGGGTGAAGCCACTTATTGTTCAACTACTGTGTTTTCTCTTTTTGAATCATACAACCCAAAACATTCATATGACCCTGATCAAAAGTTCACATACCCCATTTCTATTGTCCCCTCTAACATCAATGATAGCTTGAAATCTTTTGTAGGAATTGTAGATGAGGTTCTTTATTTTCTCAGATGGTAAAGCTGCCCACTCTTCTTGGCAAAAAGCCTCCAGTTCCTGTAAATTCCTGGGCTGTCTAGCATGAACTGCGCACTTGAGATCTCCCTAGAGTGGCTCAATGATATTGAAGCCAGGAGTCTTTGTTCTGCTGTAGCCAATGACAGGTTGACTTGACCTTGTGTTTTGGATTGTTGTCATGTTGGAAGTTTCCAAGTATGTTCCATGCACAGCTTTCGAGCTGATGATTGCAAATTTGCCTCAGGTATTTGCTGATAACGTGCTGCATTCATCTTTCCTTCAACTTTGACCAAGTTTCATGTGCCTTGTTCACCTCTCTCTAAATGTAACGTTTATAGTTGTGGCCAAAAAGTTCAATTTTGGTCTCATCACTCCAAATTACCTTGTTCCAGAAGTTTTGATGCTTGTCTCTGTGCTGTTTTGTGTATTGCAGGCGAGATACTTTGTGACATTTGAGCAGTAATGGCTTTCTTCTGGCGAATCGACCATGCAGCCCGTTTTTCTTCAAGTGCCTCCTTATTGTGCATCTTGAAGCAGTCACACCGCTAGTTTTCAGCGAGTCCAGTATTTCGGCTGATGTTATTTGTGGGTGATCTGCATGGAGGAATGGGCCAACATACCACCAACAGTGTGTGCCAAGCTTGTGAACACTTACAGAAAACGTTTGACCTCTGTCATTGCCAACAAAGGATACAGTGGGGCAAAAAAGTATTTAGTCAGTCAGCAATAGTGCAAGTTCCACCACTTAAAAAGATGAGAGGCGTCTGTAATTTACATCATAGGTAGACCTCAACTATGGGAGACAAACTGAGAAAAAAAAATCCAGAAAATCACATTGTCTGTTTTTTTTTCATTTTATTTGCATATTATGGTGGAAAATAAGTATTTGGTCAGAAACAAGCAATCAAGATTTCTGGGTCTCACAGACCTGTAACTTCTTCTTTAAGAGTCTCCTCTTTCCTCCACTCATTACCTGTAGTAATGGCACCTGTTTAAACTTGTTATCAGTATAAAAAGACACCTGTGCACACCCTCAAACAGTCTGACTCCAAACTCCACTATGGTGAAGACCAAAGAGCTGTCAAAGGACACCAGAAACAAAATTGTAGCCCTGCACCAGGCTGGGAAGACTGAATCTGCAATAGCCAACCAGCTTGGAGTGAAGAAATCAACTGTGGGAGCAATAATTAGAAAATGGAAGACATACAAGACCACTGATAATCTCCCTCGATCTGGTGCTCCACGCAAAATCCCACCCCGTGGGGTCAGAATGATCACAAGAACGGTGAGCAAAAATCCCAGAACCACGCGGGGGGACCTAGTGAATGAACTGCAGAGAGCTGGGACCAATGTAACAAGGCCTACCATAAGTAACACACTACGCCACCATGGACTCAGATCCTGCAGTGCCAGACGTGTCCCACTGCTTAAGCCTGTACATGTCCGGGCCTGTCTGAAGTTTGCTAGAGAGCATTTGGATGATCCAGAGGAGTTTTGGGAGAATGTCCTATGGTCTGATGAAACCAAACTGGAACTGTTTGGTAGAAACACAACTTTTCGTGTTTGGAGGAAAAAGAATACTGAGTTGCATCCATCAAACACCATACCTACTGTAAAGCAGGTTGGTGGAAACATCATGCTTTGGGGCTGTTTCTCTGCAAAGGGGCCAGGACGACTGATCCGGGTACATGAAAGAATGAATGGGGCCATGTATCGTGAGATTTTGAGTGCAAACCTCCTTCCATCAGCAAGGGCATTGAATATGAAACGTGGCTGGGTCTTTCAACATGACAATGATCCAAAGCACACCGCCAGGGCAACGAAGGAGTGGCTTCGTAAGAAGCATTTCAAGGTCCTGGAGTGGCCTAGCCAGTCTCCAGATCTCAACCCTATAGAAAACCTTTGGAGGGAGTTGAAAGTTCGTGTTGCCAAGCGAAAAGCCAAAAACATCACTGCTCTAGAGGGGATCTGCATGGAGGAATGGGCCAACATACCAACAACAGTGTGTGGCAACCTTGTGAAGACTTACAGAAAACGTTTGACCTCTGTCATTGCCAACAAAGGATATATCACAAAGTATTGAGATGAAATTTTGTTTCTGACCAAATACTTATTTTCCACCATAATATGCAAATAAAATGAAAAAAAAAACAGACAATGTGATTTTCTGGATTTTTTTTTCTCAGTTTGTCTCCCATAGTTGAGGTCTACCTATGATGTAAATTACAGACGCCTCTCATCTTTTTAAGTGGTGGAACTTGCACTATTGCTGACTGACTAAATACTTTTTTGCCCCACTGTATATAACAAAATATTGAGATGAATTTTTGTTAGTGACCAAATACTTATTTTCCACCATAATTTGCAAAATAAATTTTGCCAAATCAGACATGGTGATTTTCTGGATTTGTTTTCTCATTTTGACTCTCAGGCCGGAGTCACACTGGCGAGGAATACGGGTGAGTGTGAGGCGCAAAAAGCACGCATTAGACACGGACAAATGATTTTCTATGGGGTCACTCGCACCAGGCGTATATTTCTCATCCGTATCCTACACTCCATGCCAATCGCAGCATGCTGCGATTGTCAGCGTACTACGCCCGTAGTACGCCAATGCAAGTCAATGGGTGCGCAAAAAATACGGATTACACACGGAACACGTGTGACCTGCGAGCAATACGCAGGTCTTTTGGCTGGTGACAGGAAATGGGCCAATCCATCATCAGGAAGCCTAGACATGCAAATGAGCTCAAAAACCGCTCCAGACATCCAGAATGTATGCCTCCACGGAGTACAGCAGCAGCATGGCGTCCACATACATTAATGTTGAGATGCTAATTGTGCTGGTGCAGGAGCGTCCCGAAATATGGGACCCACGCGTTGCAAATTATGCGAACCGGACAAGAAAGGAGGCGTCATGGAGGCGCATCTGTCGCCAGATGTACCATGACTTTGGTGACAGACCACGTGATGAGCAGCATAAAATTCGTAAGTGCAACCATAAAAACATCATTAACCTTAGCGCGCGCTAAAAAATGATTCTACAATCAGCACCCCCCTTCCTGTGCATGTACTTTTATTAGCCTCATGAGGCCGTTACATTTGGATGTGACACGTGGCTTCACACAGCCATAATAAGGGGTTAGGCCACAAGCTCCTCATCCTCCTAGCCAATAAAATTAGTTTAAGTGTAGCTAATGAAACCCTGTGTATCGGCCCAATTACATACGCCACCATGGGTAGAACGCACACCCCAGAAGGCCCCATGCCTAGACTACTGTTAGAAAATGTGACCTCTCAAATATGTGATTTTGACAATCTTTCCTGTCACATTGCAGTGGAAGATGTGATGAAACGCTGGCGAAGCATCTGGGACCAGTTCCGCCGGGAACGCCAGCAGCGGTCCAGGAGTGGGGATGCTGGACATGTGAAAAGAAAATACATATACTATGACCGGCTGAACTTCCTCGCCCCAATTCTGGATCTGAGACCGTAAGTACATACCTCACACCACATTACACAAATACATTACACAAATACTTTACAGGTCCAAAAATATTGATGTATTTTTGCCTCTGTTCTATTTCATAACAGAACTCAATCCAACCTTACGGATCGAGGAACGGCCTCAGAGGCAGAGCCCATTATAGATCCTGTAGGGGATGAGGTGGCTGGCCCATCTTCTCCCCCTAAAAGAAGGATGGCTGAAGATGAGGCATCACAAGACCACACAATGGCTGGCCTACACACAACACCACCAGGACGGTCTGCTGCTGCCACCTCACCCATCCTGGAAGAGCCGGGAAACTTGAGCAGCAGCCCAACTGCCCAGATCAGGTCCTCCCCACAGGCTGCTCTAGCATCACGGCGAACAAGAAGAAGGCGCCAGGTCATTATTCAAGAGAGCAGGACCAATGTGGACACAGGGCTGCTCAATTATTTGTCCAGAGTAATTACAGATGATGGGGAGGAGGCCTATGCACGTAGCCTCACCCTTTATCTCCGTGCCCTTACCCGTGAGGTCAGGCTCCGTATTAGGGGATGTATTCAGATCCTGCTTGATGCAAGCACCCCCCCCAATACCCCATATGAAGTTTTTGAATTTCTGGAGAGGTGGCAGCTCTCACCACGAAATTTAATGCGCATGAGACCATCCACACAGATGCTTGCTCAAGCAGGGTCTGAACAGCCCCTAATACGTGGGTCAACACCTCAACCCCTTCCTCCCCCTACCCAACCGTCTATTCCGCAGCCCCAAATGTCTTCCTCAAGCCAACCCCACCAATATGGCCACTTGTACCCACCCAGTGTTGGAGGCTGGTCCCAACATGGTTGGGGACGATCTGACTATCTTGGTGGGTATGAGCCACGGGCCTACCAGAGCCAACAAGAAGCCCCTCACCATCATCATTACTCTGGCCAGTATCCCCAACAGTCCCAGGAGGCTGGACAATTCCAGCATCATGGGCAACAGTATGGCCCCACACAGGGCGATGTTGGCCACAATGTCCAGTAGCACCCACAGGCTGTTCTTCCACGTTCCCCTTCCCCAACATATGAGGATTTATGATTCTGATGGGTGGAGATGTCCAGTGAGATGTAACTGGTGCTCCTAATATAAATGAAAAAACAGGTGTTCTCCTTCACCAACATTTAGAACATAATTTAACATTCACATTTTTAAACTATGTTTTCCAAACATATGAAACAATCCATCATGACAGGCAACGCTACCTCACGCCTTTCAGACAGATATTACATGTGTGTAGAAAAGAGAATATTTAAATGCGCTATACTGTAAAATGAAAGGATGAAAATACACTACTCACTTGCTAACGCATAGGAAAGGCGTGCTCGCCTTAGTTAAGTAGTCACCTTTTTTGTTAGCAATCTGTAGTAAAAAAAATTCTAGGCGACCAGCATTCAGAATATCACGCTCTCTCTATGTCTTAACAAGTGAGTTTTGTATTTTCATCCTTTCCAGTATAGCATGCTTAAATATTGTCTGTTCTACAGACAGGTAATATCTGTGTGAAAGCTGTGAGGTAGCCTTGCCTGTCATGGTGGAATCTTTCTATGATTGGATAACATTATGAGGAAATGTGAGTGTTATCTTGTTGCCTTTATTTTGGTGATGGAGCTCACCTTTTGTTGGCAAATCTAGGTTAATCTAGTCATGCAGCAATGTTGTTATTGCCTAATGTTTGTTGCTGTTTTGTTATGTAATGTTAATTTTACAACAAGTTAAAGAAGGCACAAAGGGTCATTTTGGCCATTGCCAAATTTGTCTTATGGCAATAATATGTTTGCCTTTAAGCAAAAAAAAAAAAGGCAAAACTAAAAATTTGTCTACTCTAGTTAACGTCTCTGTGTGATTTTTCACAATCCCTCACAACATACTAACAGACAGTTGCTGACAACTTTATCTTCCAAAAGGTAAGGGAGAAAACAAGGGGAACTGCTACCTTGGATCTAATCCTTATAAACAGGGAGGAAATGGTTGAGGAGGTAAAAGTGGCTGGGACCCTAGGAGGTAGCGACCATGCTATTTTAGAATTTTGGATTACTAGAGGTGGAAGACCTGTGAAGACTCAGACGTCAAGGTTAGATTTCAGAAAGGCAGATTTTAAGGGATTCAGAAAGAGAATTGGAGGGATCCAATGGCTGGATATCCTTAAAGACAAAAATGTCCAGGAAGGATGGGAAATCTTGAAAAATGAAATTCTCAAAGCACAGTTGTTAACAATTCCGAAAAGAGGGAAGAATAGGAAGCATTTAAGGAAACCAGGATGGATGAACACAGAACTTAAGCACATGCTAAAAAGGAAGAAAAAAATGTTTATAAAATGGAAAGAGGGAGGCATATCTAAAGAAGAATATAATGCTGTCTGCAGAACCTGCAGGGCACAAATCAGATTATCTAAAGCTGAAAATGAACTGAGGCTTGCAAGAGATGTCAAAAGCAATAATAACGGATTTTGGGGATATGTCAAAAGTAAAAGAAAAGTCAAAGATGCTATAGGATTTTTACAGGATGAAAATGATGAAATGGTAAGACAGGATGTTGAGAAGGCTGAACTTTTAAATTCCTATTTTGCATCTGTTTTCTCTCAGAAAGGAAATGCAACATCAACTGTTATTCACTGTCCTATTAAGGGAATAGAAGAATCCAGGATATCTATAAACAGAAAGATAGTGAGGAAACACTTAGCTAACCTAAATGAATTCAAGTCTCCAGGTCCAGATGAATTACACCCCAGAGTACTGAAGGAGATAGCAGAAGAAATTTTTGAACCCCTCTCCATAATCTTTGAAAATTCTTGGAGAACAGGAGAAGTGCCAGAAGACTGGAGAAGAGCAAATGTTGTTCCTATCTTCAAAAAGGGGAAGAAGGTGGACCCAGGCAACTATAGGCCGGTGAGTCTGACTTCTATACCAGGAAAGATCTTTGAACAAATTATTAAACAACATGTATGTCAATACCTGGATAAGAATGAAGTGATTAAACAGAGTCAGCATGGGTTTCTAACTAATAAGTCATGTCAGACTAACTTAATTTCCTTCTATGACGGTATCACTGATTGGGTGGATCAAGGAAATGCTGTAGATATAGTATATCTTGACTTCAGCAAAGCATTTGACAAAGTCTCTCATACAATTCTTATTGAAAAAATGACTAAGTATGGAATGGACAAGGCAACTGTTAGGTGGATTCATAACTGGCTTAGTGATCGGACCCAAAGAGTGGTCGTAAATGGCTGCACATCCAGTTGGAAGAATGTCTCAAGTGGGATACCACAGGGCTCTGTCCTGGGCCCTGTATTGTTCAACATCTTTATCAACGATTTAGATGAAGGAATTGAGGGTAAACTGATTAAATTTGCTGATGACACAAAGCTTGGAGGGATAGCTAATACTAGAGAAGAGAGAGAGAGGATTCAAAAAGATTTAAATAAACTGGAGAAGTGGGCAGCAACTAACAGAATGGTTTTTAACAGGGAGAAATGCAAAGTACTACATCTGGGCAATAAAAATGAAAAAAGCATATATAGAATGGGAGGAATAGGGCTAAGTGACAGCACATGTGAAAAAGACTTGGGTATACTAATAGATCACAGACTGAATATGAGTCAACAGTGTGATGCCGCAGCAAAAAAGGCAAATGCAATTCTAGGATGTATTAACAGAAGCATACAGTCTAGATCACGTGAAGTCATTATTTCCCCCTACTCCTCTTTGGTCAGACCTCATCTGGAATATTGTGTCCAGTTTTGGGCACCACATTTTAAAAAAGACATCAACAAACTGGAGCAAGTTAAGAAAAGAGCGACCAGAATGGTGACCAGTCTGCAAACCCTGTCTTATGAGGAAAGGTTGCAGGATTTGGGAATGTTTAGTTTGCAAAAGAGAAGACTGAGAGGAGACTTAATAGCTGTCTACAAATATCTAAAGGGCTGTCACATTGTAGAAGGATCAACTTTATTCTCATTTGCACAAGGAAAGACTAGAAGCAATGGGATGAAACTGAATGGGAAGAGACACAGATTAGATATTAGAAAAAACTTTTTGACAGTTAGAGTGATCAATGAGTGGAACAGGCTGCCACGAGAAGTGGTGAGTTCTCCTTCAATGGAAGTCTTCAAACAGAGGCTGGACAGACATCTGACTGGGATGATTTAGCGAATCCTGCTTTGAGCAGGGGGTTGGACCAGATGGCCCAGGAGGTCCCTTCCAACTCTACGATTCTATGATTCTATGATTCTATGATTCTATGACACCAACCAATGCAATGAAACACTCATAGAATCATAAAGGCTTGAGTAACATATATTTAGACACACTTAAAGCAACAAATTATAACATAGACACAGCATGCTCTTGCCAAGAAGTTGCCCCCTCAGGTGAGATAAAGTAATTAGTGAAAATATCACGCACTTTTAGGCCAGAGAGCGGTCTACGTTGAGGGTTCATAGGTGGTCTCACCCTGCGCACATTGTCCGGCCTACGCACACCATCAGAGGAGGAACAATCATGTATCCTGGTGAAGTTATGCAGAACAACACAGGCTTTCACAACTTCATTCACATTTTGCTCACTCAACTGAATGGCAGACTGGAGTACCCGCCATTTGGCACAAAGAATCCCAAAGGAACACTCCACCAGTCGCCTAGCATGTGATAGGCGCAAGTTAAAAATTCTGCGCCTGTGGTAAAGGTTGCGCCGGGGATATGGCCTCATGACATTGTGCGATAACTGAAAGGCCTCATCTGCCACAAGGACATAAGGGACTGATTGTTCGGGGGAGCCTGGTAGCTGGCGTGGTGGTAGATCCAACTGGTTGGTGCGTAGCCGCCGAGCCATTATGGAAGTATTGAAGACTCTAGAGTCTCCCGTCCTTCCATAGGCCCCAATGTCAACAATTATAAACTCATATTGAGGGTCTACCAGAGCCAACAATACAACAGAAAAGTATTGTTTATAATTGAAGAATTGGGAGCCTGAGTTCGGCGGCTTACGCACCCTGATATGTTTGCCATCCAGGGCCCCAATACAATTTGGAAACTGGCAGTCTTCCTCAAAGTCCCTTGATATCCTTAACCAGTCTTCCATCCTGGGCTCGGGCATGACCACTGAATGGAGTCTTGTCCAGATTTGTGCACATGTAGACCTCACTATGCCTGAAATGGTTGACTTTCCAATGAGAAACTCTTGGTGGAGGGCGGCATAAGACAGGCCAGTGGACAGGAAGCTGTAGAACAACAGAAATAGTAAAGTTTAGAATGGCTAAAGTAAAAAAAAAATCAGTTACATGCCGACCAAACTTGTTAGGAAATGAGAGAGAAGAACACACACATATTTGGTGGCACAATGACTAAGTGATATGCAGGACATATTAGATTTAACATTCTGCTGTGTCAGGTGAAACATTTGGAGTAAGATGAGGGCATTAAACTTTGTCCAAGAAGGCCAAAAAACATAATTTAGCACACACATTAGGAACATAGAGAATGTGGTTGTGTAGTACATACCGTATTGTGAGTAGAAGTCGCTCCTCTGCAGATATGGCTTTGCGCATCCTTGTGTCCTGAAAGGTTATCCCAGGGCGCACTGTCTCCAAGAGTCGATCAAATGTGGAAATGCTCATGCGACAGTACTGGTAAAATCTATCCGGATGCTCCCGCAGAGAAGAATAGAGGCGGTGAAAATGACCTCTTGTGAGTCGTTGCCTCAAAAGTGGATGGACCCACATGCGTCTCCTCCTCCGCGGATCCACTATCACAGGATATGGTTGCCCAAAGCACCGTGACAAAAGCCAGGTAAAGAGAACCTGCTCAGTTGTATTGAATCGCAGACCCTCTGCCATGCTGCACAAAGAACACCAACACACCTTGTGAAAGCAAGGTGACAAATGTACAGAATGTAGGCATCCACCTGTTTCTGAGTGTCTAAATAGGGTGCAGGCTAATGATTTAAATTGTTTGCAGGCCTCAAAACCGTTAAATGTCCATTTTGCAAGGCTGCGAGAAAATCTCGCCATACGGATTGCATATGGATGCCACACGGATTACATACGGATGCACACATGCGCAAAATACGTGACCTCACCTTGCTTACGGATGACCTACGGAGCACTATTTAGTGGTCATTCATCCGTATTACGCAAGTAAACTACGGACCGTATTTTGCGCAGGTTAGTGTGACTCCGGCCTCATAGTAGTGGTCTACCTATGATGTCAATTACAGGCTTCTCTCATCTTTTTAAGTGGGAGAACTTGCACAATTTTTTCCCCACTGTATCAGGGGATAATATCAGGTAGTACATGTCTTAATTACATAGCAGGGGTGGGGGTAGCCCCTCATAGAATATAAAGTAGCCCCCTCATAGAATATAATGCAGCCTTCATATAGTATAATGCAGCCCCCTCATAGAATATAATGTAGCCCCCCTCATAGAATATAATGCAGCCCCCCATAGAATATAATGTAGCCCCCTCATAGGGTATATTGCAGCTCCCACAGAATATAATGTAGCCCCTTCAGAGTATAATACAGCCTCCTCATAGGGTGTAATGCAGCCTCCTCATAGGGTATAATGCAGCCCCCCTCATATAGTATAATGCAGGCCACTCATAGGATATAATACAGCCCCCTCAGAGGGTATAATGCAACCCCCACAGAATATAATGAAGCCCCCTCAGAGTATAATGCAACACCCTCATAATGTATAATTCAGCCCCCCATAGAACATAATGTAGCCCCTTCAGAGTATAATACAGCGCCCTAAAAGGGTATAATGCAACCTCCTCATAGGGTATAATACAGCCCCCCTCATATAGTATAATGCAGCCCACTCACAGGATATAATGCAGCCTCCCCCCACAGAATATAATGTATACCCTCACAATGTATAATGCAGCTCCACATGAAATGTAATGTAGCTGCCCCCCCATAGAATATATAGGGTATAATGCAACCTCCTCATAGGGTGTAATGCAGCCCCCTCAGCATATAATGCAGCCCCCCAACATAATATAATGCAGCCCCCCTCATAGGGTATAATTCAGCTCCCTCATATGGTATAACACAGCCCCCTCATATAGTATAATGCAGCCTACCTCATAGGGTATAATGCAGCCCCCACAGAATATAACGCACCCACCTCATAGGGTATAATGCAGCTCCCCTCATAAGGTATAATGCAGCCTTCCCCACACAGAATATAATGTAGCCCCCTCTGAGTATAATTCAACACCCTCATAAGGTATATTGCAGCCCCCATAGCATATAATGTAGCCCCTTGAGAGTATGATACAGCTCCCTAAAAGGGTATAATGCAACCTCCTCATAGGGTATAATGCAACCCCCTCATATAGTATAATGCAGCCCACTCATAGGATATAATACAGCCCCCTCATAGGGTATAATGCAGCCCCCAAACATATTATAATGCAGCACCCCACAGAATATAATGCAGTCCCCTCATAGGGTATAATACAGCCCCCCTCACAGGGTATAATGCAGCCCCTCCCACAAAATATAATGCAGCCCTTCTCATTGGGTATAATGCAGCTCTCTCATATGGTATAATACAGCCCCCTCAGAGTATAATGCAACACTTTCTTATGGTATAATGCAGCCCCCCATAGAATATAATGTAGCCCCTTCAGAGTATAATACAGCCTCCTCATAGGGTATAATGCAGCCTCCTCATAGGGTATAATGCAGCCCCCCTCATATAGTATAATGCAGCCCACTCATAGGATATAATACAGCCCCCCTCACAGGGTATAATGCAGCTCCCACAGAATATAATGAAGCCCACTCAGAGTATAATGCAACACCCGCATAAGGTATAATTCAGCCCCCCATAGAATATAATGTAGCCCCTTCAGAGTATAATACAGCCCCCTAAAATGGTATAATGCAACCTCCTCATAGGGTATAATGTAGCCCCCCTCATAGTATAATGCAGCCCACTCATAGGTTATAATACCACCCCCTCATAGGGTACAATGCAGCCCCCCTCATTGGGTATAAGGCAGCTCCCTCATATGGTATAATACAGCCCCCTCATATAGTATAATGCAGCCTCCCTCATAGGGTATAATGCAGCCCCCCACAGAATATAAAGCAGACAACCCATAGGGTATAATGCAGCCCCTCCCACAGAATATAATGCATCCCCCCTCATAGGGTATAATGTAGCCCCCTCACATGGTATAATGCAGCCCCCCTCATAGGGTAAAATACATCCCCCCTCATAGGGTATAAAGCAGCCTCCCTCATAGGGTATAATGCAGTCCACACAGAATATAATGCAGCCCCCCTCATAGGGTATAATGCAGCCCCATCATAGGATATAATGCAGCCCCCCTCACAGGATAAAATCCAGCCTTCCCTCCACAGAATATAATGCAGCCCCCTCACAGAATATAATGTAGCCCCTCATAGAGTATAATACAGCCCCATAGAATATTATGTAACCCCCCTTAGAGTATAATGCAACATCCTCATAAGGTATAATGCAGCCCCATAGAATATAATGTAGCCCCTCAGAGCAGAATACAGCCCCCTCATAGGGTATAATACAGCTCCCTCATAGGTTAAAATGCAGCCCCCTTCACATAGTATAATGCAGCCCACTCATAGGGTATAATTCAGCCCCCACAGAATATAATGCAGCCCCCTCATAGGGTATAATGTAGCCCCCTCATAGGGTATAATGCAGCTCCACTCATGGGATATAATGCAGCCCCCCCTCATTAGCTACAATGCAGCCACCTCATAGGGTTTAATGCAGCTCCCTCATAAGACATAATGCAGCCCCCTCATAGGGTATAATGCAGCCCTCCCACAGAATATAATGCAGCCACCCTCATAGAGTATAATACAGCCACCCTCGTAGAGTATAATGCAGCCTCCCCCCACAGAATATAATGTATACCCTCACAGAGTATACTGCAGCTCCACATGGAATATAATGCAGCTGCCCCCCCCATAAAATATAATCTAACCCCGCAGTCCTACAGTCTGATATAAAAAAACAAACAATACTCACCTCTCCTCCTTGTTCCCTGCGCTCTCGGGTCTGCTCTGGTATCAGCAGCTACACTGCCGTCTGCCTGACACGCAGCAGGTATGCAATGAAGTGACGTCATTGTGCACCCACTGTATCATAGTCAGAGGGAAATGATGGGAGAGGGAACGCAATCAGACGCTCTCCCCTCCATAATTGCTTTCAACTGTATCGGCATCTATGATGCCGATACAGTTGAATGCGGCGTGCACTGGCAGGCAGCGCTGGAGCTAGACCACCTGGCGTATGCTGGGGGCCACAGGGGGAGCAGGGGCCCTGGTCTAGCAGCCTTGATAGCAGGCAGTGTTAGCTGCAGACTGCATCTAACGCTGCACGCTATTAAAGTGAGATGAATATTCACTTCCCCCCCCCTCTTTCTTTTTCCTTTTAGGTCTGATATCTACATTTCAGGTACCTCCTTATCTCACTTCCCTTGGTCCCTTTTTCTTCTCTCTCTCTTTTTTTTTTCTGTGTGTTAGGCCATGTGCACACGATGCAGATATCCAGTGGATCCGAAGCGGATTTTACCGCGCAGAAACGCTGCATATCCGCATTGTGATGTACAGTAGCATGTTAGTCAATAGAAAAAAAAAACCGCTGTGCAGACGCTGCGGATTTTTCCGCGCGGTTTTCTTGTGGTTCAAAATATGCAGCATGTCACTTCTTTTGTGCGGTTCTCCACCTGCTCCATTCTCCAAATCCGCAGGGGGAAATCTGCAGGGGAAAACCGCACAAAAACCGCAAGAAAACCGCAAGAAAAAAGGAAGAAATCCGCAGGAAAAATGCAGGTCATTTGACCTGCGGATTTCTTCAATTCTGCGTGGAAAAATCCGCAGGGCAAAATAGTACGTCTGCACTTAGGCTACTTTCACACATCCGTCGGACAGAGTCCGGCGGCGTGCAGCGAAAAGCTGGACTGCCGTATCCGGCCTGAAACGGAGACATCGGAAGCATATGCGGCGCGATTTACGGCGGCTTGGCTTTGAAAAGAAGCCGCCGCAGAACGGGGGAGGAGAGAGAGAGAGAGAGAGACACTATCTCTGGGCATGCGCAGAGGGCAAAAACCTGAATGCGGTGGCCGGATCAAGAAGGAAACTGATCCGGTGGCTGGATTTGATCATTGACTTTCATTTAGCCACTGAGCCGGAAGCGCCGCATCCGCGCATGTCCGTTTTTTTTCGCCAGACAAAAAAAGTTGCAGCTTGCGTTGTGTCCGTCCGCCGGAAACGAATTTTCAGCCGGATCCGGTAAAAACCGGAACAAACGGAGGCAAATGCAGCGCGATCCTGCGCATGTGATAATCAATGAGAAAAAAATCGCATCCGGCAGAAAAAACCACCGGATCCATTTTTTGACACACATGCCAGATCACGCCTGACGGCAAAAACCGGATGTGTGAAAGAGGCCTTAGCCTTATGGTGTGTGCCTCTCGGCTCTCAGCTGATAGCCATTTCTCTTAATTTCTCCCTATTTAAACTCTGGTTATGGGTTTGCCACACACCAGATGCCCTGATCTTCTCCATGGAGCCTGGCCAGTGTTCCTGGTGCTCTCAGTATAGAAGGTATTTATCTTATATCTCCCTTTACTTTTCTTATGTTTGCTGCACTTTTTATGTTTATTAATTGCACTCTATTGTTTGTCTATTTCACCTAGATTGCATTCTCCTTGATTTGCACATTACAGGTATTTTTTTTCTTCATCTATCATCTCTCCCTTATTTTCCTTTTATTCCCCACTCTCCTTTCGCGCGCCCCCCCCCCCCCCCTTTTTTTTTTTTTTTTTTTTTTTTTTTCTTTCACATAACTTTCAGGATACCTGACTATATATTAGGGTATGTGCACACACTGCAGATTCACCTGCGGGTTTTTTCCTGTGGAACCGCAGGTAAAGTGACCTGCGGTTTAACACCTGGACAATGGAATAGGTGGCAAGCTGCAGCAGAAACAATTGACATGCTGCGGAAAAAAAAAAAACGCAGCTTTTCTGCAAGTAAAAAACCGCAGCGTGAGCACTGTGGTTTTTAAAACCCATAGGCTAACATGGTACTGTACCATGTCTGCAGGACTGCTGCAGTTCTGCAGGGCCAAAACCGCAGCGTGTGCACATGGCCTAAGACCAGTGCATAAACTTGTGGCTTCAGTTTAGTGCACTTGTATGTCATATCTTGATATGGATAATGTTTTATATTACTTCTGTTTAATCTTTAGTCTTGGGATTCTGAGTCATGATGAATCCCCACTGTAACATGTTGTATTATATAGAATATATTGTGTCACTAAAATACTGTATATACTTGAGTATAAGCCAAACCCCCCCCCCCCCTAATTTTGCCACAAAAAACTGGGAACTTATTGACTTGTGGAAAATGCAGCAGCTACTGGTAAGTTTCAAAATTAAAAATACCAATAAAAGTAAAATAAATTGAAACATCAGTAGGTTAAATGTTTTTGAATATCCATATTGACTCATGAGCCCCATATAATGATCCATACAGTTCATGATGGGCCCCACATAATGCTGCACAAAGGTTAATACTATATAATTATCTGTAGCGGAAATCCTGCCTCACTGATTGGTCACAGCCTAACGTGTGGATGGTAGCCAGGATCCGGAGGGGACTCCTCTGGGTACCATTAATCTGTAAAAAAATAGAATTAAAATAAAAAATGGTGAGATACTAGCCTTCTGACGGCCCCTGGACTTCCCTTCTCTAACCATGCGCCCGGCATTGTGGTCCCAGTAATGCTTTGCGCCAAAGACTGCTGATTACGTTGCACTCTCTCTTTGGTCCTTTGCGCTAAGCCTTACTGGGACCGGAAGATGCCGGGTCAGGCGTGTGTGTGAGAATCGTGCATGCGCATAGCGCTATCCAGCATCATTTTCCTGAAGACACATTTGTAGTGTCTAAAGGAAAATGGTGCCGGACAGCGTGGCATGTGCATATTCCGGCGCGAGTGCCACACTCCTCCTGGCTCCTCTGGCAGAACAGGACAGTGCTGGACCACAGGAAAGATGGGTGAGTATAAAAATTATTTTTTTTTTTTGTATATGTGCAGTTTCCTAGGGGTGAGGGTGACCATGCATACCAGCAAAGGGGGGGGGGGGGGGGGGGGTGAGAGGACATGCATTCCAGGATAGGGGGATGAGGGGTATCATGCATATCAGGATTGGGGGTGCATTATTAAATCTTCATAAATAAACTACATACATATTCTAGAATACCCGATACTTTAGAATTGGGTCACCATCTAGTGGCCTAATAAGGTGCTCCATAGAATAATATGCCCCATATGCTGCTCCATAAAGGTTATGCCCCCATAAGATGTTCCATAGAATAGGCCCTATATATTGCTGCTGCAAATTAGAGAAGAAAAAAAAAATGCTTGCCTCTCGTCACTGGAGGCCAGGTGCCAGTGTCCTGAGCAGGTGGGGACACTGGCGTGCTATGGGGGACAGGTGCCAGTGTCACCGCTGGCTCAGGACCCTGGCACTGGCGTTATTCACCTGTCCCATTGCTGCACGTCGCTCTGTCTTCCGGGTCCCTCTGTCAGACTGTTCAGGCAGAGGGTGCGCACTGACTACTTCATCACGCCCTTTGACCTGAACATCACAGCCAGGGGATGTGAGGACAGAGCGGCCACAGCGGGGGACAGGTGAATATCGCATAGACTTGGTCACAGCAGCCCCTGTGGTCTCCCATGTAACATAGTAACATAGTAATTAAGGTTGAAGGAAGACTTTGTCCATCTAGTTCAACCCATATCCTATCCTAACTTGCCCTAACATGTTGATCCAGAGGAAGGCAAAAAAACCCCATGTGGCAACAGTAAGCTTCACATTGGGGAAAAAAATTCCTTCCTGACTCCACATACGGCAATCAGACTAGCTCCCTGGATCAACGCAATATTAAGGAGACTAGTGTATATACCCTGTAATATTCTACTTTTCAAGAAAGGCATCCAGTCCCTTCTTAAATTTCAGTAGTGAATCACTCATTACAACATCATATGGCAGAGAGTTCCATAGTCTCACTGCTCTTACAGTAAAGAATCCGCGCCTGTGAGTATGCTTAAACCTTCTTTCCTCCAGACGTAGAGGATGCCCCCTTGTCCCCGTCACAGGTCTAAGAGTAAAAAGATCATTAGAAAGGTCTTTGTATTGTCCCCACATATATTTATACATTGTAACAAGATCACCCCTAAGCCTTCGATTCTCCAAACTAAATAACCCCAAGTGTAATAACCTGTCTTGGTATTGCAGACCCCCTAGTTCCCTAATAACCTTGGTCGCTCTTCTCTGCACCCGCTCCAGTTCAGCTATGTCTTTCTTATACACCGGAGACCAGAACTGTACACAGTATTCTAAGTGTGGTCGCACTAGTGACATATAGAGGTAAAATTATCATAGAATCGTAGAGTTGGAAGGGACCTCCTGGGCCATCTGGTCCAACCCCCTGCTCAAAGCAGGATTCGCTAAATCATCCCAGTCAGATGTCTGTCCAGCCTCTGTTTGAAGACTTCCATTGAAGGAGAACTCACCACTTCTCGTGGCAGCCTGTTCCACTCATTGATCACTCTAACTGTCAAAAAGTTTTTTTCTAATATCTAATCTGTGTCTCCTCCGCTTCAGTTTCATCCCATTGCTTCTAGTCTTTCCTTGTGCAAATGAGAATAAAGTTGATCCTTCTACAATGTGACAGCCCTTTAGATATTTGTAGACAGCTATTAAGTCTCCTCTCAGTCTTCTCTTTTGCAAACTAAACATTCCCAAATCCTGCAACCTTTCCTCATAAGACAGGGTTTGCAGACCGGTCACCATTCTGGTCGCTCTTTTCTGAACTTGCTCCAGTTTGTTGATGTCTTTTTTAAAATGTGGTGCCCAAAACTGGACACAATATTCCAGATGAGGTCTGACCAAAGAGGAGTAGAGGGAAATAATGACTTCACGTGATCTAGACTGTATGCTTCTGTTAATACATCCTAGAATTGCATTTGCCTTTTTTGCTGCTGCATCACACTGTTGACTCATATTCAGTCTGTGATCTATTAGTATACCCAAGTCTTTTTCACATGTGCTGTCACTTAGCCTTATTCCTCCCATTCTGTATATGCTTTTTTTCATTTTTATTGCCCAGATGTAGTACTTTGCATTTCTCCCTGTTAAAAATCATTCTGTTAGTTGCTGCCCACTTCTCCAGTTTATTTAAATCTTTTTGAATCCTCTCTCTCTCTTCTCTTGTATTAGCTATCAGTCCTAGCTTTGTGTCATCAGCAAATTTAATCAGATTACCCTCAATTCCTTCATCTAAATCGTTGATAAAGATGTTGAATAATACAGAGCCCTGTGGTACCCCACTTGAGACATTCTTCCAACTGGATGTGCAGCCATTTACGACCACTCTTTGGGTCCGATCACTAAGCCAGTTATGAATCCACCTAACAGTTGCCTTGTCCATTCCATACTTAGTCATTTTTTCAATAAGGATTGTATGAGATACTTTGTCAAATGCTTTGCTGAAGTCTAGATATACTATATCTACAGCATTTCCTTGATCCACCCAATCAGTGATACCGTCATAGAAGGAAATTAAGTTAGTCTGACATGACTTATTAGTTACAAACCCATGCTGACTCTGTTTAATCACTTCATTCTTATCCAGGTATTGACATACATGTTGTTTAATAATTTGTTCAAAGATCTTTCCTGGTATAGAAGTCAGACTCACCGGCCTATAGTTGCCTGGGTCCACCTTCTTCCCCTTTTTGAAGATAGGAACAACATTTGCTCTTCTCCAGTCTTCTGGCACTTCTCCTGTTCTCCAAGAATTTTCAAAGATTATGGAGAGGGGTTCAAAAATTTCTTCTGCTATCTCCTTCAGTACTCTGGGGTGTAATTCATCTGGTCCTGGAGACTTGAATTCATTTAGGTTAGCTAAGTGTTTCCTTACTATCTTTCTGTTTATAGATATCCTGGATTCTTCTATTCCCTTAATAGGACAGTGAATAACAGTTGATGTTACATTTCCTTTCTGAGAGAAAACAGATGCAAAATAGGAATTTAAAAGTTCAGCCTTCTCAACATCCTGTCTTACCATTTCATCATTTTCATCCTGTAAAAATCCTATAGCATCTTTGACTTTTCTTTTACTTTTGACATATCCCCAAAATCCGTTATTATTGCTTTTGACATCTCTTGCAAGCCTCAATTCATTTTCAGCTTTAGATAATCTGATTTGTGCCCTGCAAGTTCTGCAAACAGCATTATATTCTTCTTTAGATATGCCTCCCTCTTTCCATTTTATAAACATGTTTTTCTTCCTTTTTAGCATGTGCTTAAGTTCTGTGTTCATCCATCCTGGTTTCCTTAAATGCTTCCTATTCTTCCCTCTTTTTGGAATTGTTAACAACTGTGCTTTGAGAATTTCATTTTTCAAGATTTCCCATCCTTCCTGGACATTTTTGTCTTTAAGGATATCCAGCCATTGGATCCCTCCAATTCTCTTTCTGAAACCCTTAAAATCTGCCTTTCTGAAATCTAACCTTGACGTCTGAGTCTTCACAGGTCTTCCGCCTCTAGTTATCCAAAATTCTAAAATAGCATGGTCGCTACCTCCTAGGGTCCCAGCCACTTTTACCTCCTCAACCATTTCCTCCCTGTTTATAAGGATTAGATCCAAGGTAGCAGTTCCCCTTGTTTTCTCCCCTACCTTTTGGAAGATAAAGTTGTCAGCAAGAGAGGATAAGAATTTCCTTGACCTGTTAGTTTTGCCTGAGAGAGATTCCCAACAAATGTCTGGATAGTTGAAATCTCCCATGACAACTATGTCATATTTTTTGGAGAACTTGGCCATTTGATGCATAAAGAGTTCATCCATATCTTCAGCTTGCACAGGCAGCCTGTAGTAAATGCCTACAATGGTGTCCTTTCCATTGTTCTGTCCTTGTATTCTTACCCAAACAGTTTCCACAGAACTCCCAGTCTCTGAAGCTTCAATCTCTGTGCAGATATACGCGTTTCTAACATACAATGCGACACCTCCTCCTCGTTTATCAAGTCTGTTTCTTGCAAATAAGTTGTATCCTTCTAGTCTTGTGTTCCAATCATGTGTATTGTCCCACCAAGTTTCAGTGATTCCAATGACATCATATTTCTTTTCCTGTGTTAGTAGTTCCAATTCTCCTTGTTTGTTGCCCATGCTTTGTGCATTAGTATAGAAACATTTTACATTGTGATTGGTTTCTCTTTCTCCAATATTTTTATTAATTAGATTCTTTTGTCTTTGTTCTTGCCTTCCACTTCTAATAGCAGAGTTCTCAATAGCATTTGTCAGGTGTATGGCTTTTTCTGGTCTTTTGCTTCCCTTCCCATGTTGTACTAGTTTAAAGCTCTCCTTACAAGTGTAGCAAGGCGACTTCCAAATACATGCTTTCCAGTCTTCGTAAGGTGCACCCCATCTCTAGCAAGTAGTCCATCGTATAAGTAGTTCACTCCGTGATCCAGAAATCCAAATCGTTGCTGACGGCACCATCGACGTAGCCAGTTGTTCACCTGCAGAATCTTATTCCACCTCCTTGTTCCATGGCCATCCACTGGGAGGATGGAAGAGAAGACCACCTGTGCTCCCAGTTCTTTCACTTTCTTGCCTAAGTCTTCAAAGTCTCTGCAGATGGTTTCCAGGTCATTTCTTGCGGTGTCATTTGTCCCCACATGTAGTAGCAGGAATGGGTAGTCATCTGTAGGTCTGAAGAGTCCTGATATCCTGTCAGACACATCTTTAATTTTTGCACCTGGAAGACAGCACATTTCTCTTGAAGTTATATCCGGTCTGCAGATATCGGCCTCTGTTCCTCTCAACAGGGAATCCCCCATGACCACCACTCTCCGTTTCTTCTTCACAACATTTTTCTTTCTCCATCCAGGAGGACTCTGAGGGCGTACAAGGTTGCTGTTTGTTGGCAAAGTCTTATCCTGATGTATTTCTTCGTTTTCCTGCATGAGAGCCTGGTACTGGTTTCTGAGCAGTATGGGTGCTGACTGCCTCCTGCTTCTCTGGGTCACATGTCTCCATTCCTCTGTTTCTTCAGGTGCACTTCGAATTTCTTCTCTTTCTGTAACATGAAGAGATAATTCTGCTCTGTCCAAGAACTCTTCACCTTCCTTAATGATCTTTAACGTAGCTAACCTCTCTTCGAGATTTTGCAACTTTTCCTCCAACAGGGACACAAGCTTGCATTTGTGGCATGTGAAGTTTGGCTTTTCCACTGGTAAGTCTGTGAACATGTAGCAAGAAATGCAGCTCACCAAATGGCTCCTGGCCTCTTCCATCTTGAGATTTCTTAAAAACGATGAAAAATGAGGAAAAATTATGTTCTCCTCATGAGCATCTATGCCTCTTTTAATGCATCCCATTATTTTATTTGCCTTTGCAGCAGCTGCTTGACTCTGGCCACTGAATGTGAGTTTGTCGTCCACCCATACACCCAGGTCTTTTTCAGTGACTGTTTTGCCCAGTGTTTTACAATTAAGCACATAATTATACAACTTGTTCGTTCTACCCAAGTGCATGACCTTACATTTATCCCCATTAAAGCTCATTTGCCATTTATCAGCCCAAGCTTCTAGTTTACATAAATCCTCCTGTAATATAAAATTGTTCTCCTCTGTATTAATTACCCTGCAGTTTAGTGTCATCTGCAAATATTGAAATTCTACTCTCTATGCCCCCTACAAGGTCATTAATAAATATGTTAAAAAGAAGTGACTGCTGAAGGACGGTGCCTGAGACCATGGGAGAAGTGTGTGGGGGGGGGGGGAGGGCTGCAGTGACTGCAACAGGGGGGTCAGTATGATCTGACACCCCTGCTCCCCCTTCCTCGCCGATCCCCCAGTATGACTCGCGTATAAGCCGAGAGGGGGACTTTCAGCCCAAAAAAGGCTAAAAATCTCGGCTTATATGCGAGTATATACAGTATAATTTCTTTCTGTAATGCTTTCTGATGTTTGTTTTTTCTCTTTTGTACCTTTGTTTAGATAACCTTGACAAAGGCTGTGTATAGGCTGAAACGTTGGGATTCTGTTGTACATGCGAATAAATATTTTGTTCATTTTTGCAATTCAGTCCTAGTCTGTGCTACAGGTTTTTTTTTTTTTTCCTGTCAGCACGCTTTTTTTGAGCATTCCTTTATTAATTGCCATATTCAAGTTAACTTTTTTAGGTCTTTGCTCTCTGGACACTATGTCTTTCAATACGTTGTCCTTTAGCCAATCTGAAGCAGATGCTATTATTGCCCAAGTGAAGGCATCGGGTCATTTTTTGCATACTCCTGCTGACCAAGTACGGTCGAGGGATTTTGAGAAGGCCTCCAAGAAGAAGATGGCTCTACAACTTCACTATGTCACTCTAGCTGAATACCACAAAGTTGAGCGGATCCCTAGGGGACTCAGAGTCTCGATAAGACCCACCCTATTTTCTGACAAGCCTGATTTTTGCTCTAAGTTTGAAGCCATTTTGAATAAATGCTCTATGGACTTGATTTTACTCACGATTGAATTTTTAGAGAAAGAGATCACTACCATTGAAGCTGAAGTGGATAGTATACGACAGCAACTTTGCAACACCCTATCTACAGAAGAGTTTACTAAAATTAAAACCCAGACCGATGAAACTGTTTCGGAATTTCAATCTTACTTACAGGAACGCAAGAGAACGAAATTCCTAAGGGATGCTGATGACTATCAGCGTGATCAGGTGTACAGGTGGAATTACAGCAATTCCTCTAGGGAGCATATATCCTATAGAAGATGGGATTCATCAGCTTCTGTGAGCTCGGACAGTGAGGGTACAAGAAACTCGGCACATTTTTTAGAACCAAGACGGGGCAGAGGATTCAGGAAACGGTATCCAAGAGGAAATGTGGAAAGGGGAAACAGCGGGTTACCTTCACAGATGCAGACATGATCACAGGTACGTCTAACCTATTGGGCTATAGGATGAAGTGTTGTATACTATCTCCACCAGAATTGACCGTGCCTCAAAAGGGGCTCTCGTTTTGCCCTAAGGACTACTATGTATCTGAAATTCATGCACAATTAGCTGACCATGATGTTTATACTTCTATTGACAGAGATCCCACCTTTTCTATCTCAAGTGATACACGTGTAACGATCAATCACTTTAGGTCCCTTGGTGTGAATGACACAAAACTGAGCGAGTTTCTTAACTTGCATCCTGTTGTACCGGTTCTGTATACATTCACAAAAATCTTGCTCTACCTCCAGGTAGACCCATTGTGGCCTCGACTAATTCCCTGTTGTCCCCACTTGCTTTGGTTCTTGAAAAGATCCTTTCTCCTCTAATGTCCCATATTGCATCACGCAGGTATGATGGATCTCATTTTGTCATTTATCAGTACTCTTGGCAAAGTTCCTTCCAATTATATATTTGACATTAATAGTTTGTACACCAATATTGAGCATGCCGTGAACTTCAATGCAGTCAAAACTTTTTGGATAAGGTAACCTCCTTTTCTGAGGACAAGAAACAATTCTGCATTTCCCTTCTCACTAATATCCTTACTAGGAATTTTTTCATGTTTCACAATAAGTTTTTCATACAACGGACTGCGATGGAATCAAACATCGCGCCTCCGTACACTAACATCTTTATGGCACAGTTTGAATCGGACTATATCCATACTAATTCCCTCTTCCAATAGCATGTCCTGCTTTGGAAGAGATATATAATTTTTTTTTTTTTTTTTTTTTTTTTTGGGCTAGGTTTCATTTGGAGATAAATGGCTATGTGGAGAAGCTTTCCTTTACCATGCATTTTAATGAAATCATTAACTTTTTGGACACAAATGTATCCATCATGGAGAATGGATATTTATCCACTGACCTTATGTTAAGTGTACCAATAGGAACAGCCTCCGCCACTTCTCTAGCTGTCACCTGACACATATTAAGAGGTCCCAGTTCTGTGGGGGTTAACCACATTGTTTCAGACACTTCACACGTGACTTGCGTCTGGACAAAATGAAAGCTAAACATAGAATTCGTAGTTGTTCAGTTTTGTTTTTGAACATCTCCTCTTCCACATTTAGACAGACCGATGGCCCAAGAATCGCTTTTGTGAAAACCTACAATCATTCATGTGTTTTCCGTCAGATTATCCGAAAACACTGGGGATATTACTGGGCAACGCATATCCACAGATACGAGAGTTCCAGAACCCACCACTCGTGTGCCATAAACCCCTAACTTGATGAACTTGTTGGTCAGAGCTGACGTTGGCTCCCCAAGTACAGATATGTCACAAACTTTTCTTGCCACACAATGCAGGGGCACCTTTCCATGTCTACATTGTTTGCAATGTTCAAACATCACAAAGGGTGATTCTTTCACACAAGATCAGGAAAAAAAATTTCCTGTTAGAGGTTTTTATACATGTGACTCGTCAAATGTCCGTGCGGTCTCGGGTATGTTGATGAAACTACCCAGCATATCCAGGACCGCATCTCACAACATAAATTTACCATCTGGTGTAAGTGGTCTATGTTGCCTATTCCTGCCCATTTATATCTCTTAATCATAAGATTGCACGACTGCATTAAAAGGTCATTGATCATATTCCTTTGTCTAAGTGAGGGGGAGATAGGAAACAGAAACTCAAAGAGAGGCTTACTGGATTTATACACTGAAAACCCTTGAATAGAGTATGGGGTCCTCTATTAATCCTGTCTCTTATTATAAGCCTTGACCATATGTAATAATATACCGTGGTTTCGCTTTTCTTACCCCAGTAACCCCACTTTTTTTTTTTTTTTTTTTTTTTTTTTTTTTTTTTTTTTTTTTTAGGTCTGATATCTACACTTCAGGTACCTCCTTAACTCACTTCCCTTAGGTTTCCCCCCCCCCCCCCATGTTGTGGTGTGTGCCTCTTGGCTCTCAGCTGATAGCCATTTCTCCCTACCTAAACCCTGGTTATGGGCTCTCCACACACCAGATGCCCTCCACAGAGGCTGTCCTGTGTTCCCTTTTCTCTGTGTAAGGTATTTATCTTGTATCTCCCTTTACTTGCGTTTGCGGCACTTTTTATGTTTATTGATTGCACTCTTGTCTATTTCACCTAAATTGCACTCTCTCCCTGATTGGCACATTACAGGTATGTTTTCTTCATCTATCATCGCACCCTTATCTTCCCCCTCATTTTCCTTTCATTTCCCTTTCCTTTTATTTCCAACTTTTCTTTTCCTTCCCTCTTTTTCCTTTTGCTACCCATTCATTTTCTTTCTTTCTTTCTTTCTTTCTTTCTTTCTTTCTTTCTTTTTTCCACATAACTTTCAGGATACCTGACTATATAAGGCTGGTTTCACACTTGTGTTAAAAAACACATTCTATCTTTTACATGGGTGCGCATGTGTCTTGTAGTGTGCGCTTGGGTGCACAAAATGCATCCTGTTGCATTTTTTTTTGTGCGTCCGACTTGCCCCAAAAAAAGCATGTGCACGCAATGTGGTTTTTTTTTTTTTTTTTTTTTTTTTTTTTACAGCAAAACACCCATTAGTCTATGGGTGCCACTGGTATGTGCAAAAAAAAAAATGCGTTTTTAAAAAAAAACACCAAAACCTGCAAAAACGCATGATGCGTTTGTGTGCGCAAAAATACAAGTGTGAAAGTAGCCTAAGACCAGTGCAAAAACTTGTGGCTTCAGTTTAGCGTCTGTATTTTTCCATTTAACAAAGATGTTCTATTATCACACTTGTATGTCATATCTTGATATGTATAATGTGTTTATACTATTTCTGTTTAATTTTCAGTCCTGGGATTCTCTGGATGATGAATACCCTCTGTAACACATTGTATGAAATCTCATAGAATATATTACGTCACCAGAATATTTTTTTCCTGCTTTTATTTTGTTATGCTTTCTGATTTTATTTTTTTGTTTGTACCTTTGATTAGATAACCTTGACAAAGGCCACAACATTGGGATTCTGTTGTGTGTGTATATACGAATAAATCTTTTGTTCATTTTTGGAAATTAATCCTAGTCTGTGCTACATGTTTGTTTACACTTTGGAATTCAACTGACACTGCAATGGAATGGCTGTCTGACATGTAGAGAAGCTGATTTTTATAACACTGTGCAGTGGTCTCTTCATTTTTGCCAGAGCTGTATGTTCCAGGATGGGGCCCATGATAAGGAAGTGTGTGTGTGTGTGTGTGTGTGTGGCCCATGATAAGGAAGTGTGTGTGTGTGTGTGTGTGTGTGTCGTTACCCAGGCATAGTGACTAACTGTGGTTAGTTATAACATATTATAATTCTCTGTCCCATGCTTATTTACCCATCACACATTCTCCATCTCCTAGTCCAGTGCCCATATACATGTATGATGGGTATATGGGCATGGGACTATGGGATTTACCTCAGTGTTTGATCAGTATTTTACTTCAGTATCTGGTCAGTGGCTTACCTCGGTGTTTAGTCTGTATTTTTCCTCAGCATTTTAGTATTTCACCTCAGTAAATTTTTTTTTTTTTTTTTTTTTCTACAGTAACAATAGAGCACAGCAGTAATGGAGGAGGGGGTGACTAATTTCTGTCATGCACTCGGCTCTTTTCTGGGAGGCAGACATTGGCTGAGAGCTTAAGTTCCCAGGATGCTAGATTTCTTCCACCTGATCAGTGTCTGCTGAGGTGTTGTGGAATGGGTAAACTGTTGCTTATAGCAACCAATCACAGCTCTACTTCTTTTAAACAGCTCTGGTGAAATGAAAGATGCTTAGTGATTGGGTGGGGCTGTGGAGTGGGTGTGGCCAATACAAACATGCTAACTAATGTATATTATAATTTTATTATCAATATCAGGATGGGGTGAGCCCTGGCCCAAATCTTGCACCAGGGCCCATAAGACTGCAGATAAATTGGTTATTACTGAGTAGTATAATTTGCATCAATTTGGCCAACAAAGGGCAAAGTGCTTTCAAACTTAATCCCATGAGCTCCTATTAAACTTTTATCTTGTGGTGAAGTTGCTTCCAGATACAGTTTGTTGACAAACAATGTTTGTTATGTACTATGCAGGGAATTTGTCAAGAATGGCACTTCATATACCCACCAGAAGAGTAAGCCCACTCTTAAAATCTGCAACGTGTGCACACAGTTTGTGTCTTTGCTGCGGTTTTTTTGCTGTGAAAATGCATAAAATATGCAACCCATTGAATTCAATGGCATTCAGCACATGCTGTCCTAATGCTGCATATTTTTCCACGGTGGAATCACATCGTGGAAAAATACGCAGCATGCTCATCCTTTGTGTGGAATCACAGGAATTCAGCACACATAGGAATGCATTGACCCACTTTCTTTCAGAATGTGGCTATGCCCACCATGTGCAAAGTAAGCAGATCATGTGCAGATGGTACCCAGGGTCTGGAGGAGAGGAGACTCTTCTCCAGGCCCTGGGTACCACTTACCTGTTTAACAATTTTTTTTACTTTAATTTTTTTTTTTTTTTTTTTTTTTTTTTTTTTTCTCACGCTCTGATGTTCTCCACCACCCCCCCTGCAGCCTTCCCAGGCCTCAGCGGTGATCCCAGCGATTCCTTGCAATTGCAACAATGACCTGTGACGTAGCATCATGGGTCATTGTTGCAAGGCATCACTGGGAATGGGACTTGCCAGGAGCATCGCTGAGGCCTGGGAACACTGCGGGGGCCACCGGAAGATGAGAATATCACTATTTAATTTCTTTTGTTTACATTATATCTTTTACTACTGATGCCGCATAGGCAGCATCTATAGTAAAAACTTGGTCACACCTGTCAATCAGTTTTCCAAGCAATGTTACAGATCGCTTGGAAAACGCTAGTTTTTCATGGGAATTCCACATGTAGAATTCCCGCAGCCGGGAGTTATGGAATTGCTGCAGCAATTCGGCACGTGTGCACATAGCCTTAATAAATATGGTGCATCTTATGCAAGTCATGAGGAGGGATTGTCTTGATGATCAAAATCCCTTTAGAAGGGATTGAAGGTGCTACGACAAACCAATGAATTGTCTCTGCATGAGCATCCCGCAGATTTTCCACACTCCAAAAATGTACAGAAAGGCATATTTTGATACACTGTATGTTACTTAAGCCATGTGCACACGTTGCAGATCCGCAGCACTTCAGGCTCTGCAGGTCCTCAGCAGATTTAGGTGCATTGTACAGTACCATTGTTTTCAATGGTAAACTGAAAAACGCAGTGCACATGCTGCAGACTTTTCTGTGTGAATTTGCTGTGGGTTCAAATCCGCAGCATGTCAATTCTTTGTGTGGAATCCGCAGCAGTTTCACACCTTCTCCATTGTAGAGGTGTGAAACCGCAGGCTAATCGGCAGGTAAACAGCAGGTCTTTTGACCTGAGAATTTACCTGCAGATTTTTCCAAATCCACATTGAAAAAGCCGCAGGACCTAAAACTATGTGTGCACATAGCCTTACGTTTGATGGGGGGAAAATGAGAGGAAGCTGTAAGACCTGGACAATATTCATATAGCATGACTCAGAAAACTATCTAAGGGTATGTACACATGTTTTCTGATCAGTTTTGACAAAAAACCTGAGATTTCCTAGTACCAGCAAAGTGAATGAAATACCTGGAGTCATACATATCATGTGCACTTTTTTTTTTTTTTCTCAGTATATTTGCAGCAGATTTAAATCTGCAGCATGTCAATTCTTGTAGCATTTTTACTGCAGATTTCACCCATACTAATGAGAGGGGCGAAAATTCATGTAAATATCACAACAAACAATTTGAGAAGAGAAAATATAACATTTACAGAATGTGAGAAGCTGATCAGTAAACATGACAATTCTGTATACACAGATGGGGCTGAATTAAGAAAAATGGAGCAAGGCACTAAAAATGACCACAACGAATGGTGAAACTCATGTGAAAATTTTTTTTTTTTTTTTTTTACAAAGGAACTGACAAGCTTAACCCCTTAGCGACAGAGCCAGTTTGCAGCTTAATGACCAGGCCAATTTTTACAATTCTGACCACTGTCCCTTTATGAGGTTATAACTCTGGAACGCTTTAATGGATCCTGCTGATTCTGAGACTGTTTTTTTTCGTGACATATTGTACTTCATGTTAGTGGTAAAATTTCTTCGATAAGTCTTGTGTTTGTTTATGAAAAAAACAGAAATATGGCAAAAAAATTTAAAACTTTAAATTTTTATGCCCTTAAATCAGAGGGATGTGTCACATTAATTTCTTAATAAATAACATTTCCCACATGTCTACTTTACATCAGCACAATTTTGGAAGCAAAATTTTTTTTTTTTGTTAGGAAGTTATAAGGGTTAAAAGTTGACCAGCGATTTCTCATTTTTACAACAAAATTTACAAAGCCATATTTTTTTTTTTTTTTTTTTTTTTTTAGGGACCACATCATATTTAAAGTCATTTTGAGGGGTGTACATGACAGAAAATACCCAAACGTGGCACCATTCTAAAAACTAGACCCCCTCAAGGTGCTCAAAACCACATTCAAGAAGTTTATTAACCCTTTTAAGTGCTTCACAGGAACGAAAGCAATGTGGATGGAAAAAATTAACATTTAACTTTTTTTGGAAAAAAATTACTTCAGAACCAATTTTTTTTTTATTTTCACAAGTGTTAAAAGAGAAAATCAACCACAAAATTTGTTGTACAATTTCTCCTGAATACGCCAATATCCCATATGTGGGGGTAAACCCTTTTTTCAGCACACGGCAGAGCTCGCAAGGGATGGAGCACCGTTTGACTTTTTCAACGCAGAATTGGCTAGAATTAAGATCGGATGCCATGTTGCGTTCGGAGAGCCCTTAATGTGCCTAAACAGTGGAAAACTCCAACAAGTGACCCCATTTTGGAAACTAGACCCATTAAGGAACTTATCTAGATGTGTGGTGAGCACTTTGAACCTTCAAGTGCTTCACAGAAGTTTATAACGTAGAGCCGTGAAACTAAGAAATCCATTTTTTTTTTTTTTTTTTCCACAGAAATGATCTTTTCGCCCCCAAATTTTTATTTTTACAAGGGTAACAGGAGCAATCATACCCCCACAGTTATTATGCGATTTGTCCTGAGTGCACTGATACCCCATATGTGGGGGGGAACCACTGTTTGGGCGCATGGGAGAGCTCGGAAGGGAAGGAGTGTCATTTTGGAATGCAGACTTTGATGGAATGGTCTGCGGGCATCATGTTGCGTTTGCAGAGCCCCTGATGGGCCTAAACAGTGGAAACCCCCCACACGTGACCCCATTTTGGAAATTAGACCCCCTAAGGAACTTATCTAGATGTGTGGTGAGCACTTTGAACCCCCAAGCGCATCACAGAAGTGTATAAACGCAGAGCCGTGAAAATAAAAAGTCTTTTATTTCCACAAAAGAGTTTTTTTTTTTTTTTTTTTTTTTTTTTTTGTCCCCAAAGTTGGTAAATAGTGGAAACCCTTCAATTCTTACTCCAACCCTAACCCCCAACACACCCCTAATCCTAATTCTAACCCTAATCCTAGTTCGCCCTAGCCCAACCCCAACCCTAACCCTAGCCTAACCTAACCCTTATGGAAAACTGAAAAAAAAAAGTTTTCCATATTTCATTATGTGTGCCTATATAAGGGGGTGATAAACAGGGGGGTTATGTACTATTTTTATTATTTTGATCACTATGATCGTTTATCATAGTGATCAAAATAATGAATGGAATCTGCCAGCCGGAGGCAGCAGATTCCCGGCGGGCGCACTGCGCATGCGCCCGCCATTTTCAAGATGGGACCACCGGGAGGGGACGGAGGACAAGGGAGGGGACCGGGGACCCTATTTCTCTATCCTCTGATGTGCGATCACATCAGAGGAAAGAGAAATTAAATGTAAAATCGCAGCTTTTTTTTTTTTTTTGCGGTCGCCGTTATAGGGTTAATAACGGCGATCGCAAAAGCGGGGGTCGGTAAAAACCTACTGATTCATGTCCTCTGGGGTCTCGGCTACCCCTGGCAGCCGAGACCCCGGAGAAAATCCGACACTGGGGGGCGCTATTCACTTAAATCACAGTGCCGTGAATTAACGGCGCTGTGGTTTAAGTACCCTTAATTACCGCCGTTAAAAGGCGTATCGGCGGTCGTTAAGGGGTTAAACAAGATTTGGCTGTGTTCAGCTGCCAATGTGACCTTTTCGGCCAGGGATTGACTCCTCGAGATGTTAGCTTCATTCCCAGGAGCAGTGTAATGTGATCAGCACTACTTAATGGGTTAAAAATCAGCCACCAGCTCAGACATAAACAAGAGATTAGAGACGGGCAAACCCAAACACCTACAGTTCGGGCACAGACCCCGAACACTGACTTCTCCAGGAAGTCCTTGTTACTGTTCAGGTTTGGCACCCTGAAGATTGGTGTTTCTTGCACTGTCCTCTGCATGACAGCGTGAAAAACACCAGCGCCAGAAGCTGTGACCAGCAGTAACAAAGTTTACAGAGGCATTGGCTGATGAGAGTACTGCTGCCACTTAACAGCAAAAGCAGGTGCACCTGATCAAGTTATTCAATAGTCGGCGCATGAGCTATAAATCACGTAAAAAATGGCGTGGGTGCCTCTCTATTTTTGATAACCAGCATGGCTAAACTGACAACAGTGGGCTGCAACCCTCAGCTGTCTGCTTTATCATGGCTGATAATCAAAATTAACCAAATAACCCCTTCCTTACCGATGACGGAATAGTACGTCATCGGTAAGGATCCCCGCTTTGAGGTGGGCTCTGGTTTTTTTTTTCGTTTTTTTTCTGTGCAGACGGCACTTCCGCGCAACAACTGGCAGTGTTGGAGCCCAGGATCAATCATGGTGTAGGCTGAGGCATACTTGGAGCAAGTTTAATATCTGATGTAGTTGTCGGGGTAGCTATTGAGGGAGGGCTAAATTAACCCTTCACGGTTGAGCCAGTGATGTCCAAATTATTCCACAGAGTGTTGCTAGCAACTCAAATGACCACACGGAGACGGGGGGTCTCTGTACAGGAGGATCGAGACAGATCACTAAGCCCCTTTATTTTAGTCACTTCTTTTATAACATTTTGCTTAATTATGCAAAGTTCTCAACTACCAATAACATTTCATTTTATAAGCCAATAATATTGCAAGGAAACTACATATATGTCCGTATCAAAATGGCATATTCTTCAGAGTTTTACACCCCCGGTTTCCTTAGCTTGCACCTGATGGGAACAGTCTGGTTTCATGACAGCCCATCCCAATTACAAAAATTTATCTTACAGCAACAAAAATGGAGAACTGAAACTTCAGCTCTGATTTTACTTTTAACCCTTCACATTCCCACCCCTAGATAAAAAATTTTAACTCATATGCAGCATCAGAGGTGCTATCCCAAGCTAACAGCTTGAGGGGTTCTGGTCTTCACATGACTGATGCCGTGTTACCAGTCATGGCTGTCGCGACGCACCCGTCCCCCTGTATACTGCAGTTCATGAGTAACCATTTTTGTTAATGGTGGTGGAGATATTTTGTAGGTAGTCATGGCTTCTACATCTTCATCAAATAGTCTTTTGAGATCGGTGCAGGGATAACAGCGTCTTTGGTATCATCATTAGCTGTCTTAGTGCAGAATTTCCTAATACATAGTAAAACTTGTTCTTTGGTGTATTTCTGTATCACATATACCACAAGGATACAGGCAGCAATGTGTAACAAGCTCTGTAAGATCCCAGCTATCCAGCCCCCAATTCCCTTAAACCAATTGGCTGGATTGAGAAAGGAGAAGGCGTCTGACCACCAACTTTCCTTATTACAATCATTGTCTTTATCGTATTGATCTCTGAGTCTTTGAATATCTTCTAACTTTAACTTTTACCAATAATAATATGGAAAACCAGAACATTATGTCCCCTTTATTTGCTATTGGCTTGTTAAACCAGCTTGCAGTGCGATGCGTGAATCCAAGTCGGTCTTCCTTCTAGTTTCACTGCTATAGGGGTGATAAGGACAACTTGATAGGGACCGTCATACAAGGGTTCTAGTCCGTGCTTCCTGACATGCCTCTTCACGACTACCAAATCACCAGGCTTCAGGTTATGACATGTCGGTTTCTGCTGAATCTGGAAAAGAAAACTAGAGCATGGGTGTTAGCAAGATTTTTACTAAGCTGAATAACATATTGAACAGAACGGTCAGTTTCTTCTGATAACTGCTGAGGCTGGAAATTTGCAGCTGGGGGCCTAGCACCAAAGAATATCATATATAGGAACAAATCATATTTTGTAATAGGGGTAGTACGAATGTGGTATAGTACAATGGGTAGGAGCTCTGGCCATGGAGCCGTAGTCTCCTGCATCATGTTACGGCTGTAGCTAGTGAGGAGGACAGAAAAAGGTAGCCGGAAGTGGACCCTCTGGGTCACGGTTCCAGAGCCCCTGGGGGCGAGTACCCAGGTGAAGACCACCCCCTATACAGGGAGCGTTAAGGACAAACCTCCAGGGGATAGAAACGCGACAGCCGGAACCAAAGGGGCGACTAGGCAAAAATAGATGGGTAAGGAGGCACAGCAGTATCCATAGAGTTTGGACACCGAGACGCTGGGAGCAGGCAAGGTACCGGTCAGGAGAGCCAGGGAACACAAGGACTGGAGGCTGCAATAGAGAGAGAGCACAATGAGGAGTAAGGAGAGGGACGGAGCACAGGACTGTGCAGAGGGGGACCAGGTGGAGGCAGGGAAAGGACAGGGAGGCACAACAGTACCGGAGGCAAGGAGACCCAGGACACAGAGGGCACAGACAGAGACTGCGCAGGCAGAGTGCAGCAAACAAGTACAAGGAGTAGAAGCAGCGCGCAGACAGACACACAGGAGAGGGGGCCTGAAGATACAGCGAACGCCGCACGGGGCAGGGTCACCACATACGATAATCAGGCATCTTACCTGTCCCGATGCCAGGCATATGTAGTGATGGGGGCCGCCATGTTGGGGGCGGAGACAGCGCATCACGCTACCCATGAGGCAGTGTGCCGGAAGCTAGGCTGTGAGAAGGTGCTGGACACCGCTGGAGCCAGAGACCGGGCGCAGGGACGCGCTGCAGGACAGGAGCGCGCCGAGGGGTGAGGGGACGAAACACATCATTTTGGTCAATTGTTCCCTCAGTGTGCCGTTCAGCCTCTCAACTTTCCCACTGGATTGTGGGTGGTACGGAGTATGGAGGGCTAAAATGGATACAAGCATTGTCAGAACTTCTTGGTACACATGAGAAGAAAAGGCCGGACCTTGATCACTTTCAACAACTTCTGGAACCCCATATCTGCATATAACTTCCATCACCAGTTTCTTCGCTGTGGTCTTTGCAGTCATATTGGTAACAGGGAATGCTTCCGGCCAACTGGAGAACCGGGGCACAGCAGAATTTTTGCCCCAGTGCGAGGGCCTGATTCTTTCCTTGATATATAGGTCCATGTGCCCATGTGGCAATAGCAGGGTACGTCCTCTTAGGGAGACACACGAGTTGGTCCTTTTTCCAGAGACCATTATCCATTCGTGTCCCATCAGTCTTCCATTGCTTCACCTCTTCCTTTGGAGACATTCTCTGCATCGTCATTAAGCGCTCTCGCGGGGTCCGACAGAAAACTTCAGTCTGTTGTAGATCATCAGGTTCTTGTAGGGTCAATGCTTCTTGTAACTGTTTACGCTAAGAGCGTGTGGTCACCATAGGTGGTATGGTTGGTTCAACGGGTAAGAGAGCGACGGCTTTTGCTTGCATATCCGCAAATGTGTTGCCAACAGTCTGTGGACTGTTCATAGGACAGTGCGCCTTAACTTTGATAATAGCCACCTGAGTAGGTAATTTGATAGAGTCCATGAGGGTTTTAACAGCTTCATCATTTTTCACTGGGGTTCCGGCAGTAGTAATAAACACTCAATTGGCCTATAGAGCTCCAAAATCGTGAGCAATACCAAATGCATACCGTGAGTCCGTGTATATATTAGCCCGTCTGTTCTTGGCCAAAGTACATGCAGTAGACAGAGCCTGGAGTTCTGCTTCTTGTGCTGACAGTGAGGGCGGGAGCGCAGTTGCGTGCACTACACTGTCCTCTGTGGTAACAGCATATCCCGTGTGGAATCTACCAAACTCGTCAGCATATCTTGAACCATCTGTGTATAACACTAGATCCGGATTTGAGAGTGAATTCTCACTGGCATTTGGTGGAGTAGCTGTTTCTTCAGTCAGAAGTTGGGAACAGTCATATTGGAGGTAATCCTCATCACTGCCATCTTTCCTTACAGTTCATTATACCGTCTTTCAAGGCATTGTAAAGGGGGTTGCATTATGCGGGATGCATCCGGTATCCATTGACAAAAATAAGTGCATAGTCCAAGAAAACGCTGGAGTTCAGTTTCATCTTTTGGGAGAGGAAGGGAGCTGGCAGCTATTTTTCTTTCTTCTGCGAGGTGTCTGGCACCCTGAAGGAGACAGTGACCCAAGAATATCACTTAACCAAGGCAGAACTGAAGTCTCGAGGCCGAAACCCAACAGTTCAGTGCTGCCAGATGCTTAAGGAGGCTAACAATGGCAGCAATGGCAAAAGACACCTGCTCATATTTTTTTTGCAAACTGGTTGGGCCTGTTTTGGGTCCCTTGTGGCATCTGTGGGAAAGGCATGCAAAATACAGATATCCTCACTGTCTTCATCTACATAGGGATTATATAACGTAAGAGCCATCTGACCATCATTTTGGAATTGTATTCCAGAGCGGAACTGTGATAATAAATCTGCCCCTAGTAAATTTACAGGACATGTGGGAGAGATTGCAAACTGAATAGTAACCTCGGAGAAGGGTTTTATAGGGCTTATAAAAGTATATTAATTGGGTCTGCCATCTACCCCGATTAAAACAGCGGCCTGTATGACAATCTCTCTGAAAGTGTACGAATCGGGCACAGCGCCAGAATTGCTGACGAGAATTAGCAGGGTTTCCAGTCATAAGATTGGAAGAGATATTGGAGCGCGGGAGCTGGAGTTTAAGGGGGAGCTGTGTGTTCACAGCTGCAGTGGGGGCGATGGGAGGGGGCTGGAGCAGCTACGGCTGCTACCTTGTTGTTTTTTTTTTTTTTCTCTCTCTCTGCTTAACAGAGCGGGTTAAAGTCTTCTGAAAACTTTTTTTTTCCTCTGGATCTGGTAAATGGAAGGGGGTGGATGCTCATAACCACTAGCAATATTAGGAATAACGGGGACTAAGGCTGGCGGCGGATGATAATAGGTACCGTCAGCAAAGGTGGGGGCTGCTACTCCCGGTCTCCTTGTACAATTGTCATCTAGCAGGGAGACCTCTTCTTTCAAATCATCACTTTTAACTACTTGTCTGCCTGACACATTAGTATCAATCTCAGTTCCTTCTTAACCAATCACTTTCTCACACCACAGTCACTTTCTTGAACCACAATACATCCAGTCCTTGCCATAATAATAGACATGTGCCAAGCCACAAAATTCTTTTCCTTCCACTGATTCTCTCATTTAGAGCTAAATATCCTTACTTCAGTTGTGCACAGATCTGGTGCGGCCGTATCAGTCTGTTCCACCGGGTCAACCCCCTCTGGGAAGCCCAAAATTCATCGTGGTACTCAGTGAAAGGAGGAGGGCGTCTCAGACTATCCCTCCGGACACCTCTGGTTAAATCCATCTATCTATATATACCTGAGTTACGTATCCTACCCAGTGTTCACATCACCACGACTGACTCTAACAATGAATTCAGGATTTCAGGATATTTTGACTATAAAGAGAGCCACAATCACTGGTCTATCCGGGGTGCTCGTCCCTTATGAGGTACGGTTCGAGCACTTGGCCCCCAATGGGACTGCACCTCTATATGATTCCATCCATGAATCACCCCACCACAGGGACAAAACTCAGATCCTCTTTGCAGCAACAAGCACAGGAAAACCACACCAACGGTCAGTCTGAACAGTATAACTGCCAACTTACCGTGGTTGTCGTGGGGGATGATCAGTCCCAATTTTCCAGCACCTGTGTCCACTCCGAGGGTCCTTTGTCTTGTTGTCCTCCGGGGGCAGAGGCGTCCCTATTCGGGGGCCCCACGTTGGGCGGCAGCTGTCGGGGTAGCTATTGAGGGAGGGCTAAATTAACCCTTCACGGTTGAGCCAGTGATGTACAAATTATTCCACAGAGTGTTGCTAGCAACTCAAATGACCACACAGAGACGGGGGTCTCTGTACGGGAGGATCGAGACAGATCACTAAGCCCCTTTATTTTAGTCACTTCTTTTATATTTTGCTTAATTATGCAAAGTTCTCAACTACCAATAACATCATTTCACTAAATAAGCCAATAATATTGCAAGAAAACCGGAAACTACATATATGTCCGTATCCAAATAGCATAGAAAGCAATATAATAGCATATTCTTCAGAGTTTTACACCCCCGGTTCCCTTATCTTGCACCTGATGGCAACAGTCTGGTTTCATGACAGCCCATCCCAATTACAAAAATTTATCTTACAGCAACAAAAATCGAAAAGTGAAACTTCAGCTCTGATTTTAGTTTTAACCCTTCACATAGTTTGAATGTGGAGGGAGCAGGAGATATTGCCAGACACAGAGCAGGGGAGCAGCTGGCGTTACTGAACCCCACTAACACAGGAGCTAGTGTTTTTTTTTCTGTGCAGACGGCACTTCCGAGCAACAACTGGCGGTGTTGGAGCCCAGGATCAATCATGGTGTAGCTGAGGCCTACTTGGAGCAAGTTTAATATCTGATGTAGTTTGAATGTGGAGGGAGCAGGAGACATTGCCGTACACACAGCAGACGAGCAGCTGACGTTACTGAACCCCATTAACACAGGAGCTAGTGTTTTTTTTTCTGTGCAGACGGTACTTCTGAGCAGCAACTGGTGGTGTTGGAGCCCACGGATTACAGTTCAGGTGGTAGAAACATGAACACGAGACCTGGATACTGTTGCCAACCAATTATTTAATCTGGAAGAGGACTGGCAAATTCAAGCGAGATCCAGGCCTTGTTCATTTTCAGAAAAGTAAGCCGGTCAACATTATCGGAAGAAAGTCGCATGCGACGGTCTGTTAGTACACCACCTGCGGCACTAAAGACGCGTTCTGATAATACACTAGCAGCAGGGCAAGCCAGCACCTCCAATGCATACTGGCTAAGCTCTGGCTAGGTATCTAGCTTAGAGACCCAAAACTTGAAGGGGGAAGAGCCGTCTGGGAGTACATTGAGAGGGCAAGACATGTAGTCTGTCACCATCTGACGGAAACGTTGCCTCCTGCTGACTGGAGCCGTCTGTGATGGTGTAGACATTTGTGGCGGGCACACAAAACTTTGCAACATTTTGGCCATACTGGATTTGCCTTGTGCTGAGGTGCTGCTTCTGCTCCCTCTTTGTGCAGAGCTTCCTCCACTGCCTCGACGCACAGAGCTGCTTTGTAAAGCACCAGCAGCACTGCTCTCGGGTGGAATGGAGAACATGATGGAATGCACCAGTGTGTCTTGGTACTCCGACATTTTACACTCCCGGTTCAACGGTGTTATGAGGCTTTGTAAGTTGTCCCGGTAGCGAGGATCTAGGAGGGTGTACACCCAATAATCAGCCGTGTTGAGAATGTGGGCGATGTGGCGGTCGTTTCTCAGGCACTGCAGCATGAAATCAACCATGTGCTGCAGACTCCCAACTGGCCAAGAAACGCTGTCCCCTGCTTGAGGCGTCATCTCTGCCTGCTCTGCATCACCCTACCCTCGCTCTAGATACTGACTACTAGAGCATTGTGTACCTCCCTCCTCTGGAGAGATGTCTTCCTCCTCCATTGACTCCTCCTCATCCTCCTCACAAAGTGTCCCCTGCCTAGGCCTTTGTGAGGAACCACGTTGTGCAGACCGTCCAGAAGCAGATGGCATTTGTGACTCCTCATCCTCCGCCTCTTCCAAAACCTCCTCCCTTAGTTCTTGCAGTGTTTTTTGAAGCAGGCAGATAAGGGGGACAGTCATGCTGACTAGTGCATCATCTGCACTCGCCAACCGTGTGGAATCATCGAAGGCACGCAAAACGTGGCAGATGTCCTTCATAGAGGCCCACTCAGTGGTGGTGAAGTGTGACCGGCACGCAGTGCGACTTGTTTGTGCCTGATGCAGCTGGTACTCCATTACTGCTGCCTGCTGCTCACACAAGCGCTCCAAAATATGTAACGTTGAATTCCACCTGGTGGGTAGGTCACATATTATGCGATGTTCTGGAAGGCGGAATTGGCCACTGCAGGCTGCAATGTGCGATCTTGCCATGCTGGAACACCGCAAGTGAGCGCACTCTATGCGGACATTGTGCAGCAGTGCATCAAGATCCGGATAGTCCCTCAGAAAGCTCTGCACGACCAAGTTGAGCACATGTGCCAGACATGGGATATGAGTGAGGTTGCCTAGGCCCAGAGCTGCCACCTGATTTCGGCCATTGTCACACACTACCAGGCCTGACTGGAGATTCGCTGGCACAAACCACACGTCGCTTTCCTGCTTGATGGCATTACAGAGCTCCTGCGCTGTGTGGCTTCGATTCCCCAAAGAAATTAATTTCAGTACGGCCTGTTGACGTTTGGCTGTGCTCATATCGGTCGTAACAGGTAAGTGTTCACGGGTCCATGTGGAGGTAGACCGTGACGGCTCCTGCAGTGCTGATTCAGAGGAACTGGAGTATGAGGAGGAGTCAATGTGTACAGACTGGATTCGTGCAATCCTTGGAGTTGGCAGAACACGTACAGCGCCACTCTCAAGATCTGTACCAGGCTCCACAACATTGACCCAATGGGTAGTGAGGGAAAGGTATCGTGCCTGTCCATGGTTACTGGTCCACGCATCGGTGGTCAGGTGGACCATGCTACTGACGGCGTTTAGTAGCGCATGTTTAATTTTTCCCTCCACATGCTTTTGCAGGGCAGGGACGGCTTGCCTGCTGAAATAAAAGCGGCTGGGCTCGGTGTATTGTGGGACTGCCAATGCCATGAAGTTACGGAAGGTGTCAGTCTCCACCAGCCTGAATGAGAGCATTTCATGGGCCAGTAGTTTTGCAATGCCGGCATTCAGAGCTTGTGCTCGGGGATGGTTTGCCGAGTATGGCCGCCTTTTCTCCCATACCTGTGCTACCGATGGCTGTAGAGTGGCTTGGGAGTGTGAGGATGACAGGGAACGTGGTGCTGTGGGTGAAATGTCACTGGGTCTCTGGACAACAGTGTCAGAGGTTCTTCCATGGCGATCCTGTGAGGAAGCCAAACCAGGTTTGTGTGTGAGCTGGAGGAAGAGGCTACAACACGAGCTGAAGAGGTGGTAGGTGGTGCTGTAGATTGGCCTACGTCTTCAGTGTGTCTTTGTAACTCCACCACGTGCTTGGTCCGCACATGTTTCCACATATTTGTGGTATTGAGGTTGCCGAGACTTTTCCCTCTTTTGATTTTCTGATTACACAGCTTGCATTTGACAAAGCAAATGTCATCTGCAACTGTGTAAAAAAAAAAAAGGACCACGCACTGCAAGTCCTGGGAGCGCCCGTTTTGGGTTTTGGAAGAGGAATGCTCCTAGTGGGTGCCGAAGTGGAGGCTACAGGCAACCAAGTCTGCCCCCTCCCTCTCCCTCCTGTTTTGGCCGTTCGGGGAATCTTCCTCAGAGCTGCTCCCACCACCTTTCTGTTCCTCACACCATGATGGGTCAAGGACCTCATCATCTACACTCCCCTCTTCAAACACATGCTTCTCCTGGGTAGTCTCGCCAGCACAGTACGCACCAGAAAGTGGCACCTGAGTCTCATCATCTGATGCGTACTGAGGTGTGCTGACCATAGGCACTGGCCCACCCGCCTCTTCAGACTCAGAGGGACAAAGTAGTTGCTCATCACTGCATACTCCCTCTTCACATTCTAGAATGCTGCTTGGCTGGCCCCCTGTTTCCAAGCCAAGAGATTCAGAGAACAGAAGTAGAGATGGCTCCTGTCCAGGGCTCTCTGACTGCCTGGGCAATTTGGCAGGTGGTGAAGAGACAGATGGTTGCTATTCAGTGCTCTGGCCCTGAGAGGATGTGGAAGTCATTGAAGTCGATGCGTTAGCTGCCATCCATCCGACAACGGCTTCAATTTGTTTCTCCCGCAGCAGTGGGGTACGGTGAGGTCCTACAAAGCTGCGCATAAAGGACTGTTCCCTGGTAAAACTGGGGGATGCTGAGTCACTGGTGCCCGCAGCAGGCACAGAATCCCCACGTCCTCTCCCTGCTGAAACTCCACGCCCACGACCACGTGCCTTACTCCTTGCCTTCTTCATCTTGGTAGACTGATAAAGATAGGCAGAAAGGTACTAAGGGGGGCTTAGTGTGCTTATTCCTGAACAGCTGCTAACAGGTATAAGAAACACTAATTTTATAAAGTGTGTGGATTACACTTTAATATGAGCTAATGTGGCCTACACAACTGTCAAGTGGAATGTTTGGTGAACTTTATTTACGTGTTATTTTTCAAAAAAACAAAAAGGATGTGACCAAAGATATAAAAGCGATAGTATCACAAACTTTTTGGAGCTATTACAATGCAGGAAGGTAACCTACAATGCAATAGATGAGGCTCCAAAAAATAGGCTAATACTAATCTGGCTGGGGCTGCAGGGCACAAGCCAGAAAAAAGGCTCCTCTATCTACTCCTGTATAGTGTTTGCAACCAATCTAGCTGGATACAGACGGAAGCACACTAATAGGAGAAATTTAGGAAAAATAAGCAGCACTACAGCAAAAAAGGACAATGTATGAGGCAGTGACGCACGCTGAGCGGACTACAACCAGAGGTGGCTGCAGAACACACTACAGCGTGAGCTGCACTCACACACAGAGACCTCACAGACAGCCGTGAACAGTGCAGAGAACTGTGCACTAGCACTGAAAGGCTGCAGAAAGGCTCCGCTGTCTACTCCTATATAGTGTTTGCAACCAATGTACTGTAGATAGATATGGATGGATGCACACTAATAGGAGAATTAATGAAAAATGAGCAGAAATAAAACAAAAATAAATATGTATGAGGCAGTGATGCACGCTGAGCGGCCTACAACCAGAGGTGGCTGCAGAACACACTACAGCGAACAGCGCTGCAAGGCAAAAGAAAGCTTCTCACAGGGGTTGCTAAACTAGCCTGGGTAAAGCACTGTCCCTCAGTCACAAGAGCAATGTCCTGTCCCTAACTGAATTCACAGCAGAGTGAACCCAAAATGGTGGCGGTGGCTTTTATAGTGCATCATGACATCATTTCAGCAGCCAATCACAGCCATGCCATTAGTTAACATGCCTACATGCCTAACAGGATGTGCCCACACTTCTTAGGATTCCTCATTGGCTGAATCAAATCAAACTGGCTCATAGCATTATGGGAACTTCCGATTCCGGTATTCGATATGCAAAAAAAGTATCGGAACTCAGTATCGGAATTCCAATACCACGAATATCGGCCGATACCCGATATTTGCGGTATCGGAATGCTCAACACTAATTCCTACCAACATTCCTAGGTCCCAACAATTGCTTACTGAGGCTATCCAGAACGCAATCCTGTATACCTCCTCTGTCCCCCCGGTACGATGCCTCAACATACAGTGGACATACCATTAATCTCTGCCGGTAACTTTCAATATTCCAGGAAGGATGCCGCCATGGTCATAGTATAAGCAATAGAGCGGTGTATACAGGAAAACCCCATAAAATTGGAGGAGGTCTGATTTGTTCTCGACAGCCGCTTAATGGCCCATCAGGCAATACAATCTCTAACTGTAACAGAGCCTCCTGCCCCGCTTCCGCAGCAGATGCCTCTTGTGCCTGTACTACCGCCACCTCCTCCCTCCCCCGAGTCAGTAATATCCGAATTTGAAGAGGATGATGTGGAAACTACTCCTGACAGGCCAAAGTATACCCCCTTTTCCCCATCCCAAATAGACACCATTTGCAATCAATTACCAGACCAAGAGACTTCCCCCATGGCCTTCTACAGGCAAATGGCAGCGAATCAAGAGATTTATTCCAATCCCCAACGAGATGTTAGGAACGGCGGAACGCACTAAATAATAATAAAGTGCATTCGCCGCTCGGGGTCCACCGTGCAGTAGGTGTTACAACTGCTGCTGAGTAATGGCAGATGAGCAATATGGCGATATAATGCGCACGGGGTTCAACTCACCCGAAGTGCGCAGAGCGGGCTCTGTTCACACACAGAGGCGCCGCAACAAAAACATACAAAAAGGCTGAGCCTGTTAGAGTCACAAGCCTCAGGTAAATGCACACACGGTATAAGGTCACAGGAGCAGGGACTAAGACAGAGGGGCTGCGTCCGTCTAGACCTACTGTGTGTGTGGCGTGTGTGCGGCGTCGCTACTGCGAACGCCAAGAAGGGCTGCAACTGCAGCGCGGCGCAGGACACTGCCGCTGGACGACACAGCTACAAAGCAGGCGCTATGTCAGACGCTAGCGCAGAGGTGCGGTGTGCACAGTGGCCTAAGGCTTGCCACAGACTGGCATAGACTACTGAACTAATTCCCTAACCACATGCGTAATATCAGAGGGAAGGGGTTTCATAATAAGTCAGTCACCAGAATCATACATCCGTCACCATTCACACATAGCAGTATAGTCTATACTAGCGCATGGCGGAACGGCCATGCATGCTTTTTATAGCCATGCGGGACCTTCCAGATCTCCGAGATGGACCAATGAGATCTGGAACAGGACCTGGGCACATGATTCCCGATCTCCAATGGGAGATCGTCTCGTGAGCATGCCCAGTAGGAGCACAGAGGGACTTAGTCTCTAGAGCGGTCTGCTGCAAAGCAATCTCCTCTGCAGTAGACAGACAGCAGGAGACGGCAGAATGTGAGGCTCTGGATTCCTGCAGAGCAGACGCAGAAACCTGATGTCTAACAAGAGATCTATTACACTCACTTCGAGAAAAAGCTGGGGAGGGGTATTTTCCAATTATTGAGGGTGGCATAACGTTATGTCAACCTGGATGGGGGTGTCGATTTCTGCAATGCTTTAAAGGTTTGGGCACAAGATAGACTAGCGGATCAAGCTACCTCTCTCACAGATATCACACAGGACAAGGGGGAGACTGCCGAGAAGTTCTATGGGCGTCTTATGGTGGTATTTAAAGATCTGGGATTCTCATTGTATAATAAATCACATACACACCTTTTTGTGGCAGCTTTGATGTCCGGTCTTAGACCCGAATTGAAAGAGGCGATAACGTCAGTTAGACCTGACATTGAGAATTCCACTCCGGACGATACATTAAAAGTAATAAAGTTTTCAGAAGAATTTAGCCTGCTCTGCATCAGCAGGAAAACTAAAAAGCAAACCAGAAGCTGCAGCAGTTCCAGCTCCTGCTCCAACCCCAGCCCCCACCCCAGCTGCAAGCACACAGCTCGTTCCTTATCAGTGGCCCACACAGCAGCCCTCCAGCCATACACAAACTCTGCCCCTTACTCCAATATCTCTTCCAAGCCTATGATTGGGAACCTTACTCCCCAGCTCCGCCACGCCAATACTTGTCTGCAATGCTGGCGCTGTGGCCGACTCGGTCACTTTCAGAGAGATTGTCACACCACCGCTGATAGATGCTACCCTCAAGTTCCCCCTTCCAATCGTAACCTAAATACTGGGAACCCTAGAGGATACCCCGGATACAGACAGCCCCAAAATCCTGATAATTGTCCATACTGAAGGGGTGGCCAACCAGGGTCTGCCATCACAATGTCCTCCAGCAAACCTGGGGCATGCTCATCTGTCACGCTCTCTGTAGGAGACACCCTTGTTAAGTTCATGGTAGACACTGGGGCGGTCAATTCTATAATCAAATCATCAGATGTACCTACGGATATCCCTATTCAATTCTCTGATCAAGAGATTGTTTTAATCGGAGTAGATGGCAGACCCAATAAACATACTCTTACAAAACCCATCCCTGTGGGACCCATCCCCGAGGTTACTGCTCAGTTCGTAATCTCTCCCACATGTCGAGTAAATTTACTGGGGGCAGATTTATTATCACAGTTCCGCTCCAGAATACAACTCCAAGGTGATGGTCAGATGGTTCTTATGTTACATAACCCTTATGCAGATGAATACAGTGAGGAAATCTGTATTTTGCATGCCCTTCCTACGGTTATGATGGCCCTGATAGGCTCAGATCCACCCCCCAATATTGCCTGAGGATCAACGACTCACCCCATACCTCTCAGAAATACCATCTAAATTTTGATCAAAAGGGCCAAATGATATAGGGAAAATGCCTGTAGAACCAGTAAAAGTGTTTCTCAAACCTGGTGCCCCTTTTCTCAAAGTCCATCAATATCCTTTGAAACATGATCAGGAGCGGGGCCTCCAGGAACAAATACAAACGTTACTTGATAATGGTGCTCTGGTACCCTGTGTTTCTCCATGTAATACGCCCTTGTTTCCCGTTAAGAAAAAGACCCCACCTGGCCAAACCTCTGTGTACCGGCTGGTACAAGATCTACGGGCAGTTAATGCAGCTACTGTTCTGGAAACTCCAGTGCTGCCTAATCCACATACTCTTTTGTCCCAAATACCCCAGGATGCTGCTTGGTTTACAGTCATCGACCTTGCTAATGCCTTCTTTAGCATTCCATTACACCCAGATTGCCAGTTTCTGTTTGCATTCACTTATAAGGGACGACAGTTAACATGGACAGTTATGCCACAAGGGGCCCAAAACAGTCACAACCAGTTTGCAAAAAACATGAGCGAGTGTCTTTTGCCCTGGCAATCAGATCACCCCCAGGTCACGCTGCTTCAGTATGTGGATGATCTTTTCTTGTGTACGAACGGAGCAGGAAGCCATTGCTGCCACTGTTAGTCTCCTCAAGTATCTGGCACATCTGAACTGTCGGGTTTCGGCCTCGAAACTTCAGTTCTGCCTTGGTCAAGTAATATTCTTGGGTCACTGTCTCCTTCAGGGTGTCAGACACCTCACAGAACAAAGAAAAGTAGCTGTCAGCTCCCTTCCTTTGCCAAAAGATGAAACTGAACTCCAGCATTTTCTTGCACTATGTACTTATTGTCGTCAATGGATACCGGATGCATCCCGCATAATGAACTATAAGGAAAGATCACTGGTTTGTATGGAAAGCCTTTATCATGCCTTCTCTGAATTAAAGCAGCTTATTGCTTCAGCCCCTGCCTTGGGCATCCCAGACTATACTCGACCGTTCCATTTGTATGTGTCTGAGAATGAAGGACACGCTGCAGGGGTACTTACACAATCACATGGCAATAGGCAACGACCAGTGGGCTATTATTCGGCCCGCCTTGACTCTGTGATCCGAGCATCACCAAGTTGGATTAGGGCAGTTCACGCCACTCACTCGTTGCTTGACAAGACTGCAGACATAATTCTTGGACATGAAATGCACATTTTTGCCCCGCATGACATTGCAGCAATACTAACACTCCAACAGCCAAAACATTTGACCATACAACGACATTTACGGTTGCAGTGTTCACTCCTTTTGCCTGACTATGTCAAGTTGCATCGCTGTACCACAATCAACCCCACTACTTTACTGCTTGTCCCCAAGAAAGATGGCATTGATGAGGATTATCTCCAACATAATTGTTCCCAACTTCTGACTGAAGAAACAGCTACTCCGCCAAATGTCAGTGAAAATCCACTTTCAAATCCCGATCTGGTGTTATACACGGATGGTTCAAGATATGCTGATGAGTTTGGTAGATTCCACACGGGGTATGCTGTTACCACAGAGGACACTGTAGTGCACGCAGCTGCGCTCCCGCCCTCACAGTCAGCACAAGAAGCAGAACTTCAGGCTCTGTCTACTGCATGTGGGTCGCCCTCCCTGGGCTGTGGGGAACTCGGTACCGGGCCGGTCCTTCAGAGGGGAATGTCACAGCAGCGGTGACCCGGTCCGTGGCCCTGGGCGCCCATGTAACAGGGGAATAAAGTCTATTGATGATTCGTGACACCACCTGTGGTGTTCGGCGTTGAAGATGTTAAGCCGACGCTGTGGACAGATCCTCTGGGACAGATGGTGGGGTGCAGCAGTGATGTTATAGCCCTCCACAGGCAGGGCTGTTGGTCCCAGGGCAGTGTAGATAGGTGTTGGGGACGAGGGTGCAGTATCTGGCACAATGATGTAGCAGTGCCGGAGAGTATGTAGAAGGAAGGCAAGAACACAACGGGGTGCAGTTTCTTTACCTTTACTTGGCAAATGCAGTCCAGGGTCCCGATTACAGATGGCACAGGAGCAGGCTAACCTGGAAGCAACTGAAGAATCTCTCTATGCAGACAGGTTGCGTAGTCTCCTTCCTAGTGCTTAGTTGAGGTACATGCAGTACTGTGTAACACTGAAGTTCCTCCTTCTTGTTCCCTCTTAGATCTACCTCGTATGGCAGACAGCTGTAGCCCTCTATCTCTCTTGGCTCACCCGATGCTGTTGTGCCTCCGAGTCTTAGGTGGGAATAGAGCATTTACAGCTTCCTACTCCTCTGGTTTCTGTTGCAGGACCTTCAGTATCCATACAACCGTGGAGACCAGGCTCCAGATCATGCGCTATCACTGGGAGGGAGCTCTCTATCCTCAGCTCAACCACCAGCTTCTCTCCACACGTCTACACACTTCGGCCTCCTCACACTAACTGCTCACTCCCCTTCATGGCCCTCAGAGAGCATTCCTCCCCCAATTCTGGTTCAGAGCTCCCACTGCTGGCCTGGAGTGAGAACTGTGTTGCATGACATGGTTAACTGCTAGAGACCCTTCATTGCTTCCAAGCCTGAAATCACCCTCCCTGGAGGAAGGCAATGCCACTGTGGCGACCATACTCCTGGGGGCGCCACACATGTATTTTGGCCAAAAACAGGTGGGCTAATATATACACGGACGCACGGTATGCATTTGGTATTGCTCACAATTTTGGGGCTCTATGGGCCAATCGAGGGTTTATTACTACTGCCTGAACCCTAGTGAAAAATGCTGAAGCTGTTAAAACCCTCATGGATTCGATCAAATTACCTACTCAGGTGACCATTATCAAAGTTAAGGCGCACGCTCTTAGGAATAGTCCACAGACTATTGGCAACGCATACTCCTGGGGGCGCCACATTCCCCCCAAGTACAATTCAGTACTCCTGGACTGAAGTAAAACAACATGAACACATATAAACAAATAACAGTTATGAAGGTTACTAGACTTAAAGAAAAATAGAAAAATACAAAATCCAAAAGTCCTGTGATGATAAGTCCATGCATCAACGTCCATGGTCCATTCCTGGGCAAATGGTGAACTATGTACAAAGTTAGTGACCACACACAGTCCTGTGGCCAAAATGTCCATAAAACAAACGGGAAAATTTCTAAAAGGAAATTTCTTACAGAATATCTGTAGGCACAAAACTTGAACAGTTACGTATATACATGTTAACATTTATATTACTTTAACTTAGTTATATGCGGAATCTAATGGGTGGTATACCTTGTGTAGTATGGGTAGACCTGCGTAACTCTGGTGTAGTGGGTAAACTGGGTAGCAGTCTGCGAACTCTTAGACTCACCATGGGTATGACACATTCACCACTGGCAGGGCGATGATTCTCTGCTTCCACTGCTGGTGTGGCATCTGCTGCCTGAACTTCCTGATTTTCAGAGTTCTCTTGAGTCACGTCTTCTTGTACTACCAGTTGAGGAAATGTTAACACTGGCACCACTATGGCATCATTTACTTTAGTCCAATTTGCGGGGAATTCTCCAAGTATAGTGCTGACCTTTCCTTCTTCTTCTATGGGTTGGATGTTATTTTGTTCTTCCAATCTTTCCTTTAACTGGTCAGGGCACAGTTTTAAATGATCCCTTGATATTTCAGCTGAGGTTTCTCCTCCATCTTTACTAATAAAGCACACTTTGGTGCTGTCGAAGTTTGAGGGTAGAATCGTGTAGGGTTCAGCTTCCCATTGGTCATCCAATTTATGCATCCTCCTTTTCCTCTTTAGGACTTGTTCTCCTGGTGACAAGGGAACTGCAGGTGCATGTTGATTGTAGTGCCTTTCTTGTTTTTGTCTTGCCTGAGCTAGACTCTTCTCCACACACTCTTGTACTCTACGGTACTGTTGCTGCCGTTCTGTATCCCAGTCAGCATCTGGGGATGTCACTTCAGGTGTAAGGACTCCCATGTCCAAATCAATAGGCAGCTTGCCAGGTCTCGCTCTCATTAGGTAAGCTGGAGTGCAGTTGGTGGAATTCACAGGAATGTGATTGTAGAGGTCTACCAGATCTGGCAACTTTTCTGGCCACAGATTCCTCTGTTCCAAAGGCAAGGTCTTCAGTAGATCAATCACCACCTGGTTCATCTTTTCACACATGCAATTGGTCTGTGGATGGTACTGTGTTGTCCTGATCTTGCAACCGTACAAGTTACAGAATTCCTGGAACACTTCTGCCTCAAAAGCTGGACCTTGATCTGTAAGCACTCGCTCAGGATACCCGTGTGGTCAACAAAAGTGCTGTTGGAACGCTCTGGCTGCTGTCCTGGCTGTTTGATCCTTGACAGGCACAACCACCAAGAATCTTGAGTAGTGGTCAACTATGGTAAGAGCATAAATGTAGCCTGAACGGCTTGGGACCAGCTTCACATGGTCCAGGGTGACCAACTCGAGTGGCTGTTTGGTTACTATTGGCTGCAAAGGAGCTCTCTAGCTGTTACGGCCCATTCTGCGCAGATTACATTGTCCACACTCCTGGCACCAATTTTCAATGGCTCTCCTCATACCAGCCCAGTAGAATCTCTCCCGGAGCAATGCTTCCAACTTCTTCCATCCGAAGTGTCCAGCTCCATTGTGGTATGCTTCCAAGACCATTGATGCCTCTCTCTTTGGGATTACTACTTGCCAGACCAGCTCATGAGTGCGGGCATTGATATTCCTCCGACACAGCTTCCTTTCACAGATGAACAGCCGGCCTCTTTCCTTCCACAGCTGCTGGGTTTCCTCAGGAGCATCCGACTCTGGGCGTGAGTCAGCTTGTGACAGTAGCTCCTTCACCAGGCGGACTGCAAGGTCACTATCCTGGGTTTCTGCCCAATCATGATGGGGCAATGGATTTAAAGTGGCTTCCTTCAAGACAGACCGTCTGTTTCTCACTCCTTGGGCATGTTGGGCCGCAATTGGCAAGTGGAAGGGAGGTAACTCTATTTCTTCAAGAGCCTCAGGGTCTTCACCTGCATCTGGCAGATTAGGCATTCTGGACAGCACATCAGCATTGGCATTCTTGTGCCCTGCTCGGTACTTGATGGTAAATTCATAGTTAGACAGCCGAGCCATCCATTGCTGCTCCAGTGCACCTAGTTTTGCAGTTTCCAAGTGAGTCAACGGGTTGTTGTCCGTGAAGATGGTAAACTTGGCTGAGGCTAGGTAATGCTTGAATCTTTCAGTCACAGCCCAGACTATGGCCAGGAACTCCAGCTTGAAGGAACTGTAGTTGTCAGAGTTCCTTTCACTGGGACGCAGCTTCCTGCTGGCGTAGGAGATCACAATTTCTTTGCCATTCTGTACCTGCGACAGTACTGCTCCTAGTCCCACATTGCTGGCATCAGTATACAACACAAATGGTTGGTCATAATCGGGGTAGGCCAGAACTTCATCTCCTGTGAGAGCCATCTTCAGCCGGGTGAAGGACCTCTCCAACTCCTCATTCCATTCAAATGTGGAACTTTTCTGTTTGGCTTTCTTGGACTGCCCCACCAGAAGATTTTGCATAGGGGTGGCTATTTCAGTGAAGCCTTTGATGAATCTTCGGTAGTAGCCTACCAGTCCGAGGAATTGGCGTACTTCATGGAGGTTGCTGGGCTTCGGCCAGTCCCGGATGACTGTGACTTTGTCAGGATCTGGTGCCACACCTTCTGCACTCACCACATGACCGAGGTACTGTACCTTGGGCTTCAGGAGGTGACATTTGGAAGGTTTCACCTTTAGGCCAAAATTGGACAAGGCTTCAAACACCTCAGCCAGGTGCTCCAGATGGTCTTCATAAGTCTTGGAGAAAACAATGACATCATCCAGGTACAACAGGACTGTCTCGAAGTTCTTGTGTCCCAGGCAGCACTCCATCAGCCGTTGAAATGTTCCTGGGGTGTTGTAGATCCCGAATGGCATATAGTTGAACTCACAGAGACCCATTGGGGTGGTAAATGCTGTTTTCTCCTTCTCTGCCTCTGCCACGGGAACCTGACAATACCCACTAGTGAGATCCAAGGTGGAAAAGTAGTTAGCAGTTTTAAGTGCGGCTAATGACTCCTCATTTCTAGGTAATGGGTAGGCATCTTTATGTGTAATGCTGTTAATTTTCCTGTAATCAACACACATTCTCATGGTACCATCCTAATTCTTTACAAAAACTATTGGAGCTGCCCAGGGGCTACAGCTGTTTCTGATAACCCCAGCTTCCTTCATCTCTCTCAACATACCTTTGGCACATTGGTATTGTGTTGGGGGTATAGGCCGGTACCTTTCTTTAATGGGTGGATGGTCTCCAGTGGGGATATGATGTTGAACCCCTTTTGCCTTCCCAAAATCTAGAGGGTGTTTACTGAATACCCGCTCATACTCCAGGGTTCACCCGGTAAACCCCATTCTTTTGGTATGGAGGGGTAGAGTCAGTCCCCACCTGCAGTTGCTGGCACCACTCTTCCAGCTGCTTTACAGAGCCATTGTCCTCCACCTGGTCGGATGAGACCAAGGGCTCTGCTGCCTGCATTGCATTGTTACTGACAGTGAGCAGCTTAGCAACTGTGGCATATCGAGGTATTGTGGCCTCCTCCTCCCCACAATTCAAGAGGCGTACATGTACTCTCCCCTTACGGACATCAACAACCCCTCTGGCTGTCAGGACAGTGGGCCTGCTATCAGAGTATACTGGCTCTACCAATGCCTGGTAATCTTTTCCTCTGAGGCCTATGGCTGCCCGACACCAAATCAACATTTCACATCTGGGGGGTATTGCAATGGGGAAAGCATCACTCACTCTGACACTGCCAATTTCTCCGCCAGAGAGTTCTACCTGCTGTCTTTGCCTCAGGGCCTTGATCTCCTTCTGCAGGACTCGTTGTTCATTGGAACCAGCTGTCTCAGCCACCTGTTGCAACAAGACAATAACCTCGGAAAGACAATTTTCAATTACATTGGTACCAAGAGTCATCATTGGGTTACATTCTCGTCGATCAATATCCACAACTATCAGACCTTGAGATTTTAACTCTACCCGACCCAATTTAACAGTAATTTCTTTACATCCCACCTGCGGTAAAGACTGACCATTACTGGCAACTACTGTGAGATCATCACTTGGGCCGCGGGTGAGTTCTGAGTCAGCCCAATACCGCTTGTAAAGGATATACGGCATAGTGGTCAGCTGTAGCCCTCTATCTCTCTTGGCTCACCTGTTGCTGTCACAGACTATTGGCAACGCATTTGAGGATATGCAAGCAAAAGCCGCTGCTCTTCTACTCATTGAACTAACCATACCAACTATGGTGACCATACGCTCTCAGCGTAAACAGTTGCAAGAGATGCTGACTCTACAAGAACCTGATGATGAGAAACTGGGTCTGAGCAGAAAAAGTAAATTAATGTGCATGCAAAATGTAATTGCATATGAACACATGACCTTTACACAGAGAAAACCAAAAGCAAAACACAAAACAAATATCCTGGAATAAAAAAGTAAAAAAATATATTGCAAAAATTGCATGAAGGTAGTAATAATAGTAATAATAAGGGTATTTAGTTAACATAATTTTGATCAAAATAATGTAGAAGCCATCCCGCCACGTCACGGCAACCCTTGTGGGACAGTCCTAACTCTTGTATTTAAAACCTTTCCACTTGTCAAATGACGTAAATGTGAACAAGGACAGAGGGACTGAACCACCAGTAATAGTATAGGCCAGACAGGATGGATTTTCCAACTCAGAAACAGGGCGGTCACACCCTTATATGCACAGAATGCACAATGAAACAAATGAGAAACTGGGTCTGAGCAGAAAAAGTAAATTAATGTGCATGCAAAATGTAATTGCATATGAACACATGACCTTTACACAGAGAAAACCAAAAGCAAAACACAAAACAAATATCCTGGAATAAAAAAGTAAAAAAATATATTGCAAAAATTGCATGAAGGTAGTAATAATAGTAATAATAAGGGTATTTAGTTAACATAATTTTGATCAAAATAATGTAGAAGCCATCCCGCCACGTCACGGCAACCCTTGTGGGACAGTCCTAACTCTTGTATTTAAAACCTTTCCACTTGTCAAATGACGTAAATGTGAACAAGGACAGAGGGACTGAACCACCAGTAATAGTATAGGCCAGACAGGATGGATTTTCCAACTCAGAAACAGGGCGGTCACACCCTTATATGCACAGAATGCACAATGAAACAAATGAGAAACTGGGTCTGAGCAGAAAAAGTAAATTAATGTGCATGCAAAATGTAATTGCATATGAACACATGACCTTTACACAGAGAAAACCAAAAGCAAAACACAAAACAAATATCCTGGAATAAAAAAGTAAAAAAATATATTGCAAAAATTGCATGAAGGTAGTAATAATAGTAATAATAAGGGTATTTAGTTAACATAATTTTGATCAAAATAATGTAGAAGCCATCCCGCCACGTCACGGCAACCCTTGTGGGACAGTCCTAACTCTTGTATTTAAAACCTTTCCACTTGTCAAATGACGTAAATGTGAACAAGGACAGAGGGACTGAACCACCAGTAATAGTATAGGCCAGACAGGATGGATTTTCCAACTCAGAAACAGGGCGGTCACACCCTTATATGCACAGAATGCACAATGAAACAAATGAGAAACTGGGTCTGAGCAGAAAAAGTAAATTAATGTGCATGCAAAATGTAATTGCATATGAACACATGACCTTTACACAGAGAAAACCAAAAGCAAAACACAAAACAAATATCCTGGAATAAAAAAGTAAAAAAATATATTGCAAAAATTGCATGAAGGTAGTAATAATAGTAATAATAAGGGTATTTAGTTAACATAATTTTGATCAAAATAATGTAGAAGCCATCCCGCCACGTCACGGCAACCCTTGTGGGACAGTCCTAACTCTTGTATTTAAAACCTTTCCACTTGTCAAATGACGTAAATGTGAACAAGGACAGAGGGACTGAACCACCAGTAATAGTATAGGCCAGACAGGATGGATTTTCCAACTCAGAAACAGGGCGGTCACACCCTTATATGCACAGAATGCACAATGAAACAAATGAGAAACTGGGTCTGAGCAGAAAAAGTAAATTAATGTGCATGCAAAATGTAATTGCATATGAACACATGACCTTTACACAGAGAAAACCAAAAGCAAAACACAAAACAAATATCCTGGAATAAAAAAGTAAAAAATATATTGCAAAAATTGCATGAAGGTAGTAATAATAGTAATAATAAGGGTATTTAGTTAACATAATTTTGATCAAAATAATGTAGAAGCCATCCCGCCACGTCACGGCAACCCTTGTGGGACAGGCCTGTCTGGCCTATACTATTACTGGTGGTTCAGTCCCTCTGTCCTTGTTCACATTTACGTCATTTGACAAGTGGAAAGGTTTTAAATACAAGAGTTAGGACTGTCCCACAAGGGTTGCCGTGACGTGGCGGGATGGCTTCTACATTATTTTGATCAAAATTATGTTAACTAAATACCCTTATTATTACTATTATTACTACCTTCATGCAATTTTTGCAATATATTTTTTTACTTTTTTATTCCAGGATATTTGTTTTGTGTTTTGCTTTTGGTAAGAACCTGATGATCTATGACAGACTGAGGTTTTCTGTCGGACCCCGCGGGACCGCTTAATGACGATGCAGAGAATGTCTCCAAAGGAAGAGGTGAAGCAATGAAAGACTGATGGGGCATGTATGGATAATGGTCTCTGGAAAAAGGACCAACTCGTGTGTCTCCCTAAGCGGATGTACCCTGCTATTGCCACATGGGCCTACACATCGAGGAAAGAATCAGGCCCTCGCACTGGTGCAAAAATTCTACTGGGCCCCGGGAATTTCCACAGTTTTGACAGCGCTCAACCGTGCCTGTAATATCTGTCAGACCTGCAATCCCGGCCAACTTCAACGTGTACACCCGAAGCATCTTGCTAAGCCCAACTATCCTTTCCAAAGGCTCCAGGTGGACCATATTACGTTACCTAAGTCTGGAAGGTATGAATACTGTTTGGTAGTTGTTGACATGTTCTCCAGTTGGCCGGAAGCATTAAACCACAGCGAAGAAACTGGTGATGGAAGTCATATGCAGATATGGGGTTCCAGAAGTTGTTGAAAGTGATCAAGGTCCGGCCTTTTCTTCTCATGTGTACCAAGAAGTTCTGACAATGCTTGGATCCACTGTAGCCCTCCATACTCTGTACCATCCACAATCCAGTGGGAAAGTTGAGAGGCTGAACGGCACACTGAAGGGACAATTAACCAAAATGATGCAGGAGACTACGGCTCCATGGCCACAGCTCCTACCCATTGTACTATACCACATTCGTACTACCCCTTTGGCAAAACATGGCCTGTCCTCATATGAGATATTGTTTGGTGGTGGAGGCGTTGGTCTGCTCCTATCACCAAAATGTACCTTTCAGGTTATCCCTCAAGTACCCTCACTTGTCTTCCCTTCTTTTGAGGTCCATGCCGTCAGACTCTACACCCCCTTCTCCATGCAAGTGGCGGTGGTGTATCGTCCTCCCGGCCCCTCCCATCAGTTCCTGGATCATTTTGCCACTTGGCTTCCACATTTTCTCTCCTGTGACATCCCTACCCTCATCATGGGAGATTTCAACATCCCCATTGCTCTTCCCCTCTCCCCATCTGCTACTCACCTTTTATCTCTAACCTCCTCATTTGGCCTTTCGCAGCTTACTAATTCTCCAACGCATGAAGACGGAAACTCCCTCGACTTGGTCTTCTCTCGGCTTTGTGCAGTGGATGATTTTGCAAACTCCCCTCTCCCGCTCTCTGACCACAATCTTCTTTCATTCTCTATAAAGAACTGCCAGGCTGCTCAGGTCACCCCCACTGTCCAGACTTATAGAAACATACAGGCCATTAACACCCAGAAACTTCTGAAGAACTTGCAGTCTTCATTGGCCCCTATCCCATCCCTCTCATGTCCTGATTCTGCATTGAAGCATTACAATGAAACACTTCAAAGTGCCCTGGATGAATTTTCACCCCCTATAAATAGAACACCACAACACAGACGGCGACAACCCTGGCACACGGTGCAAACACGTTTCCTGCAGCGGTGCTCCAGGTGCGCCGAACGTCTGTGGAGAAAATCCAATCTACACGAAGATTTCATCCATTTTAAGTTTATGCTTAGAACATACAACACTGCCCTTCACCTCTCAAAACAAACCTATTTCAACACCCTCATCTCCTCACTGTCCAATAACCCTAAACGTCTCTTTGAGACTTTTCATTCTCTACTCAATCCAAGAGTACAGGCCCCAACCACGGAGCTCCGAGCTGACGATCTGGCCAATTACTTCAAAGAAAAAATTGACCAGATCCGACAGGAAATTATCTCCAAATCCCCTCATACCATGCACTGTCCTCCCTCCCCCACTGCATCTAACTCACTCTCTGATTTTGAACCAGTCACAGAAGAAGAAGTAAGCAGGCTCCTTGCATCTTCTCGCCCAACTACTTGCACCAGTGACCCATTTCCGTCACATCTCCTCCAGTCCCTTTCCCCTGCTGTCACCCCTCACCTAACTAAAATATTTAACCTCTCTCTCTCTTCTGGTATTTTTCCCTCCTCATTTAAGCATGCCATCATACATCCACTACTTAAAAAACCATCCCTCGACCAAAACTGTGCCGCTAACTATAGACCTGTCTCTAATCTTCCCTTCATCTCTAAACTCCTGGAACGCCTGGTCCACTCCCGTCTTATCCGCTATCTCTCAGAAAACTCTGTTCTCGACCCTCTCCAATCCGGTTTCCGCTCTTTACACTCCACTGAAACTGCCCTCACTAAAGTCTCTAATGATCTACTAACAGCTAAATCTAATGGTCATTGCTCCATGCTAATTCTCTTGGATCTCTCTGCAGCATTCGACACTGTGGATCATCAGCTCCTCCTCACTATGCTCCATTCCATTGGCCTCAAGGACACCGTTCTCTCCTAGTTCTCCTCCTATCTCTCCGACCGCTCCTTTACTGTTTCTTTTGCCGGTTCCTCCTCCTCTCACCTTCCCCTTACTGTTGGGGTTCCTCAAGGATCGGTTCTAGGCCCCCTCCTCTTCTCCTTGTACACTGCCCCTATTGGTCAAACAATCAGTAGATTTGGTTTCCAGTACCATCTCTATGCTGATGACACCCAATTATACGCTTCTTCTCCTGACATCACGCCAGCCTTTCTAGAAAACACTGGCGATTGTCTAAATGCTGTGTCTAATATCATGTCCTCACTATATCTGAAACTGAACCTGTCAAAGACTGAACTCCTGGTGTTTCCTCCCGCTACTAATGTACCTATACCCGACATTGCTATTTATGTGTGTGGTTCCACTATTACTCCCCAGCAACATGCCCGCTGTCTTGGGGTCATACTTGATTCCGAGCTTTCCTTTGCCCCCCACATTCGATCACTGGCTCGCTCTTGTCATCTGCACCTCAAAAACATTTCTAGAATTCACCTTTTCTTACTTTTGACTCTGCAAAAACTCTTACTGTTTCTCTTATTCATTCTCGTCTCGACTATTGTAACTCTCTTCTAATCGGTCTCCCTCTTACCAAACTCTCCCCTCTCCAATCTGTCTTGAATGCTGCAGCCAGGATCATATTCCTCACCAATCGTTACACCGATGCCTCTACCTTGTGCCAGTCATTACACTGGCTACCCATCCACTCCAGAATTCAGTATAAACTTATTACCCTCACCCACAAAGCCCTCCATGGCTCAGCACCACCCTACATCTCCTCCCTTGTTTCAGTATACCACCCTACCCGCGCCCTCCGTTCTGCTGATGACCTGAGGTTAGTATCCTCAATAGTCAGAACCTCCCACTCCTGTCTCCAAGACTTTACACGTGCCGCGCCAATTCTTTGGAATGCACTTCCCAGGTCAATACGATTAGTCCTCAATCCCCACAATTTTAAGCGTGTCCTGAAAACGCATTTATTCAGACTGGCCTATCGCCTCAACACATTAACCTAACCTATCCCTGTGTGGCAGAGCCAAAAGTTTTACCATAACCAGGTTCCCAGCATCATGTTCTCACATGCTTTATGCATCCATTAGCCCTCTGTGTCTGTACTGTTACACACTTAACATTATGGCTGGTCCATAGAATCAGAGCAACTGTTACCACCCACCTTTCGTGTCTACCTCTTTCCTCATAGACTGTAAGCTTGCGAGCAGGGCCCTCACTCCTCTTGGTATTTGTTATAATCTACTGTATGTGATTATTGTTATGCTGTAATGTCTATTGTCTGTACAAATCCCCTCTGAAATGTAAAGTGCTGCGGAATATGTCGGCGCTATAAAAATAAAATTTATTATTATTATTATTATTGGTGCCAGGCTCCCAGTTGCAAATTTCCAACCTCAGCAGTTATCAGAAGAAACTGACCGTGCTGTTCAATATGTTATTCAGCTTAGTAAAAATCTTGCTAACACCCATGCTCTAGTTTCTTCTTCTCTTTCAGATTCAGCAGAAACCGACACCTGTCATAACCTGAAGCCTGGTGATTTTGTAGTCGTGAAAAGGCATGTCAGAAAGCACGGACTAGAACCCTTGTATGACGGTCCCTATCAAGTCCTCCTCATCACCCCTACATCAGTGAAACTAGAAGGAAGACCGACTTGGATTCACGCATCGCACTGCAAGCTGGTTAAACAAGCCAATAGCAAATAAAGGGGGCATAATGTTTTGGTTTTTCGCATTTTCCATATTATTATTGGTAACTGCATGGGACAGTCTAAATTCCCCAACGTCCTTGAATAACAAGTTTATACAACATCATGAAAAATTACTGAGAGATTTGTTGGACAATTCCCAGTCTCTGGCAGACTGTTGGATCTGCATGTATTCACCAGTGTCAGCCACAAACATCCCCTTTTTGGCTATCCCTGTTTCACCTGAGGAGTTATTTGCTTGGACTAACTGTTCTGACACATTCGCTAATAATGCCACAGATAATGCAAAGTTATAGAATATTACTGTTGGTATAGCTATTGTGGGATGGGTGGGATAACCCAGGTGGCAAGGTAACCTTTCAGGAAGCAGTACACACCGTCAATATTTGGCCTATAAAGGAGGGGCTTGGGTACCTAAGAATAGGACTAGTCTAACCAATCTAGGGCAAGTTCCAATGTATGGTTTACAAGTCAGTTTCAATGTAACGTCACACTCTACTGATGCCTTCAAACCAATGTTGTTAGAAAGAAGGTTACATAATATGTCATGGGAATTTTCTAATTTGTTTCCACAGGGTTCTAACGAAACCTGTGCCAGTATTCCTGCCAATATATCTTGTAATGAGTCCTCTGAATATGTGCCAGGAACCCCCACTTGTGGAAATCCTGATGTAGGTTATTGTAGTCCTTTAGGACAATCTCCAATTTGGTGCATGCTTCAGAATGCATCTGCATTCATAGACTAAGGCTAGTTTCACACTAGCGTTTTTTAGTGCTGCGTTTGGTGCGCACATCAAACGCGTTGCAAAAACACATACACACGCATGTAAACGCTGCTTTTTTTTCGCATCATCATGCGCGTTAAGGCAAAAAAATAGCATTTTTATGCGTATGCAAGCGTTTTCCATGCGTTTGCTTTATTTATGCACATGATGTCACAATCACAGGAGGAAAAATCATTGACCAATTAGTGCCACAGACTCCACCAATTGGACAGCAGTGGGCGTGTGTTATGGGAATTTGTTTTATAGACCCTGTTTTCAGCTTAATTCTTCACATTTGCTTGCTTTTTATATTGACGACATGGACCTGCACTGGAAGAGTTTTCACTTCAACTTGGATCTGGACATCAGGATGGTTCAGGCTTATGCAGTTGCTTGCCATGAACAAAGGGAGAGAGACTGCGATGACGGCAGCGGCGGCGTTTGTGGATACATCCAATTGTTGAACTCCGTGAGAGCCGTGGAGCATACCACACCCTCTACAGCGAGCTACAGGCAAACCCGGAGAAATTTACGGACTATACACGAATGTCCCAACAAAGCTTCATGTATTTGCTTGGTCGTGTCCAAGATGTCATCTGGAGACAAGACAAACATCTCCGTGGTGCGATTCCTCCCGAGGAACGGCTCCTGGTCACATTACGGTACATAGTATTTAAAAACCAATGCATGCCTAATTTCATCTGTTCTCAGATGTACTATTCCAAAGCGTGCTGAATTCTTTATTTGCCATGTACTTAACCAAAGGCTGCAGCATTATTTTTATGCCATTAAAGAAAAGGCTGAAGATTTAATTTTTAATGCCCTTTTTTTATGTGTTACAGTTTTTGTTTATGGTGTTGTTAAAAAAAAAAATGCTCAGATATTAATTTTTGGTTGTTTCTTTGTGTCGCAGATTCCTGGCTACTGGAGAGACCCTCTCTTCACTGCACTTCCAGTACCGGCTTGGAATCTCCACCTTGTTTGGAATAGTTGCGGACACCTGCCGGGCTTTGTGGGACATTCTCTGTCCAGAATTTCTGCCCCTGCCCACCGTGGACAAGTGGATGAACATGCAGAAAGATTCTGGACAGTCTGCAATTTCCCCAACTGTTTAGGTGCGGTGGGTGGGAAACACATCCGGATTATAAAACCCAAAGGAACAGGCTCGGAGTACTATAACTATAAAAAGTACTTCTCTACAGTTCTCATGGCCATTTCTGATGCAGACTGTAAAGTATGTTGCAGTGGACATTGATGCATTTGGCCGTGGGAATGACTCCCAGGCTTTTAAGAACTCAGACAAGGGTCGGAGGTTGCATGGCAACCAGTTCAATTTTCCCATGCCACGGCCTCTTTCCAACACCGATGGTCCGCCACAGCCCTTTGTAATGGTTGGTGATGAGGCATTCCAGATGTGCCTAAACCTCTTCAAGCCCTACTCCAGCCGTGACCTGGACCACACCAAAAGAATTTTTAATTACAGGCTGACCAGGGTAAGAAGAACTGTAGAATGTGCCTTTGGAATACTTGTCTCCAGATGGCGCATTCTCAGCACAGCCATTAATCTTAAACTGGAAACAGTGGGTGAGGTGATGAAGGCGTGTGTGGTTCTACACAATTTTGTGATGGTTAGAGAGCACCCGAATGTTGAACTCGATGATGCTGCTCCTAACCCCTTGCCTGATTTTAATCAGCACCCTCTCAGGTCATCCGTTGAAGTAGGACAAATGAGGGACCAATTTGCTGCCTACTTCAACTCAGATGGAGGACGGGTGCCCTGGCAAGAGCAAATGGTGTATCCAAGTTTACTTTCGTGTGTATCTTAATAAAAATACCTGTGTTGATACCTGTACTGCGTGCACTCTGTCTTTTTACACTTCAATACAATAATCAACTGGCCAGGTGAAAGTGTGAATTCACAATGCTGGGTTTTGTGCATCATGAATTTACTAGTACTCATGACCAGGTGAGTATACAGTACATACACAAAAGTTGTATGATCTTTATTGTCTTTACACTTTGAGTTCAATGTGATGCGATGGTGGAGATAATACAAATAATTTTTGTGTCACCTGGCATGAAGTTAACAATAGTGATTGGGACTGCAGTTGCATCCCTCACTATTGATGACACCTAACGCTGTGACTATAAATATTATTTGTAGTATCCTCACTGTGGCTTCAGTTTTAACGCAGACAGTAGACATAATAAAGTTTATACAACTATACAATACCCAGGCCTGGTGTCATGCTGAAGTGAGGCTGCCAAAAGTAAAGCATCCAAAGGTTATCACACATGGGCAGGAGAATACACATAAGTGGTAACCTGAAGCATCGTAACAAATGCTGACAAAAGCGACGCTGCTGGTTAAAACTCATGTGTATTAACCTGGCCAGGTGTGATAGCTATGATACAAGGGCAGGGTATTGTACATATGGCGTGTATTTTCCCCATCATCTCCTCATTTTATCAACATACACTGAATAGAAGATGTGGTTAATTACAAGGTATATCTACTATAACCTTGGATTGTATCCCAAAAAGTTAAATGATGTTAAAACACACCATAGTCAATTAACTGTTTAGGATACAAGTCAAGGTAACAATAGATAGGCCTTGCACTCAACTCCATCCTCTATTCAGTATGTGCTATATTACCTTACTGAAGAGACTGTTGTGGAAAATAAAAATCATATAGATTAGCATTTTTGACTACACATAGTTCAAAGATTGACACGCGAAGCATGTGTCAGTAGTGGAGCTATGTGTTGACAAAAATGGCAAATGTATGGTACGCCAGTGTGAGTGTAGGCGGCGAAAGACACATTAAACAAACCTTTTTTAGAACCATAAAAATAGAACTTTTATTTATTTATTTTAATTATTTTCCTTTTGAAGGACGTTTGGGGGAAGAGTGGGATACTTTGGGGGTGTGGAGAGACAAGGAACGGCTGGAAATTGAGGAAGGGGTTCTAGGGGAAGGGGCTACTAAAGTACTGGGGGAAGGTAGATCAGGTATGGAAACGGAGGCAGTTTGAGAAACATTGGAAGGAGAGGTGGGACTGACTAACAAAGTCTTTTGTTTCTTCTTCTTTGGGGCAGGAGTCACCTGCCTGGACCGAACACCATATGACCGCCTTACATTGGCTGACAGACTAGAGATGGTGGACCGAGTCTTGGCAAAATAAAAGACGGAATGTGGGTCTCCCCTAGGCTGCTTGGTGGTGGTGCTGGCGGTGCTCCTTGAAGGAGAAATTGTGGTCACGGTGCTCAACAAAGGAGAAGTGTGAGCGGGGCTTCTGGTGGGAGAAGTGGTGACCGTGCTCCTATCAGGCGAAGTGGTGGCGGTGCTCTTCTGATGAGGAGTGCTGGCGGTGCTATGAGGAGGCGAAGCGGTGGCGGTGCTCCTGTGAAGAGTAGTGGTGGCGGTGCTCCTAGGAGGAGATGTGGTGGCGGTGCTCCTCTGATGAGAGGGGGAGGTGCTCCTTAAATGCTGAGGATTTGTGCTGGTGCTCTCATAATGATGAGAAGTAGCAGTGCTCCGACACGGAGATAATGGTGACTATGTGCTCCGTACAGAAGAGGTGGCGGTGGACCAAGCAGATTTTGCGCTTGCGGTGCGCCAAGATGAGGTAATGGTGGCAGTACAGGTGCTCCAGACAGGAGCAGCGCTTGACATGGTGGTGGCGGGGGTGGAGTGACCAGCAGCACTCGGCATTGGTGTGGTGTAGTGGTGTCCGGCTTGGCTAGGAATGCAGGTGGCCGTGCAGTGATATGCAGCAGAAGTCGGTACTGTGGTGAAGCGAGACAGTGGTGGCACAGGTGGGAATAACAAAACTGACTGCTGCATGTACTGATTCTGCTGCATAGCCTGCAAGAAAGCAGTGTTGCAGGCGTGTAACACATTCAGCTGTTGCTCAGGACTAAGGTGATCCGCCATGCCCCGCTCAATTTTACTAAAGAATTGGTGCGCTGGTCTATTGAGGTCGGCCTCCAGCCGTTCAAGGCACTGGTCGGAAGAGTGGAGGAGGTGTTCCATGTGGTTAAAACCACGTTCCATTAGTGAGAAACCACTTTCCACTCTTTCGGACAGCGTCTTGAGACTGGCATGAAAGGCCTTGCTCAAGTGCATGAACTCGGGCAAGACAGGCATGTCCGAGGCCCTCTGCCGCTGGCGCGTAGTGCCCGCATAACCAGTGGCAGAGACCTGGGACAGGGGAACACCTGATTGACCAGCTTCCTGGCCACCAGCTGTCTGTGTTGCTGACCTGCCACTTGCTTCCTGGCTGTCGGATGGCTGGGACGGGTCCAAGGTCGATCGATGAAGAACCGCTCCAGGGACAGATTGCAGGGTGCTGCTCCAGGTGCTGTGGAAACAAAAGTAAAACATTAGTATCATGCATTATTGCGAAGAATCACCTGTGAAATATAAAACCACCAATTAGTTCAATGAAAAACAAAAAAAACATTATATACTTACGCTCTGGTGGCAAGGACCGGTCGTAAGAATTCCAAAGCGCGATGGTACTTTGTTCTTGTTCTTGCCGCTGAGCCACTGCGAACCTGTCCCTCAGCCCGAACATCAGTGTTGAAGCGGTCCTTCATCGAGCGCCAACGTGTGCAGACTTTGTTCACTGTTGAAAAAAAAAAAATTGGACAATGCAATGACATCTGTAGAAACACACAAACCTGAGTGACCATGCAGCCTCCAAAATAATTCTATACACAAAGCATCCACTATTGAACCAGAGGACACTGGTGTGTTTACTGCAAGTATATGACTTGAAATAAACACACAAGTATCATCACGAACAATAGTGTAGCATGAAAGATACTGCATGACAATACACAAGGAATAAACTATTGAACCTGAGGACACTGGTGTGTTTACTGTAAGTCTATATCTTGCACTAAACACACAAGTATCATCAGGAACAAGAGTGTAGCATGAAATATACCGCATGACAATGCACAAGTCATACACTATTGAACCTGAGGACACTGGTGTGTTTACTGCAAGTCTATATCTTGCACTAAACACACAAGTATCATCAGGAACAAGTGTAGCATGAAATATACCGCATGACAATACACAAGTCATACACTATTGAACCTGAGGACACTGGTGTGTTTACTGCAACTCTATATCTTGCACTAAACACACAAGTATCATCAGGAACAAGAGTGTAGCATGAAATATACTGCTTGACAATACACAAGTCATACACTATTGAACCTGAGGACACTGGTGTGTTTTATGCAAGTTTATATCTTGACCTAAACACACAAGTATCATCAGGAACAAGAGTGTAGCATGAAATATACCGCATGACAATACACAAGTCATACACTATTGAACCTGAGGACACTGGTGTGTTTAATGCAAGTCTATATATTGCACTAAACACACAAGTATCATCAGGAACAAGAGTCAATGCAGCATCACACAACAGAGAAATACTTACTGAACACCTTTTTTAAAGTTGCAGAGGCGCTGTCCCAGCCCACCATCAACGCTGAGGCCACTTCATTCCAGAGCTGCTGGGTCACCACTATGTCTTTGTACTGCTGGTCACGGCTGTCCCACAATGGGACATGCTACTAGACAAGGCTGATGAGTTGCTCGTTGTCAATATACATGTCTTCATCCCGTTGTGGAACCTAGAAAACAAATACATTTAGAATCTTGGATATTGTGGTGAAAGACAGAGATAGGAAAAAAAAAAAAAAAAAAAACAGGGAAGAAAAACAGGAATGGAAAAAATTATTGAACCAAAACAACAGGTAGAATGTATACTTACATGGCGTCTCCTCCCCGCCGTGCCTTGTGTACGCTGCTCCGGCTGTTCCGGCTCAGTTGGCTGGTCCGATTCCGAGGTCTGTGAAGAACAGAAATTATTAGCCATTTGTAGAGGCAGGTATACAAAGGCAGCAAAATACTCACCTCACGCTCTGCCTCTTCCAATTCTTCCTGTGAAGGAGCATATTAAGATCCAGAAGACATGCTGTGAAAAAAAAAAAAAAAATTAGTACATTAATGTATATTGTAAAGAACAGCCTCACATTGATTTTAGAATACTCACATTAAAGCTGCTGTTTTCTCTAAAGTTGTGGATGGTCTCTTGCTGGGTTGGTGTTGTCTTGTCTTCTTGCTGTCTGTCTGCAGAGTGATGATCTGGCACTACAAAGCCCTTATTTTATCTATCCTTCCTTCCAAACAATGTTGGTTGTTTAGGGGGTGGATTTAACAAGTGTCTAGACATTGTTTACTCTGAAATCGCGTGCGCTCACAATGCGCTGACATGTGCAGTGTACAGCGCACGTCAGCGCTACCATCGACTCTAATGCTAATTTTTTGCGCATTGCGTGCGCTGACGTGCGCATGCGATTTTTTAACGACGTGGGCCGGAACAAAAAATGCAACATATAGTGTCCGGCGCGTCTGATCGCACACATGCAAAAAAATGCGCAGCGCACTCAAACGCTGAGGCATGCGTGCAATCGCTGGACACTGCGCCCGCCATTTTAAAGATAGGGGACAATTGCGTGTGCGATCGTTAACGCACGATGCGCTGTGTGTTAAAACGCTAGTGTGAAACCAGCCTTAGTTCATAGATTGGTACTGCAACACTCAGCCCTATGGGATTTACCTAATGATATGCTCTGGGTATGTGGAGACAATGCTTATAAATGGTTGCCAGTAGGGGTAAGAAGTACTTGTACTCTGGGTCGCTTGACCCCGGCCACTTTTGATATTCCAAATAAACAGTTGGATACACAGGCTATACCCAAACATACATCATATAAAAGAGCTGCGGACAATTCACCCCGCCCTTCAGGGAGACCACATATAGTACAGATGAGTGTGGTCAATAAAGTTGTTAGTTCTATTTTCATTTACGCTGTGATTACACAAATGTGGGATAAATTGGTTAGGGCCACAGACTATCTAGATGATCAAATTTGGGACATATTGGACATACTTAATACTACTGTTGCTGTCCAAAATCAACTTATCATAGTCACTAATAAACATACTATAGTACTGGACTACTTAACAGAAGCACAAGGTGGTATGTGTCAGGTCATTGGACCCGCTTGCTGTCATTATATAGATCCTAACAGTACTATGAAGTTAAAGTTAGAAGATATTCAAAGACTCAGAGATCAATGCGATAAAGACAATGATCGTAATAAGGACAGTTGGTGGTCAGACACCTTCTCCTTTCTCAATCCAGCCAATTGGATTAAGGGAATTGGGGACTGGATAGCTGGGATCTTACAAAGTTTGTTGCATATTGCTGCCTGTATCCTTGTTGTATATCTGATACTAAAACTTCTTCTTTGGTGTATTTCTGTATGTATTAGGAAATTCTGCACTAGGACAGCTAATGATGATACCAAAGGCATCGTCACCCCTGCTCTTCTCTACACCGATCTCTAAAGGTTACTTGATTAAGTTGTTGAAGCCAAGCGCATGGCTACCTTCAAAAGATCTCCATCACTGTCATCAAAAATTGTTATTCGTAAATTGTAGTATACAGGGGGGATGGGTAAGCCGCAAAAGACATGACTGATAACACGGCATCAGCCATGTGAAGACCAGTACCCCCCGAGCTTATGGCTTGGGACAGCACCCCTGATACTGAATATTAGTTAACAAAATTTATCTAGGGGGGATTGTGAAGGGCTAAACTAAGATCGAAGCTAAAGGCTCCATTTTTGTACTCGTAACTCCATCTTGTTGTTTACAAGATAAATTCTGTAACTTAACTAGAGTAAAGTTCATAGCTTTAATAAAACCAGACTGTTCCAGTCTGAACAAGATATGAGATATGAGACCCGGTGATGTAGTATTGTGTAAGACTCTGATGAATGTGCTATTGTGCCTCTTTCTATGTCACGTAGCTAGGGACATTTCCTTGCAATACTATTGGCTTATAAAGTAAATGTATTACGATGCTATTGGTAGCTGTGTACTTTGTAAAACTAAGCAGAATACTATAAAAGAGGTGACATAATAAACGGGATTAGTGATCTGCCTTGATCGTCCCAAAAAGAGACACATCTCCGTCTGGTCATTCTCAGTTGCTGGCAACGCCCTGTGGATTCATTTGGAAAACACTTGGTCAGCCGTGAAGGGTCACTTCAGATCCTCCCTCAACAATACTGATAGGGAATCTAGATTGTGCGCCCCATTGGGGACAGTGCCAATAATGTCTGTAAAGCGCTGTGGAATTAATGGCGCTATATACAGTAAATGGTTAAATAAAAAGGCTATGTTCACATCGCATTTTGCAAACACTTTGGGGGCTCCATTGGGCTTAAGCCTGAAGCCCTGGAAAACAGGATTCGGGAGTACGTGCTGATGAGGCCAGAATTACTGTGTACTCTGAGGTCATTTTTGGCTGTATCTGCCTATTTGAGGTGGGCTCCAAGTCATAGTCAACTGCATATATAGATATACAGTATGTCCAAATTGATGACCAAAGGCAAAGCTTAACTTTAGCCTTGTTTCTTGTGTATTATGCATGCCACCAGCTTTTGGGGCCTAATTCTATAACTATTCCTCTGTGGCTTACAGAACCTTACAAGGAAGGTGACCTTACTTGAACCCTCTTCCCAGGACAAGCTATGAAGATTTTATGTTTATTTTATGACTCAGAACATAAATTCCTAAACTTTTTTTTTTTGTTCAACATCATCTCTACTTTAGGATTACTGTTCATAGAAACTTCCCTGGAGTTCAGGACTAAATATTCGAGACACTGTACTTTTTCCCAATTTAACCCCCCCCCCCAGAAAAAAAACATAAAAAAGAAAATAAAAGATTCCAAAGTGAAAGGGCCAAGATATGGAGCCTCCAATCAATTGGAAGTCAAAAGGCAAGAATGCTAAGTGGTTTACTATATAATGCATCGGTATTAATTTACAATATATAATCATATAATGTTTTTTTTTATGCCAAGGTCAATAGCATATGTATCCACTGAAACCCTAATGTACATCATTGCAGAATTGTAAATTAATTTTAATGCAAATGTATCATTCATCATATGTTTATTAAAGGGCTTGTGTCACATTGACTTTTGGTGAGCAAACCGCTCACCTACCTCCCACTTACTGGGAGAGTGGTAGCTCCTACTTGATTGACAGTTCAGACCAACAACATTGTGGCACCGACAGTCGAACTGAATGCTCTCCAATGCTACTATTTAAGGCAGCTTTGCCTCTACAGCATCGGAGGAAGCCGGCAAGTAGTAGTGTGTTCAAGCTATCCCAGCCAGCTTCAGTGCAATGCTTACAAGCTCAATAGAAATATGCCTGTAAGTACTGTGCATGCTCAGCTAACACTGCTAGGTGAATTGGTGCTGGTATCCTAGGCAACGAGCTGTAAATAAAAAATATAATTTTATTTATAAAGGAGGTGTTGCAAAATTTTGTAGAAAATATTTTAGAAAATTTTCAAAGGCGAACAGTAAGAGTCAAAAAGAAAGAAACATTCACTCCATGTGTGTATAGGGAAATGCTACTTAAAACGCATTTCAGAGTCAAACATTTATGGCTGTGGCTGAACTCATACAACCACCAGAGAGACGGAGAAACCTCTCAAAAATGGTAGCAGTGCAGATGTTCTCAGCAGGCTCCCAAGATCTCTCCTCAGGACCAAAGCCCTTCCAGTCGACCAAATAGAAGGTATTCCCCAAACCTTCTTAGAATCCAAAATGTCCTTTACTTCAAACACATTCCAGGGACCCTCAGAAACAGAAATAAACTCAGTATGGGACCTAGAGAAGCAATTCAGAGCCACCCGCTTCAGTAGTGAAATGTGGAAAGAATTCAGTATCCTTAGATTTATTAGGAGCTGAAGACTGTAGGTCACTAGATTGACATGTCTGAGGATTTTGAATTGCACAAGGTATTGGGAGGTCAACTTGTAGGTGTTAGGCTGATGGAACGCACCAAATAATAAAAAGATAATGAGGTGCGTTCGCAGCCTGGGGTCCACTGTGCAGAGATGGAAAACTGCTGCTTAGTAATGGCGGAGTATTAAGTGAACACCGGCGGGTTAACCACTGACCCGGTGTGCACAGGGGCGAACTCTGTTACTTCACAGAGCCGCTAACAGAAACGCCGGAGCCTGTTAACCCCAGAAGGCTGGACTGCACTGTGGCGTATACAGTAGCGCTGACTCTAACTGCTGAACCCTAACAACAAACACAGCCAAGGGTAGGGGTTTCATAAGGAGTCAGTCACCAGATACATGCATCCATCATCAAACACCCCATAAGTATTTGAGTCTATACTAGCACTTGGCCGAGCGGCCATGCGACCCTTTTATAGCAGCGTCCTTCTGGGACCCTCCTTGTAGTCCAATCTGAGCTGGAGAAGGACCTGAGCATGTGACCTCCGATCTCCAATGGGAGCTTGTCCCACGGGCATGCTCAGTGGACCGAAAGGAGAACTTAGGCTCTGGAGTTGTTCGCTGCAGACCAACATTCTCCAGTCTTCTGGGACTTCTCCTGTTCTCCAAGAATTTTCAAAGATTATGGAGAGGGGTTCAAAAATTTCTTCTGCTATCTCCTTCAGTACTCTGGGGTGTAATTCATCTGGACCTGGAGACTTGAATTCATTTAGGTTAGCTAAGTGTTTCCTCACTATCTTTCTGTTTATAGATATCCTGGATTCTTCTATTCCCTTAATAGGACAGTGAAGAACAGTTGATGTTACATTTCCTTTCTGAGAGAAAACAGATGCAAAATAGGAATTTAAAAGTTCGGCCTTCTCAACATCCTGTCTTACCATTTCATCATTTTCATCCTGTAAAAATCCTATAGCATTTTTGACTTTTCTTTTACTTTTGACATATCCCCAAAATCCTTTATTATTGCTTTTGACATCTCTTGCAAGCCTCAATTCATTGTCAGCTTTAGGTAATATGATTTGTGCCCTGCAGGTTCTGCAGACAGCATTATATTCTTCTTTAGATATGCCTCCCTTTTTCCATTTTATAAACATTTTTTTCTTCCTTTTTAGCATGTGCTTAAGTTCTGTGTTCATCCATCCTGGCTTCCTTAAATGCTTCCTATTATTCCCTCTTTTCGGAATTGTTAACAATAGTGCTTTGAGAATTTCATTTTTCAAGATTTCCCATCCTTCCTGGACATTTTTGTCTTTAAGGATATCCAGCCATTGGATCCCTCCAATTCTCTTTCTGAATCCCTTAAAATCTGCCTTTCTGAAATCTACCCTTGATGTCTGAGTCTTCACAGGTCTTCCTCTTCTAGTTATCCAAAATTCTAAAATAGCATGGTCGCTACCTCCTAGGGTCCCAGCCACTTTTACCTCCTCAACCATTTCCTCCCTGTTTATAAGGATTAGATCCAAGGTAGCAGTTCCCCTTGCTTTCGCCCCTACCTTTTGGAAGATAAAGTTGTCAGCAAGAGAGGATAAGAATTTCCTTGACCTGTTAGTTTTGCCTGAGAGAGATTCCCAACAAATGTCTGGATAGCTGAAATCTCCCATGACAACTATGTCATATTTTTTGGAGAACTTGGCCATTTGATGCATAAAGAGTTCATCCATATCTTCAGCTTGCACAGGCGGCCTGTAGTAAATGCTTACAATGGTGTCCTTTCCATTGTTCTGTCCTTGTATTCTTACCCAAACAGCTTCCACAGAACTCCCAGTCTCTGAAGCTTCAATGTCTGTGCAGATTTACGCGTTTCTAACATACAATGCAACACCTCCTCCTCGTTTATTAAGTCTGTTTCTTGCAAATACGTTGTATCCTTCTAGTCTTGTATTCCAATCATGTGTATTGTCCCACCAAGTTTCAGTGATTCCAATGACATCATATTTCTTTTCCTGTGTTAGTAGTTCCAATTCTCCTTGTTTGTTGCCCATGCTTTGTGCATTAGTATAGAAACATTTTAGTTTGTGATTGGTTTCTCTTTCTCCAATATTTTTAATAATTAGATTCTTTTGTCTTTGTTCTTCCTTTCCACTTCTAATAGCAGAGTTCTCAATAGCATTTGTCAGGTGTATGGCTTTTTCTGGTCTTTTGCTTCCCTTCCCATGTTGTTCTAGTTTAAAGCTCTCCTTACAAGTGTAGCAAGGCGACTTCCAAATACATGTTTTCCAGTCTTCATAAGGTGCACCTCATCTCTAGCAAGTAGTCCATCGTAAAGGTAATTCACTCCGTGATCCAAAAATCCAAATTGTTGCTGATGGCACCATCGACGTAGCCAGTTGTTCACCTGCAGAATCTTATTCCACCTCCTTGTTCCATGACCATCCACTGGGAGGATGGAAGAGAAGACCACCTGCGCTCCCAGTTCTTTCACTTTCTTGCCTAAGTCTTCAAAGTCTCTGCAGAGGATTTCCAGGTCGTTTATTGCGGTGTCATTTGTCCCCACATGTAGTAGCAGGAATGGGTAGTCATCTGTAGGTCTGAAGAGTCCTGATATCCTGTCAGACACATCTTTAATTTTTGCACCTGGAAGACAGCACATTTCTCTTGAAGTTATATCCGGTCTGCAGACAGCGACCTCTGTTCCTCTCAACAGGATCAACGAGTCTGCTGAGCAGGCTCCTCTGTGGCCGGAGAGGAATGGGAGACTGTTGAAGGCAAGGCTCGGGATTTCTGCTGTGCAGCGACAGAAACCCGACGCCCACCAGTAGGAGAGCATGTTCAGGTGAATATTTTAGGAAGATATACAGATTTTCTCTCAAGGTCAGTAAAGAGGCAGAGGACTTCTCTTCTTGTATCCATCAAACAAGATCTGGGACACGGCTTTAAGGAGGAAGGCTACCAGATCAGGAATAATTTTCAATAAGAGTAATCAACTGCTGGCACACCAGAATTTTTGCTTTCTTGGCCTTTTTTTCAGAGACTATGAATGATAACACCAAAACTTTTTCTCCACTCATGGTTAGTGGGTGGGTGAAGCCATTTATTGTCAAACTACTGTGTTTTCTCTTTGTAAATCATAATGACAACCCAAAACATCCAAATAACCCTGATCAAAAGTTCCCATAACCCATTTCTTAATACCGTGTATTGCCATTTCTAACATCAATGACAGCTTTAAGTCATTAACAATGACAGCTTTAAGTCTTTTGTGGCAGTTGTGGATGAGGTTCTTTATTTTCTCAAATTGTAAAGCTGCCCAGTCTTAGCAAAAAGCCTCCAGTTCCTGTAAATTCCTGGGCTGTCAAGCATGAACTGCACGCTTGAGATCTCCCCAGAGTGACTCAATGATATTGAGATCAGAAGACTGAGATGGCCACTTCAGAGCCTTCACTTTGTTCCGTTGTAGCCAATGACAGGTTGACTTGGCCTTGTGTTTTGGAACATCCAAGTACATTCCATGCGCAGCTTCCGTGCTGATGATAGCAAATTTTCCTCCAGTATTTGGAGATAACGTGCTGCATTCATCTTTTCTTCAACTTTGACCAAGTTTCCTGTGCCTTTGTAGCTCACACATCCCCAAAGCATCAGCGATCCACCTCCGTGCTTTACAGTAAGAATGGTGTTCCTATCATCATAGGCCGTGTTGACCTCTCTCCAAATGTAATGTTTATGGTTGTGGCCAAAAAGTTAAATTTTGGTTTCATCGCTTCAAATTTCATTGTTCCAGAAGTTTTGAGGCTTGTCTCTGTGCTGTTTTGCATATTGTAGGTGAGAAACTTTGTGGCATTTGAGCAGTAATGGTTTTCTTCTGGCGACTCGACCATGTAGACCATTTTTCTTCTAGTGCCTCCTTATTGTGCATCTTGAAACAGTCATATCGCTAGTTTTCAAAGAGTCCAGTATTTCAGCTGATGTTATTTGTGGGTTTTTTCTCTGCATCCTGAACAATTTTCCTAGCAGTTGTGGATGAAATTTTTGTTGGTCTACATGACTGTGGTTTTATTTTTACAGAGTCCCTGATTTTCCATTTGATAATCACAATTTGAACGCTGCTAACTGGCATTATCAATTCCTTGGATATCTTTTTGTATTCCTTTCCTGTTTTATACAGTTCAACTACCTTTTCCCATAGATCCCTTGACAATTGCTTTGCTTTCCCCATGACTCACAATCCAGAAACATTAGTGGCTGGATGAAAGATACAAAAGTCTGTCTGGATTCCAGAAACTCACTCAGCTTTTATGCACACACTGATTACAATCAAAGAGGTCACAGGTGAGGATGTTACCTTTAGTAGCTATTCAAACCCATTTGTGTCAACTTCTGTGCATGTTATCAGGCCAAAATCACCAGGGTATGTGAACTTTTGATCAGGGTCATTTGTATGTTTTGGGTTGTCATTATTACTTTTGAATATAACTGTATGAGTCTAGTGTGCGAGTAACATGTGTCTAGCATGTGATTGGTGTGCATGTGGCATGTTTTTAATGTGTGACTTTTGTGTATGATCATGATCATCATGTTGTGTCATGATGAATAGCTTGTGTGTGAATGGCGTGTATGTGGCATGTGCCTAGTGTGTGATTGGTGTATATGTCATGTGTGTCTGGCTTGTATGTAGCATATGTCTAGTGTGTGATTGGTGTTCATGTGTCTAGTCTTTTAGTGGCATGTGTCTAGTGTCATGGTTAGGACATGGTTAATGTCCTGTTCTCGCAGGGTTAACTTTTGCCGGCCTCGCTTTGGATCTGGGAGGGGTATTTATACTCACTCCAGACTAGGATTCCCTGTCAGCTATACTGTTATTCTGGCTGTGTGTCTGACCCCTGGTGTGCGTGTATACTGCGTTGCTTGTTTGCTTCCCGTGTATGACCCGGTCTGTCTCCTCACTCTGTTCTCTGTCTCACGTTTTGGTACTATCGTCTTCTCCGGTTCTGACCTCCTGGCTTGGCTATCGTTACTCCGTTACAGTTTGTCTCTATTGTACCGTCTATTGCCCGTTCTGGTTTTCTGATCCATTGCTACGTCCTGATTATCCGCTCTGTCTAACCCTTTTGGTATTGTCGTGCTATCTCGTGCTTTGACCCCGGCTTAATCTGGTTTACGTCTCTGCCTATGCCCCTTGGTAACTTGTCCCATAGTTACCTTTCTAGGAGTTTTCCTGCAGCTCCTAGCTCTGTGAAGCTTAGGCCAAGCCCCCAGCAGTCACGTGCTTCAGGCCCTGTTAGTCTGAAGCACGCATCTTCACCGCTGCTGCCCCGCTCCACAGGTATCTTTTGTACTCAGGACATACGCACTGGCTCAGTGAGCAAGTGCAGTGCGGTGGACCTCACCATTTCAGTTTTTTTTTTTTCTCTCTGAGGACAAAAAAAAAAAGTTATCTTCATGGATTCCATGCAAGCTTTGGCTGATCAGGTCAAGCACCTGACCCAAATGTTCCACAAACTTAATGTGGAACAGAGCACGATGGCCCATACCCAGCAACAGTTGGATACTGTGCAGGGGGCTGTCGCTGCAGGGGCTCCTAGCGCTGGGGATAGAGATGTGTCATTGGCATCCCCTGAATCTCCGGTCAAATTGCCAGAACCTTTCTCAGGGGATAAAAGGAAGTTCAGGTCATTCAGAGAAGGATGCAAGCTTTTTTTTCTCTGAGGCCCCGCTCCTCCGGGGACGAGTTCCAGAGGGTGGGGGTCATCATTTCCCTACTTCGGGGGGCTCCACAGGCATGGGCTTTCTCTCTCTCTTCCTCTGCTCCTGAACGTATGTCTGTGAATTTGTTCTTTGAGGCTCTGGGGCACATTTATGATGAGCCTGATAGAGTGCGTCTGGTGATGAGTGTGACACAGGGGAGGCACTCTGCTGAATGGTTCTGCTCAGAGTTTAGACGTTGGACCGCCGAAGTATCCTGGAATGACGCCGTCCTGAGGGGGTTGTTCTGCAGTGGCCTGTCTGACCATCTGCAGGACGCTCTGGCATTACATCCTCCTCCTGATACCCTGGAGGATGCCATGATGCAGGCGGTCCGTATGGACCAGAGACTCCGTGCTAGAGGAATGATGCAACAAGAGTCTCCCTTGTACCCCAAATTGTGTGACACTGCACCTGTATCTGAGCCCATGGAGGTTGGGTCAGTCTCGATTAAGGAGAAAGAGAGAAGGCACCGTAGAGACAATCTACTATGCTTCTACTGTGGAACCTCTGGACATTGGAAAAGGAATTTCCTCTCCTGCCCTTCTTCAGAGAAACCATCAGAGAAATGACTGAGTCTGGGCAATAATCGAGGAGGTTGTCCAGACTCCCAGGTACATTTTTTCTCACGTACAAAGATGGTGCTCCAGGTTGAATTGGTACTTGCTGGAGGTCCTGTTATGACCACCGCCTTTGTTGACTGTGGTTCCTCCATTAATCTGATTGATGCCCAAGTTGTGACCCTTAGTAAGATAGGGACAGTCAGGTTAAAAGACCCTGTTAAAATTTTGGCTGTGGATTCATCCCCTCTTACCCGGGATGGAATTTGCTTTATGTCTGAAGTTTTTCTATGAAAGTGGGTTCCACTCATGTGGAAGAGTTAAGCTGTTTCATTATGAATAATCTGCCTGCAGGACTGGTATTGGGAATGCCCTGGTTGCAACGCCAAAATCCTTTCATTGATTGGGTGAAGGGGGAGATCACCCGATGGGGATGTAATGATAATGGTCTGTGTGGTAACCCGGTTCCTTTTGTCAATCCGATAAAATCTGTATCTGTGTCGTCTGTCGGTCTGGAGGGTATTCCGGAGTACCTGAGAGACTTTGAAGAAGTGTTTTCCGAAAGCAAGGCTGAGGCGCTCCCTCCACATAGACCACATGATTGTGCTATCGATTTAGTACCTGGAGCCAAATTACCCAAGGCTTGTTTGTTTAATTTGTCCGGGCCTGAGTGCCAAGATATGAAAGAGTACATCAAAGAGAGCCTTCACAAGGTGCATATTCGGCCTTCGGTCTCACCTGTGGCAGTGGGGTTTTTCTTTGTAAAGAAAAAAGATGGTGGGTTGCGACCGTGCCTCGACTTTCGGGAACTGAACAAAATTGCTGTTAAGAACACGTACCCTCTCCCGTTGATTCCTTATTTTTGCAATCAACTCACAGGGGCCAAATGGTTTTCTAAGCTCGATCTACGAGGGGCTTATAACCTTATAAGGATCCGGGAGGGGGACGAATGGAAAACAGTGTTCCTGACAACTGAGGGGCTGTTTGAAAACCTGGTTATGCCCTTCGGCCTCACTAACGCTCCTACTGTTTTTCAGAACTTTATTAATGTTGTTTTTTCTGACTTGATTGGACGTTATGTAGTCATTTACCTGGATGACATCTTGATATACTCAATCACATATAGGACAGTCACACACCATCTACGTACGGTTCTTATGACACTTCGGGAGAACCATTTGTATGTTAAGCTGGAGAAGTGCTCATTTTTTATGCAAGACTATCTTTTCTGGGTGTAATTGTATCCGGGGAGGGATACCGCATGGATCCAGGGAAGGTTCAGGCCATTACAGATTGGGTGCAGCCTCATAACCTGAAGGGGTTGCAGCGATTTTTGGGCGTCGCAAATTATAGGAAGTTCATTAAAGGGTTCTCGCAGGTGGTGAAACCCTTGATGGACCTCACTCTTAAAGGGGCAGATGCAAAAAATTGGTCCGTGGCCGCAAAAAATTCCTTCCTTACATTAAAGAAGTGTTTTACTACAGCCCCTGTGTTGGTACAATCCGATTCGGCAAGACCTTTTATCGTCGAGGTCGACGCTTCGGAGGTGGGGGTGGGGGCAGTATTGTCACAGGGCCCCTCTACCCTGACTAACTGCAAACCCTGTGCCTTTTTCTCTAAGAAATTCTTTTCGGCCGAGAGAAACTATGATGTCGGCAACAGGGAATTGTTAGCAGTTAAATTGGCCTTCGAAGAATGGAGGCATTTTTTGGAGGGGGGCGCTCATCCCATTACGGTCATCACTGATCATAAAAACCTGGCCTATATCGAGTCTGCTAAGAGGATGACTCCCAGACAGGCTCGGTGGGCGCTTTTTTTTTCTCGATTTCATTTTACTATCACGTTCTGACCAGGGTCTAAAAATGTAAAGGCGGATGCCTTATCCCGAAGTTTTGATTCTGTGTCCCCTCCAGAACCTCCTTCCTCCATTCTTCAACCGGGAGTGGTTGTAGCCGAAATCTCCTCTGAGTTACAGAGAGAGATTATGGAAGCACAAGCTCAAGCTCCCAGGAATAAACCCCCAGGTAAATTGTTTGTACCTGAAAAATTCCGTCTCACAATCCTTCAAGAATTTCATGATTCTGTGTTAAGTGCACACCCTGGTATTGCAGCTACCCGGGGGGGCAGTAGCTAGGGGTTTTTGGTGGCCCTCTTATGGGTACTGATATAAAAAGGTTTGTAAATACTTGTGGGGTGTGCGCTCACTCTAAAAGCTCTCAGGTCCGGCCGGCCGGGGAATTGGTGCCTTTGCCAATTCCGGATAAACCATGGACACACCTGTCCATGGACTTTATCACTAATCTTCAATCTTCCAAGGGCAATTCAGTGGTATGGGTAGTGGTTGATAGATTTTCTAAGCAAGCGTTTTGTATGAAGTTGGGGGTCACGTTGTCATTCTGCTCTGCCTATCACCTGGAATCCAACGGACAGACTGAACGCACCAACCAGTCATTGGAGCAGATTCTGAGATGCCTGGCCTCCTCAAGACAGAAAATGTTAGGAACGGCGGAAAGCACTAAATAAAAATAAATAATAAAGTGCGTTGGCCGCTCGGGGTCCACCGTGCAGTAGGTGTTACACTGCTGCTAGGTAATGACAGAGGAGCAATATGGTGGTATGATGCGCATGGGTTTAACTTCACCCGGAGTGCGCAGAGCGGGTTCTGTTCACACACAGAGGTGCGGCAAAAAAACATACAAAATGCTGAACCTGTTAGTGACACAGGCCTCAGGTAAATGCACACACGGTATCTGGTCACAGGAACAGGACCCAAGACAGAGGAGCTGCGTCCCTCTAGACCTACCGTGTGTGCAGTGTCGCTTCTGCGAGCGCCAAGAAGGGCTGCAACTGCAGCGCGACGTAGGACACTGCCGCTCGACAACAAAGCCAGAAAGCAAGCGCAATGTCGGACGCTAGCGTAGCGGTGCGGTGTGCACAGTGGCTTAAGGCTTGCCACTGACTGGCGCTGACTGCTAAACTAATTCCCTATCCACTTGCGTAATATCAGAGGGAAGGGGTTTTATAATGAGTCAGTCACCAGAAACATACATCCGTCACCATTCACACATAGCAAGTATAGTCTATACTAGCGCATGGCCGAACGGTCATGCGCACTTTTTATAGCCGTGCGGGACCTTCCAGATCTCCGAGATGGACCAATGAGATCTGGAGCAGGACCTGGGCACATGACTCCCGATCTCCAATGGGAGATCGTCTCGTGAGCATGCCCAGTAGGAGCACAGAGGAACTTAGTCTCTGGAGCGGTCTGCTGCAAAGTAATCTTCTCTGCAGTAGATAGACAGCAGGAGACCGCGGAATGTGAGGCTCTGGATTCCTGCAGAGCAGACGCAGAAACCTGACGCCTAACATTACCCCCCCTCCTAGGGCCCCCTCCTCTCTGAGCCTTTCAATCCACCACCCTGTGCCTATCAGAGGTATAGGCCTCAGACTCGTCCAGAGGCAAGCCTGATGTCCCAGTAGGTGACACGGAAAACCGGGATACGTGCAAGGTATCAGAGGTGGCAAGATCGCCAGGTTTAAGAAGGGACACGTGGGAGACAACAGGCGCGGCAAAACCGCCCGGAGCATAAGTTGAAATGGAACGCCGCGGTTTGACGGCGGACATCTCCACTCTCTGCTTAAGGAGGCTAACCCGAGCCCATGAGGCGCATGCCTGAATATATTTTTTAATGTCCCGAGCCCTGTGCGGCCACCAATACGACCCCGCCAGGAGTTTTGTGGTCTGCACGCAGCCACAGTGACCACCCGCCCTGGACAAGTGTGCCCACGCGAGGACCTTCGGCCGTAGGTTGGAGGGACTAAGGTCTTGCCCGGTGGCACAGAGTTTGGGCATTGCGGGACACTGTTGTCCTGAGAAACAGCGCGCTGACAATGGTAACCGCAAATGGAGTTTTGCGCCAGACGCACAGCGAGAACGGCGCGAGACACCTCCATGGGCTCTGGGAGTGGAGTCTCTGGCTCGGGTGGTTCCAGAAGCTCCAAAAAGTTGGGAGCCGAGGTAACCTTCCATTTGGATTGAGCACGCTCCAGACCGCGCTCCAAAAAACGGAGATCAATGAGGGTGGAAATGGCATTCAGCTCTTCCAAACTTGCAGGAACCTCTCTGGTAGAGAGAGCATCCTTAACATGCTCTGCCAAACCTCTCCAAAACACAGGGATGAGGGTTTTATCAGACCACTCCAGCTCGTAAGCCAGTGTCCGAAAACGAACGGCATACTGACTGACCGAGAGGGATCCCTGAGTCAAAGCGAGTAGCTGAAGAGAGTTGTCGTGCGTGACCCGTGGTCCCAGGAACACCTGCTTAATAGCTGTTAGAAACTGAGCAGCGGTCCGAACCTCTGGGTCACCACGCTCCCATAGTGGCGTAGCCCACTCCAACGCCTTGCCCAACAGAAGGGAAACAATAAACCCCACCTTCGCCTGTTCCATAGGGAATCACGCAGCCAGTAACTCCAGCTGGATAGAGCACTGGCTGACGAAACCTCTACAGGAGGCGCCATCGCCAAAATATTTATCGGGCAATGGGAGGCGGGTAACTGTCGGCGCGTGGGAGGACGTGGACATACATGAAACCGCCTCTGCGATCGCCTGTACAGCAGCCTCCGAAGACTTCGCTGCTGCGATAACACTCTCAAGAGTAGCCAACCGGCCCTCTAGCTGGCGAATGCACTGAAGAAGTTGCTGCTGATCTGCCATTACTAGACAGACCCTGGTGCTAATATAATGTTAGGAACGGCGGAAAGCACTAAATAAAAATAAATAATAAAGTGTGATCGCCGCTCCGGGTCCACCATGCAGTAGGTGTTACACCGCTGCTAGGTAATGACAGAGGAGCAATATGGCGGTATGATGCGCACGGGTTCATCTTCACCCGGAGTGCGCAGAGTGGGCCTTGTTCACACACAGAGGTGCCGCAACAAAAACATACAAAATGCTGAACCTGTTAGTGACACAGGCCTCAGGTAAATGTACACATGGTATCTGGTAACAGGAGCAGGACCCAAGACAGAGGAGCTGGGTCCCTCTAGACCTACCGTGGGTGCGGCGTCGCTTCTGCGAGCGCCAAGAAGGACTGCAACTGCAGCGCGGCGTAGGACACTGCCGCTCGACGACAAAGCCAGAAAGCAAGCGCAATGTCAAATGCTAGCGTAGCGGTGCTGTGTGCATAGTGGCTTAAGGCTTGCCACTGACTGGCGCTGACTGCTAAACTAATTCCCTATCAACATGCGTAATATCAGAGGGAAGGGGTTTTATAATGAGTCAGTCACCAGAAACATACATCCGTCACCATTCACACATAGCAAGTATAGTCTATACTAGCGCATGGCCGAACGGTCATGCGCACTTTTTATAGCCGTGCGGGACCTTCCAGATCTCCGAGATGGACCAATGAGATCTGGAGCAGGACCTGGGTACATGACTCCCGATCTCCAATGGGAGATCGTCTCGTGAGGATGCCCAGTAGGAGCACAGAGGAACTTAGTCTCTGGAGCGGTCTGCTGCAAAGCATTCTTCTCTGCAGTAGACAGCAGGAGACCGCGGAATGTGAGGCTCTGGATTCCTGCAGAGCAGACGCAGAAACCTGACGCCTAACAGGAAGACTGGTGTGAGGTATTGCCCATGGCAGAATTTGCATTCAACTGTCGTATTAATCAGTCTACCGGAAAGTCTCCCTTTCAGGTCAATTATGGGTTTGTTCCGCAGTTTGGGGAATTTTCCCGTATGGATTCGGATTGCCCTGGTGCCAAGGGGATGGTACAACAGTTAAAAACCCTCTGGAGGGAGGTGCAGGGGAACATCTCCAAAAGCCCAGAAGTACAAACATTTTGCGGACAGGAGGAGGAGGTTGGGTCCTGCGTTAACAGAGGGGGAAAAAGTCTGGTTGTCCACCCGTAACATCAAACTTAAAATACCCACTATGAAGTTGGGCCCAAACTTATTGGTCCATGCAAGATTGTAGAGGTGATTAACCCGGTGGCATACAGATTACAGTTGCCCACCTCCTTCAAAATATCTAACGTCTTCCACAGGTCCCTACTAAAACCTGTGGGGACAGTTAGAGAAGATCCCTCATCTGTGGCTCCACCAGTGTTGGTAGAGGGTCAACTGGAGTACGAGGTAGGGCGCATCATTGATTCACGGTGGGTGCGCCAGAGACTTTAGTACCTTATTCATTGGAAGGGATATTCCATTGAGGATCGGTCATGGGTTCCGGCCAGTTCGGTGCACGCTGATCGACTGGTGCGGGCTTTTCATGCCAGATACCCTGAGAATCCTGGGGGTCCAGTGGCCCCCCATTAAGAGGTGGGTACTGTCATGGTTAGGACATGGTTAATGTCCTGTTCTCGCAGGGTTAACTTTTGCCAGCCTCACTTTGGATCTGGGAGGGGTATTTATACTCACTCCAGACTAGGATTCCCTGTCAGCTATACTGTTATTCTGGCTGTGTCTGACCCCTGGTGTGCATGTATACTGCGTTGCTTGTTTGCTTCTCGTGTATGACCCGGTCTGTCTCCTCACTCTGTTCTCTGTCTCACGTTTTGGTACTATCGTCTTCTCCGGTTCTGACCTCCTGGCTAGGCTATCGTTACTCCGTTACAGTTTTTCCCTATTGTACCGTGTGTTGCCCGTTCTGGTTTTCTGATCTATTGCTACGTCCTGATTATCCGCTCTGTCTAACCTTTTGGTATTGTTGTGCTATCTCGTGCTTTGACCCCGGCTTAATCTGGTTTACATCTCTGCCTATGCCCCTTGGTAACTTGTCCCGTAGTTACCTTTCAGCAGTCACGTGCTTCAGGCTCTGTTAGTCTAAAGCATGCATCTTCACCACAGGTATCTTTTGTACTCAGGACATGCACACTGGCTCAGTGAGCAAGTGCAGTGCGGTGAACCTGACACCTAGTATGTAACTGACATATGTGGCACGTGTCTTGCATACAGGGCAGGCGTTAGGTTCAAGCAGACGAGGCAGTTGCCTAGGGCCACACACCATTCAGCCACTCTGGGGCCCGTAAGTCAGGGGGCCGCCCAGCGCCAGCGACGGAGCAACGGGTGACAGGAGGCAGGAGCTGGCTGCTGCGGTAAAAGCCTTTGCCCATTGCTAAAGAGAAATGAATATTCACTGCTCGCCATGCCCATAATCCCTCCCACTTCTATACACTGAAGCTGTCGTCGAGAGGTGGAATGGACTACGGACGTGGGGAGCAATTAATATGAATTTTACTTTAAGGCTATGTGCCCACGTATGCAGAAAATTTCTGCTTCAAAACCGGACTCCTTCCCAAAAAACGCGCTTTTGATTTCCGCGCTTTGTTTGTGCAAAAACCGCACGTTTTTCAAGCGTTTTTTTCCAAGCATCTTCTGACTCATAGAAAATAGTTAAAAAAGCGGACTTTTCTGCAAAATTAATGAGCATCTGGCTTTAAACTTCTCCACAACAGAATCATGGACCAGCCTGTTGTGTTCCTTGATCTTCATGATGCTCTCTGTGCATCAAACAGAACCCTGAGACTATCACAGAGCAGGTGCATTTATACGGATACTTGATTACACACAGGTGGATTATATTTATCATCATTAGTCTTTTAGGACAATATTGGATAATTCAGAGATCCACAATGAACTTCTGGAGTGAGTTTGCTGCACTGAAAGTAAAGAGGCCGAATAATATTGCACGCCCCACTTTTCAGTTTTTGAATTTCCACAAAAATTTAAAATAACCAATAAATTTTGTTCAACTTCACAATTGTGTCCCAACTGTTGTTGATTCTTCATCAAAAATTTACATTTGGTATCTTTATGTTTGAAGCATATGTGGGAAAAGGTTTAAATGTTCCAGGGGGCCGAATACTTTCGCAAGGCACTGTAAGATGAAGAAAGCTAAATCTCCAAGCACGCCAAAATACTCAGAGGACATCTGAGCATGCTCAGGAAAACCCGAGCAATGAGTATACTCGCTCATCACTAATAATTATACATCGTTTGCTCTACCCAAGTGCATGACCTAACATTTATCCCCATTAAAGCCCATTTGCCATTTATCAACCCAAGCTTCTAGTTTACATAAATCTTCCTGTAATGTTAAATTGTCCTCCTCTGCATTGACTACCCTGCAGAGTTTAGGTCATCTGCAAATATTGAAATTCTACTCTGCCTGCCCCATACAAGGTCATTATTAAATATATTTCAAAAAGAAGCGAGCCCAACACCGACTGTGCGGTACCCCACTGCTATCCGTGACCCAGTCAGAGTGTGCTCCATAAATAACCACCCTTTCTTTCCTATCCCTGAGCCAGCTCTTAACCCACTTACACATATTTTCCCCTATCCCCATTGTTCTCATTTTAAGTATCAACCTTTTGAGTGGCACCGTATCAAAAGCTTTTGAAAAGTCGATATACACCACGTCCACTGCGTTCCCTTGGTCCAGTCCAGAACTTACCTCTTCATAGAAGCTTAGCAGATTAGTCTGACAGGAACGGTCCCTTGTAAACCCATATTGATATTGGGTCATGAGGTCATTCTTCTTCAGATACTCCAGTATAGTATCTCTTAGAAAACCCTCCAGGATTTTACCCACAGTTGAGGTTAAGCTTACTGGCCTATAATTTCCAAGTCAGTTTTTGTCCCCTTTTTGAATATTGGCACATTTGCTATACGCCAGTCCTGTGGTACAGACCCTATTATTAAGGAATCTTTAAATATTAAAGATAATGGTCTATCAATGACTGTACTTAATTCCTGCAGTACTCGGGGGTGTATCCCATCCGGGCCCGGGGATTTGTCAATTTTAGTGATTTTTAGATGCTGCTGTACTTCCTGCTGGAATAAGCAGGTGACATTTAATGGAGAATTTTTGTTATCACTGATCATGTTATTCATCATGCGATTTTCTTGTGCAAACATTATAAATGTGAACATGGTATGTAATGATATTATGGTCTTCAATGGAGAATGAAAAATCTCAACGATTTAGATGAAGGAATTGAGGGTAAACTGATTAAATTTGCTGATGACACAAAGCTAGGAGGGATAGCTAATACTAGAGAAGAGAGAGAGAGAGGATTCAAAAAGATATAAATAAACTGGAGAAGTGGGCAGCAACTAACAGAATGGTTTTTAACAGGGAAAAATGCAAAGTACTACATCTGGGCAATAAAAATGAAAAAAGCATATACAGAATGGGAGGAATAGGGCTAAGCAACAGCACATGTGAAAAAGACTTGGGTATACTAATAGATCAAAAACTGAATATGAGTCAACAGTGTGATGCAGCAGCAAAAAAGGCAAATGCAATTCTAGGATGTATTAACAGAAGCATACAGTCTAGATCACGTGAAGTCATTATTTCCCACTACTCCTCTTTGGTCAGACCTCATCTGGAATATTGTGTCCAGTTTTGGGCACCACATTTTAAAAAAGACATCAACAAACTGGAGCAAGTTCAGAAAAGAGCGACCAGAATGGTGACCGGTCTGCAAACCCTGTCTTATGAGGAACGGTTGCAGGATTTGGGAATGTTTAGTTTGCAAAAGAGAAGACTGAGAGGAGACTTAATAGCTGTCTACAAATATCTAAAGGGCTGTCACATTGTAGAAGGATCAACTTTATTCTCATTTGCACAAGGAAAGACTAGAAGCAATGGGATGAAATTGAATGGGAGGAGACACAGATTAGATATTAGAAAAAACTTTTTGACAGTTAGAGTGATCAATGAGTGGAACAAGCTGCCACGAGAAGTGGTGAGTTCTCCTTCAATGGAAGTCTTCAAACAGAGGCTAGACAGACATCTGACTGGGATGATTTAGCGAATCCTGCTTTGAGCAGGGGGTTGGACCAGATGGCCCAGGAGGTCCCTTCCAACTCTGCGATTAAAATTAAAATTAAAAAATTAAAATTAAATACAAGGAAATGACATCACAATTCTTTTTTTTTAATAACATATATTTACTTAGCTCTATGGATTTACAAAAACGCATGCAAAAATGCATTAAAAATGAGCTTATTTTCCACGGCGTTTTTCTGCCAAGAGAAGCAGAAACCTTGCGCAGAAATTTCTGCAAGCAAATACGCAACGTGCGCACATAGCCTTACTGGTGAAATCTGCTGTGGATTTTCCACAAAGACATTTTTTAAATATGTAGGTGAGATTTGTTGAAATCTCATCTATTTAGCTGGTACAGTAATAATCTTCGAGTTCCCTGTGTACACATCTATGTGGAAGTACACAATGCGTGAAGATGCCCTGAGGCTTGTAGGAGAGGGGTGTCATGATCCAGGACGGGGTTTCGCTTTGGCCCGTCCTGGTCTGATTGGGGGTTAATTATTCCGCCTCTCCCTGGCAGAGGGCGGCTATTTAATGCTCACTGGACCTAGGTCCGGTGTCAGTTATACTCCTGCCCTCGGCTGAGTTAGTTGACCTTGTGCGTACGTGTGCCTTGTGCCTGATATCTTGCTTGCTTGTTTGGTTTTTGATTCGGTTCTGTCCCTGTTACGAGTTCTGCCTGTCCCTCTTGTACTGCGCTACCTCTCGTGTATGACTCTCTGCTTGTGACCCGAATTCTCTCTGCTCATCCCCTTGGTACCGCGTCGCCCTCTTGTGTATGACCTTTGGCTTTGTCTGACCTCCCGTCTGTTTACCCCTTCTGTACCTCGCTGTCCGTACTGTGAACGACCTCCGTTTTGCCTGACTCTGAGTTTGCTGTCTTCTGTGAAAGCAGGACGCTAAGCCCCGCCCCCTTGCAGTCACATGACCGTAGGTCCCGTGCTGGCTTGCTAAACTTCATCACTAAGGTCCTGTGCACCTATACTTTCTGGCTATTCTGGTCCCCAGGGGTCCCTACAGTGCGGGTGAGTCCCTGCTCAGCGGAGGCTGTACACCGGCGCTGTCAGGATCCTGATAAGGGGGTTCTCAAACTGTTTGGGATGCTTGTGAAGACTAAGAGCTTTCTCGATAAGTATAGGTGAGGTCACAGTAAAGGCATGTTTAGGCTACATTCCCACAATGCGCTTTTACCATTGGATCAAGACAGCAGTCTGAAACCCGCTTTCTAGTTACGCTTGGTACTGGGGTTGCGACTTAATACTTATTTAATAAAGTGTTATTTTATTTATGATCTTGACACTGGAACCTCCTTTTCGTCCAATTGCTTTTCTTGCAGCACTGCAAGTTTCCATGCATCGAATCTACATATGGGAGAGGGGCAGGGGTAAAAGTGTCATTTTATGGCTTAAAGTGCTTTCATACTGCTTTCTGTCTTTCCGCAAAACGGGATCCGGACACATGGGTCGATGGGGTTATAGACTGTAATGGTAACGGCAGTGAGAACCTGCGCTCTGCTGTGCAATTTTTTCAGAAGTGTACACCTACCGGATGCGGACTCTCACACATAGTCTACTATGTACCCTTCTGAAAATTATGCACAGGAGAGCGTAACTGAGCTCTGCTGTCACCATTACAGTCTATGGCCCCGTCGGAGCATGTGACCGCACCCCGTTTTGAGAGAAATTTTGGAGGTATGTCCTGACGGGGGAACACAAGAGCACAATGTGAAAGCACCCTTAGATCACTGACAGAATGGTGAGCACAGTAGGGTGGCAGATGGAGGGGAGGGATCTGTGGACTGCCTTATATTTGAGTGACAGGTAAGGCCACAATTAGTATTTGGTGAGTTTTTTACCTCAGTATTTGTATTGTAAGCCAAAACCAGGAGTGGGACAATCAGAGGAACGCACTCCTGGTTTTGGCTTACAAATACTGAGGTAAAATACTGACCAAATACTGAATGTGTGCACATTGCCTAATAGAAACACGCCACCACTTCTGTATTTATCACCCACTCCTGGTTTTGGCTTCCAGATACTGAGGTAAAATACTGACCAAATACTGAACGTGTGCCCATGGCTTAATAGAAACACGTCACCACTTCTGTATTTATCACCCACTCCTGGTTTTGGCTTACAGATACTGAGGTAAAATACTGACCAAATACTGAATGTGTGCACATGGCCTAATAGAAACACGTCACCACTTCTGTATTTATCACCCACTCCTGGTTTTGGCTTACAGACACTGAGGTAAAATACTGACCAAATACTGAACGTGTGCACATGGCCTAATAGAAACACGTCACTACTTCTGTATTTATCACCCACTCCTGGTTTTTGCTTACAGATACTGAGGTAAAATACTGACGAAATACTGAATGCTGAATGTGTGCACATGGCCTAATAGAAACACGTCACCACTTCTGTATTTATCACCCACTCCTGGTTTTGGCTTACAGATACTGAGGTAAAATACTGACCAAATACTGAACGTGTGCACATGGCCTAATAGAAACACGTCACCACTTCTGTATTTATCACCCACTCCTGGTTTTGGCTTACAGATACTGAGGTAAAATACTGACCAAATACTGAATGCTGAATGTGTGCACATGGCCTAATAGAAACACGTCACCACTTCTGGATTTATCACCCACTCCTGGTTTTGGCTTACAGATACTGAGGTAAAATACTGACCAAATACTGAACGTGTGCACATGGCCTAATAGAAACACGTCACCACTTCTGTATTTATCACCCACTCCTGGTTTTGGCTTACAGATACTGAGGTAAAATACTGACCAAATACTGAATGTGTGCACATGGCCTAATAGAAACACGTCACCACTTCTGTATTTATCACCCACTCCTGGTTTTGGCTTCCAGATACTGAGGTAAAATACTGACCAAATACTGAACAGTGTGCACATGGCCTAATAGAAACACGTCACCACTTCTGTATTTATCACCCACTCCTGGTTTTAGGTTTCAAATACTGAACGTGTGAATGTGGCCTTAGTTTGATTAGTGGCCCTAGTTTGCACAATTTATCACAACACCCATTAGGCAATATCCTGATGTCACAGTGACCAAAACGACTGTGGGATTTTGTGTGGCACATACGTGCCTCTGTAGATGTGGATGGCAGCCATGCATCACAGGTCTGGGTTGCTGTCTGCTTTTATGTTTTGCTGCACAGAAATGGCGCTGAAGTGAGGATTTTAAAATGTGCAGTTGGTCACATTCCTGTCGGGAATTCAGCGATAAGGTGGAAACCTGCAGCACAATCAGCACCTATGTGAGCATTAGGCTGTGTTCACACACAGCGTTTTTCACTATAAAACCGCTAAAAATAAGCTTCCCAGTCATTTCTATGCATTTTGCACTTTTTGTGCACATTGATGTGTTTTAAAAACCGCAGCATGCTAATTAATTTTGCGGATTTTTCCGCGGTTTTAGCTTCTTCCTTGCGGTTTGAAACCGCTGCGGAAAAATAGGTGCGGTTTCTGGGCAGGGATTCAGGTTTTTGAGCAGAAATTTTCTGCAACGTGTGCACTTAGCCTCATGTGGTAGAGAACCCGCAGCTACTCAAGTCTGACTGCACCAAATATGTATAACGAGAGCTGCCTAATGCTGGGTTAGGCCGGAGTCACACTGGCGAGGAATACGGGAGAGTGAGAGGCGCTAAAAGCACGCATTAGACACGGACCAATGATTCTCTATGGGGTCACTCGCACCAGCCGTATATTTCTCCTCCGCTCCGTGCCACTCGCAGCATGCTGCGATTGTCAGCGTACTACGCCCGTGATACGCTAATGCAAGTCTATGGGTGCGCAAAAAATACGGATTACACACGGACCACACGTGACTTGCGAGAAATACGCACCAGGTGTCTTGAAACCCTGTCATAGGGCTCCATTATGTGTCCATTTTGCAAGCCTGCGAGAAAATCTCACCATACGGATTACATACGGATGCTGACATGCGCAAAATACGCGACCACACCTTGATTACGGATGACATATGGAGCACTGTTTAGGGATCTGTCATCCGTATTACGCATGTAAAATACTGACAGTATTTTGCGCAGGTTAGTGCGACTCCAGCCTTATACCTAGAATGACCTGCCTCGCTCCCCACGCTGCACGCCACGGCACGCGCGCACACACTCGTCACGTGCTCCCCAGACTGAGAGAATCACTCCGCCTCACTGTGCGGCTAAACGGCGCATGCGCTAAACTGTTCGCGCTCTCACCACGCCCATATAGTTTATAAAGGACTCCCTCTTGTCTTTGTCGCGTCACTCTGCTGTTGAGCTGCGGCCGCCATCTTTTACGCTACCGCCATGCCGCGTGTTTACATCGGAAGACTCGGTTATCATGTCCGGGAGAAAGACATACAGAGGTTTTTCGGAGGCTACGGAAAACTCCTGGAGGTGGACTTGAAGAACGGGTAAGGATGGGAGAGCTGCCGCACAAGCCCAGTGTTTGCAGCAAGGCTTTGGGCCTGTGTGATGAAATGCGATTGTGCTGCCCGCCGCGGGGGTTCACTTACCGGAGGACAAAGTCCACGGGCGCCGTTTTCTAGCGGTGGGGAGGTGGAGGCGCGACGTGTGCGGGGCTGTGTGTAACGGGTCTGTGGGGCTGCGACGTCATAGGCGGGAACATGAGGTCAGAATGTGCGATCCCCATGCTGACACAATGCCGGCAATCGGCCTCCATTACAGCGTCACGGGAGGCGGGAAGATCAGGTTACCACTAAATGTACGCTTTTATCAGTGTCCACAGTTTTGTGTTTTTTTTTTTTTTACACTAATTAGGGCTAAAATGATTTTTTTTTTTTTTTGTAGTTGCGTTTTATTGAAAGCCATCCACTAACTTGCCTCCTATGTCCCCTGTGCTGTACTGTGTATTGCTGGCTGCAGAATGACTCAACAGAGAATCCCTCAGTGAGCTACCAGGAAGGTCTCATGGGGAGCTGGAACTGCTTTTCTGAGCTCTCATTTATGGCTGCAGACCATATCAAAATAGAGTACAGGGAATCTGGCTGTAAAGGCAAATGGAGCAATGTTTGTAATGAAACCAGATGGCAAAAATAATTTGTCACAATTGTATTTAAAGGGAACCTGTCACCTCACTTTTGCCCTATGAGATTCGGCCACCGCCATCAGGGGCGATAAGCCCCCGATGTAACCTGAAAAATAAGTTATATTATACTCTTTGGGGGGGGGGGGGTCCAGCCTGGGTCCGATGGGTGTTGTGGTCCGGTACCTTCCATCTTCTAGATGTCCTCTTTGCTTCCCGCTTCGGCGCAGGCATACTAATCTGCCCTGTTGAGGCAAAGCAGAGTCCTGCAGCGCGCAGGTGCTGAATCTCTCCTGGCGCCTACACACTGCAGTACTCTGCTTTGCCCTCAACAGGGCAGAGCAGTATGCCTGCACCGAAGTCGCGATGGGAAGCAAAGAAGAGGTAGTCACCGTTAGAAGATAGGACGCATCAGACCAGACCTGGACCGCCCCCCTGGGTGAGAATAATATAACTTGTTTTTCTTTCAGGTTACAACAGCATGCTGTAGATAAGCCCCTGATGGTGGTGCCTGCAGCTGATACTTGCAAAAAATAAGTGACAGATTCCCTTTAATAGGGATCCATTTAGGATCCAAAAAGAGCCGGACTGCCCATCACTAGACTGGCTATATGATTCGTGAGCGTGCACGCTATGTGCGCTGCTTTGTCTCCGCCACTCTGTGCCCTGGAGCATGCACACACCTGATATTAAGCTGGGGCAATTGATCCATGACTGAAAAGCTAAAATCGCCACCTCTGAGTTTAACCCCTTACCGACATCGGCATTTAAATGGCGCTTCTGGCAAGCGTGCCGGAAATATGCACACCGGTGACCTGTTATGTGATTGCTGGTCACTGGTGGTTCGGCATGACAACTGGAGGTCTCCTGGAGACCTCTATTGTTTTCAGTGCGGAACTGCTATGAGCACCACCCGGTGGTCGGTGCTCATGGTAAGTCAGTAGCTCAGCTACATAGAGGTGATCTGCTCATCGCCTCTATGTAGCTGAGCTGATTGAGTTGTGCCAGTTTCTAGTCTCCTATACTGGAGACTATTGAAGCATGGCGAAAGTAAAAAAAAGTGTTTAAAAATTTGGTATCGCCATGTTCAGAATCGTCCGCTCTATCAAATAAAAAGATTAAAGGGAATCTGTCACCCCCATTTTAGCCTTCTAAAGGTCCCGTTATATTTAGCGATGCACCAGTGATCCCGACAACTATACGACCCAGTCAGGATAGCTGGTGCATCGCTAAATGGTTGCTAGTGAGCTGCCAAACGGGCAGATCTCACCAGCAATGCAACAGCGGTCGTTACTTACCTGTCACACGCAGCTCTGATGACGTCTTCCGCCCGTGTCCAAGCATCGCTCGTCAGCAGGAAGTCGGCGTTGAGAAAATGGACCAGGATGTTCTCGCACAATCAGCGGTATCCTGCGGGGAGGCCGGTCGGAGGTAAGTGTCACATGTAGTGAGATCGCTAGCGATATCGCTGTTATGTCACAATCGGTGATGCTTTAGCGATATCGCCTTGTGTAAAAGGCCCTTAAGTTGCGGCCACCACCATCAGGGTCTTATCTTCAGCATTCTGTAGATAAGCATTCAGGCGCTGGGAAAGGCTAGAGAGGTCTCAACAGGGCAGAGAAAGGACTCCTGTGCAGGAGCTGAGGGAGAAGCAAGGAGGAGGACATCGTATGAAGATGTAGGCCCTGGACGGGACGGCGACACCTATCGGACCGGACGAAACGCCAGGGTGAGTATAATCTCTTTTCCTATCTTTAAGGTTATATCGGGCTTATCTACAGCATTACAGAATGTTGAAAAATAAAGTTAGGGCTCTAGAAAGAAAGGGAATGAAAATGCAAAACCGAAAAAAGCTCTGGGGGTTAAAGGAGTTTTCACTCAAAAAATTGGTTTAACTCCTTAGTGACAGCTTATTTGGTGCTTAATGACCAACCAATTTTTACAATTCTGGCCACTGTCACTTTGAGGTTATAGCTCTGAACTTTTCAACAGATCCCAATGATTCTGAGATTTTTTTTTTTTGACATTGTACTTCATGTTGGTAGTAAAATTTTCTTCGCTATAACTTGACTTTATTTGAGAAAAATGGAAATTTGGCAGAAATTTTGCAATTTTCAAACTTAATTTTTGTGCCCTTAAATCAGAAAGTGGTGTCACACAAAATGGTTAATAAATAACATTCTCCCTCATGTTAACTTTACATCAGCACAGGTTTGGAAACATAAATTTTGTTTGTTAGGACTTTCTAAGGGTTAAGTTAAACAGCAATTTCTCATTGTTACAACAATTTACAAAACCATTTTTTTAGGGACCGCCTCACTTTTGAGGTGAGTTTGGGGGATAAATATACCGTATATACTCGAGTATAAGCAGACCCCCCCCCCCCCCTAATTTTGCCACAAAAAACTGGGAAAACTTATTGACTCGAGTATAAGCCTAGGGTGGAAAATGCAGCAGCTACTGGTAAATTTAAAAAATAAAAATAGATACCAATAAAAGTAAAATTGAGACATCAGAAGGTTAAATGTTTTTGACTATCCATATTGAATCAGGAGCCCCACATAATGCTCCATACAGTTCATGATGGGCCCCATAAGATGCTCAATAAAAAATACGCCCCATATAATGCTGCACAAAGGTTAATAATGGCTCCATAAAGGTTATGGCCCCATAAGATGTTCCATAGATTATGCCCCATAAGATGCTCCATGCATTATGCCCCCATGTGATGCTGCATTTAAAAATAAAAATGACATGCTTGCCTCTCCGTCGCTGGGGCCAGGTGCTGGTGTCACTGCTGGCACCTGAGATTCGCCTGTCCCCCGGACCATCGCTGCTTGCTGCTGTCTGGCACGTCATTTGACAGTGATGTTCAAACTGCAGGGGGCGTGGCACGCACTTACCACGTCACCGTACCCTCTGCTGTCTGAACGTCACTGACAGATGACGTGCCAGACAGCAGCAAGCAGCGATGGACCCCGGACAGGTGAGTATCTCTATACTTGCCCGTCCTGGCACGGTCTCTGCAGCCCCCAGCTTCTCCGCAATCTCCCTTCCTGTCTTCAGCGGTCATGTGGTACTGCTCCTTAAACTCATGAATGTGCATATTCATGAGTTTAATGAGCGGTACCATGTGACCGCTGAAGGAAGGGAGATCACTGAGAAGCTGGGGACTGCAGAGACCGTAACAGGACGTGTAAGTATGACCTGAAACTCACTCCCCCCCCCCCCCCCCCCCCTCCAACCCCTGGTGTATGACTTGAATATAAGCAGAGAGGTGGCCTTTCAGCCCCAAAAAATGGGCTGAAAATCTCAGCTTATATTCGAGTATATACGGTAACACAAAATACATAAGTGACACCATTCTAAAACCTGCACTCCTCAACATGCGCAAAACCACATTCAAGAAAGTTTGGTAACCCTTCAGGTGCTTCACGAGAACTAAAGCAATGTGGAAAGAAAAAATGAACATTATACTTTTTCACAACAGCAACAGTTTACTTTGGAACCAATTTTTTTTATCACAAGGGCATCAGGAGAAAATGGACCAGAAAATTTGTTGTGCAATTTCTCCTGAGTATGCCGATACTCCGTATGTGGGGGAAAGCTATATACTTATTTCTCCACGTATTTAAATAGCTGTGCTGAGGAGCAAGTTCCTTTAACTGCCACCGTTAAAAGGTTTCTCGGCGGTGGTTAATAGATATGGGAATATCAACAATAGGACATATTCAATCAAGTAAATTGTCACTGTGCTGAGATAATGAGATACTAAAGCTATATGCGCATGTTGCAGATCTGCAGCAGTTTTGGACGTGCAGAATTGCACCAAATTCACAGTGTAGTGCACAACCAGTGTTAATGGCAATTCAGAATTGGTGTGCACATGCTGCAGAAAAATGAGCGTGGATCTACAGCTCTTCTGCACCCATTGACTTCCATTAAGTCAGTCAAATCCGCAGCAAAACCGCAGTTGTAAAAAGACTTTTGGACTTGCTGCGGATGTGCGAGTGAAAAACACTGCAGGAAGGAAGTGTGTGTGACACTGTAGGCATTGTCTGATGGAACTACTAGTCCATCTGGCTAGGTCTGCTGTCACATATAACAGTGACAGCATTAGCTGTTGATGGGATAGTTGTCCCATCATCTGGCTGTGTTAAGTAGTAGTAAAAAAAAAAAAAAAAAAAATACTCACCAAACAGCTAATCCCCCAACACTCTTGATCTCCTTCAAAAATAAAATAAGCCAAACCAACACAAATACTCCTTGTTCCGATGTAATCCATTTAATGAGTGTCCCACAGCGATCTCCCGTGTAGAACAGTCTTGGGCTAGTTTCACACCAGTTTTTTTCTTTTTCTTTTTCTCTTTTTTTTTTTTTTTTTTTTTTTTACCGTCAGTCACAATTCGATGGATCTGTCGCAGATTGTGAAACACTGACATGAATCAAAAGAATAGATAGCATAATAGCCGCTAAATCAATTGCCGGCTTCAGAAAAACCATTCCTGAACCCGACATATGACACATGGTTTACATATAGTAAACAATGTCATATCAAAATGATTTATGTATGTCAGTGTTTAATCAATTTAGTAGTTTAAGAAAAATTTGGAACTCTAGGGGTTAAATTTAAGGCTATAATTGTGGGGGGGAAAATTGCGTGGTCTCCAGCGCAAATTTCCTCCGCCAGAGGGAAAGCCAGTGAGTGAGGGCAGATATTAATAGCCTCGAAAGGGATAATTATTTTTGCCACCCTACTAAAAAAAATCTGCCTTCAGCCACCCCAGAAAAGGCACCTCTATAAGGCTATGTGCACATGTTGCGGATTCCGCTGCGTTTTTTTCCGAGCGGAAACGCAGGTAAAGTGACCTGCGGTTTTCCTGCGTTTTGGTCTGCGGTTTTGCCCTGCGGTTTCACACCTCTACTATGGTAGAGGTATGAAACCGCTGCGGAAACCGCACAAACAATTGACATGCTGCGGTTTGTAAACAGCAGCAAAACCGCGTGGAAAAAACCGCACCGTCAGCACAGCGTCTTTGAAACCCCATAGGGTTTCATTGTACTGTACTTGGTCAGCGGAATTGCTGCGTTTCCGCAGCGGCAAAACCGCTGCGGAAACGCAGCAGAAACCGCACCGTGTGCACACAGCCTAAGATGTGCCTTTTCTAGCACTTAGCCTCTCTATTCCCATGACCTTTAGCGGTGGCTCATGGGCTCATAATAAAGTATTAATGTCACCTTGCTGTTGAAAGGTGACATTAAGCCGGGTTAATTGAGGTGTCAATAAGACACCTATCCATTATTAACCCTAGAATAGTAAAGGGTTAAAGACATACATTAATTAAAAAATATTTTTATGAAATAAATACAAAGTTTTTGACAATTTATTATTCTGCCAATCCAAAAAAAGGCCCTTGTTCCGTAAATAAAAAATTAAATAAAAAAAACAAACAAAATACGTACCTCTCTGCCATTCTGTCAAGTCCCCCGCTGCAATCCATCACAAGGGGTTAACTAGCTTACACAGGGACCTGTGCTAATGCTACCGGCCCCGCTGTAAACCACTGCAGAATGAATGAATACATCTCTGCGCAGGTGCACTGGCTGACTGGAGATGAACTAATAAACGTGGGAAGGTTTCTGAACCTTTTTCCCATGCTGTCAGATGACCTCAGATAGCCTAAGCTGTGGGGTTGATGTCACCAAACAATAAAGGTGACATCAACCCCCCCCCCCCCCCAACTATTACTCCACTTGCCACTGCTACTGTGGGTTGAGCAAAGCTAAGTGCCAGAATTGGCGCATTTTAGAGATGCACCTTTTCTGGGGTGGCTGAGAGCTGATCTTTGTAGCTGGGGAGGGCAATATCCATGACCTCTTCTTGGCTATTATCAACCCGCAGCTGTCTGCATAGCCTTGGCTGGTTATTAATTATAGGGGAACCCACATTTTTTTTTTTGGGGGGGGGGGGGGGGGGGGCTCACCTATTTTAATAGCCAGTAAAGGCTAAGTATACAGCTTTAATCTGGTATTAATAGTCTGTGAAAAGATCCATGGGTATTACCCCCTTCCCAGGCTAGAAACATTTGCTGCCAGTCACTGGCTTTCCCTCTGCTGGTTAAGAAAACTACGTGGGAGCCCATGCAATATTTTTTTTTTTTTTTTTTTTTGTTTGTTTTATCAAACAGATTGCTCTTCACGCAGCTTGCGTGTGTCTTTATTTGACTCATGTACCATTTTATTATGGTCCTTACCAAACAGCGGGCAGAACACCTTTTGTAGTGAAAAAAAGGTATTCAATAAGCCCAAAAGGATATATATATCCATGTATCGATCTAAAAAAAAAAAAATAAAGGCAACACTAAAATACCACATCCTAGGTATCATGGAATGAAATATTTAAGTTGAAAATCTTTATTCATTACATAGTGGAATGCATTGAGAACAATAAAACATAAAAATGATCACTAAATCAAAATTAATATCTCGTGGAGGTCTGGAATTAGAATGATACTCACAAATCAAAGTGGAAAATCAAATTACAGGCTGATCCAACTTCAGTGGAAATGCCCCAAGGCAAGGAAATAATGCTCAGTAGTGTGTGTAGCCTCCACCTGCCTGTATGACCTCCCTACAACACCTGGGTATGCTCCTGATGAGGCAGCGGATGGTCTCCTGAGGGATCTCCTCCCAGACCTGGACTAAAGCATCCGCCAACTCCTGGACAGTCTGTGGTGCAACGTGACGTTGGTGGATGGAGTGAGACATTATGTCCCAGATGTGCTCAATCGGATTCGGGTAAGGGGAACAGGCAGGCCAGTCCATAGCTTCAATGCCTTCATCTTGCAAGAACTGCTGACACTCCAGTCACATGAGGTCTCGCACTATCCTGCATTAGGAGGAACCCAGGGCCAACCGTACCAGCATATGGTCTCATAAGGGGTCTGAGGATCTCATCTCAGTACCTAATGGCAGTTCTTTTTTTTTTTTAGCAGTCTGTGTATTCGTCTTATGTCTGTCTGTAATCGAAATTCCGCAAAATCAGCGACAGGCGCAGTCGGGCGTAGCGCTCAATCGGGCGCAGGGCTTAATCTGTAAAGAGAATTAAAATAAATAGGTTATACTCGCCTTCTGACGGCCTCTGATCTCCTTTCCACGCGCCCGGCCTCGCGGTCCCAGTAATGCTTTGCGCCTTAGACCAGAGATGACATCACTCTCATGAGACGTCATCAGCGGTCTAAGCCGCAAAGCCTGTGTCTGACAGGTAAGTATCGACCGCTGCTGCATCGCTAGTGAGATGTGCCTGTTTGGCAGCGCATTAGCGAAAAAAAATATATATATACACACCCTATTTTTCGGATTATGAGATGCACTTTTTCCTCCAAATTTGGGAGGAAAATGGGGGTGCATCTTATAATGCAGGGTCGCTACTGGAGGAGGCCAGAGTGGAGCATTGCTGCAGGCTGGGATGTGGGGGTGTTCGCATGTGAGGCGTGCGGATATCCGATGCTGCTGCGAGGGCTTTGCTGACATTTTGTGAAAGGCCAGAGCCCCTGCAGTTCCATGGTTTCATATGTGGTGGACTCCGGGAAAATGGCTGCTGGGGGCGGCACATGCACAGATGGAGATCTGTGCACCAATATCTCTGGAGATGCTGCGATCTCATCTCCTGAGATCTTGGTACAGAGAGGGAGGTATGATCAACTACCTTTGTTGCATGTGTTTATCAGCCAGCTCATATTCACTGTGTATTCTCATGCATATAAGCCTATAGGGCTTTACAATTGGGGGTGTTGGTTACTGGTTTAGTGTTTTAAATGATTTTATGCTCATTGTTTAAGGTGAAATAAAGGGTTTTTTTTTTTGCATTTACTACTATGTGGATGTGCATACTATTAGTTGTCTGGTCTTTCTCTGCTCTTGGTAAATGTGGCCTATTGTCACATGATCTGTGGCCACAGAGGCTGAAACACCTTCAAGCAAGAGGCACCACTAACCAAACATAAAGACCAAAGAGATCTGTAAACAAGTCAGGGACAAAGTTAAGTGAAAGTCAAGGTTGAGTTATAAACACAACTGATCTGATCTGTCAGAACCATCAAATCTATTATCCTGAAATGGAAATAATTGAAGAAGCAGCACAGAGACCAAAGGTAACTGAAGGACCTGCAGAGTTCCCAAGCAGAATCTGGAGTATATATCCATATAATCACAATAAGCTGTACACTCCAGAGTAGGCAGAAAAAAAGCCTTTACTTACACAAAACTATCGTAAGGCTCATTTTGAGTTTGCTATTACTTATTCTATGATGTGGGAGACTCCTCAAATGTATGGAGGAAGATCCTGTGGTCAGAAGACCAAAATTGAAAGTTTTGGCCATCAAGGAAAACACTGTCTGGTGCCATACCAACACAGCTCATTACTCCAAGAATATCATCCCCACAGTGAAAGGTGGTGGTAGCATCATGCTGTGGGGATGTTCTTCAGCAGCAGGGACCAGGAAAATTGTCTAGTTGAGGGGCAGATGGATGTTGTGAAATACAGCGACATTCTTTGTTAAAACCTGTTTGTCAGGGTTTTGCAAATGAACAAAGCTCTCATAGGCTTGTATTGAAAAGTGACCTCTGACATGTGCCAGCAGGTCATTTTCGCCTGAGACTTATCAGAGCGACGCTGGAAAATGAAGGACACGTCAGGTGAGTAATGAGACAGGGCACTTACAGTAAAGCCCCCTTCACACATAGCGAGATCACTAAAGCGTCACCGATTTTGTGACGCAACAGCGATATTGGTAGCGATCTCGTTACATGTGACACTCACCTCCGACCCGGCTCCCCGCTGGATATCGCTGATCGTGCGAGATCGGCCTGGTCCATTTCTCGTTGTCTGCTTCCTGCTGGCGCCGACTAGCGACTCCATCGATGCGGGTGGAAGACTGTCATTATCACTGCGTCTGACGGGTAAGTATCGACTGCTGCATCGCTAGTGAGATCTGCCTGTTTGGCAGCTCATTAGCAACCATTTAGCGATGCACCAGCGATCCTGAACGGGTCATGTTGGGATCGCTGGTGCATCGCTAAATGTAACGGGGCCTTAATGCACCACTCTAGGAGTGCAGTAAAAATCGCTGTTGTGGTGTTTTAAAGATCAGATTTGAGACCTATTGTTTTGCAGATTAGATTATAAGTAGTCTTGCTTGCTTTGAGTTAATGTGATGTATATCATTGGATCAGAACAATTTTGTCTGAAAGATGCATATCACTGGCTCAACATGGATACTAGTCTGAGCATCTAGATCCTGAAGTGCTGATTTAGTTCTCGTTTTCTTTTGTGTATTTGCAGAATATGGACTGTGCAGGCTGTGTAATATATTTTGTCATTTCAGATATGGCTTTGTAGAGTTTGAAGATTCGCGTGATGCTGATGATGCTGTATATGAACTGAATGGGAAAGACCTTTGTGGAGAGCGTGTGATAGTAGAGCATGCTCGAGGTCCACGCCGGGACAGAGATGGATTCGGCTTTGGAAGTCGCAGTAAGCATTGCATTTTTTGATAGCAGCTCTTTTGAGGGAGAGTCTTAGGGAAAGCTTATTGGCAGTCTTTGCTGTATAATGTAGCTCAAGTTCAGGTCTAAAGTTGATTTATTTATTTTTTTTTTCATTAGACATGTGCTTAAAAAGCAACAGATCTGTAAGGCACATTCTGGACCTTTGCTCCTCTTCCGATTTACCAACCTGTTTGCAATATAGAAATCTCTGCTTTTCCTCCAATGAAGTATCTAATTGATGTCCACTCCATTAGGCTGTAGGTCGTTGTATCACTAATACATATTGTACAGTGTATTTAGTTTTTTACAATAGTGATCTGTAGCCTACCGGAGTGCTGCCTTGTTGGAGTCCAAATAAAAGCAGTGGCAGATTTGAAAATTAACTGGTGGTTGGTAAATGCAGGACATAAACTACAGGCAAAGCCCAGATTCTGTCTGTAATTGTCCTATGAAATGTATGGCATTTTTATCTCTTCAAACAAGACAGTGGAATATAATTGGTAGCATCTGGGAAACGCATGTTAATGAACATGAGTGATGGAGTAAGAAGTTTTTTAGACTTGATTATTCCAGTAGGCTGGTCCCATTCTTTAATCTGGAAGCAGCTGCTCTTTCACAGCTATCAGGCAATTTTGAGCAGTTGCTTTGAGATTCTTGCATTTGATAGCTAGAATAGACCTAATCGAACAATAATTTACAAGTCATAGCTTTCCTGTACACTACCTCTTAATGTTACAGGAAAATCATGTTTTCTGTTGATTGACTGACTTGAGGGGTCTTGCTGCACTTAATTAAAAAATGCTTAAGGGCTTTGTACAGGAAAAGTATAAAAAAAAGCATTAATAAATTCATAAATAACTTTATTTAGCAACACATGCTTGCTTTGTCTAGTGACAAGGCTAGGTTCACACTAGAGTATTGTTTTTGCTGCGTATGGCAAAGATATTCATCCTCTGATTATAAACTGTACCAGATGGGCCCAATTCACTATAACGGGATCTGTTTAGTTTCATTTTGGAGACCAATATTTTGGAAAAAAGGTACAGCATGTTGCACTTTCTTCCAGCAAGAATGCAAATGTGAACCTTACCTTATCCACAAATGTAAAGTAGAATGTCTGCTGTGAGAATTGTGTGCTAGAATGTAAATGGGGCAGTTTGTGTGCTGCTAAAAACCTACACGGGCAAGGAAAAATACTGGGGATCACAGACCACTGTTGTAGAAATCTGCTTTTCCATGATCGGCTGCTGATGCTGCAGCCTGGGTTTGAGCCTCTTAAAACTGCCTGAGGAGACCATACATGCCCAGGTTGACCACTACCGTAGTAAACTTCAACAAACTTCATCATATTCCATCCATTAGTGTATTCCTTATTTAGTAACACATTATACTGAAAATTAGCAATGTTTCAGCTTGCAGACCAGCCCTTTTTCAACTGCTAGATACAATATGCTGATGTCTGTTTACTGTGATGTAATTGTGTAACCATATACTGGTGGTAACCATACGACTGGTGGTCAATCCATCGCATAGCAGAAAGTAAAGCTGGTCTTGCACGTTAGATTGCTGTCGGCTGAATTTTCCTTCGGCATATTGTTCAACAGCCATCACTTCCAACGCTTCCGTACTCGAGCGTTTGTTTGGCCAAGTGTTTTGTGTTCTCTGAGAAAGATCCCGGCTGACACGTTGGCCGATGGCTTCTCTGGGAGAATGATGTGATTTGTAATCCAAAACCAGATATGCATGACCAACATCTCTACCGACCATAAGTCGGCAGGCGACCCCATACACAGTGTGCTGTTGGTCGAACATCTGCGTGTTTGGGTGACATTTTCTAATGTGTATTGGGGACCTAAGAGGTGGGTCAAGAGCTGCTTATGCTTGTTTGTGGAATGGTTTTCCACTAGTCGGCCTGCCAGGGATAATATACAGGGCCATCAGGTCTCAAGTGGCATACAACTCATTCTAGTCACATTTTAAAAATGATTTTTCAGTTTGTAAGAAGAGGTATTTATGAATTTTATTAATGCATTTTTCCCAGACAAACCTAATCAGCAGCTATTTTTCTAGATGGTTTCTAGCCCACTCTCCAGTTCTGAACCCTTCAAAAATGTATGAATGGTCATGGAGGAACAACATGGGCTGTTGGGTTACAAATGGGTCAAGTTATTTTTCTGACTCCTGTGGTATCACTGGTAACTTTAAACCCACTGACATCACAGATGGTAATGTTACAACATATAATTTGGGGGTAGTACATAAATTCTTGTGTAGGAAGCAAATATGGTATTATGAATGTATTTTTTTTTTAACTTGTATATTCTTAACCTTTTTGCATGTTGAATTCCAAAATCCTTTTTAACCGTCCTTGATGTTTCAATTTGAAAGAGACCAGTGGGGGCTGAGACCATTGAGGCTTAAGATGACTGCCTTTCCTGGTTGGCCTTTCCAAACATTGTGTGACCCTTGCCCTATGACCCTTTGGCTGACCTTACCGGAAGCCATGACGACAGCAGCCTATTGCCATTAGACGCAGGGTGATGGTGAGGATTAAAAGGGTTAGACAAAACCGTCTTTAATCTGGACAAGGTGCCCTCCCCCTTGCGTGTGCTTTCAAGTGCCACTTATACCTCCTGCCTTAAATAACAAAGTGACTGGCATCTCTTGTAAATACTTTGTAGAAATGCATGTAATAAGTTAAACCTTGTAATATCATTAATTCCTGTAAGATTTTGGTGCGAAGGTTGACGGAGTGCACTCTTTAAACATGCCCATTCTTAACACAGCAGAGCGGAGTAACTCAACATCCCTGCTGCTAATCACTTGCCAGAATCACTGCTTCAAAAGGAGGTTTATGTAAAGAATCTCATTCTCTAGTTTTAAAGCCCTCCCAAAACACAAACCATTAGATAATACGTTGTGCAGTTGATATGCAACCCTGACACTTTTTTTCTGTGTAAAGGTGGTGGTGGCTACAGGAGCCAAAGATCTGGCAGAGACAAATATGGTCCACCTGTCCGTACAGAGTTCAGACTTATTGTGGAAAATCTCTCTAGTCGGTGTAGTTGGCAGGACCTCAAGGTGAGTATAGTAAATTGGGTCTACCGAGACTATGAAAATTACTTGGTTTACAGGACTTTAATGCCTTAAAGGCTGTTAAACATGTACAGCATTCTTGCGCTTCAAAATCTATCTGTATGTAGGGGCCTCATGTGCAGAGCCTGCCCTTTGCAGCACAGGTGCTGGCTCTGTTGCATAGATGGCTTCATACAGTAACTGCAATCTCAGCTAGCTATGATCGCCTCAGTTTTACCCTTTAAAGCCTTTGTTAAATGTGACCACAGCATTCATGAAACTTCAACATTGCGGCTGTTTTAAAGGGATCCTGTCTCCTGCAAATAAAACGCTATTAACCTGCAGATGTGATGGGGTTAATCAAAGTTAATGGTGTTGTGAAGCTGCCTGGTGCCAGCACTTGCACCCCTGCTGCCTGGAGGAAATTAACTTTATTCTTCCCAGCAGCATCCAGTTTTCAGTCACCACCATGTGTATAGAACTGCTGCTGTAACCATTCCCCCCCCCCCCCCACTGCCTGACAATTGGCCCTAATGCTCTCTGCTCTCCTAAAATCACTGCAGAGCTTGTGCAGTTATAACTGACACATCATTCAGCTTCCATGTCGCAGGCAGACAAGTCTGCAATATTGTTACAATACAGAAGAGCTGAGGGAGAAGCAGAAAAAAGACCCGATTAATTTCTACTTTTGTTAGTTGTCCCTCACCGGTAACTCCTTTATGTAAAATAAGTTCTGGAGTCGGAGCTTTCTTCCTGGCTGCATCCTCCCCAGAGCCTGGAAGAGGTCCCTTATATAAGAGATAAAAGATAATTTCTCAGCAACAAGGCAGCTAATATGAGACATACAGGGAGGGCTGTTTTCAGCATTCTATAGCCTGAATGCCCATACTAAGGCTATGTGCACACGCTGCGGATTCACCCGCGGATTTGTATCTGTGGATCCGCAGGTAAAATGACCTGCGGTTTGATACATGGACAATGGAATATGTGGGAAACCACAGCAGAATCCGCAGAAAGAATTGATATGTCAATTCTTTCTGCGGATTCAAAACCACAGCTTTTCCACAGTTGAAAAACCGCAGCATGTGCACAGCGGATTGTAAATCACATAGACTTGCATTGTACTGTACACTGTCTGCAGAACTGCTGCGGATCCACAGTGGCCAAATCTGCAGCGTGTGCACATAGCCTAAAAGTTTAGATAGGTTATCTGTAGTGACAGATTCGCTTTAAACAATACAGTGAAAAATAAAGAAAAATGATTAGCAGTTCAAATTGCCCACTTTTCCCTCATTACAAATAAGTTAGTTGTGTCTGTAATAGTCCAATCTATCAAAATATGAAATTAACCAGATCTATAAACTCTTCGTAACAAAAAACACAATTCTGGAAGTTTTTGGGCTGTGCAATGCCACAAAAAGCAATGAGTCAATCAACATTTCTTGTATCCCAAAATGGTTTCAATAAAGTCTATTTCAGGGTGTACAAAACAAAGCATTCACACAGAATTATTGGTGACACACCAAATAAACTGTTTGGTATCCAGTAAATTGAATACTGTAAATTAAAGGGGGGGGGGGGAGCAAAAAAATCTGAAAATAGCCATTTTTTGAAGGAGTAAAGGATGGGCAGTTAGTCTCTAGTTTTCTAACTTTTCCTTTACATTTCTCTGCAGGATTTTATGAGGCAAGCAGGTGAGGTTACCTATGCAGATGCGCACAAAGAGCGTAGCAATGAGGGTGTAATAGAATTTCGATCATATTCTGATATGAAGAGAGCTCTGGAAAAACTGGATGGCACTGAGATAAATGGCAGAAGAATTCACCTGGTTGAGAGTAAAATGCGCCACAGGAGGTCTTATTCTGGAAGCCGGTCAAGGTAAATATGTAGACATTTTGTCCAAAGTGTAACAGAATATACCCCCTAGTCTGTAAATTGTGTTAACACTTTTTTTTTTTTTTCTTCTTCCTTTGTGGGGAAGGTCACGATCAAGAAGCAGAAGATCTCGCAGCAGGAGCAGGCATAGCAGCCATAGCAGATCCAGAAGCCGTTCTCGTTCTCCTGTCAAAAGGTCTCGTTCACCAGCAAAAGAGAGTCCTTCCCATTCCCCTGCTAAGAAAAGTCAGTCTCGGTCTCCAGCAAAGGAAAGCCGCTCTCGGTCTCCAGTAAAACGGAGCCCTTCACATTCACCTGCTAAGAGTCAGTCAAGGTAAATAATTTTTTTCTGTTTTTAATAAAAATAGCTTTTAATATTCATTGTATTTAATTACACAGATTTATGCTGCTGGAAATGGGTTTAAATTTTCAGTTCTATCTTGAGTTTATGTTGCCATTTCATGTCATTCTATTGTTTTAGGTCCAAATCTCGATCTAGAAGTAAGGAAACCTCTCTATCTCCATCAAAGCAGAGAAAGTCCCGTTCAAGAAGCAAACCCAAATCAGAACATGGATCTCGATCCCGCAGCCGCTCAAAGGGAAAACGGAAGAGGTCTCGTAGTCCTTCTAAAGGAACACGTGATCGTTCTGGCAGCCATCCCAGATCCAAACGTGAGAGGTCTAGCAGCCGCAGTAAATCCAAACGTGATAGATCTAGTAGTCGTTCTAAGAGCAAGCGTGAGCGTTCGCGAAGTCATTCCAAAGGCAAACAAGAATCTAAAGGTAGAAGAGATCAATCTAGGGAGCGATCACGTAGTCAGTCCAAGGGAAGGAGGGACAGCTCTCGTGAGAGATCATGCAGTCAGTCTAAAGGTAATAGGGAGAGATCTAGAGAAAGGTCTCCTAGTCTCTCAAAAGAAAATAGGGAAGATTCTAGAGCGAGGTCCAGAAGTCAGTCCATGGGAGAACGTGACCGGTCTCGTAGTCGATCAAGAAGCAGTAGGAATCGTTCCAGAAGTCGATCAAACCCTAAACGGGAGAGATCTTCTCATAGTCGTTCCAGATCTCCTTCTCCAAGGGAAAATGGTGATGCCCGATCCCAGTCTAAATCTCCTATCCCACCTTCTGGTAGCAATGAAGGGTCACCTTCTCCACGCCCAGCCTCTGCTGCCAGCTCCAGATCTCGTTCCAGTTCCCCAGAGTAGGTAAGTAGGTTTACTTGCCCAGCGTTAGGACTGAGCCCCCCACAGTTTGATTCCTATAGATAATCACCTTGTTAAATGTTTCAGTGTAGGCATGTCCTCACTTTGTGGTACCCTGCCAATGGAAGGATGTCAGATGTGTAAATATATAATGGCAATAACTTTTGCATGAAACTTTCTTAGTTCTAAGATCTTGGCACTAAAGGTATTTACTCCAGTTTAGTACAGTGGGTTAATCTAGTAGACAGTGCTTTCAAATTTTCACAATACTATGTACACATAATATGAAATGCATTGCATTTTTTTTTTGATTGTATAAAGTGTTAAACTACAGTGCTTGATGGGAGTTTAATGTTGATCCCATCTCAATGTAGCCGCTGACATTGTAAATAAAGGTTTGTACTGTGTATGTGGGGCTTTCCTTTTTTTTTTTTTTTTTTTTTTATTTGTTAAATTTTTCACTTTGTAGAATATTTCTGTAAGTTCATTTTAGAGCAAATAGCTTTGTTTCAGCTTTGCAAGCATTTTGTAAATGTTTTTGTTAAAGGGAAGGAGCCATACAAAAAATCAAATATTTTAACCCCTTCATGACCTTTGATGTGCAGTATATATGTGTGAAGCCCAAGAAATTTGTGCATGACATAAACACTAACTCTCTAACCTCTGGCATTACTTCTCTTTGCGTAAATGCTAGTTGGCAGATTAAGTGATAGAGCATATCTGGAGTTAATGTACAAAGTAAGTTCAAACCGATGAATCATGGTTCTTTAGGAGGTTTTCCAGTTTTAGAAAACACCTGTAGTCTGTTTTTCTTTTGTTTTGTAAATGGTTTTACTTGATCATCTTGGGATAGGCGCAGAGTACCCACTACTGCTCCTAGGCTGTTAATGTCTGCAGCTCTCATGTTACATTGACAGCGCTGCAGACAGTAGCAAATACCGGGATCAGCGGCAGAGTCTCAGATGGACCTGGGGAAGGTTGAGTAAAACAAATTTTTTTTTTAATTTTTTTTTCGCAAACTGCAGCTGGGGCGCAGGGATTTGCCAACCCTGGAAGACTTCTTTAATTGGGTTCTAAAACAATTCTACATTTTAAAGCAAGAAAATAAGACAAAACAGAATGAGCACCTATCTGTATTTCTGACACAATTTTATTACAATGGTTAAAAGATTGCCTGGTCTTAGAAGTCTGCAGACACTGCATCTGACTGAAAACTGCTGAGTCCTGACAGTGATTGGAGAGCACACTCACTATTCCCCTGCATGTGCCATGTGGGTGGGAATACACATGATCACATCTATTTGATCTCCACACTTATAGTCACGTATTGATTAGTCTAAGGCCATGTGCACACATTGAGTATTTGAGGGTTTTTTTACCCCAGTATTTGTAAGCCAAAACCAGTAGTGGAAGAATCAGAGGGAAAGCCTAATAGAAACCTTTTCAACACTTCTACGTTTTTTTTCACAGACTTCTGGTTTTGGCTTACAAATACTGGGGTAAAATACTGTCCAAATACTGGATGTGTGCTTGTGGCCTTACCCGGCTTCTTTCAATAGAGCAGCACTTAGAAGTCAAATGAGACTAGTCTGTATGTGACCACAAATGCGCATCTCGCCATAACCCCATGAGGCATACAGGGGAATTGTGACACTGTTCGATAGGCATACAAGTCGCAACAGTAAGTCTGCAGTAACCTAGACTGAAGACTCTTCTTTTGAGGACTACTGAAAGATGTTTGTCTACTTCAATCAATGTATTTTGCTAAAATGGCACACCAGAAAAAAAACACAGGAGTGTTATAGGATAACAGTTGTTATATTCAAGAGAGCCTGCCATCAGCACCACTACAGGCAAACTGAAGCATTACATGGTGGATATGAAAATCAATTTTCTGTCTCTGTACACAGTACGGACATGCAGAGTTCTAAAGATGCAGCTGTCTTGTAAAAAAAAAAAAAAAAAAAAAATGACTCAGAATGACCTGAAAGGGCATGTAGAATTGTTTTTGTAAAGTGGAGTACACCTTTAATTAAAAACCAAATACAGTACTGTCTGGATTCAGTATAGGGTTTAATTTAACACACAATTTGCCTAAGACAACTAGAGATCCCTATTAAAGATCCTAAAATAAAACAATTATTTTGCAAGGGAAATACATGTTTAACATTACAAAACAAATGTTTGTGTGTACCACAAAACACAATAGCAATGGTATACAAGAGCATCCTGTATGTCATAAATTAACACACAGGTGCTACTAGTGTTGGACAGTCAAGGATCAATCGCTGTAATACATAAGACAAAGATGTGGAAACCACAAAATATTGCGACTAAAGATCCATATCGTTAGATTAAATATCATCTTTATTAGAAAATAGACAAATGGGGGAACTGTGCAATAACACACAGGACTAGCCACAGTCAAAGGCTATTATCATAGATTAGGATATTCAGATCAATTTAAAGAGGTATATACTGTACCCTAATGTACTCCAAACACAGACAAATGGTTAGGCAGTGTCAAGTATAAGCTAAAATGTACCGCTGCGCATGGCTGTCCAATGATCACCACACTAAGTGGACTAGTGCCCATCAGATGTTATCCACATGTTCCCTATGTATTATCCGGCTAAATGCCAGTAAAACACCCAAAAGCATCCCTTTACTCTGAGCTATAATGTCACTATGCTATACTAATATAGAACACGTCAATAGATCACTATCAATTACTTTGTTTTATTAGAGCCTAGGGTCCACTATTTTAATATGTCCTGAAATATAGCAGATTATTATTTTAGCGAACTCGGATCTATATTAAATCGCACAGGTCAATTCACAGCCAGGAGACTATATACAGGCAGCTACATTGTTGCCAAATCAGATCCGCAACTACTATGTAATTTAAAATCTATAGAGCATATGTGATTCCACATGTCTCTTTGATGCAAACCCAACCCCTGATGATGCCAGAAGGCGAAACATGTTGGTGAGACTAATGGCTGCATAATTTTAAACCAGCATAACAATGTGTGAATTAAAACACAATCAATAGTCTTGAACTGGAATATAGTAGGTTAGTGATATCAGACCTAATGGATCAGAACATATGATCCTTATAAGAGTAGATGACTACCAGTTGGTGATTTAACCCCTTCATGACCCAGCCTATTTTGACCTTAATGACCAGGCCATTTTTTGCAATTCTGACCAGTGTCCCTTTATGAGGTAATAACTCAGGAACGCGTCAATGCATCGTAGCGATTCTGAGACTGTTTTTTCGTGACATACTGGGCTTCATGTTAGTGGTAAATTTAGGTCGATAATTTTTGCGTTTATTTGTGAAAAAAACGGAAATATGCGGAAATTTTGGAAACCAGAGTTATGTGACACAAAATAGTTAATAAAAAACATTTCCCACATGTCTACTTTACATCAGCAGAATTTTGGAAACAAAATTTTTTTTCTTTGTTAGGAAGTTATAAGGGTTAAAAGTTGACCAGCGATTTCTCATTTATACAACAAAATTTACAAAGCCATTTTTTTAGGGACCACCTGACATTTGAAGTCACTTTGAGGGGTCTATATGGCAGAAAATACCCAAAAGTGACACCATTCTAAAAACTGCACCCCTCAAGCTACTCAAAACTACATTCAAGAAGATTAACCCTTCAGGTGCTTCACAGGAACTAAAGCGACGTGGATGGAAAAAATGGACTTTTTAATTTTTCCAACAAAAATTTTCTTTTAGCATCAATTTTTTCATTTTCATATGGGTAAGAGGATAAAATGGATCCTAAAATTTGTTGGGCAATTTCTCCTGAATACACCGATACTCATGTGGTCAAAAACCACTGTTTGGGCGCACGGCAGGGCTCAGAAGGGATGGAGCGCCATTTGACTTTTTGAAAGGAAAATATGCTGGAATATTTAGCGGTTGCCATGTCGTGTTTGGAGAGCCCCTGTGTGCCTAAACTTTGAAGCTCCCCCACAAGTGACCCCATTTTGGAAACTAGACCCCATAAGGAACTTATCTAGATGCATAGTGAGCACTTTGAACCACCAGATGCTTAACAGAAGAGCCGTGAAAATAAAAATAATAGCCCGCTATTTTTTATTTTCACAATGGTAACAGGAAAAACTGGACAACTTTAGGGGTCTAATTTCGCCTGAGTACGCTGGTACCCCATATGTGGGGGGACCACTGTTTGAGCACACGTTGGGACTCGGAAGGGAAGTAGTGACATTTTGAAATGCCGACTTGATGGAATGGTTTGCGGGCGTCATGTTCACACCCCTAACCATAACCCTAACCCCAACACACCCTTAATCCCAACTCTAATCCTAACCACAAGCCTAACCCCAACCCTAATTCTAACCCTAATGGAAAAATAAAAATATTTTCTTTATTTTATTATTTGTCCCTACCTATGGGGTGATAAGAGGGGGCGGTGATCTATTTTTTTTCTATTTTGATCACTGTGAGAGTTTATCATAGTGATCAAAATAAATGAATGAATCTGCAGATTCCGGTGAGCGCCCTGCGCATGCGCCCGCCATTTTCCAAGATGGCGGAGCCCATGATCCGGGACTGCCAGAGGGACTTTGGAGGCACCATGCAGGGTGAGGGGGGGGTGATTGGAAGGCGGGGGGAGCAGATCATGACAGCGGCAGCCAATTGGCGCCGTCAGTCGTGGGGGGGTCTGATCGGTGTCTCCAGCCATGGCCAATGCTATTTCAGCATCGGCCATGGCTGGATTGTAATATTTCATTGGTGAAATATTACAATCGCTCTGATTGACTGTTTCACTTTTAACAGCCAATCAGAGCGATCGTAGCCACCTGGGGGCTAAGCCACCCCCCCTGTGGTGAAGTACAAAGGCCCCTGTACCTGCGGGTCGGGTGACCATTCAGTGACCCCAGTCACCCGACCCGCAGGGGAGCAATCAATTCATGACGCCACATGGGCATCATGGGTCGTATTGGCACAGCTTTTCATGACTCCTATGTGGCGTCAAAGGTCAGGAAGAGGTTAAAAATGACTGCATCAGACATATGGAATCACATATGCTCTATAGATTTTAAATTACATGTATCTGATATGACCTGGCAACAAGGCCTGTATATAGTCTCCTGGCTGTGAATTGAGCTGTGTGAAAATAACATGGCACTACTGGTTGGATCAGTATGCAACATTGTGACCATTGCAGATTTGATCCTATATGCCTACATGTTTAGATTAGTGGAGAATGTGAATGTGACTCTCCAGCAGTGATCTGATTATAATAAAATAATCTATTACGCAGTGCAATCTCACAATCTGTATATCACTAACGCCAGTGAGGTTTAATGCAATTTAATATAGAGTTCACTAAAATAGTAATATGCTATATTTCAGGACATATTAAAACAGTGGACCCTAAGCTTTATTAAAACAAAATAATTGATAGTGATCTATTGAAGTGCTCGTAGTATAGGATAGTGACATTATAGCTCGGAGTGAAGGGATGCTTTTGGGTGAAGTTCACCTTGAATGGTAATATTGAAATTCCCTCTGCTGCTTAGAGCCAATAAGGGTAGTGCAAGAAATAATAAAAATTGGTCTCATATGACCTCGCACTTTTGTCACTAAATCCCTTTTGTAGTACACACACACACACACACACACACACACACACACACACACACACGTTTTGTAATTTTAAAGGTTTCCTTTGCAATTTAATTAAGTTTTGCTTTACTTTAGGAACTTTAATAGGGATGTCTAGTTGCCTTAGGTAAATTTTGTGTCACCTTTAGTTAAAGGTACTGTGAGGCAGTGACCAGTGTTATATGCAAGGGTCGCTATGTGTCCCCCAGGATATGTAAAGAAGCATATGGAGGCTGGGGGAGTGCATTACAGTCACAGGCATAGCTGCGATTGCAAGGCAGAATAGAAGTGCTGATCTTGGGCAAGCGGTTTGCCCAAGGCAAATTTAAGAAAACCTGCCCTTGGGCTTGTATTTTTGAAATGGACTACATTATGGTAGTTGGGTGGTTCATTTCCTTCCCCGGCCACAGGTTCTGTTGTAAAAACCCTGCAGTCAAAGGGTGGGATGTCAGTTTTGGTCTTGCAGGCAGAGCAGAAGGCTTTGCAGAGCTCAACCTGTGTGAGACAACACAGGGCCAAGCGGAGCTAAAAGGCCTGGCACCCTCAGCGTACACGGTGGTGCAGACGCCCACGGCATCAGGTCACGGACTGTTCTTGTTTATTAAGTGCAATCCAGATGATATGGTTCCCGGCTGCGATCCAGAGGATACTGCGTGCTGTGCACTGTGTTTGGACATGAAATACGTTTTGTGAACTTGCCTGTTTGTCACACTGCACAACCCATCTGCACTACATATGGTTGGAGAATGCAGGCAGTGTGAACTGAGGTATACCCCAAAGTGTGCTGCATGTTCGTAATTAAGCTGGCAATGCGGAGAGGTGGAGGAGCTTTTGTAGCAGTTTATCCTCGCTCAGCAATAGCTGCAGTGTCAGCAACGGTATCAGACGATATATAACACTGGGGGACAATTTGAAAAAAATTTTCTGTTGAGTTAGGTTTTTGAGCTGATTTATACTAAAATTGGCATGCTGATTCCAAAAATGTAGTCAGTTTTTTTCTGTCACGTCAAGTTTTTCCTCAACTTACCTGCCATAGAAGCACAATTGCACTGATTTCTGTAATAAGACTTGTTATCTGAGTACAATTCGACTCATATAGAGCTACGTGGCAACTTGTAAGAGTAGTCACAACTGAGTCAGTGTGGTGAGAGGTGTGTACAGCTCCCAATACGTCATAATTATCAATATCTTTACACAAAAAATGTATCATAGTAGGAATAAATAGGATTTGTGATAGCTTTTCTCTTTACATTGGGCGCTTAGTTGTAATTTATATCTTTTATGATTTTTTTCTTTGTTAGTTTTCAAAGCTTGTAACTTTCCTTCTGTGTTTTATTTACTTATGTACATATTTCCTTTGTTTCAGATCATGTCTGCTCCTTTTTCCTCTCGTCGTAAATGCCTAAACATCCCTGACTCCTTCTGCTATATTTGTGGTGTTTTCACCATTCCAGTTCAAAGGGCAAACATCAGTGCATTTGTCAAACAAGCATATTTTGCATATTTTAAAGTAAAACTCGGTGATCAAGATAAGCCATGGGCCCCTCACATAGTGTGCAAGTAGTGTGTCGAGAGTTTACCGATGTGGACCAAAGGAACACGTGAAAAGTTGGCATTTGGTATCCCCATGGTGTGGAGAGAGCAAGTAAGTCATTCCACAGACTGTTACTTCTGTTTAGTGAAAACATCAGGATTTAACAGGAAAAATAAAAGTAAAATAGAATATCCAAATCTACCGTCAGCTATCAGACCAATGCCTCATTCAGCTGAAATTCCAGTGCCAGTTTTCGAACAGCTACCATCTCTAGAAGTTCTGAGTGATGTTGACGAACACAGTGACAGCAATGATGCAGAATTTGAAAGTCACAAGGATTCAGTTCGTAAGGGATTTGATCAGCACGAGTTAAATGATTTAGCACGTGAATTGGGCTTATCAAAAAAAAGCTTCAGAATTACTAGCATCAAGGCTGAATGAGAAACAGTTACTTGAACAAGGAGCGAAGGTATCATACTTTCATACTAGAGAAAGTACATTTTTGCAGTACTTTCGGTGTGACAGCGGTTTTGTGTTTTGCCATAATATTCCTGGTTTACTACAAGAATTAGGGCTTTCAATGTACAATCCAAATGAATGGCGACTTTATTGATAGCTCAAAGCGGAGTCTTAAGTGTGTCCTTCTACACAATGGCAATTTATTTGGTGCAGTCCCTATTGGGCATTCTGTCTCCGTGAAGAACATGGAGATGTAAAGAGAGTTATTGAGTTATTGAAATATGACTCAATTGGATCATCTGTGTTGACCTTAAAATGGTTTGCTTCCTTCTTGGTCAGCAACGTGGGTACACAAAGTATCCCTGCTTTCTCTGTATGTGGGATAGCAGAGCTCGAGAAAAGCATTGGGTTGAGTCGAATTGGCCTCCAAGATCTGGTCTTAAACCTGGAGATCCTAACAGTCTACATCAGCCACTTGTTGACAGGAAGAATATATTATTCCCACCTCTGCACATAAAACTAGGTCTCATGAAACAATTTGTAAAAGCATTGCCAACTGACGGCGACTGTTTTAAGTACATCATGTTGGCACTTCCTGGACTGTCCATTGAAAAAAATCAAGGCTGGTGTGTTTGATGGTCCACAAATTCGACAGCTCATCAAAGATGAACATTTCACCGGGACTATGTCAGATCTTGAGAAGAATGCTTGGTTATCATTCAAAGACGTTGTCAAGAACTTTCTTGGAAATACACGTGCAAGTAATTACAAAGAAATTGTTCAGAAACTATTGGAGAGCTACAAAGCGCTTGGTTGCAACATGAGTATTAAATTACATTTTCTGCATTGCCATCTTGCCAACTTTCCGGAAAATCTTGGTCCTGTTAGCGATGAGCAAGGTGAACGATTTCACCAAGATTTGAAGGTTATGGAAGACCGTTACCAGGGTAGATGGGATGTACATATGATGGCTGACTATTGCTGGAGCATCAAACGTGATTGTCCTCAAGTTAAACACTCCAGAAAAAGCTATAAATGTACATTTTTACCTTAAATACTTGCATATATATATATCCTTTGTAAAAAACATGATAGTGTTAAAAAACATTTGTCATGCCTATTTCTTATATATTTCATTTTTTGTTCATATTTGTACTGTTTAAAAATAAAAAAAAAAAACTTTAGGTACAGTAGTTTACATATTTTTGAGAAGACAAAAATCCTAAAGTTCAAAAACTTGACGTGATAGAGAAAAACATCATTTCTGGATTCAGCATCCAAAAATTAATTAAGAACAGTTGTCTGACCTAACTCGTAAAAAATTGTGTTCCCCAGTGTAATCAGCAGAAGACAAATTACCTGTTCATGCAGCAGATCATGGCTATGCGAGAGGCGGCCCCACCAGCAACCTCAATCTGTTCAGAGGCTTGGTATAAAGTTTGGTCAGCGCTGAGGAAGATTGGTCCTGAGTACAACATGGAGGCCTTCCTCACAGTGTTTAAATGCACAGCAGAGTGGGAGAGCTTGTCGGTGACCCAGTGGGCTGAAGTTTTGGCCCCCTTCCAGACAGGAGATGCCCATAGCGCCTACCTGGACCTCAGTCGGGACGATTCCCTCGACTATGAGAAGCTGAAAGGCGAGATCATAACCCGACTGGGGGTTAACACATGTGCTTGCTCAACGGGTATTCTAGTGGTCTTTTGTGGAGTCTCATCCCACCAGGTCTCAGGCATATGACTTGCTACAGCTAGTTAAAAAAAAAATTGCTTCAGCCTTAGACCATAAATCCTTTCCAGATGGTAGAGAGGGTAGTGGTTGACAGGCTCGTGAGGGGTCTTCCAGCAGCCATTCAGCTTTAAGTGGGACAAAGGGACCTGGGCACTCTGGACTAGGTGGTAGGACTGATTGAGCGGTATACAGCCACTTAGGACTTTATACGGGACACCGCTCCACTTCGGCTGTCACGTAAGACCCCGCCAGCTCAGGAGCCTGGGAAAAGTCCACGAACCTCTGGGGCCAATCTGGATGGAGCCCCAAGGTTCCCACATGTCGCGTTGGCGGTGTCGGGCCTGGACATATGGCTGCCAACTGCCCTCTAGCAACTAAGCCCATGGACTGTGTATACTCACCAGGTATCTATGTATGCCCAGCCAGTCGTACTGCCGGCAACGAACCTCAACTGTGCCAGGTACTCGTCAACGGATACCAAATGGAGGCTCTCTTGGACTCGGGGAGCTTAGTGACTGATTCATGGGTCCTTTGTTGCATGGTTCAACCCCAATGGACGTAAAGAGGGGTTATGTATCCATGGAAAACTCAGAGAGCACCCGACCGCGCAGGTTACTTTTTCCACACTGTGGAGAAATCAAACGGAGTCATGAAGACCCCTCCCAAGGTAAATGTTATTCCGGGTGCAGAATCCAAAGATCCAGAGGTAGAGATACATGCTGCAGGGGTTACCAACATAGGGACAGAGTGTAACTGCGATAGGCTTCCTCTAGAGGTATTGTCAGGAGAGGTCGAGGAGACCCCCACTGATCCCTGAGCTGGAGGGTGTTCCCTGGTAAGTTCGGGACAGCTCAGCTCCAGGATACCACCCTGGCCTGTACACGAGAAAGGGTGGTTGAAATTAATGGAATAGCTCAGCAACCAGGTGCTGAGACTGTTTTTCCTCGTATGGTTAGCCACCAAGAGTTGTACCTGGTAGATAAAGTCTGGAATGAGGTGATGGAACAGCTGGTGATGCCCCAATCCTACCGGTGGGTGGTGCACGACATGGCTCACACCCATATGCTATGGGGCTCACAATCTAAATTCCCTATCAGTATGTCTTTGGAATGTGGGAGGAAACCAGAGTACCCGGAAGAAACCCACGCAAACACGGGGAGAACATACAAACTCCTTGCAGATGTCCTTAGTGGGATTCGAACCCAGGACTCCATGCTGCCCACAGTGGTCATAGTGGACTACACCACCCGGTACCCAGAGGCGATACCTCTCCACCACACACCGGCCAAGCTAATAGCCCGCAAGCTGTTTGCCGTGTTTTGTTGCCTTGTGATACCAAAGGAGATCTTTATAGATTGGGGGACTCTTTATGTCCAAGGTGACCAGGGAGCTATGTAAGTTGCTCCAGATTAAAAACTACGTATGTCGGTGTACCACCCACAAACCCACGGGTTGGTGTAGATGTTTAATAAGACCCTCAAAGCCCTGCTTAAAAAGGTGGTAGCCAAGGATGAGAGGGATTAGGACAATAACATGTCCCATCTGATGTTCACTGTCTGTGAGGTACCACAAGCGTTCATAGGTTTTTCCCGTTTGAGCTGTTGTACAGCAGGCATCTGAGGGGACTACTTGATGTAGCTAAGGAGATGTGGGAACAGGAACCAACTCCGCATCGGAGCGTAATTGAGCATGTGGCGAGCATGCAGGACCAGATTGCGGCAGTACGGCCCATGGTAAAAGCATCTACTGGATGCCCAGGCCACACAGAGCTGCACATACAGTAAGAGAGCTGTGGTCAGGACCTTTAAGAAAGGGAACCGGGTGTTGGTACTAGTGCCCACCCCAAAGAGTAAGCTCATGGCCAAGTGACAAAGGTCATATGAGATACGGGGGGAAGGTAGGAGAGGTAAATTATGGAGTGTAGCAACCCGAACTATACCACATCAACGGTCTAAAAGCCTGGAAGGACCAGGAATGTTTGGTCATGGAGGCGACTCCGGTCGTACCAACGGGGGATCCCGCTGGCACCGACCAAGGACAAAGCAGGGGGTCAGGTTAAAATAAATGATGCTCTCATCAAACAGCAGCGGCGGGTGGCTCGAGCTCTGGTGCAGCAGAATACAGACGTATTCTTAGCTGCCGTGGACAGAACTCTGATACAACATGACATTGTCACCGAGCCCTGGGTAAGGGTACAGATGAAACCATACCAAGCGCCAGAAGCCCGAAGGCAAGCCATCGTGGCCGAAGTGAAGCAAATGCTTCAGTTGGGAGTCATTGAGGAGTCCTGGGGTGAGTGGGCTAGCCCCATTGTGCTGATCCCAAACCAGATGAGTCTTTACATTTTTGTAATGACTTCAGGAAATTGAATGAGGTATCTTAAGTTTGACCTCTATCCAAGGCCCTGGGTGGACAAGCTAATTGAAAGACTGGGGGAGGCCCAGTACTTCACCACGCTTGCTCTCACCAAAGGTTACTGGCAGGTCCCGTTAACGGCGTCGCCAAAAAGACTGCTTTTATCACAACAGAGGGTCTCTCAGTATGTTGTCTTGCCTTTTGGGTTACATAGGGCTCCGGCCACATTCCAAAGGCTGATGGACATTGTGTTAGAGCCTCATCGGAATTACTCGGCCTATTTGGATGACATTGTCATCTTTATTACCAACTGGGATACCCACATATCCCAGGTACAAGCAGTGCTGGAGTCTCTCAGAATTGTAGGGTTAACAGCAAACCCAAAGAAATGCGCGATAGGACTCATGGAAGCCCAGTACTTAGGCTACGTGATCGGCTGCGGGATTATCGAGGCCCAAGTAAAAGATTGAGGCTGTTCAAAACTGGCCCAAGCTATTAAGTACCAAACAGGTTAGGGCATTCCTTGGCATCATTGGGCACTACCACCAGTTTAAACCCAATTTTGCTGGGAAATCAGCACCCCTAACGGACCTGTTAAAAGGTTAGAAGACGTGATGGTCCGGTGGAAGCCTCAAGTGGAGGAAGCATTTCAGTCCCTGAAGTCAGTGTTGTGTGGACAGCGAGTCCTCATCAGCCCCAACTTCAAGGAAACCTTAAGGCTGGGTTCACACGTAGCGAAATTCCTGCGGAAGTTACCACGAGAATTCTGGAATTCCATTCCATGGGAAAATCGCATTTTAAATTCCTGCAATTTTCCTGCGGAAAAAATAGCGATTTGCAAGCGTAATTAGCTTGCAGAATGCTAGCGTTTTCCAAGCGATCTGTAGCATCGCTTGGATAACTGATGGACAGGTTGGTCACACTCGTCAAACATAGTGTTTGACGAGTGTAACCAACTTTTTACTATTGAGGCTGCCTATGCAGCATCAGTAGTAAAAAGACCTAATGTTAAAAAAAAATAAAAAAATCGGGTTATCTTCACCTTCCGACGTCCTGCGCAAGCGTCCCCAGGCCTCCACGATGCTCTGGCAGGTCCGATTCCCTGTGATGCATTACAACACAGCCACATGCGGAAAGTAAGCAGAACAATGCAATCGTATGTGGGCGGAATTGCCGCGATTCCGCAAAATAATGAGCATGCTGCGTATTCTGCCGCGGGAAAATCCGCAGCATTAGCACAGTATTGCGGAATCCCATAGGATTGCATGGGATGCTGTTTTTATTCGGTCGTCCATGACAGCACCACCTGAGAGAGGGGATCCGCCCTTTAGGAACAGGAAACCTACAGATACAAAAGGGTGGCACCTCTCCCACGCATCAGTTGGTTTCCTGTTCCTAGAGGACAGGACTCTCTACAGATACGTCCGTCATGGAGTCGTCGTTGAGTACCCAGGCCGGCTGACCGACCCAGGTAGCGAGGGGGTCTCCTACCTCGGTCAGTGCGGGGTCCCTGGAAGCGCCACGGTGGGGCCGGGTAGGTCACCACGGCAGTGGACGGAGCAGGGGTCCGGAGGATGCCATCTCCAAAACGCCAGCACCTGGTATGTATGCCCCGATCCTGCTGCGCTTCCCCAGGCCCGGTCCTCCCGGTCAGTGCTGGCCCCTGGCGGGCTCATGGCGGCGTGCGCAGGAGGGCTGGGGGGCATTCCGGGCAGGAGGCGCTGCGCGGCTCCTTCACGCGCGCTCCCGCAGGGCTCTGAAGAGCGGTGGAAGTGACGCGGCGGAAGGGGCGGAGCGATAGCGCCAATACCGGAAGTCGGGTGCCGGCCGGCCTCCGGCGAGCGCCGCGGGTGCATGCCCGTCCGGGGGTCGCGCGGCGACCCGGGTAAGGCGAGGGGAGCCGGAGCATGGGGGAGGGAGCGCGAAAGGCCGGGTGGGTGGTGCTATGGCAGGATACCTGCTGACCCGGACACCAGGAGGCCATATAAGGCAGATGGCAACGGAAGCCCCCTTAGACCAGCAGGACGAGGCGCAGGAGCGCCCGCAAAAACAGGCCACGACAAAACCGCATGCGAGTGGCCAGCAGAAGAAACAGACGAACTAGCGACCAGAGCCGCGAAAGTTCCTCCAGAAAGGACCCCCCTGCCTCCCTCCGTGATCCGGTACCTGCTTCATCTGCATGGGTAAGAGATCTCCGTGAATGTACCCTGATGCAGTGTTCCCTTATGTTTTTTTTCAGGGGAAGAAGGCTACGGGAAAACAAGCACAGGGAATGTGCCCTCTGTAGTTCCCCCCTACCAGATGGCCAGGGGGTATAGCTCAGTGGTAGAGCATTTAACTGCAGATCAAGAGGTCCTTGGTTCAGCTCCAAGTGCCCCCTCCAAAGCCTCGAAACTAGACGCAGCAGTAGCCAAAGCATCTAAAAAATCCGCCATACCATTTGACGATATGGCCTCCTTGAAAGATCCGCTAGATAAAAAAGCGGATTCTTTTCTTAAAGGGACATGGGAGATGTCAGCAGGCGCGTTAAGACCAGCGGTAGCTGCCACCTGTACAGCCAGATCCATGATGATCTGGCTAGATCAGCTGGATTCCGAGCTAAAAGACGGAGCTTCAAGATCATCTATTCGGAAAAGTTTGCCGATCATTCAGAATGCCGTGGCGTTTTTAGCCGATGCTTCTGCAGACTGCAAGAATGGCGGCTAAAGCCGCGGGTCTATCTAATGCAGCGCGAAGAGCGCTCTGGTTAAAATGCTGGCCAGGAGATATTCAAGCCCGGTCCCGTCTCTGTTCCATTCCCTGCGAGGGGGAGTACTTATTCGGCCCCGTCTTGGACGAATTGTTAGAGAAAGCTGGAGATGACAAAAAGAAAAAAAAGAAATTTCCCAGTCTCCCGAACCCCTCTTACAGACGTCCCTTTACCAGGAAATGTTTTTTCCGGAGAAGGCCGTCCAGAGATCAGGGCAGATGGGATGAGAAAAAAAGGAAAGGTACAGGATTCATGTTTGGAGGGGGGCGCCAGGAAGGTCCAGCTCGGGATACGAAAAAGCCGCCCCAATGACTAGTTGCCCCGGTAGGAGGGAGACTAGCTGCCTTCTACCCATCTTGGTCTCTGATCTCTAATAGCAGCTGGATATTGGGGATAATAGCTGTGGGACTACGACTAGAGTTTTCTAGGGTTCCCCTTGATCAATTTAAAATCACCCCACTCAGGTCGTCTGCTTCAGAACAAGCTGCCCTGGAGGCCGAGGTTCATGACCTGTGCACCAAGAAAGTCCTGATAGAGGTTCCAGAGGGAGAATGGGGGAAGGGATTCTACTCCCCTCTGTTCCTGGTCCGCAAACCAGACAGCTCCTTTAGGACAATAATAAACCTTAAGGCCCTCAACAAGTTTTTGGTCATACGTCCTTTTAAAATGGAAACAATTAAATCTGCAATAAAATTGCTGTTCCAAAACTGCTTTATGGTGGTGTTAGATCTAAAAGACGCATACTACCATATACCCATCCATGCAGGCCATCAGCGGTTTCTCAGAGTGGCGGTTCAGTTGGATGGGTCAATTCGACATTTCCAATATGCAGCCCTCCCCTTTGGAGTGGCAGTTGCTCCCCGAGTGTTTACTAAAGTAATAGCGGAGGTCATGGCCCATCTACGTGAATCGAACATTCTGGTGATCCCCTACCTGGATGATTTTCTTATTGTAGGTAAAACGGCGAATCATTGTTTACAACAGCTACAAAAGGCAATGTCTGCCCTAGAACGGTTAGGATGGTTGCTGAATGTCAAAAAGTCTCGGTTGCAACCAATGAAAGTCCAACAATTCTTGGGCCTAACCCTGGATTCTGAAAAACAGGAATGCCGTCTGCCTCCGGAGAAGCTTGTTCGCCTCCATTATCAGATCCTGAACGTCTCCAATAACCCCACCATGTCCCTCAGGAAAGCCATGTCCCTTCTAGGCTCTCTTTCGGCCTGTATCCCGGCAGTCCAGTGGGCCCAGTTTCATGCAAGGAAACTACAGAGCGAGGTCTTATTACATCAAAAAGTCTTTGGGGGTTACTTGGAGGGTCAGCTAACCTTGTCCCGTAACACAAGGGAGTCCCTAGAGTGGTAGTTAGACAAGGATAACTTGTCTAAAGGGGTGCCCTGGGAGTATAACGTAACCCACATAGTCACCACGGATGCTAGTCCTTACGGTTGGGGAGCTCATATGGGTGAAATATTAGTCCAGGACCAATGGCAACATGATCAGTTAGGAATGTCATCTAACCTAAAAGAATTGACAGCAGTAGAACAGGCGGCTAAAAAGCTCCTTGTGTATCTACAGGGCCATCACGTGCGAGTGTTCTCCGACAATCAGGTCACCGTGGCATATATCAATCACCATGGGCGGCACGGTGGCTCAGTGGTTAGCGCTGCAGCCTTGCGCTGGGGTCCTGGGTTCGAATCCCACCAAGGACAACATCTGCAAGGAGTTTGTATGTTCTCCCCGTGTTTGCGTGGGTTTCCTCCGGGCACTCCGGTTTCCTCCCACATTCTAAAGACATACTAATAGGATTTTAGATTGTGAGCCCCATCGGGGACAGTGATGATAATGTGTGCAAAATGTGAAGCGCTGCGGAAAATGTTAGCGCTATATAAAAATAAAGATTTTTTATTTATTTTATCACCAAGGCGGGACCCGTTCCAGACCCCTGATGATTGTAGCAGAGCGGTTGTTCCATCTAGCAGAACAATACTTTCTATCTTTAACAGCGTTGCATATAAAAGGAAGAGACAACATCACGGCAGACTTTTTAAGCCGCAATCAGCTAAAGCAAGGGGAATGGTCCCTAAACACCTCCATATTCAATCTGATTGTTCAAAAGTGGGGATATCCAGAGGTAGACCTCTTCGCCACCAGAGACAACAGGCAATTGAAACAATTCTGCTCCCTAAATCCCAGAGAGAATCCTCTGGCGGTAGATGCCTTCCTGATAAAGTGGGACTTCAAACTAGCCTACGCCTTCCCTCCCCTATCTCTTCTACCCCTGGTGATGAGGAAAATCAGGAAAGACAGAGCGAGGGTTATAGTCATCGCTCCATTTTGGCCCAGGAGAGCATGGTTCTCATGCCTCAGGACCATGTCGGTGTCCGATCCTTGGGTTCTGCCGGACATCCCAGATCTCCTGTCCCAGGGCCCAGTCTTCCATCCTCAGGTGGCTGGCCTTCATCTGACGGCGTGGAGTTTGAACGGACATTATTAGAAGAGAAGGGCTTCTCCGCAGACCTAATTAACACCCTACTTAAGAGTAGAAAAATCATTACCACAAAAATTTATGTCAGAATTTGGAAAAAATTCCTTCAAAACTCAGGAGTAGTCGCTGGGGATTCAGCGCCTATAATGCAGATATTAGAGTTTCTACAAAAAGGTCTGGACATGGGGCTCTCTACCAGTACCCTTAAAGTACAAGTGTCAGCCTTGGGGGCCCTGTTTAGCTGTAACATCGCTGGTAATTATTGGGTAAGCAGGTTCATTAAGGCAGCAGGTAGATCCAGGCCAATAATGAAGGATAGGTTCATGCCGTGGGACTTGAACCTAGTCCTCACTGCTATGACAGAGACCCCATTCGAACCTATCTCGTCGGCTTCCCTAAAAAACCTGTCCCTCAAGGTAGCCTTCCTGGTAGCTCTAACATCAGCCCGCAGAATAAGCGATATCCAGGCTTTATCTAGGTGTCCTTATTTACAGTTCAAAGAGGATAGGGTAATACTTAGACCTGATCCAGCGTACTTGCCGAAGGTAGTTTCTAGTTTCCATAGGACACAGGAAATAGTTCTTCCATCCTTCCTCCCTAATCCAACTAACGAGAAGGAAAAGAAACTACACACCCTGGATGTCAGGAGAGGCCTCATAGAATATCTGACAGTCACCGATCCCTGGAAGAAAGATAATGCCCTATTTATCTCTCATCAAGGCCCCAGAAAAGGTTGTAGAGCATCAAAAAATACACTAGCCAGATGGATTAGAGAGGCGATTTCAATAGCATACACCTCAAAGGGCAGGTCGCCACCCGGGAAGCTGAGGGCGCATTCCACCAGGGCCATGGCGACCTCATGGGCCGAAAGATCAGAAGTCTCCATTGACCAGATATGTAAGGCGGCTACTTGGTCCTCTCCGAGCACCTTTTTTAGTCATTATAGGCTAGACCTGGGTGCTTCCACAGACCTCTCTTTTGGTATGAGTGCTGCAGGCTGTAGTCCCTCCCTAAAGCTGATATTACTCTCTGTAAATCTCTCAGGTGGTGCTGTCATGGACGACCGAATAAAGTCTTAGTTACTCACCGGTTAACGGTATTTTTCGGAGTCCATGACAGCACCCGTATATTCCCTCCCTTTAGTTTAATTGGGGTGTGCACGTCTATTTCTTGTATATGCTCACTGGTGATAAAAGTTTATAATTGTAAAGAATACTGTACATAAATCATGCATTAACCTTGGAAGTCCTCTTGTGCTCTGTAATCCAACTGATGCGTGGGAGAGGTGCCACCCTTTTGTATCTGTAGGTTTCCTGTTCCTAAAGGGCGGATCCCCTCTCTCAGGTGGTGCTGTCATGGACTCCGAAAAATACCGTTAACCGGTGAGTAACTAAGACTTTTCGTGTTTTCGCGGCAAAATTGCGCGGTAAAAACCGCTGTGAAAACTCGAAAAAGCCGCGACGTGTGAAAGCAGCCTTATCGTGCAAACAGATGCCTCAGAGGTAGGCCTAGGAGCGGTGCTGTGACGAGGTGAAAGGGGAGGAGCATCCAGTCACCTATTTGAGCAAGAAACACCGGCGGAGAAAAATTACAATGTAGTGGAGGAGTGCTTGGCTGGTAAGTGGGCCTTGGAGTCCCTACGCTATTTGCTTGGGCGTCAGTTTCGTTTAGTAATGGACCATTCACCCCTCGTCTGGATGAGAAGCACAAAAGAGAGGCATGCTTGAGTCACCAGATGGTTTCTGTCCCTACAAAACTTTAGTTTCTCAGTGGAACATTGGGTGGGGAAGTCACAGAGAAATGCAGATCCCTTGTCACGGGCCCCCCCCCTGTATGGTGACAAATGTTCAACCCCACAAGTTTAAACAGAGGGGGGCATGTGAGGCAGTGATCGGTGTCATATGCAAGGGTCGCTATGTGTCCCCCAGGATGTGTAAAGAATCATGGAGGCTGGGGGAGTGCATTGCAGTCACATGCATAGCTGTGATTGCAAGGCAGAAGAGAAGTGTTGATCTTGGGCAAGCTATTTGTCCAAGGCAGATTTAAGAATACTTGCCATGTGCTTGTATTTTTGAAATGGACTACAGGATGATAGTGGGGTTGTCCATTTCCTTTCCCGGCCTCAGGTTTTCCATGTGGTCTACAGCCACAGGTTCTATTGTAAAAACCCTGCAGTAAAGGGGTGGGGTGTGTCAATTTTGGTCTTGCGAGCAGGCAGAGCAGAAGGATTTGCAGAGCTCAACCTGTGTGAGACAACACAGGGTCAAGTGGAGCCAAAAGGCCTGGCACTCTCTGCGTACATGGCGGTGCAGTTGCCCATGGCATCCGGTCACGAACTGTCCTTGTTTATTGGCTGCAACCAGAGGATATGGTTCCCGGCTGCGATCCGGAGGATACCGCGTGCTGTGCACTGTGTGTTTGGACATTAAACACGTTTTGCTGTGAACTTTCCTGTGGTCACTGCCTGTTTGTCACACTGCACTAACCCCACTGCACTACAGTATGTACACTTTTTCTATTCAGCAAATGTGTAATCTGCCCTGTGAACTTTCTGAGACCAAATCCGTCAGTTTGCAGTATTGCCTGCTTACTAGAAGATGGCAAACCATACACACAACCCACCATGATTACCACTAGTAATGGCAGCATAATGCTAGGTGAGGACAATGACCTGGATGTTATTTACTTAGCCAAACTGCTGATGTCTTGATTCCTTCTTAGCTGTTTAATGAATACTAGTGATCACATTACACATGCTAAAATCTATACTTCATGTATAAAACACTACTCGGCTTATACTACATGTTCCCATAGGTCTTGTAACTAAGATCCCCAGCTCATACTTCAGGCAGCTTTTTTATTCCACTGTCATTGATTGTGTCTCTTCATAGGAAATAAAGTTGTTTGTGTTCCTGAGTGTTGTGCTATCATCTGCTAAGTCACATTTATATGCATATGCTCTGGAGATGAATTAATTGCAGTAGATAATTTATGCATGCTGTAAGACTTAACTGTTGCTGTGGTAACCCACACAATTTTAATTTTTCATTTTCAATATGGATGTAAAAGTAATCCTTTATTATGCACAGACACCATGTGTAGATAACTGTTTTATCAAGTAATCAAAATAAGAATTGCATTTCATCCATGTGTTAAAATTATATTTACAGAAATTGCTTGAACTATTTTGGGTGTTCTGACAACCACAATGGCAATTGACAAGTACATTGGTGTCATATGGCTATGGTAAGGATTGGTGGATATGGCTAAGTATTGTAGATTTTTTACTTACTTGGGTGTGACAAGGGGAAAACAGGAGGCTCCTTCCTTTGAAAGTTCATGTTGGTTTATTCCTTCATAAACCCCCAGAAGCAAAATCCGAAAACAAGCAGCCTTTAGATCAGGCAAGGAAAATACAAATGTCCAGAGCAGGGATTTGCTCCGCCAGGCCTGGGGGCACACAGGCTGGGGTAGTGTTCACTACTTAGGCTCAGTCTGGAGCCACACCCACAGGAGGCCATCTCCCTCCCAACACACAGACCATATGACAAACAACAGCCTTCATTAAATAGGCTGTAACCACACTCAGAAGTGAGGTATGTGGGTAGCCAGACCTGCCCATCTCATAGCTACCTGCAACCTAGTCCCAGGAGCAACAAACAAACATCTTAGTGCTTTCATGCAGGAGAGAAAATACTCCGGGTTACATCAGAGACAAGCCATCTCTGTGACACATACCTCCCATAGACTATGTGACCATTAGCTACACTACAATATATACACCTCTGGCAAAAATTAAGAGACCACTGCACAGTTTTATAAAAATCAGCTTCTCTACATGTCTGACAGCCATTCCAGTGCCAGTTGAATTCCAACCAGAGTACACCTCATTCTACTTAATGTGCTTCTGATTAAGTGATCACCTGAACCAAATATTATTTAATGAAGGAAAGTATAAAAACCCTGCTGTGGTGTTCACAATCATCTTAAAGGGAAGGTGCCATCCCAAAAAAAAATTTTCAGCAATTGAAAAAATGTAAAGAATTAATGTTTACATTTTCTTAAAAAATATCATTTGTTTTTAATTTTGTAAAATATGAAAAATAATTTTAAAAAGTTTGGCATTTCCACTTGTTAACACTAGGGGGAGCAGATACTGAAATTTGGCACAAAAACCTAGTGTACAACTAGCTCACATTACTGTCCTGCAGTAATTATGGGCATACAGTGTCCATGATGTTTGATTTCGATATATGATCATGCCCTAAAATGGACACTGTATGGGCGGAATCTGCTGACATGGGTGTGGTGTCACTCCTCCCCTTCTGGGTGTTTGCTAAGGGAAAAGAGAGGATGACATCTAGGAACACAGTGAGCAGCCATTTTGATGGGGCCTGCAAAGTTACTGACTGTCTTTGCATGTAAAGTCTGGATCAGAACAGGTCACCAATCAGCAGAAATGTGTCCTGGATTTCTGTGGAGTAGACAAGCAGACGGTCCATCCATGTGTATAAAACAGCGCTCTATGTACAATCCCTGGCACCGAACAGGATGCCCCCCACAGACCAGCACACTGCTCTCCTGAAATACTCTGCGCTGCTGTCACCCTGCTCCTTCCTCGATATATCAGGCCTCTGTCGCCTCGCTTTCACACATCGCCAGGACAGGATCTGAGGAGAGGAATGGGGTCTTCGGTCACCGAGGATGGAAGGCAGCAAGGATTCTGGGAGCAGGGTGACAGCAGCACAGAGTATTTCAGGAGAGCAGTGTGCTGGTCTATGGGGGGCACAGGGAGATATATGGTGGAGGAGCAGGGTGACAGCAGCACAGAGTATTTCAGGAGAGCAGTGCGCTGGTCTATGGGGGGCACAGAGGGAGATGTATGGGGGAGGAGCAGGGTGACAGCAGCACAGAGTATTTCATGAGAGCAGTGCGCTGGTCTATGGGGGGCACAAAGGTAGATATATGGGGGAGGAGCAGGGAGACAGCAGCACAGAAATCCAGGAAACATTTCTGCTGATTGATGGCCTGTTCTGATCCAGACTTTGCATGCAAAGACCCCATTCCCCTCCTCAGATTCTGTCCTGGCGATGTGTGAAAGCGAGGCGACAGGCGCAGTCCGGGGTGACGCTGGGAAGCAGGCTGGGGGGAATGGAGCCATACAGTAATGATAAAAATGAGACCCCTCTCTTCAGCTGCCTCCCCAGCCCTCCCCTGACTGCACCTATTACCCCGACCCGTGTGCAGGTGCTCAGCCAGAACCACCCCAGAATGGGTCCCCTTTTAGCAGATCACAAATAATACCGCCATATACTTCACACACAATGCCGCCATATACATCATACACAATACCACCATGTAGATCACACATAAAACCAGCAGGGTGACAGCAGCACAGAGTATTTCAGGAGAGCAGTATCACACGGCAGAGAATTAGATACACGGCTCAGCAGACAGTATCACACAGAAGAGGATTAGATACACGGTTCAGCAGTCAGTATCACACAGGAGAGGATTAGATACACGGTCCAGCAGTCAGTATCACACAGGAGAGGATTAGATACACGGTTCAGCAGACAGTATCACACAGGAGGATTAGATACACGGTTCAGCAGTAAGTATCACACAGGAGAGGATTAGATACACGGCTCAGCAGACAGTATCACAGAGGAGAGGATTAGATACACGGCTCAGCAGTCAGTATCACACAGGAGAGGATTAGATACATGGTTCAGCAGTCAGTATCACACAGGAGAGGATTAGATACACGGCTCAGCAGTCAGTATCACAGGAGAGGATTAGATACACGGTTCAGCAGTCAGTATCACACAGGAGGATTAGATACACGGCTCAGCAGACAGTATCATACAGGAGAGGATTAGATACACGGTTCAGCAGGCAGTATCACACAGGAGAGGATTAGATACACGGCTCAGCAGGCAGTATCACACATGGCTCAGCAGGCAGTATCACAGGAGACAGTATTACAGATATGCCCACACTGGTGAAACTTCCAGCCCCCCCCAATTATACACTAGACTATGGGCTGTATATGTCACTGTCCTCAGACAGCCATAAAAGCTCTCATAAAAGCAAAGGTGTCAGATTACCGGAGATCACTGGGGCTGTGTGTGAGTGAGGAGGCAGAGACAGAGCAGGAGGACAGTGGAGCTAGAGCAGGAAGCATGGTGCAGAAAGTGGAGCTCAGCAGATAGCACTGGGCTACAGTAAAATGGCGCCCAGCCACACCTACAGCAGTGAATGGCGCCCACAGCCGACCGCAGTCTCCTATGTTCAGGGACGGCCATATTTGCAGACTATGAGTCCTCCACAGATCTGCAAATCAAGATGGCAGCGCCCAGTGGCTACATTAAAACATTATTACAAACAAACCATAAATCCTAGTTAGTACAACATTTGCTGAAACAACATGTTTTGTTACTTACTCTTTTTTTGCAAATTATATAAAATTGCGGCACCTTCCCTTTAAGCTGGATGGCAAAACAAGTGCTAGTAATATCCCAAAAACAGGAATGAAAAAACAACTTATAACCATGCCAAAGGAGTTGAAAAGAAAAGTCTTGAGTGAGGAAAAGAAGGGCTCAATTCTGGCTTTACTAGCAGAGGGATACAGTGAGCATCATGTTGCCTCCATCCTTAAAATTTCTAAGACAGCAGTCCATTATGACAAGGGCAAGCAGCAGACATTAGGGACAGCAAAGCTACAGACCGGCAGAGGGCAAAAACAACTCTCCACTGACCGGGATGGCCATCATCTTATTCGAATGTCACTCAGCAACCACAGGATGACATCAAGTGTCCTACAAAAGGAATGGCAGCTGGGGTGAAGTGCACGGCAAGAACAGTTCGTAACAGGCTCCCAGAGCTAGAAAAAAAATCTTTTCATCAATGAGAAGCCAGGTTGAAGTTTGCCAAAGACCATAAGGATTGGACCATAGAGGACTGGAGTAAGGTAATCTCTGATGAGTAAAACAAGATACTCATAAACACAATCAGACCAGGAGGACATATTCCTGGCATAATAAATTACACCTAGATGCCTCCTTTGTTGTGTAAGACCTAAATATAGATCAGTCGCTAAAGACAAATCTGGAAAAGGGGAGAGTGGAAAACCACTAATAAACGACCACAGATCCGATATAAAAAATATATATATTAGGACAAGTATACAGAATTTAGACAAAACAGTGCTCAGTAGTGCATTAGAATAACCCACGCACCATGGGAAACATAGCAGACCTCCCTAAAGAGCTCAAATAATATAGTCCAAATGGACACCACAATCTCCTCACATTAATAGATGTACGGTATTATCACTATATCATCACTTATATGACACATCTTCAATGTTACTTATTAACACCCCAGCCCTGATGACATATTACATAATTATACATGGCCAATAGATATATGTGAGTAAATATATATATATATATATATATATAGGGCACTGTATGAATATATAGTGTAACCTAATGATATACAGTGGGGAAAAAAAGTATTTAGTCAGTCAGCAATAGTGCAAGTTCCACCACTTAAAAAGATGAGAGGCGTCTGTAATTTACATCATAGGTAGACCTCAACTATGGGAGACAAACTGAGAAAAAAAAATCCAGAAAATCACATTGTCTGTTTTTTTTTTTCATTTTATTTGCATATTATGGTGGAAAATAAGTATTTGGTCAGAAACAAAATTTCATCTCAATACTTTGTGATATATCCTTTGTTGGCAATGACAGAGGTCAAACGTTTTCTGTAAGTCTTCACAAGGTTGCCACACACTGTTGTTGGTATGTTGGCCCATTCCTCCATGCAGATCTCCTCTAGAGCAGTAATGTTTTTGGCTTTTCGCTTGGCAACACGGACTTTCAACTCCCTCCAAAGGTTTTCTATAGGGTTGAGATCTGGAGACTGGCTAGGCCACTCCAGGACCTTGAAATGCTTCTTACGAAGCCACTCCTTCGTTGCCCTGGCGGTGTGCTTTGGATCATTGTCATGTTGAAAGACCCAGCCACGTTTTATCTTCAATGCCCTTGCTGATGGAAGGAGGTTTGCACTCAAAATCTCACGATACATGGCCCCATTCATTCTTTCATGTACCCGGATCAGTCGTCCTGGCCCCTTTGCAGAGAAACAGCCCCAAAGCATGATGTTTCCACCACCATGCTTTACAGTAGGTATGGTGTTTGATGGATGCAACTCAGTATTCTTTTTCCTCCAAACACGACAAGTTGTGTTTCTACCAAACAGTTCCAGTTTGGTTTCATCAGACCATAGGACATTCTCCCAAAACTCCTCTGGATCATCCAAATGCTCTCTAGCAAACTTCAGACGGGCCCGGACATGTACAGGCTTAAGCAGTGGGACACGTCTGGCACTGCAGGATCTGAGTCCATGGTGGCGTAGTGTGTTACTTATGGTAGGCCTTGTTACATTGGTCCCAGCTCTCTGCAGTTCATTCACTAGGTCCCCCCGCGTGGTTCTGGGATTTTTGCTCACCGTTCTTGTGATCATTCTGACCCCATGGGGTGGGATTTTGCATGGAGCACCAGATCGAGGGAGATTATCAGTGGTCTTGTATGTCTTCCATTTTCTAATTATTGCTCCCACAGTTGATTTCTTCACTCCAAGCTGGTTGGCTATTGCAGATTCAGTCTTCCCAGCCTGGTGCAGGGCTACAATTTTGTTTCTGGTGTCCTTTGACAGCTCTTTGGTCTTCACCATAGTGGAGTTTGGAGTCAGACTGTTTGAGGGTGTGCACAGGTGTCTTTTTATACTGATAACAAGTTTAAACAGGTGCCATTACTACAGGTAATGAGTGGAGGAAAGAGGAGACTCTTAAAGAAGTTACAGGTCTGTGAGAGCCAGAAATCTTGATTGCTTGTTTCTGACCAAATACTTATTTTCCACCATAATATGCAAATAAAATGAAAAAAAACAGACAATGTGATTTTCTGGATTTTTTTTTCTCAGTTTGTCTCCCATAGTTGAGGTCTACCTATGATGTAAATTACAGACGCCTCTCATCTTTTTAAGTGGTGGAACTTGCACTATTGCTGACTGACTAAATACTTTTTTCCCCACTGTATGTCTAGTGGTTACTATCAGAGAGCAGCTCTAACGGTAGATAGAGGGTATCACTGTTAACATACACCACCAAGATGGTTATACAATTGCCTCATTAAAACTGTTATTTCTATATAAAGGACCTTATCTGGCCCAAAGAGGCAATAGAGTGACAACAGATCATGGAACTAGCGTCTCACCATACAAGGCAAAATAGGGAAAACAACAGATCATGGAACTAGCGTCTCACCATACAAGGCAAAATAGGGAAAAATCCCAAAGCATCCATCATCTTATAGCCGCTGTTCAGTAGTTGCTACTCTCTGACCCAAAGACGCATACAGTGAACAAAGCGGTAATTTCTTACCAGCAAGGGCGGTAGTGAAGGAGTCCCAGGGGGGTCTGCACGTGTACTAGGAGGGTAAACTGATTAAATTTGCTGATGACACAAAGCTAGGAGGGATAGCTAATACTAGAGAAGAGAGAGAGAGGATTCAAAAAGATATAAATAAACTGGAGAAGTGGGCAGCAACTAACAGAATGGTTTTTAACAGGGAAAAATGCAAAGTACTACATCTGGGCAATAAAAATGAAAAAAGCATATACAGAATGGGAGGAATAGGGCTAAGCAACAGCACATGTGAAAAAGACTTGGGTATACTAATAGATCACAGACTGAATATGAGTCAACAGTGTGATGCAGCAGCAAAAAAGGCAAATGCAATTCTAGGATGTATTAACAGAAGCATACAGTCTAGATCACGTGAAGTCATTTTTTCCCTCTACTCCTCTTTGGTCAGACCTCATCTGGAATATTGTGTCGTTTTGGGCACCACATTTTAAAAAAGACATCAACAAACGAGCAAGTTCAGAAAAGAGCGACCAGAATGGTGACTGGTCTGCAAACCCTGTCTTATGAGGAAAGGTTGCAGGATTTAGGAATGTTTAGTTTGCAAAAGAGAAGACTGAGAGGAGACTTAATAGCTATCTACAAATATCTAAAGGGCTGTCACATTGTAGAAGGATCAACTTTATTCTCATTTGCACAAGGAAAAACTAGAAGCAATGGGATTAAACTGAATGGGAGGAGACACAGATTAGATATTAGAAAAAACTTTTTGACAGAGTGATCAATGAGTGGAACAAGCTGCCACGAGAAGTGGTGAGTTCTCCTTCAATGGAAGTCTTCAAACAGAGGCCGGACAGACATCTGACTGGGATGATTTAACGAATCCTGCTTTGAGCAGGGGGTTGGACCAGATGGCCCAGGAGGTCCCTTCCAACTCTACGATTCTATGATTCTACCCCAATCTCTGATGAGTCTAGTTTTCAGCTTTGCTCATCATCTGTTTGTCTAATGGTTAGATGGAGATCTGGAGAGGCGTAAAAGCCACAGTGTCTTGCACCCACTGTGAAATTTAGTGGAAGATCGATGATGATCTGGGGATGCTTCAGTAAGGTTGGAATTGGGCAAATTAACCCCTTCCCGACCAATGACACCACATAGGCGTCATGAAAACTGGTGCCAATCTGACCAGTGACACCTATGTGGCATCACGAGTTTAAAGCCCCCCTGCGGGTTGAGTGACCGGGGTCACTAAAAGGTCACCCGACCCGCAGATACAGGAGGCTTTGTTCTTCACAGGGGGCGTGGCTTCGCCCCCACGTGGCTATGATCGCTCTGATTGGCTGTTAAAAGTGAAACAGCCAATCAGAGCGATAGTAATATTTCATCCATGAAAATTGATGAAATATTACAATCCAGCCATGGCCGATGCTGCAGCAGCATCGGCCATGGCTGGAGACCGTGATCCGACGACCCCCCCCGCCGCCGTCATCATCTGCTCCCCTCCTATAGGCTCCCCCCACCTTCCGACCCCCCCTCACCCCCCCGGTACCTCCGATGTCCCTCTCCGGCTCCCGGTGTCCCGCGGTCCTGCATCATGGATGCCGCCATCTTGGAAAATGGCGGGCGCATGCGCAGTGCGCCCGCCGGCTGCAGATTCATTCATTCATTTTGATCACTGTGATAAACTCTCACAGTGATCAAAATAGAATGAAAAGTAAGTAAACCCCCCGTTTATCACCCCCATAGGCAGGAACAACTAATAAAATAAAGAAATTATTTTTATTTTTCCATTAGGGTTAGGGTTGGAAATAGGGTTGGGGTTGGAAATAGGGTTAGGGTTGGAATTAGGGTTAGGGTTGGAATTAAGGTTAGGGTTGGAATTAGGGTTAGGGTTGGAATTAGGGTTAGAGTGGAATTAGGGTTAGGGTTGGAATTAGGGTTGGAACTAGGGTTAGGTTGGAATTAGGGTTAGGGTTGGAATTAGGGTTAGGGGTTTGTTAGGGTTAGGGATGTGTTGGGGTTAGGGGTGTGTTGGGGTTAGGGTTGGAGTTAGAATTGAGGGGTTTGCACTGTTTAGGCACATCAGGGGGTCTCCAAACGCGACATGGTGCAACCATTGATTCCAGCCAATTTTGCGTTCAAAAAGTCAACCGGTGCTCCCTCCCAAGCCCCGACGTGTGTCCAAACAGTGGTTTACCCCAACATATGGGGTATCAGCGTACTCAGGAAAAATTGCACAACAACTTTGGTGGTCTAATTTCTCCTGTTACCCTTGGGAAAATAAAAAAATTGGGGGCTAAAAAATTATTTTTGTGGAAAAAAAATGATTTTTTTATTTTCACGTCTCTGCGTTATAAACTTCTGTGAAGCACTTGGGGGTTCAAAGTGCTCACCAGACATCTAGATACGTTCCTTGGAAGGTCTAGTTTCCAAAATGGGGTCACTTGTGGGGGGGTTTCTACTGTTTAGCACATCAGGGGCTCTGCAAATGTAACGACGACCGCAGACCTTTCCATCAAAGTCTGCATTTCATAATGTCACTACTTCCATTCTGAGCCCTTACATGCGCCCAAACAATGGTTCCCCCCACATATGGGGTATCAGCGTACTCAGGACAAACTGGACAACAACTTTTGGAGTCCAATTTCTCCTGTTACCCTTGTGAAAATAAAAATTTGCGATCTAAAAAATCATTTTTTGAGGAAAAAAAATGATTTTATTGTCACAGCTTTGCGTTATAAACTTCTGTGAAGCACTTGGGGGTTCAAAGTGCTCACCACACATCTAGATAAGTCCCTTGGGGGGGTCTAGTATCCAAAATGGGGTCACTTGTGGGGGGGTTCCACAGTTCAGGCACACCAGGGGCTCTGCAAATGTAAAATTCTGCTTCCCCTTAGATCAAATGGATAGGCTGGTTAAAGCAATAAGGTCCACCATGGGGGTAGCAGACGCAAAACCAGAACTTTACGCACAGGACGTGATGTTCGGGGGTCTAGATCCCAGAAAGCGCAGGGCCTTTCCATTAAATGACAAAGTCCAGAGCCTGATAGATAGGGAATGGAAAAGACCTGAAAAAAGGGGCTCCTTGCCACCTGCCTTCAAGCGGAGGTACCCGTTAAATGATCCAGTGGTAAACAGATGGGATAAGGCCCCTAAGCTGGACGCAGCAGTAGCCAAAGCCTCCAAAAAATCCTCCATACCATTCGATGACATGGCCTCCTTAAAAGACCCGCTGGATAAAAAAGCGGATTCCTTTCTAAAGGGAACATGGGAGATGTCAGCAGGCGCTATAAGACCAGCGATAGCTGCCACATGTACGGCCAGATCCATGATGGTCTGGCTAGATTAACTAGATTCCCAACTGAAGGACGGAGCCTCAAGAGCATCCATTCGGAAAACCCTACCAATCATCCAAAGTGCTGCCGCTTTTTTTGGCTGATGCCTCAGCAGACTGTGCGAGAATGGCGGCGAGGACCGCGAGTTTATCTAACGCAGCACGAAGGGCTCTCTGGTTAAAATGCTCGCCAGGAGATATCCAGGCCAGGTCACGACTCTGCTCCATTCCATGCGAGGGGGAATATCTGTTTGGCCCCGTTTTGGATGAACTTTTAGAGAAGGCCGGGGATGATAAAAAGAAGTTCCCCAGTCTGCCGAACCCTTCTTATAGACGTCCCTTTACTAGGAAAGGATATTTCCGTAGAAGGCCGTCCAGGGACCAGGGCAGATGGGATGACAAGAAAAGGAGAGGCACAGGTTTCATGTTCGGAGGTGGGGGGCGCCAGGAAGGTCCAGCCCGTGACACTAAAAAGCCGCCCCAATGACTAGCTGCTCCGGTAGGGGGGAGACTAGCCTTCTACCCAGCCTGGTCTATGATTTCTAGTAGCAGCTGGATACTGGGGGTGATAGCTGCGGGTCTATGACTAGAGTTCACCCGGGTCCCCCAAGATCGTTTTAAGGTCACCCCACTCAGGACTTCCACATCAGAACAAGCTGCCCCGGAGGCCGAGGTTCATGATCTTTGCCGCAAGAAGCTCATCAGCGCTTCCTCAGAGTGGCGGTTCAGTTAGATGGGTCAGTTCAGCATTTCCAATATGCGGCCCTCCCTTTTGGGGTGGCAGTCGCTCCCCGAGTATTTACTAAAGTGGTAGTGGAGGTTATGGCCCATCTACGTGAATCAGACATTCTAGTAGTTCCCTACTTAGATAACGTCCTGATTGTAGGGAAAACGGTGAAACATTGTATGGAACAGCTACAAAGGGCAATGTCTGCCTTAGAGCGGTTAGGTTGGCTGCTTAACATTAAAAAATCTCGGTTGCAACCGATGAGAGTCCAACAATTCTTGGGCTTGATCCTAGATTTTGAGAAACAGGAATGCCGTCTGCCTCCGGGGAAGCTTGTTCGCCTACACTATCAGGTCCTGAATGCTTCCAATAACCCCACCATGTCCCTCAGGAGAGCCATGTCCCTTCTGGGTTCTCTTTCTTCCTGTATCCCGGCTGTCCAGTGGGCCCAATTCCATTCAAGAACACTACAGGGCGAAGTTTTAGTACATCAAAGAGTGCTCGGAGGTTACTTAGAGGGCCAGCTAACCTTGTCCCGGAACACAAGGGAGTCCCTAGAGTGGTGGCTAGACAAGGATAATTTATCCAGAAGGGTTCCCTGGGAGTATGACATATCCCGAATAATCATCACGGATGCTAGCCCTTCCGGTTGGGGGGCCCATATGGGTGAGATTATGGTACAGGGCCTATGGGAGCATCATCAGATAGAGATGTCATCTAACCTTGACAGCAGGAGAACAGGCAGCTAAGAGACTACTTGTGTATCTACAGGGCCATCATGTGCGGGTGTTCTCCGACAATCAGGTCACCGTGGCTTATATCAACCACCAAGGTGGGACTCGTTCCAAACCCCTGATGAATGTGGCAGAACGGTTGTTCCAGCTAGCAGAGCGGCATTTTCTATCTTTAACAGCGCTACATATAAAAGGGAAAGAAAATATTACAGCAGATTTCTTAAGCAGCAATCTACTAAGACAAGGAGAATGGTCCCTAAAAACTTCCATCTTCGACCTGATTGTACAAAAATGGGGTCAACCAGAGATAGATCTCTTCGCTACCATGGAAAACAGGAAAGTAAGGCAGTTCTGCTCCCTAAATCCCAGAGAGAACCCCCTGGCGGTAGATGCCTTTCTGATAAAGTGGGACTTCAGGCTAGCATACGCCTTCCCTCCCCTATCACTACTAACCCTGGTGTTGAGAAAAATCAGGAGGGACAGAGCGAGGGTTATAGTTATCGCTCCATTTTGGCCCAGGAGGGCATGGTTCTCATGCCTTAGGACCATGTCAGTGTCCGAGCCTTGGGATCTTCCAGACATCCCGGATCTCCTATCCCAGGGCCCAGTCTTCCATCCTCAGGTGGCTGGCCTACATCTGACAGCGTGGAGTTTGCACGGACATTGCTAAGAGATAAAGGCTTCTCCCCAGACCTGATTAACACTCTACTTAAAAGTAGAAAAATCATCACTACCAAAATCTATGTCAGGATTTGGAAGAGATTCCTTCAGAACTCCGGAATAGTCGCTGGGGGTTCAGCACCTATAAACCAGATCTTAGAGTTTCTTCAGAAAGGTCTGGATATGGGGCTTTCCACTAGTACCCTTAAAGTACAGGTATCAGCCTTGGGGGCCCTCTTTAGCTGCAACATAGCGGGTAATTACTGGATCAGTAGATTCATTAAAGCAGCAGGTAGATCCAGGCCAATAGTGAAAGATAGGTTCATGCCGTGGGACTTAAACCTAGTCCTCACGGCTATGACAGAGGCTCCATTTGAACCTATTTCATCGACTTCCATAAAAAACCTGTCCCTTAAAGTAGCCTTCCTGGTAGCTCTAACCTCAGCTCGTAGGGTGAGCGACATCCAGGCATTATCTAGGCGTCCTCCTTATATACAGTTTAAGGACGATAGAGTAACACTCAGACCTGATCCGGTGTACTTACCTAAGGTAGTTTCTAGCTTTCACAGGACACAGGAGATAGTCCTTCCATCCTTCCTCCCTAATCCAGCTAATGAGAAGGAAGAGAAACTACACACCCTAGATGTTAGGAGATGCCTCAAAGAATATCTGGCAGTTACCGATCCCTGGAGAAAAGATAATGCCCTGTTTGTCTCCCATCAAGGCCCTAGGAAAGGTTGTAGAGTGTCAAAAAGCACATTAGCTAGGTGGATTAGAGAGGCGATCTCAATAGCATACACCTCAAAAGGCAGGTCGCCACCCGGAAAGCTGAGGGCGCATTCCACCAGAGCCATGGCGACCTCGTGGGCCGAGGGATCAGAAGTCTCCATCGACCAGATATGTAAGGCGGCTACTTGGTCCTCTCCGAGCACCTTTTATAGTCATTATAGGCTAGACTTGGGTGCTTCCACAGACCTCTCTTTTGGTTTAATGGTACTGCAGGCTGTAGTCCCTCCCTAAATAGTTATTACTCTCTGTAATTCTCTCAGGTGGTGCTGTCATGGACGACCGAAGAAAGTCGTAGTTACTCACCGGTTAACGGTATTTTTCGGAGTCCATGACAGCACCCGTATATTCCCTCCCTTTAGTTTAAAATTTTGGTTGTGCACTTCTTCCCCTTATAGGTACATGGGTAATTTAAATAGTCGTGTAAAGTATTGTATATAAATTATGCTATTAACCGTTGTGGTCCTCTTGTGCTCTGTAATCCAACTGATGCGTGGGAGAGGTGCCGCCTTTTTGTATCTGTAGGTTTCCTGTTCCTAAAGGGCAGATCCCCTCTCTCAGGTGGTGCTGTCATGGACTCCGAAAAATACCGTTAACCGGTGAGTAACTACGACTTTAAAAGCAATCCAAATTGTATTGTTTTGCCCTGGTGAGGTAGTGAGCGTTCATTTTTTCACACACCGTACAGCGGTGTACGCTCCTCGCACAATACCGTGTAACAGCTGTTATCACGGCCAAATTGAAGCTATCTACGTGTGTGACTCTGTAAGGAAAAGTCGAGGAGTTTTTCCGTTCTTACAGACCTACACCTTATAGTTTTGTCCGTTTTTCAAACAGTTTAGTATATTTGCTGTTTGATTACATTCAAAACTAGAGAGAGACAGCGTGTGTCAGTCCGTATACAAAAACACAGAGCTTGACCATTTTACATACACCGTACAGCGGTGTACGTGCACGCTCCTCTCAGTACCGTGTAACAGCTGTTATCACGGCCAAATTGAAGCTATCTACGTGTGTGACTCTGTAAGGAAAAGCCGAGGAGTTTGCCCGTTCTTACAGACCTACACTCTAGGGAGATTTGTTGTGAGTTCATTTTCCCATTCGTCACTGGGGTCTGGTGAACTCCCTATTCTGGTAAAGGAAGGTAATGAGCCTGATTATCAGGCACCTGAGTCTAATGAGGATGACTGGCTGAGTGGAGTCACGGACTGGATATAAGGCTGCCGACGCCCTTCTGCCCTGCGGGTGATTTCTCTGTGGACTTCTAGGACACCAGTCTGATTCCTGCTCCTCTAAAGCTAAGTTTCTGTTTTGCCTGTTAGCTTTTTGTTTTGTTTTTTTGTTTTCCTTGCTTTTCAGTGTTCTGCCATTCCCTGCTGGGGTGAGCTGAATCTCCTTTTGCCTGTAGCTCTGTCTTCAGTATATTCCTGAGTGCTGACATAGCTTTTTTGAAGCCTAGCATCTTCAGGGCCTTTTTCACTGTCAGTCTGTTGTCTCTTATTTTCATAGGGTTTTTCACGGATTGCAGACAGCAGCCTTTCTGTCCTTTTCTATTTAGTTAGCTTGGGCCCCTCTTTGCTCAGTCTATCTTTCTGTCTGTGTTGGTATTTTTATCTTGCTTCACCGTCATTATATGTTGGGGGCTGCCTATTGCTTTGGGGTCTGCTCTGGGGCAGTTTAGATTTCCCCTTTCTTTCTTTAGGCCTATTTAATTCTCCGGCTGTGATCGAGGGGTCTAGGGCATCGTAGGAACCCCCCACGGCTACTGCTAGTTGTGTTGATAGGTTCAGGGGTCTGCAATCCGATAGCTGCCAACTTCTCTGGTTTTCTGTACTTAGATAGCATTTCTGTTTTTGCCTCCTACGGTGACTCAATCATAACTGAGATTCCAATTCTGCCCAATTCTATATACACCTTGTAGTTTGTCATACACTAGGCAATTTCTACCAGTCACATTGCGGTGTTATAGACAAAGGGCCTGACAGAATCCAAGTGTGTCCTGAAGGGTAGAGAGTTTCCAATTCTCCACAGTCCTCTATCCACCTTTCTTACAACATCCAGAATCTGCCTGTCACATTGCGGTGTAAAATAAACAGGGCCTGACAGAATCCAACTGTGTCCTGAAGTCTACAGAGATTCCAATTCTCCACAGTCCTCTATCCACCTTTATTACACCATCCAGAATCTGCCTGTCACATTGCGGTGTTATAGACAAAGGGCCTGACAGAATCCAAGTGTGTCCTGAAGGGTAGAGAGTTTCCAATTCTCCACAGTCCTCTATCCACCTTTCTTACAACATCCAGAATCTGCCTGTCACATTGCGGTGTAAAATAAACAGGGCCTGACAGAATCCAACTGTGTCCTGAAGTCTACAGAGATTCCAATTCTCCACAGTCCTCTATCCACCTTTATTACACCATCCAGAATCTGCCTGTCACATTGCGGTGTAAAATAAACAGGGCAGAATCCAACTGTGTCCTGAAGTCTACAGAGATTCCAATTCTCCCCACTACTATATACACCTTGTACCTTGTTTTACAGTACCATATAGTTGGTGGTTTTTGGGTACATTTTCCCCAAAAATGAGGAAGTGTGGTGGAAGTGGGCGGGCGTTGGCAGCTGGTAATGATGGTGTTGGTGGTGGATCTGCTGGTAGTGGCAAAAGCAAAATAGCACCTAATGCAGGAGGTGTTGAGCCTGCGTTATCGTCTGGCTCCACAAGGCCTCTAAGGCTACCTTTTCTGGGAGTAGGTAAACCGCTTTTAAAGCCAGAGCTTCAAGAGCTTAGATTGCTGACTCAGCCTCCAGCTCTATCGCCTCCTCTTCTGAAGTTTTAAAAAATAAAAGCACTGAGTCATCATTGGAGTCTCATGTTCATGAACCACACCTTTCCTTGTGTCCTTCACCCCAACCAAAATTGAAGGATGCGGCAGGCCACACTACAGATTACTCCATGGAGCTGTTTTCACATACCATGCCTGGGTTGTCAAGTCAAATCCTGAATTACCCAGGCAAAGATGAATCTGACATGGAGTGTACTGATGCACAGCCACTGATAGATGATTCTGCTGGTACATTCACTCAGAGCACTACATTGTCCTCGCAGTGTACTGAGCCAGAATCTGACCCAGATGAAACTCAGGTGCCCCTTCCCGCATACTATACCACCATACACGGTGACACAGAGGAAGGTGCACATGACATTGAAGAGGAGGTGATGGATGACCCAGTTGTTGACCCAGATTGGCATCCATTGGGGGTAGAGGGTGCCGCTGCCAATAGCTCAGAAGAGGAGGAGGAGCATCCGCAGCGGGCATTGACATCGCAACAGCTGTTATATGGCAGGCCCGGAGCAGTCCAAAACGGGTTACAAAAACCAAAGGAGTTGCAGGACAGCTTGGCCAGACGGTCAAAATAGCACAGCGTGCAAGGCCTCAAAATGTCTTCCATAGTAGGAAGAGTGCAGTGTGGCACTTTTTTTGAACAAAATCCTAATGATCAGGCAAAGGTTATCTGTAAGAAGTGCGCAAAGACCTTTAGCCGAGGGAAAAATCTGAAAAATTTGAATACCAGTTGCATGCTAAGACATTTAACCACTATGCACTTGCAAGCATGGACGGACTACCAAAACTCACGTACCACATGTGCTACTGCTCCCAAAGAAGGTAGTCAGCAATGCTACATTGTTTCCCCCACTGTAAGTCCACCGGTTAGCACACCACCAGCAGAAAATGTTGAGTTGTCGTCGCAAGGGCAAATCAGTCAGGGAATCACACTGTTATTGCAACGAAAGACTGAATCTAGGCCATCAGAAAGAACACCAACTCCATCACCATCATCATCCCTCTCTCAGTCCACCATGTCCACCGCTAGTTTCACCATATGCAGCTCTCAAGTCCAGCTCACCCTACCAGAGACTATGAGTAGGACAAGAAAGGACTCATCCTCTCATCCGCGTACACTGGGTTTGAACGCCCACATTGCCAAATTAATCTTGTTAGAGATGATGCCCTATCGGTTAGTTGAAAGCGCAGCTTTCCGCGAACTCATGGCCTACGCAGTACCACGCTATGACCTACCCAGTCGGCACTCCTTTTTTCGCAAAGCCATCCCAGCCCTTCACCTTCATGTGAAAGACCGCATTGTCCATGCACTAAAGGAATCAGTGAGTGGAAAGGTGCACCTCACAACTGATGCGTGGTCCAGTAGGCATGGCCAGGGCCGTTACGTGTCCATCACTGCGCACTGGTTGAATGTGGTGGATGCAGGGGACAGCTGTGATGGCACAGTGCTGCCTAGCCCACGGTATAGGAAACAGTTGGCTGTAGGCGTTCAACCCTCCTCCTCCTCCTCCAGAAGCGAAAGCTCGTCCACAGAGCGCAGTCGCACGAGCACTGCATCCGCAGCTGACAGTGGTGCACACGATGTGTCCCACTATCGATCAGCTAGTGGAAAGCGTCAGCAGGCTGTGTTGCAGATGATATGTTTGGGCGACAGACACACGGCGGAGGTACTGGCCAACTACTTTCAGCGACAAACGGAGTCATGGCTGGGCAGTCTACATCTTGAGGCAGGCAAGGTAGTTAGTGATAACGGCCGGAATTTTGTGGCAGCCATAGCCCTTTCAAAACTCAGACACATACCTTGCTTGGCTCACACCTTGAACCTGGTGGTGCAGTGCTTCCTCACTAATTATCCGGAGTTAACAGGCCTGCTCCATAAGGTTCGAAGACTGTGCTCGCACATCCGCCGGTCGCCGGTACACTCCAGTCGTATGCAGAAGCTGCAGCGATTGCTCCACCTTCCCAAGCACTGCCTAATTATCGACGTTGCAACAAGGTGGAACTCCACCCTGCACATGGTTGAGCGGCTGTGCGAACAGAGGCAGGCCGTAATGCATTTGTGGGAGGATACACGGGCAGGCACTTTGAGGGCAGACATGGAGATGACAAGTGTGCAGTGGTCGAAGCTGAAAGACCTCTGTAAAGTCCTTCAATGTTTTGAGGAATGCACACGGCTGGTAAGCGCAGATGACGCCATCATATGCATGAGCATCCCACTTATGCTTCTGTTCATGCAAACTTTGACGCACATCAAGGAGCAGGCGTCTGCAGCTGAGGATGATGAGGAAGAGGAGGAGGGAAGCCTTGATGACAGTCAGCCATTGTCTGTTCAGGGAACTGTCGTGGACGAGGTGGAGGAAGAAGACGAGGACGAGGATGATGATGGGGATGATTACTTAGGGAAGGAGGATGCTTCTCGTGGGGCAAGAGAAAATGTTGACGTGGCAAGGTCTGGTACTGGGTTTGTGCGTGACTGGAGGGATGTGGATTTGCCTGAAAGTGCTCCTCCACCCAGCACTCGCAGTGCATCATTGACACCGGGAACATTGGCCTACATGTCAGATTATACCTTGCAGATCCTAAAAAGGGACCCCCGCATTGCCAAAATGGTGAACGATGATGGCTACTGGTTGGCCAGCATCCTGGATCCACGCTATAAAGGCAAATTCCAAAACATCATGCCACAGGAGAACCTTGACCTAATATTGGCTAACAAACAAGCAACTCTGGTAAACCGGTTGGTTGAGGCATTCCCAGCACACAGCAGCGGTGATGGTTCTCACACGAGCCGTAGGGGCCAGGGGCAACTTGGAAGAGGTGTTGGTGGTACACACATCAGAAGTGGCGTTGGAGACAGGGGTTTCATGACCATGTTGTGGACTGATTTTTCAAGTCCCGCTCACACGACTGGTAATACTGCATCAATTGAAAGTGACAGGAGACAGCACTTGTCAACTATGGTTACAAACTACTTTTCCTCCCATATCGATGTTCTCCCTCACAGGTCATTCCCATTTGACTATTGGGCAGCTAAACTGGACACCTGGCCTGAATTGGCACAATATGCCTTACAGGAGCTCGCTTGCCCAGCTGCAAGTGTGCTATCGGAAAGAGTCTTCAGTGCTGCTGGATCAATCCTGACAGAAAAAAGGACCCGTCTGTCAACCCAAAATGTGGATGATCTAACCTTGTCACACCTTACCCTGATGACACATAGGTTGACAGAAAATGGCTTTCTTTGGTCCGCCTCTCCCTGGGACTTGACCAATTTCACCTTTAGCAGCAGGTGAATGTCCCACATCAACATATGCCATTTTGTAAACCCCCCTAACTGGGCTGCCTCCTCCCCCCATGGCCGGGGTCACCACCTAGCGCACGCAACCGTGCGAGTACCGTTGCCCTGGACAGGTGGGTGGGCCGACTCTTGGGCGCGGGCACTGGCACTGGCACAGGGTCCTTCATAGTGCCATCAAGTGTCTCTGACGGTGGGGGTGCACACCCGCCGTCAGACACACCGCCGTACTATGAGGGGCCTAGTGCCAGTACCGATGCCCACGAGTGGGCACCCCTTGCTTGTGCAGGGCCCCAGCATTTGCAATGTTTACCTCTCCCTGCTCCTCCGCTGTGTAGTGTGGGCTGTCAAATCCTTCGCTAGGGACTGCCACTACAAATTTGGTGAACTGATAGAAGATGATGGTTAAGACGTAGCTATGCCCTGTCCCGCTGGCCGGGATCTAGCTTCAGATGATCAATAGCTTCCATTTCTTATGGACGTCGACTCACAATAAGATGCAGTGGTGGTTTCTCATCAGCTTTCACAGTTTTCCTACCCACAGACGTGTGACATTCCAGCGCACATTTTTAAATGAGCCCTCTCATGCCAATCCAAATGAATCGCCTACGGCCTGTGGCTTCTGTCTTTTGCACTCCAAAGTTACGTGACAGAGCATGATAGGCAGTGAGCACCATGTTTACATCTCTCCCTGTGATCAAAATTATATGGATATGAATAATGGTGATGGGATCAACGGTACTGCGATACAGCAACACTTTCTTCACAAAGAAAGGTTTTAGCTGTCTCCACACACTAATTAATTGAGGGTCTGCATCGCCTCTGAGAATTGTGACGGAAGTTTATCCCGTGAATAGGAATTCCTAAATTTCTGCAATCACTAGAATTTATGTCAGTAATTGTATGCATCTCATTTCCTATTGCGGAGAGTCTGGACTGTCTTACTGAGACAGAAATATATATGAAGATTTAAAAATACCACCAAAAGTATATACTGGTGTACGCTTCAAATACATTTCCTTTTTTCTACTTTTTAGATTGTTGTCTAATCCATACTGAGAACATGGAGATTTTAAATATTTAAGCTATGCTATATATACCTGCTATCCAGTGATAATGTACCCTTTCTCAACTTTGTACAAGCTGTTCAAATCCATACTGGGCCTGAGACTGTCTGAGCCTGCCTCCTGATCTATAGACATAGGTTTTTAATGTGTAAACTATGCTCTACATACCTGTTATCCAGTGATACGGTATCCTTTTTCACCTTTGTCCAATCACGTCTAATCCATACCGGGTCTGAGACCGTCTGAGCCTGCCTCCTGTTATATAGACCTACGGTTTTAATGTGTAAACTATGCTATACATACCTGTTATCCAGTGATACGGTACCCTTTCTCACCTTTGTCCAATCACGTCTAATCCATACTGGGCCTGAGACCGTCTGAGTCAAGAGTTGACTTTGTTGCCTCTTGTCCTTCCTGTGCAAAAAACAAAGTACCATGACAGCCTCCTTCTGGCTTGTTGTTTCCATTGCCTGTTCCTGCGGTACCCTGGGAACACATCGCTACAGTGATCCTGGTGGTGGTAGACCGCTTGTCCAAGATGGCACAATTTATCCCTCTTATCAGACTCCCCCCAGCTCCTGAGCTAGCAAAGTTCTTCATCCATCAGATCTTCAGACCCCATGGACTACCTCGACGTATAGTGTCTGACAGAGGAGTTCAGTTCACTTCCCGGTTTTGGCGGGCACTCTGCAAGCTCATGGATGCATCACTAGATTTCTCCTCCGCTTACCATCCACAGTCTAACGGGCAGGTGGAGCGAACTAGCCAGGTATTGACTGGATACCTGCCTCATTTTTCCAACGCCCACCAAAACGACTGGGTTGACCTACTTCCCTGGGCTGAGTTCGCCTACAACAACCATACTTGTGAGTCCTCAAGCAAGTATCCATTTTTTGTGGTGTTTGGCAGACATCCTGGTGTTCCTCTTCCTGTTATCCCCGCTTTGGAGGTACCTGCAGCCAACTCCTTGTCCACAGTTTTCTAAGATCTGGACTGAGACTAACACGGCACTCAAGAGAGCCGGTGATCTGATGAAGAATTACGCCAAGGATCCTCCACCGTACCATACAGGAGAGAAGGTTTGGCTCTCGGCTAAGTATATCCGGCTGAAGATGCCATCATACTAGTTGGGCCCGCGGTACATTGGTCCTTTCGAAATCCTTGGACGAGTCAATGATGTCGCCTACAAATTGAGGTTGCCTGCCTCGCTCCGAGTCCCGAACACCTTCCATGTCTCTCTCCTGAAACCAGTGGTACTAAACCATTTCCACTCCGCACCCGACTCCGTTTCTCATCCGGTTGGTACCGACAATATCTTCGAGGTAAGAGATATTCTTGCCATGAAGAGGGTCAGAGGGAAGACCTTTTACCTTATTGACTGGAAGGGCTTTGGGCCTGAGGAGGGATCCTGGGAACCCCAGGAGAATGTCAATGCTCCCTGCATTCTCAAGAGATTTTTTGCCAACCTCAAGGGGGGTGGCTTAAGAGAGGGGCTACTGCCACGGCCGCCGTTCTCCCTCCACATACTCACCTCCCTGCTCCAGCAATGCGGCATCTCTCCGGCAGACGGCCGCGACTTCCTGCTCCTGTCCTGACGGGTCTGCGGCCAACGGCTGTGCACATGCGCCGTAGGCTGCGGCCACATCCTCTCCCGCCTTGAGCTCCAGCGGTGCCCTGACCCGGAAACACCGCAGGACCAATGGGAGGCGTTACCCGGGTATATCAGGCCACCCTCCTGTTATGGAGGCGCCTGATCCTCGTGTATCATGTCACGTTAGGCCCTCTCTCCATAGTCTCCTGCCCTTACACACTTTCTGGCTTGTGTTCCTGCAGCCCCTCTCCGGATCCGTCTCCTGTGTCCTGGCTCCGTCCTGCTACCCGTGCCTTCAACCTGCAGTCCTGCTTCTGTCTTGTCCCCGTGTTCCTGCTCCGTCCTGCTGTCACGTGGTCCTTCTGTAGCCCTGCTCCAGTTCCTTCCTATCCCGCTCCATCCTGGTGCTCGGTGTCCTGTCTGTCCTGTGCCTTCTCTGCTTCCCTAAAGAGCTGCCCCTCTTAGTCCCGGCTATCGTGGTACCCGAACCCTGGGGCCTGCTCCTAATGATCCCTGTATAGGGGTCGGCTCCACCTGGTTGCTCGCCTGGGGGCCCCTCAGTGCCACGATCAAGAGGGTCCACTCCTGGAGGCTTGCCTCGCCCAGCCGTAACAGCTATCACTCCATTTTGCAACGTCCTGCCGTACCCTGTTGACAGCGCTTGATTGGAGCGAATTTCATCCTACAACAGGACAATGACCCAAAGCACACCTCCAAATTATGCAAGAGCTATTTAGGGAAGAAGCAGGCAGCTGGTATTCTATCTGTAATGGAGTGGTCAGAACAGTCACGATTATAAAATAATATTTATTTTTATATAGCGCTAACATATTCCGCAGCGCTTTACAGTTTGCACACATTTTCATCACTGTCCCCGATGGGGCTCACAATCTAAATTCCCTATCAGTATGTCTTTAGAATGTAGGAGGAAACTGGAGTGCCCGGAGGAAACCCACACAAACACGGGGAGAACATACAAACTCCTTGCAGATGTTGTCCTTGGTGGGATTCAAACCCAGGACTCCAGCGCTGCAAGGCTGCAGTGCTAACCACTGAGCCACCATGCTGAGCTGTTGTGGGAGCAGCTTGACCGTATGGTATGCAAAAAGTGCCCATTATTTCAAATAAAAATCTTTTTTTCGAACCTTGTCAATGTCTGGACTAGATTTTAAATTCATTTGGCAACTCATTTGATTAATAAAACACATGGAAAACACAAAATTGTCTTTTGAACGGTAATGTACATACATACATACACACATATAAATCAACTTTCTGATGCAGAGAACAGGGTGTTGACATTTGGCAGCATTTTTGTGACTGAGGCTATGTGCCCACAGTAGCGTTTTTAAACGCTCAGGAAACTGGTCTCCTTCCCAGAAAACGCGCAGAAAAAAACGCACGTTTTTGATGCGTTTTTTTCCACGCGTCTTCTGGACTATAGGAAATAGCCAAAACCGCGGACCTAAGTGAAATTAATGAACATGCTGCGTTTTTAACCGCTAAGCGTTTCCTTAGCGGTAAAAAACGCATCCATTTGCATAAAAATGCCAAAATACATTAAAATAAATGGGATGCTTCTTTTAAGCATTTTTGATGCGGTTTGACCCCAAAAAACGCATCAAAAACGCTTAAAAAACACTACATGGGCACACAGTCTTACATTGCAGAAGCTTAAAGATGCATGAAGACCACCAGTTAGTGCTTGCATGCATATTGCAGGTATGCACTGCTACAAGAGAGGAATGAGGACATATTTGCTGGTATTGGGGATGACTTGGTTTTCAATGTTCTATTTTAAGCAATGGTTAGAGTATGTTCACACATAGCTTTTTTGCTGTGTTTCTTTTTAAGCAGTGCGTTAACTATGCAGCATTTTATAGTAGCAACATAATCAGAGATTTTTGAAATCTCAAGCACATGCTGTGCTTTTGCCAAGACATGGTATGTAAGGTTTTTTTCAGCATTTTTGCAGTGCTTTTCACCTTTTCAAATGAAACCTAGCCAGGAATAATACTTCCCAAGCAGCAGTGTTCCAAAATCCTAGTTAAGAGTGTCATGATTAACAATGGTGGTGTGAGAAAGCATGCGATAGGAGCTCCTAGCACCCAATACCAATCATTTTTACCGCTACCCACACTTTGATGACAAGAAGAAGACTGGTGACCTATAACAGATTCTCCTTACCAATATCAACTTTTCGAGATGGTCAGAATAGCATATAAAAGTTCATCTCTGCCATTAATCTGATGTGTCTTAAGGGGCTGTCACACTAAGCGATATCGCTAGCAATATCGCTATAACGTCACTGGTTTTTGTGACGTTATAGCGATATTATTAGCGATATCGCTATGTCTGATACTTACCTCTGACGGCTCCCCCGCTAGTTATCACTGATCGCGTGAGAACGTCAGCTTCCTGCTGGGCTTCCTGCTGTGGAGACGAGCGACGCGTGGGCGCGGGCGGGAGGACGTCGGGATCGCCTCGTCTGACAGGTAAGTAGCGACCCCCGACCCCTGCTATGTCCCTGGTGAGATCTGCCTGTGTGGCAGCTCACTAGCGACCACTTAGCGATGCACCAGCGATCCTGATCGCGTCATATCTCTGGTCGGGATCACTGGTGCATCGCTAAAGCTGGAGTCACACATAGTGACTCACCAGCTATCCTGACAACAATATCAATGTGTCAGGATCGCTGGTGAATCGCTATGTGATCACTGGTGAGCTGTCAAACAGACAGCTTCACCAGCTATCAGCACAGCTACGCCAATCACACGGCGTCGCTGTGCTCGCCAGCACGCTGATGCAGGGAGCTGGTAACTAACGTACACATCGGGTATCTAAGGGACGTGCGTCCCTAGATACCCAATGTGTACGTTAGTTACCAGGAAAGGAAAAGTAAATACCTTGGTGCTCTAACAGGTAATGCTTCAGTTGCCGCCAAAAGGCTTCTGTCTGCAGCCTGTTAAAATGGCGACGCTCTCCAGTGACAGAAAACAAAGAAGGGGGAGGGGCAAAAGCGTGCCTCAGTATTTCTCTCTCTTCCAGGGTCGCGCAGACTTATCCACCTGAGTTTGTTCAGGTTCTGCACCTGGTGTGCAGATTCCGGTGCACTAATCGCAGCTGTAGGCTTCTCCTGTGAAGGAGACTGCTCCCCAGGGCTGTGACACCGTCCGCCGGCGAATGGGAACGCACCGGTTGAACAGGTGGTGAATGTCAGCTCCACACAGCGACACTATTTCTCTGGGGTTCAGGGATCTCTGCATCAGCGCGCTGGTAACTAAGGTACACATCGGGTATCTAAGGGACGCGCGTCCCTTGGATACCCGATGTGTACCTTAGTTACCAGCTGATCGCTGGTCTTCTGCCTGTCACACGCAGCAATGTGTGCTGGCCAGCGGGAGACCAGCGACCAAAAAAAAGTCCAGGGCTTTCCTGCAGCGATCAGCGATACCGGCAGGGGGGCCGGTCACTGATCGCTGTCACACACAGCGATCTCGCTGGTGAGATCGCTGTTGTGTCACAAAACTTGTGACTCAGCAGCGATCTCGCTAGCGAGATCGCTATTTGTAACGGGGCCCTAAGTGTGACAGTACCTTTATGCTCTTGAGCTGGCACCTTTCTAATGATTGAATATCTGTGGCCTCCAAGCAATTTCACAGCACGTTCCTGGATGCAGAGAGCTCCAAAGCAAAAAGATCCACTAGATCTTTGCAGACCCAATGCATTCAACCCCGAACAGGTAAGAGTCGCTACAGCAGCAAACCTACATGACACAGCTAATAGCTCAGCTATGGCGATATAGTCTGAACTTCAGCTTTTAAAAGCGCTGATTCCAAGTTCCCCAAGCAAAGTAAGACATTCACATCCTAACTCAGTGTATCGAAAAATGCCTTGGGTTCAATCTGGGAGGAAATATGCAACCTTTACTCCAGAACATCAATTACAGAAGCAACCACAAACCAATTCTCTGATCATGCTTTGGCACCGGAGACGGAGATAGGAAGATGTAGAAAATATATTAAAAATTTAACTTTGCCTATCAATTACCAGGAAAACTGGGATGGTGTAATAATATTCCTCTGAAAGAAATAACAAAATACTGCCTAGGATGTTCTGAGGCTGCTGGTCTCCATTGTTATCAATATAATTGAAATAACGCTGGATGCCTAATATGCAATGCACAGTCCACTAAGTTGATAGATCTGTGGACCCTAATAAATCAAGGATTGTCCTTTGCTGACTCTACACAGACACGGACTGCATCCTCTATAGCGCAAGCTCAACCACCATCAATTGCATGGAAATTGAAGTGTTCCTAGTTATACACTGCCAGTGACTTATTCAGTCTCTTTTCACCATTTAGGAGGTGGGAGCCACTTATCAGAAGATGCATCACTTCTCCATGGTTGTATGTAAATAAGAGGCTACCTTCTTCCTTAAACAGCAAACAGACCTGGATGACCAAGGAATTAACACAGGGTAAAGCTGCAAGCTAGCCAGAATGGCTTTTCGATAACCTTCTATGGATAATCTCTTTCCTATTTCCTACCTGCTTTTACTGCACTGCTAACACTTCATCCTTCCTCATAGACTCATTAAGGATGCACATAACCGTTATTCATAAAGGAAGATCCTTCTTGCTACGCCGGCTGCAGACCAATTTCACACCTTATTATTGATATCAAAATATTAGTGTCTAGACTTTCTTTTGTGGACATTATTGATTTGGACCAAGACAGGCAGGTGACAACATTACAAAACCATTAATGTAACCAAGGAGAAACACCTTCCCCCATATTTCTTGAACAGCTTTTTGAGGGTGCATACTTCTGTGCAAAATTTGTGCATATTTCTGAATTTGAAAGCTCAGACACTGGATTTAAATCAGCAAATTTCAACACTGAGATCCATTGATAGTATGGAGAGGAGCAAGTAATCGTTGACAGGGGTGTAACTGCCGCAGTTGTAGTGGTCGCAACCAGGTCTGGCAGGTGAGGGGCCCGCCAATGCCAGCACACATTTAAGCTAGATGTGCATACTCTGACGTACATCCTGATGAATTGTATTACGGCGAACAGTCCCGCCAGTCTGTGCACAAAAAAAAACTTTAAATCTTCTGCCTGAGTGTGAATGAGCTGAGTGTGACCGGGAGCATAAGTGCGAATGGAAGTAAGTGTGTGATTTGTGATTCTGTGAGGATTCAGGGAGTTTGCAAGGAAGGAATTACTGAATTGCTGTTTGTATTTTATTAATACTTACATTAATACTATTTCTTTTTTACTTAACATTTCTGTTTGGTGCAATCCCCATTAGGAAATGTTCTCCATTATTGGCAATTGCCATCCATCCAGTGTACATCTTGCCACATGTATGCAATCCTTGAACAGCCGGTGAAGGGTGCATACTGTTGTGAGAGATGTGAGCACGTTGTGCATTTGGAAGCCCAGATACTGGATCTAAATGAGCAGATGGCAACACTGAGATCCATAGACAATATGGAAAAGGAGTCTGCTGCTCACTGAGCAGCTGCTCTTTGTTATAGATGTGGGGGAGGATGGTAGTATGGAGCTGCAGGACAGTGAGGCAGGTAGCTGGGTGACAGAAGGCAGGGTAGAGAGAAGAATGCCAGGGAGGCTAGTCCTGATCTGGCATACCCCAATAAGTTTGCTAAGTTGGGAGATGAGGGGAGTGTCAGTGCAGAGCTAGCACTGCTGCAGCAAGGCATGCCCTCTGAAAGCCAGAGGAGTGTCTGCTCCAGTAAGGGGGGAAATAGGAGAGCAGGACAGGCCAGACAGGTTCTGGTAGTGGGGGACTCAATTATTAGGGGAACAGATAGGGCAATCTGTCACAAAGACAGCGATCGTCGAATGGTGTGCTGCCTACCTGGCGCTCACGTCCGACACATCACTGATCGGGTTGACAGATTACTGGGAGGGGCTGGTAAGGACCCAGTAGTCAAGGTGCACATTGGCACAAATGACAAAGTTAGAGGTAGGTGGAAGGTCCTTAAAGATGATTTCAGGGAATTAGGCTGCAAGCTTAAAGCAAGGACCTCCGAGGTAGCATTCTCTGAAATACTGCCTGTGCCACGCCAGAGAGGCAGCGAAAGATTAGGGAGGTTAATAAGTGGCTCAGGAATTGATGTAGGAAGGAGGGATTTGGTTTCCTGGAGAACTGGGCCGACTTCTCAGTTGGCTACAGTTTCTACGGTAGGGATGGGCTGCACCTCAATGGGGAGGGTGCAGCTGTTCTGGGGGAGAAAATGACTAGAAGGTTGGAGGAGTGTTTAAACTAGGGATTGAGGGGAGGGTATTCATTTTATAGGAGGGGAAGATAGTGCAGATAGTAACCTGGGCACAAATAAATTATGGGTGGGGGGGTGGGGTTAGAACAGTTAATATTTTAAGGAAGAATAGAAGTAACAAGAGATACATAAAGTGCATGTATACTAATACCAGAAGCCTCGCCAACAAAATTGAGGAATTAGAATTAATTTTGTTGGAGCATAATTATGACATGGTGGGGATATCTGAGACATGGCTGGACGAGAGCCATGACTGGGCTGTTAATTTACAGAGCTATAGTCTGTTCAGAAATAACTGTAAATAATAAGTGAGGGGGGTGTCTATATGTAAAATCATCCTTAAAACCCATCATGCGTGATAATGTATGTGAATTTAACGAAAATATAGAGTCGCTGTGGGTGGAGATAAGGGGATGGGAAAAAATGATAAACTATTAAGAGGGGTTTGTTATAAGTCTAAAAAAATAATGGAAGCAATGGAGAATATTCTCGTAAAGCAAATAGATGAATCAGCGCCACAAGGAGAAGTCATTATTATTGAGGACTTCAACTACCACGAAATACATTGGGGAACCAAAACCTGCAGTTCCAGCAAAGGTAATAGGTTTTTGACAACTATGAGAGACAATTACCTTTCACAACTGGTTCAGGACCCAACAAGAGGGGGGCACTGCTAGACCTAATATTAACCAACAGGCCTGACCGCATATCAAATATAACGGTTGGGGGGGTCACTTGGGTAATAGTGATCACAAAATAATAAGTTTTCCGGTGTCCTTTAATAAGATGTGTAGTAGAGGGGTTACAAGGACACTAAACTTCAGGAAGGCAAATTTCCAACGGTTGAGAGATCATCTTAGTGTAATAAACTGGGACGATATCCTGAGACATAAAAGTGCATAAAGAAAATGGGAGAAGTTTATTAGCATCCTGAATAGGACCTATGCACTATATATACCGTATGAAAATAAACAAGCTAGAAATAGGAGGAAACCACTATGGTTAAATAAAGCTGTAAGGGGCACAATAAGTGACAAAAATAAAGCATTTAAGGAATTAAATGAAGTAGGTAGTGCAGGTGCGGACACTGACAGCTTGGGGCCCCTGTGCAAGAAATGTGTCTGGGCCCCCGTCCTTTTATGGTGACAAAGCTATATATATATTGTGAGAATCAATTGGGAATAGTGGATGAGGGCAGGTATATCTCGCCCAGATACCTTTCCTATGTGGCCTAGTCTGGTCAGTATCTCACCTGGTTACTAATGAATAATGGGAGGGCGGATATAAAAGGATGCCAGGTGGGTGTGTGAGTGTCTCAGCCTGGGGACACAGAGAGCCTGTCTGTGTGAGAGACACACGTGAATGAAAGCAGTGCCCATGGTAATTGTGGTTTGGCTGGACAGGAGAAGCCCGCCAGTTGGTAGTTAGGTTGTACCTTGTTTAGTTAGTGCCGGACAGGCAAGGATTTGTTTTATGTTTTTTTTCCTTTATGCATTGCTTTCACCTTTAATAAACCTGACCCAGTGTCAGTTATACCCGGAACCCGGCTGTGTGCCTGAGTTTCATGCTGAACGCACATGACCTTTGACCCCAGCAAAGGCGATCCCGGAGTGTTTTATCACATTGTGGTGGAGAACACGGACATCACATTGGACGCATTAACATGGAGGACGTGGTGAAAGTGCTGGTACAGTCCACCGGGTGATGATGGCCCAGCTGAAGGAGTTGGTGGACATGACAGCTACCGATCGTTCGCTTCTCCAGCAGGTGGCGCAGCGCCTGGCAAGCTTACCTGAGGTTAACCTGGAAGCCGAGTCGAGACTGATTCACGTGAGTCGGTACTGGCAGAAGATGACGACCGAAGATGACGTCGAGGCACACCTGACCACGTTTGAACGGATGGCGGTGCGAGAAAAATGGCTGAAGGCACGATGGGCCGGCCTGATTGCCCCGTTTCTTTCCGGTGAGGCCCAAAAGGCTTATTATGACTTAGAACCTGAAGCCGCGCAGGACTTTGACAAACTGAAAGCCGAGATCTTGGCCCGGGTGGGAGTAATGACCGCTGTCCGTGCACAGAGAGTGCATCAATGGACTTATCAGCCGGAAAAACCACCGTGGTCACAGATGTTCGACCTGATCCACGTGACGAAGAAGTGGCTACAACCCGAGGTGTTGACAGCGCCAGAGATAATCCAGAGAGTCGTCATGGACAAGTACCTGAGAGCTCTACTGCCAGCCCTGAGGAAGTGGGTAAGCCATGGAAATCCTACGACGGCAGATCAACTGGTGGATCTGGTTGAACGCTACTCCGTGGCGGAAGGACTCCGACACGACGCTACCCCACCTCGTTCTTCATCATCTCCACGTGGAACCGGTAAGACTGTTCCAGGGAGTAGGGGAGAAGGAAAAATCCCTAAGACACAGTGGGGGAGGAAAACAGGACTGCCCGCACTGCGAGGCCGAGAGTAACGAACTATGGTCTAAGCAGGGGGCCCGTTAGGTGTTTCCACTGCCAAGAGATGGGCCACATTGCTGCGAACTGTCCAGTCACTGCTGAACCCATGCAGTGCGACGTCACAGACTCTAAAAACCGCATGTCTATGGTTGCACGGGTAGTGAGTGTGAATGCCGGTCAAAAGGATGTGGAAAAACACTTGTGTGATTTAACTGTTGATGGCAAAAATGTGGTGGCATTGTTAGACTCGGGAAGAGTGGTGACTCTGGTGAAGGCCAGTCTGGTGTCAGCCCCGACTGGATCATCAGACAAATTTTCTGTAACGTGTGTGCATGGAGACACCTGCTCGTACCTCACCACGGTCTTATGCATTACTACTTCCTATGGGTCTTTGCAACATAAAGTGGGACTCGTCCCTGCGTTATTGCATGATGTTATCTTGGGCCGGGATTTTCCCCACTTCTGGCAATTGTGGGAGAATCAGTTGATACCCCAGGGTAATAGTGTACATGATTCTTCTCCCAGGGCGCGGGTGGGTCCCGAACCCCTGGAAGAGGTCCCCCCGGAAGACTCGGGGGAAGAGTCTGCTGGAAATGACCTGCAGTTCCCGTTTTCAGTCATGGCGGGTGATACGGAGGAGACCAGGGAAGAGGAGGAGGCCGACAGCCGTCCACCTCCCCGTTTGCCGGATTTGGACGTTCAGAAAGATGACTTCCAAAGCGAGCAAATAAAGGATCCTACCCTTTCTCAGGCTAGGACCAATGTAAAAGTGATAAATGGGGTACCCGTAGAACCTGGCTCTAGGCTGGCATATCCTTACATGGTCCTGGAAAATGATTTACTCTATCAAATAGAGAAAAAGGGGGAAGACACGGTGCAACTATTAGTCGTGCCAAAACCCTACCGGCGGCAGGTGCTGGACCTGGCCCACGGACATGTGATGGGAGGTCACCTGGGAGTCCAGAAAACCACCGAAAGGATATTACACTGTTTTGTTTGGCCAGGCATGCATCACGATATTCGTGTATATTGTGAGTCTTGTCCTGACTGCCAAGCCTCTGCGCCTAAGCCCCGGTTCTGTATCCCTTTGGTACCCCTACACCCCTACCTATTATTGAGGTCCCGTTTGAGAGGATTGGGATGGATTTAGTTGGGCCCCTTCCATGGCCTGCACGTGGACACCAACATATCCTGGTCATCTTGGATTATGCCACTCGTTACCCGAAGGCCATCCCTTTGCGTAACACGGCCACCAAGACGATTGCCAAGGAACTGGTGCATGTGTTTAGTCGGGACGGTATACCAAAACAGATACTCACCGACAAGAGGACTCCCTTTATGTCCAGGGTAATGAATGAGCTCTGCCGGTTGTTACAAATCGTACCGTTACGCACATCCGTGTATCACCCTCAAACAGACGGGTTGGTCGAACGGTTCAATAAAACTCTGAAGCAGATGCTGAGAAAGGTGATAGACAAGGATGGGAAGACCTTGGACTATTTACTTCCGTATTTGCTTTTTGCCATCAGGGAAGTACCCCAGTCTTCCACGGGATTCTCGCCTTTCGAGTTATTGTACGCCCGATGTCCTCGCGGACTGTTAGACGTCGCAAAAGAAACCTGGGAGGGTCAGGTCACTCCGTTTAAAACGGTGACAGATCACGTAACACAAATGCAGGACCGTATTGCGGCTTTTATGCCTATCGTCAAAGAACACATGATGCAGGCTCAAGGAGCCCAAAAAAGAATCTATGATAGGGGCGCCAAGATCCGTACGTTTGCACCCGGAGATAGGGTGTTGATCCTGGTTCCCACAGTGGACAGTAAGTTCCTAGCAAAGTGGCAGGGCCCCTTTGAGATTAAGGAAAGATTTGGTGAAGTAAACTACAAAGTATACCAGGCAGGTAAACGGAAACCTGAACAGATTTATCATGTAAATCTGATAAAATCCTGGAAAGATCGGTCTGCCTTGTCAGCGGAGCTGGCCCGTCCCGTCTGCTCACATACCGTACCGGAGGAACGGGTTGCAGAGACTCTCTCGGAGCGGCAAAAGACTGAGGTCAGGCAGTTTGTACTTCACAACCAAAAGTTTTTCTCAGAAAAACCCGGGTAGACTACGCTAATGAAACATGACATCATAACGGAACCTGGTGTCACAGTTCACGTAAAACCCTACAGAATCCCGGAAGCACGCCGTGAAGCTGTTTCCCAAGAAGTGAAGGCAATGTTAGAGTTAGAAGTCATTGAGGAATTGCACAGTGCTTGGTCCAGCCCGATTGTGCTAATTCCTAAACCGGACGGCACCATCCGGTTCTGCAATGACTTTAGGAAACTGAATGCGGTCTCAAAATTTGATGCCTACCCTATGCCCCGGTTCGACGAGTTAATAGATCAGTTAGGAAAAGCCCGGTATATTACAACCCTAGATCTAACAAAGGGGTATTGGCAGATTCCTCTGGCGGAGGCTGCCAGAGAAAAGATGGCATTTGCTACGCCGGAAGGTTTATTTCAGTATGTGTATATGCCGTTTGGACTGCACGGGGCACCGGCGACCTTCCAGAGACTGATGGATCGAGTCCTGAGGCCACATAGGCAGTACGCTTCGGCCTATTTGGATGACATTTTCATTTACAGCTTGGACTGGGAGACTCATCTCCAGAAAGTACAAGCTGTGATTGACGACCTGTGGGAGGCAGGTCTAACCGCGAACCCCAAGAAATGTCATATCGGGCTAGAAGAAGCCCGGTATTTGGGGTATGTAATTGGGAGGGGTATTGTTAAACCCCAGCTCAATAAGATTCAGGCGGTTCAGGACTGGCCGCAACCTGTCAACAAGAAGCAGGTGCAAGCCTTCCTGGGGATCGCCGGCTATTATCGCCGGTTCATACCCAATTTTGCAGCCATCGCTACCCCCCTGACGGATCTTACAAAAGGGAAAGACTCCATCATGATTAAATGGAGTTCAGCGGCTGAAGAAGCCTTCCATAGCCTAAAACGGACACTTTGCTCTCAACCCGTACTGGTGACTCCGGACTTCTGCAGCGAGTGTCAGAGATGCCTCTGATACCGGTATCGGGGCCGTACTCTCACAAGTGAGGGATGGAGTGGAACACCTAGTCCTCTATCTCAGCAGGAAGCTGAATAAACATGAGCAAAGGTATGCAGTCGTAGAAAAAGAGTGCCTAGCCATTAAGTGGGCTCTAGAGGCCCTCAAATATTACCTGGTGGGCCGAAAGTTCAGGCTGATCACTGACCATGCCCCTCTCAAGTGGATGCACTTGCACAAGGAACGGAATAGCCAGGTGACCCGGTGGTTCCTTGCCCTGCAGGCGTACACTTTTACGGTGGAGCACCGCCAAGGGGCACAGATGGGGTATACAGATGCCCTGTCCCGAGTGCACTGTTTGGCGGGTGTCATTGCTCGACCGGAGTGGTCTGAGCAGAGGGGGGGGATATGTGAGAATCATGTGGGAATAGTGGATGAGGGCAGGTATATCTCGCCCAGATACCTTTCCTATGTGGCCTAGTCTGGTCAGTATCTCACCTGGTTACTAATGAATAATGGGAGGGCGGATATAAAAGGATGCCAGGTGGGTGTGTGAGTGTCTCAGCCTGGGGGCACAGAGAGCCTGTGTGAGAGACACACGTGAATGAAAGCAGTGCCCACGGTAATTGTGGTTTGGCTGGACGGGAGAAGCCCGCCAGGTGGTAGTTAGGTTGTACCTTGTTTAGTTAGTGCCGGACAGGCAAGGATTTGTTTTATGCTTTTTTCCTTTATGCATTGCTTTCACCTTTAATAAACCTGACCCAGTGTCAGTTATACCCGGAACCCGGCTGTGCGCCTGAGTTTCATACTGAGCGCACGTGACCTTTGACCCCAGCAAAGGCGATTCCGGAGTGTTTTATCACAATATATATATATATATATATATATATATAGCCACACACACATACATGTGTATATATATGACATAGTCTCCTTATAGTATATTGCTGTCCCTTTAACAGTGCCCTCTCTTGTTATGTACAGTACCGTCCCTTACATATTGGATTATATAGAGCCCTGTTTTGTATTACATACCGTACTGTCTTGTTAGCTGTATAATGCAATGATGACTGATGGAGCATGGGAAAGCTTCCTTTCTAATGGAGGAGATGATGGACTGGTCATCTGGTCACTGGCTCCTCGATCAACAGTCATTTTATATCTAAAAACAGAGGGGACTAAGTAATAAAAGAGGGCGCTATGAATAACAAAATTAACTAGAATACACTATGTAAGAGACAGCACTATACATAACAGCAGAGGAAGCTATATAATAAGGGATGGCACCATATATAACTAGAGAGGATGGTACGTAATAAGGTACGGTGTTATACATTATAAAAGAGGAGACTATGTAACTAAGGATGGTGTTATACAGAATTAGTGAGTACAATATATGCTAAGGGACTGTGTTATACATAATAAGTATGTATACTATATGCTAAGGGACCGTGTTATACATAATAAGTATGTACACTATATGCTAAGGTACTGTGTTATACATAATAAGTATGTACACTATACACTAAGGCAGGGTTCCCCAACTCCAGTCCTCAAGGCCCACCAACAGATCATGTTTTCAGGTTTTCCTTAGTATTGCTCAGGTGATAATTGCATCACCTGTGCAATACAAAGGAAATCCTGAAAACATGATCTGTTGGTGGGCCTTGAGAACTGGAGTTGAGGAACCCTGCACTAAGAGACTGTGTTAGACATAGTAAGTGAGTACACTATATTCTAAGGGACTGTGATAGACATAATAAGCGATAATGTCTTCCTCCACCTCCCCCTGTTCCTAAGGTCATTATAAGTCCCCCTTCCTCCCATCCCAATCCCCCACACCCCTCATTGTCCTCCTCCCGCATCCCATTATTGTCCTCTCCCCACCCCATCTTTGCCCTCTTCACCACCTACATCCTTGCCTTCTCCCCACCATTATCTTTGCTTTCTCCCCCACCACTCCCATCATTGTCCAGTCCACCACCTCCATCATTTCCTCCTCCCCCACCACTCCTATTATTGCCCTTTCCAACACCATCATTGCATTCTCCCCCACCACCCCATTATCATTTCTGTTTTCCACCACCACCCCATCATTGCCCTCTCTACCACCACATCATTGCCTTCTCCCCGTCATTGCCTTCTCCATCACCCCATCATTGCCTTCTCCCCATTATCCAATCATTGCCTTCTCCCCATCACTCCCATTCCCATCATTTCCTTCTCCATCACTCCATCATTGCCTTCTCCCCATCACCCCCAATTTTGCCTCATCCGCCATCACCCATATCATTGCCTTGTCTCTATCACCCCCATCATTGCCTTCTCCATCACCCCCATCATTGCCTTCTCCCCATCACCCCCATCATTGCCTTCTCCCCATCACCCCCATCATTGCCTTCTCCCCATCACTCCCATCATTGCCTTCTCCCCATCACTCCCATCATTGCCTTCTCCATCACCCGCATAATTTTCTTCTCCTGATCACTGCCTTCTCCCCATCACTCCCATCATTGCCTTCTCCCCATCACTCCCATCATTTCCTTCTCCATCACCCCATCATTGCCTTCTCCCCATCACTCCCATCATTGTCTTCTCCCCATCACTCCCATCATTGCCTTCTCCCCATCACTCCCATCATTTCCTTCTCCATCACCCCATCATTGCCTTCTCCATCACCCCATCATTGCCTTCTCCCCAACACGCCCATCATTGCCTTCTCCCCAACACGCCCATCATTGCCTTCTCCCCATCACTCCCATGATTGCCTTCTCACCATCACTCCCATCATTGCCTTCTCCCCATCACTTCCATCATTGCCTTCTCCATCCCCACCATAATTTTCTTCTCCCCATCACTGCCTTCTCCCTATCACTCCCATCATTGCCTTCTCCCCATCACTCCCATCATTTCCTTCTCCATCACCCCATCATTGCCTTCTCCATCACCCCATCATTGCCTTCTCCCCAACACTCCCATCATTGCCTTCTCCCCATCACTGCCATCATTGCCTTCTCCCCATCACTCCCATCATTTCCTTCTCCCCATCACCCCATCATTGCCTTCTCCCCATCATTCCCCTCTCCTCCACCTATACACACACATACACACACAGCACCTCTCACCTGTCCACAGCATCACTGGCACCCGCTCTTCCTCACTCTGGCACAGCGGCCACTGAATTATGATGTCATCCAGCGGCGCTGTTCTCTGTGTCAGAGACAGGAAGCACGGCCGCAGGGCAGGAAGCAGGATAGATCCTTGCAGCTCCGCTCCTGCTATTTTCTCTTGCAGGCAGTGGAGCTGCTGGGATGGCTCCCTGCCTGCTGCACATGAGGGCAATCTGGCTAGGAGCCCCCTGGAGCCTCGGGCCCAGAGAAACCGGTTAGATTGCCCTCATCATTAGCCGCCCTGCAGGGGCCCCCTGATGCCTCTGGGCCCCAGTGCAGCCGCACCGGTTGAACCGGCGGTATGTCTGCCCATGAGGTTGTGATGAGGCATTAAATAAATACAAAAAATTAAATAAATTTTGAAAAAAGTTAATCAAAGCAGCAAAGATTGAGACAGAGAGACTCATTGCTAGAGAGAGTAAAAATAATCCCAAAATATTCTTTAACTACATAAATAGTAAGAAACGAAGAAATGATAGTGTTGGACCCCTTAAAAATAGTCTGGGTGAAATAGTGTGAAATAGTGGATGAGGATGAGGAAAAAGCCAATATGCTGATGACTTTTTTTTCAACAGTATTTACACAAGAAAATCCCATGACAGACAACAGGATCAGTGATAACAAAAATTCTCCATTAAGGCCCCTTTCACACATCAGTTTTTTGACATCAGTCACAATTCGTTGGCTCGACAGATCCGTCGCAGATTGTGAAAAACTGATGCAACGGATTGGTCGCATCAACTTTTTCATCCGTTTCTTCCATTTTTCAACGGATCCTTTTTTTAAACCAAGAATAAATATATACACATAGAATATATCTAATATATAAAGCTCATAGTGTGTTTGTATATATGTATGTATGTATGTATGTATGTGTGTATGTATGTGTGTGTATGTCCGGGATAGGCATCCGCACCGTCGCAGCTACAGCCACAAAATTTGGCACAGTCACACATCTGGACCCCGAGAGCGTCCTAAGCTATGTTGTGAGGTGAAATTTTAACCCTGCGCGTTCCAATTCACCAAACAATTTTGCCCCCATCTACATACTGGGGAAAAAGTGTGTGCACGTCAAGCCCCGCCCCTCATTATGATGTCATAATGCCCTTATTTGCATACTGGGGAAACAGTGTGTGCGTATCAAGCCCCGCCCCTCATTATGATGTCACAATGGTTGCCATGGCGACGCTGGTGTCATCATAGGTTGCAAGCCCTGCCGCCGCTCATTATGATGTCATAATGGTTGACTATGGGATGGAGGATGTGTGATGGGTATATGGGCACGGGACTATGGGATGGAGGATGTGTGATGGGTATATGGGCACTGGACTATGGGATGGAGGATATGTATGACGGGTATATGGGCACGGGACTATGGGATGGCGGATATGTATGATGGGTATATGGGCACGGGACTATGGGATGGAGGATATGTATGATGGGTATATGGGCACAGGACTATGGGATGGTGGATATGTATGATGGGTATATGGGCACGGGACTATGGGATGGAGGATATGTATGATGGGTATATAGGCACGGGACTATGGGATGGAGGATGTATGATGGGTATATGGACACTCGACTATGGCATGGAGGATATGCATGACGGGTATATGGGCACGGGACTATGGGATGGAGGATATGTATGACGGGTATATAGGCACGGGACTATGGGATGGAGGATATGTATGATGGGAATATGGGCATGGGACTATGAGATGAAGGATGTATGATGGGTATATGGGCACTCGACTATGAGATGGAGGATATGTATGACGGGTATATAGGCACGGGACTATGGGATGGAGGATATGTATGATGGGAATATGGGCATGGGACTATGAGATGAAGGATTTATGATGGGTATATGGGCACTCGACTATGGGATGGAGGATATGTATGATGGGTATATGGGCATGGGCCTATGGGATCATGGATATGTATGATGGGTATATGGGCACGGGACTATGGGATGGAGGATAATTATAATTTGCTATAACTAACCACAGTTAGTTACTATGCCCAGGCAGCGCTGGGCTCTTCAGCTAATATATATATATATATATATATATATATATATATATATATATAAATATATACTGTGTATATATATATATATATATATATATATATATATATATATATATATGTCATTGAGACACATATATATCTATAGTTCATGGAGTTCTACAAAGCATAATAGCTGCTAAACAATTGCCGGCTTCTGTAAAATAATTACGAAACCTGACATGAAAAGACACATGGTTTACATACAGTAAACCATTTAATTTCATTTAGTTTTTTATGTCTTTGACTAATAATTAAATTAGTGTATGTGTGTCAAATTTGGGACATGTAGGTGTTAAATTAACGGGTAAATTAATTGAAAAAAATTACGTGGGCTCCTGCGGTATTTTCTCCGTCAGAGAGGGAAAGCCAGTGAGTGAGGGCAGATATTAATAGCCTAGAGAGGGCACATGAGGGCAATCTGGCCAGGAGCCCCCTGGAGCCTCAGGCCCAGAGAAACCGGTAAGATTGCCCTCATCATTAGACGCCCTGCAGGGGCCCCCTGAAGCCTCTGGGCCCCGATGCAGCCGCACCGGTTGAACCGGCGGTATGTCTGCCCATGAGGTAGTGATGATGCATTAAATAATACAAAAAATTAAATAAATTTTGAAAAAAGCAAATCAAGGCAGCAAAGATTGAGACAGAGAGACTCATTGCTAGAGAGAGTAAAAATAATCCCAAAATATTCTTTAACTACATAAATAGTAAGAAACTAAAAAATGATGGTGTTGGACCCCTTAAAAATAGTCTGGGTGAAATAGTGGATGAGGATGAGGAAAAAGCCAATATGCTAAATGACTTTTTTTCAACAGTATTTACACAAGAAAATCCCATGACAGACAACAGGATCAGTGATAACAAAAATTCTCCATTAAGGCCCCTTTCACACATCAGTTTTTTGACATCAGTCACAATTCGTTGGCTCGACGGATCCGTCGCATATTGTGAAAAACTGATGCAACGGATTCGTCACATCAGCTTTTTCATCCGTTTCTTCCATTTTTCAACGGATCCTTTTTTTAAACCAAGAATAGATATATACACATAGAATATATATATATACTGTATATATATATATATATATATATATACTCATACATGTCATTGAGACACATATATATATCTATAGATCATGGAGTTCTACAAAGCATAATAGCCGCTAAGTCAATTGCCGGCTTCTGTAAAATCATTACGAAACCTGACATGAAAAGACACATGGTTTACATACAGTAAACCATTTCATTTCATTTAGTTTTTTATGTCTTTGACTAATAATTAAATTAGTGTATGTGTGTCAAATTTGGGACATGTAGGTGTTAAATTAACGGGTAAATTAATTGAAAAAAATTACGTGGGCTCCCGCGGTATTTTCTCCGCCAGAGAGGGAAAGCCAGTGAGTGAGGGCAGATATTAATAGCCTAGAGAGGGACCATAGTTATTGGCCCCTCCCAGGTAAAAAATCTGCCCCAAGCCACCCCAAAAAAAGCAAATCTATAAGATGCGCCTTTTCTGGCACTTAGCCTCTATTCCCATTGCCTTTCGCGGTGGCTCATGGGTTAATAAGGGGTTAATGTCACCTTGCTATTTGAAGGTGACACTAAGCCGGGTTAATAATGGAGAGGTGTCAATAAGAACCCTGTCCATTATTAATCCTATAGTAGTAAAGGGTTAAAAAAAAGACACACACATTAATTAACAATTATTTTAATGAAATAATTACACAAAGTTTTTGACAAAATTTATTATGCTGCCAATCCAAAAGAATCCCTTGTTCTCCTGTAACAAAAAAAATTAAAAAAACAACAATATCCATGCCCCTCCACAGTTCAGTCAGGTCCCTCGCTGCAATCTATCAGAAGGGGTTAACTAGTTTACAACCGAGACCAGTGCTAATGCTACCGGCCTGGCTGTAAACCACTGCAGAATGAATGAAATCATGTCTGCGCAGGCATTCCGGCTGACCGGGGATGAACTCATAAGTGTGAGAAAGTTTCTGAACTTTTCCCCACGCTGTCAGTTCACCTCAGGTCAGGCGGGGTCTCCGTGCAGCCTCAGGGTCGTCAGGGGTAATCAGTGAGGCTGCACAGAGTCCCTGCCTGACCTGAGGTGAACTCAGGCACGTGGGAAAAAGTTCAGGACTGCGGAGAGGCATGGATATTGTTGTTTTTTTCTGCAGGGTATTCAATACAGAGGAGGACAATTTAATATTACAGGAAGATTTATGTAAACTAGAAGCTTGGGCAGAAGAAATAAGATGTATAATAATGTGCTTAATTGTAAAACACTGGGCAAAACTGTCACTGAAAAAGACCCGGGTGCATGGGTGGACGACAAACTCACATTTAGTGGCCAGTGTCAGGCAGCTGCTGCAAAGGCAAATAAGATAGTGGGATGCATTAAAAGAGGCATAGATGCTCATAAGGAGAACATAATTTTACCTCTATACAAGTTACTAGTGCGACCAAACTTAATACTGTGTACAGTTCTGGTCTCCGGTGTATAAGAAAGACATAGCTGAACTGGAGCGGGTGCAGAGAAGAGCGACCAAGGTTATTAGCGTACTGGAGGAATACAATACCAAAACAGGTTATTAGTAGAGTTGAGCGAAACGGGTCGAACAATTTCAAAAGTCGCCGACTTTTGGCAAAGTCGGGTTTCATGAAACGAAACCCGACCCTAGGATGAGGTCGGCCACGAGGTCGGCGACTTACGCGCCAAAGTCGCGTTTCAAAAGTTTGTTTTGCGCTCTTTTTCAGCCAATCAGGATCCACGGACACTGTGGGCAACGTGATGACATAGGCAGGGGTCACCACCATCTTTCAGAAGGGCATGCAAGTGATTGGCTTGCTTTGGTGGGCGTCACAGGGGGTATAAAAGGGCGTGCACGCCGACCGCCATCTTACTTCTGCCGATCTCAGTATAGGGAGAGGTTGCTGATTCTGTAGGGAGAGCGTTAGGCAGGGAAGAAGACAAAAAAACTGCTTCTGCTGCTAGCGATTTGGCCTGCGCAACACACCAGTCACTGTGTGTGCAGTGCAAGGGGAGGCTATATAGTGGTGTATCAGTGGTGTTGGTTGTTGGGCTGCCTTCTAAGGCTTCCTGACATTCCTGCATTGCTGTTTACCCACTGCTCCGCAAACTGCTTTTTTAAAAGCAATCCAATCTCCCTTATCCTCTAGTCACTTTTGTCACAGCTGTGCCATCGAGCCTGTGACATAGCACTCAGATATCAGTGGGCCTCACACAATCCAAAAGTGTCCAGTGTCCAAAAGTGTGTGCAGAGATTCAAAATCTCCCTTATCCTCTAGTCACTTTGGTCACAGCTGTGCCATCGAGCCTGTCACATAGCGCTCAGATATTCATTGGGCCTCACACAATCCAAAAGTGTCCAGTGTCCAAAAGTGTGTGCAGAGATTCAAAATCTCCCTTATCCTCTAGTCACTTTGTTCACAGCTGTGCCATCGAGCCTGTGACATAGTGCTCAGATATCAGTGGGCCTCACACAATCCAAAAGTGTCCAGTGTCCAAAAGTGTGTGCAGAGATTCAAAATCTCCCTTATCCTCTAGTCACTTTGGTCACAGCTGTGCCATCGAGCCTGTCACATAGCGCTCAGATATTCATTGGGCTTCACACAATCCAAAAGTGTCCAGTGTCCAAAAGTGTGTGCAGAGATTCAAAATCTCCCTTATCCTCTAGTCACTTTGGTCACAGCTGTGCCATCGAGCTTGTCACATAGCGCTCAGATATCAGTGGGCCTCACACAATCCAAAAGTGTCCAGTGTCCAAAAGTGTGTGCAGAGATTCAAAATCTCCCTTATCCTCTAGTCACTTTGGTCACAGCTGTGCCATCGAGCCTGTCACATAGCGCTCAGATATTCATTGGGCCTCACACAATCCAAAAGTGTCCAGTGTCCAAAAGTGTGTGCAGAGATTCAAAATCTCCCTTATCCTCTAGTCACTTTGGTCACAGCTGTGCCATCGAGCCTGTGACATAGCGCTCAGATATTCATTGGGCCTCACACAATCCAAAAGTGTCCAGTGTCCAAAAGTGTGTGCAGAGATTCAAAATCTCCCTTATCCTCTAGTCACTTTGGTCACAGCTGTGCCATCGAGCCTGTCACATAGCGCTCAGATATTCATTGGGCCTCACACAATCCAAAAGTGTCCAGTGTCCAAAAGTGTGTGCAGAGATTCAAAATCTCCCTTATCCTCTAGTCACTTTGGTCACAGCTGTGCCATCGAGCCTGTCACATAGCGCTCAGATATTCATTGGGCTTCACACAATCCAAAAGTGTCCAGTGTCCAAAAGTGTGTGCAGAGATTCAAAATCTCCCTTATCCTCTAGTCACTTTGGTCACAGCTGTGCCATCGAGCCTGTCACATAGCGCTCAGATATCAGTGGGCCTCACACAATCCAAAAGTGTCCAGTGTCCAAAAGTGTGTGCAGAGATTCAAAATCTCCCTTATCCTCTAGTCACTTTGGTCACAGCTGTGCCATCGAGCCTGTCACATAGCGCTCAGATATCAGTGGGCCTCACACAATCCAAAAGTGTCCAGTGTCCACAAGTGTCTGCAGAAATTCAAAATCTCCCCTGTCCTATAGACACCTTGTACCTTGTTTTACATTACTATATAGTTTGTTGGATTTTGTCTACATTTCTACCAAAAATGAGGAAGGCTGGTGGAAGAGGCCGTGGAATTGGGCGGGGGTTGGCAGCTGGTAATGATGGTGTTGGTGGTGGATCTGATGGTAGTGGCAAGAGCAAAATAGGACCGAATGCAGGAGGTGTTGAGCCTGCGTCATCATCTGGCTACATAAGGCCTCAAACGCTTAGTTTTCTAGGAGTTGGCAAACCGCTTTTAAAGCCAGAGCATCAGGAAAAAGTTTTGTCTTACATTGCTGACTCAGCCTCCAGCTCTATCGCCTCCTCTTCTTCAGTTGTAAAAAGTAAAAGCACTGAGTCGTCATTGGAGGCTCATGTTCATGAACCACACCTTTCCTTGTGTCCTTCACCCCAACCAAGATTGAAGGATGACGCAGGCCATACTACTGATTACTCCATGGAGCTGTTTTCACATACCATGCCTGGATTATCAAGTCAAATGGTGAATTACCCAGGCCAAGATGAATCTGACATGGAGTGCACTGATGCACAGCCGCTGATGGATGATTCTGCTGGTATATTCACTCAGAGCACTACATTGTCCTCGCAGTGTACAGAGCCAGATTCTGACCCTGATGAGACTCAGGTGCCCCTTCCCGCACACTATACCACCATACACGGTGACACAGAGGAAGGTGCACATGACATAGAAGAGGAGGTGATGGATGACCCAGTTGTTGACCCAGATTGGCATCCATTGGGGGAAGAGGGTGCTGCTTCCAATAGCTCAGATGAGGAGCATCCACAGCAGATATCGACATCGCAACAGCTGTTATCTGGCAGGCCCGTAGCACTCCAAAGACAGGTTCCAAACATCAAAAGAGTTGCTGGACAGCTTGTCCAGAGGGTCAAAAGATCACAGCGTGCTAGGCCGCAAAATGTCTGCCAAAGTAGGAAGAGTGCAGTGTGGCACTTTTTTGAACAAAATCCTCATGATCAGGCCAAGGTTATCTGTAAGAAGTGCGCAAAGACCTTTAGCCGAGGGAAAAATCTGAAAAATTTGAATACCAGTTGCATGCTTAGACATTTAACCAGCATGCACTTGCAAGCGTGGACACAACACCACCGGTTAGCACAGCAGCAAATGTTGAGGTGTCGTTGCAAGGCCACAGCAGTCAGGGAATCCCACTGTTATATCAACGAAAGACTGATTCTAGGCCATCAGAAAGAACACAAACTCCATCACCATCATCAACCCTCTCTCAGTCCGCCCTGTCCACCGCTACTTCCACCATATGCAGCTCTCAAGTCCAGCTCACCCTCCCAGACACTATGAGTAGGTCAAGAAAGTACTCAGTCTCTCATCCGCGTACACTGGGTTTGAACGCCCACATTGCCAAACTAATCTCGTTTGAGATGATGCCCTTTCGGTTGGTGGAAAGCACAGCTTTCCGCGAACTCATGGCCTATGCAGTACCACGCTATGACCTACCCAGTCGCCACTTCTATCGCAAAGCCATCCCAGCCCTCCACCATCATGTGAAAGACCACATTGTCCATGCACTCAAGCAGTCAGTGAGTGGAAAGGTGCACCTCACAACTGATGCATGGTCCAGTCGGCATGGCAAGGGCCGTTACGTGTCCATCACTGCGCACTGGGTTAATGTGGTGGATGCAGGGTCCACAGGGGACAGCGGTGGTGGGACAGTGCTGCCTAGCCCACGGTATAGGAAACAGTTGGCTGTAGGCGTTCGACCCTCCTCCTCCTTCTCCTCCTCCAGAAGCGAAAGCTCGTCCACAGAGCGCAGTCGTACGAGCACTCCATCTGCAGCTGCCACTGTTGCAAACGATGTGTCCCCCTATCGAGCAGCTAGTGGAAAGCGTCAGCAGGCTGTGTTGCAGATGATGTGTTTGGGCGACAGACACACCGCCGAGGTGCTGGCCGAGTACTTGAAGCGACAAACTGAGTCATGGCTGGGCAGTGTACATCTTGAGGCAGGCAAGGTAGTTAGTGATAACGGCTGTAATTTTGTGGCAGCCATAGCCCTTTCAAAACTCAGCCACATACCTTGCTTGGCTCACACCTTGAACCTGGTGGTGCAGTGCTTCCTCAAAAATTATCCGGAGTTAACAGCCCTGCTCCAGAAGGTGCGAAGACTGTGCGCGCACATCCGCCGGTCGCCTGTACACTCCGTTCGTATGCAGAAGCTGCAGCGATTGCTCCACCTTCCCAACCACCGCCTCATTATCGACATTGCAACAAGGTGGAACTCCACCCTGCACATGGTGGAGCGGCTGTGCGAGCAGAGGCAGGCCATAATGCATTTGTGGGATTATACACGGCCAGGCACTTTGAGAGCAGACATGGAGTTGACAGGTGTGCAGTGGTCGAAGCTGAAAGACCTCTGTAAAGTCCTTCAGTGTTTTGAGGAATGCACACGGCTGGTAAGCGCAGACGACGCCATCCTAAGCATGAGCATCCCACTTATGCGTCTGCTCATGCAAACTTTGACGCACCTTAAGGAGCAGGCGTCTGCAGCCAATGTTGATGAGGAGGAAGAGGAGGAGGGAATCCTTGATGACATTCAGCCACTGTCTGCTCAGGGACCTCTCCTGGACAAGGTGGAGGAAGAAGAGGAGGAGGAGGATGATGATGGGGATGATTACTTAGGGGAGGAGGATGCATCTCGTGGGGCAAGTGAAAATGTTGGCGTGGCAAGGTCTGGTACAGGGTTTGTGCGTGACTGGAGGGATGTGGATTTGCCAGAAAGTGCTCCTCCACCCAGCACTCGCAGTGCATCATTGACACCGGGAACATTGGCCCACATGTCAGATTGTGCCTTGCAGATCCTAAAAAGGGACCCCCGCATTGCCAAAATGATGAACGATGACGACTACTGGTTGGCCAGCATCCTGGATCCACGCTATAAAGGCAAATTACAAAACATCATGCCACAGGAGAACCTTGACCTAATATTGGCTAATAAACAAGCAACTCTGGTAAATCGGTTGCTTGAGGCATTCCCAGCACACAGCAGCGGTGATGGTTCTCACACGAGCCGTACGGGCCGGGGGCAGCTTGGCAGAGGTGTTCGTGGTGCACACAGCAGAAGTGGCGTTGGAGACGGGTTTCATGACAATGTTGTGGACTGATTTTTCAAATACCGCTCACACAACTGGTAATACTGCATCGATGGAAAGTGACAGGAGACAGCAGTTGTCAACTATGGTTACAAACTACTTTTCCTCCCATATCGATGTTCTCCCACACAGGTCATTCCCCTTTGACTATTGGGCCGCTAAACTGGACACCTGGCCTGAATTGGCCCAATATGCCTTACAGGAGCTGGCTTGCCCAGCTGCAAGTGTGCTATCGGAAAGAGTCTTCAGTGCAGCTGGATCAATCCTGACAGAAAAAAGGACCCGTCTGTCAACCCAAAATGTGGATGATCTAACCTTCATTAAAATGAACCATGCATGGGTTTCCAAGGATTTTGTCCCACCTTCCCCTGATGACACATAGGGTGACAGAAAAATGGCTTGCTTTGGTCCACCTCTTCCTGGGACTTCACCTATTTCGCCTTTTGCATCAGCTGAATGTCCAACATCAACATATGCCACTTTCTAAAACTCCCTAACTGTGCTGCCTCCCCCCCATGGCCGGGGTCACCACCTAACGCACGACACCGTGCGAGTGCCGTTGCCCTGGACAGGTGGGTAGGCCGACTCTTGGGCGCGGGCACTGGCACAGGGTCCCTCATAGTGCAATCAAGTGTCTCTGACGGTGGTGGTGCACACCCGCCGTCAGACACACCGCTGTACTATGAGGGGCCCAGTGCCAGTACCGACGCCCACGAGTGGGCCCCCCTTGCTTGGGCAGGGCCCCAGCATTTGCAATCTTTACCTCTCCCTGCTCCTCCGCTGTTTAATCTGGGCCGTCAAATCCATACTGTGCCTGACACCGTCTGAGCCTGCCTCCTGATGTATAGACATATATTTTGAATGTGTACGCTATCCATACATGTTATCTGGGGATACGGTACCCTTTCTAACCTTTGTGCAATCACGTGCAATCCATACTGGGCCTAACACCGTCTGAGCCTGCCTCCTGAGACATATATTTTGAATGTGTACGCTATCCATACATGTTATCCGGGGATACGGTACCCTTTCTAACCTTTGTGCAATCACGTGCAATCCATACTGGGCCTAACACCGTCTGAGCCTGCCTCCTGAGACATATATTTTGAATGTGTACGCTATCCATACATGTTATCCGGGGATACGGTACCCTTTCTAACCTTTGTGCAATCACGTGCAATCCATACTGGGCCTAACACCGTCTGAGCCTGCCTCCTGAGACATATATTTTGAATGTGTACGCTATCCATACATGTTATCTGGGGATACGGTACCCTTTCTAACCTTTGTGCAATCACGTGCAATCTATACTGGGCCTAACACCGTCTGAGCCTGCCTCCTGAGACATATATTTTGAATGTGTACGCTATCCATACATGTTATCCGGGGATACGGTACCCTTTCTAACCTTTGTGCAATCACGTGCAATCCATACTGGGCCTAACACCGTCTGAGCCTGCCTCCTGATGTATAGACATATATTTTGAATGTGTACGCTATCCATACATGTTATCTGGGGATACGGTACCCTTTCTAACCTTTGTGCAATCACGTGCAATCCATACTGGGCCTAACACCGTCTGAGCCTGCCTCCTGAGACATATATTTTGAATGTGTACGCTATCCATACATGTTATCTGGGGATACGGTACCCTTTCTAACCTTTGTGCAATCACGTTCAATCCATACTGGGCCTAACACCGTCTGAGCCTGCCTCCTGAGACATATATTTTGAATGTGTACGCTATCCATACATGTTATCCGGGGATACGGTACCCTTTCTAACCTTTGTGCAATCACGTGCAATCCATACTGGGCCTAACACCGTCTGAGCCTGCCTCCTGATGTATAGACATATATTTTGAATGTGTACGCTATCCATACATGTTATCCGGGGATACAGTACCCTTTCTAACCTTTGTGCAATCACGTGCAATCCATACTGGGCCTAACACCGTCTGAGCCTGCCTCCTGAGACATATATTTTGAATGTGTACGCTATCCATACATGTTATCTGGGGATACGGTACCCTTTCTAACCTTTGTGCAATCACGTGCAATCCATACTGGGCCAAACACCGTCTGAGCCTGCCTCCTGAGACATATATTTTGAATGTGTACGCTATCCATACATGTTATCTGGGGATACGGTACCCTTTCTAACCTTTGTGCAATCACGTGCAATCCATACTGGGCCTAACACCGTCTGAGCCTGCCTCCTGAGACATATATTTTGAATGTGTACGCTATCCATACATGTTATCTGGGGATACGGTACCCTTTCTAACCTTTGTGCAATCACGTGCAATCCATACTGGGCCTAACACCGTCTGAGCCTGCCTCCTGATGTATAGACATATATTTTGAATGTGTACGCTATCCATACATGTTATCCGGGGATACGGTACCCTTTCTAACCTTTGTGCAATCACGTGCAATCCATACTGGGCCTAACACCGTATGAGCCTGCCTCCTGAGACATATATTTTGAATGTGTACGCTATCCATACATGTTATCCGGGGATACGGTACCCTTTCTCACCTTTGTGCAATCACGTGTAATCCATACTGGGCGTGAGAACGGCTGGCGAGCTGTTAAGCAAGCTACAGCACCTGTGGTTTGCACACGTAAGTTTTTCATTTTTTCAGGAATGACGGTTAGGCCTAATTCCGGAACTGCGGTTGACCTGCACTTACTGGGAAATCATTGTTCGCGGGTAATAATTGTAATCAGTGATCCCCATCACTAACGTTGTTCAGCGGGTTATCTGCATCTGTAAGCGACAAACGCTGGCCTTTTCAGTGTAGCGCACATGCAGCCATGGACATGTAAGGGCATGACACACCAGTTATTGGCCAATCTCATGTGCCAGAGCCTCACGTGTCCCTCTAGTAAGCCGGACTCGGACCGCGGGGCATGACGGAGTCTCGTTCGTTAACGGAATTAAGCTTGCAATGTGTGCATCTGTTCTGTAGCTGGCATGGTTGAGGTTTCCCAGGTGGAGTCGAATTTAACCGTAGGCTCCACTCCTGGTGGTGCCCTTCTGGACATTCCTTTAAGGTTCAGCTTTGCAACCATACTGCCCACGTAAAACAAACACTTTGCCTTCATGAACGCTGTTTGGAGGGTCATGACTCGTGGGAATAACGCCGCCCAATCAGTTAACCTGCTAGAGAGATCCTTCGTTGCTCCCAAGCATGACATCACACTCCCTAGGAAGAAGGTAATGCCACTGTGGCGACCGTACTCCTGGGGGCGACACAAGTGCACTGATGCCCAGCCACTGCTCGATGAATCTGCTGGTACATTGACCCAGACCACTACATTCCCCTCGCACGCTACCCGGCCTGAATCTGACCCTGATGAAACTCAGGTTACCCTTCCCATATACAGTTCCATCTTACACGGTGACAAAGAGGAAGCTGCAGATGAAAGTGCAGGTTCGGCCCACCCGCCATCAGACACACCACCGTACTATCAGGGGCCCTGTGCCAGTGCCGTCGCCAACGAGTGGGCCCCCCCTGCTTGCCCAGGATCACAGCACTTGCAAAGTTGAAATACTGTGCAGTGAGATGGAAGATGGGGACGACGAGGAGTCTAGACTAGTACAGGGATTCCCTAGCGAGGAGACTTATTTGATTGTTTTCAATGTTGGGACAGCAATTTTTGGGGAGCACTATACTCTGGAGAATGATAGATGGGGCCCACCATACACTGGAACATTCCAAAGGTGGACATCAGACACTGGAGCAGCATTTACAGGGCCCATTATACACTAGAGCATTAGAAATGGGGCCCATTATGTTTGGAGCATTATTTGGGCCCATAAGACAGTGGAGCTTCATCCATGGGGACCAACATATACTGTAGCATTATGTGGAGCTCATCATATACTGTTTCAAACATTATATGGGACCAATGATTCTGTATGGAGAAATAGATGGGCCTCGTCATGAGATGTAAAAAGTGAGGTATTTTTCATTGTACTATACCGCTATTTCTCTGCCGTATCGGAGCATGATGAGTTGTGGTATGTGTTAAAGGGGCGCTCTTTCGCCCAGGGCACATGAAAACCTGCAGCCAGCCCTCCCCCCCCACAACTTTAGCCAAATAACCCCCATTTTTCAGTGCGTAACTTGTATTATGAAGTTAATTAAGGTTGACAAGCTTAAGTAAGAAGAATTGATGCTTTTGGCATTCAAATGGGCACTGTAGGTGTGTTTCCTGTTCTCTTCTCACTGCCGACTTTTATTCCCCATTGACTTACATTGGGTTTCGTGTTTCGGGACGACCCCGACTTTTCCCTATAATCGGACGATCTTGCTCGACCCGACTTTTGGAAAAGTCGGGTTTCACGAAACGAAACGCGACCCTAAAAAACCAAAAGTCGCTCAACTCTAGTTATTAGACTTGGGGTTATTTAGTTTGGAAAAACGAACTCAAAGGGGTGATCTTATAATGTATAAATATATGAGGGGATAGTACAAAGACCTTTCTAATGATCTTTTCACTCTTAGACCTGAGACAGGGACAAGGGGGCATCCTCTATGTCTGGAGGAAAGAAGGTTTAATCATAATCACAGACACAGATTCTTTACTGTAAGAGCAGTGAGACTATGGAGCTCTCTGCCGTATGATGTTGTAATGAGTGATTCACAACTGAAATTTAAGAAGGCACTGGATACTAGATTCCTTGATAGAGCATTGATCCAGGAAACTAGTCTGATTGCCGTATGTTGAGTCGGGAAGGATTTTTTTTCCCCAATGTGGAACCTAGTGTTTGTCGCACGTTTTTTTTTTTGCCTTCTTCTGGATCAACATGTTAGGATATGGGTTGAACTAGATGGACTTAAAGTCTTCCTTCAAACTTAAATACTATGTTACTATGTAAATAAACTTATTTCCATTTTGCAGTGAGAAATAATTATTTGATCCGCTACAAACCATAAAGCGTTCTGGCTCCTACAGACCAGTTAGATGCTCCTAATCAACTCGTTACCTGCATTAAAGACAGCTGACTTATATAGTCACCTTTATAAGACTCATGTCCACACACTCAATTAGTCAGACTCTAACCTGTACAACATGGGCAAGATGAAAGAGCTTTCTCAGGTTGTCAGGAACAAGATCATAGACCTGCACAAAGCTGGAATGGGCTAATAAACCATATGTAAGGCGCTGGGTGAGGAGGAGACAACTGTTGGTGTAATAGTAAGAAAAAAGAAGAAATACAAAATGACTATCAATCGACATCGATCTGGGGCACCATGCAAAATCTCATCTCGTGGGCTATCCTTGATCATGAGAAAGGTGAGAGATGAGCCTAAAACTACACAGGGGAACTTGTTAATGATCTCAAGGCAGCAGGGACCACAGTCACCAAGAAAACCATTGGTAACGCATTAAGTCATAAAGGTTTAAAATCCTGTGGTGCCTGCAAGGATTGCCAATGAACACCAGGATGATTCTGTGAGTGATTGGGACAAAGCGCTATTGTCAGATGAGACAAAAATTGAGCTCTTTGGCACTTACGTAACTCGCCATGTTTGGAGGAAGAGAAATGCCTATGACCCAAAGAACACCGTCCCCACTGTTAAGCATGGCGGTGGAAACATTATGTTTTGGGGGGTGTTTCTCTGCTAAGGGCACAGGACTACTACACCGCATCAATGAGAGAATGTATGGAGCCATGTACCATAAAATCCTGAGTGACAACCTCCTTCTCTCCATCAGGACATTAAAAATGGGTTCTGGCTGGGTCTTCCAGCAAGACAATTACCTAAAACATACAGCCAAGGCAACAAAGGAGTGGCTCAAAAATAAGCACATTAAGGTCATGGAGTGGCCTAGCCAGTCTCCAGACCTTAATCCCATAGAAAACTTATGGAGAGAGTTGAAGATCCGAGATGCCAAGCGACAGCCTCAAAATCTTAACGATTTAGAGATGATCTGCAAAGAGGAATGGACCAAAATTCCTCCTGACATGTGCGCAAACCTCATCATCAACGACAAAAAATGTCTTACTGCTGTACTTGCCAGTAAGGGATTTGCCACCAAGTATTAAGTCTTGTTTGCCAGAGGGATCTAATACTTATTTATGCAAAATGCAAGTTAATTTATACAACCTCTAGCAAAAATTATGGAATCACCGGCTTTGGAGGATGTTCATTCAGTTGTTTAATTTTGTAGAAAAAAAGCAGATCACAGACATGGCACAAAACTAGTCAATTCAATTGGCAACTTTCTGGCTTTAAGAAACACAAAGAAATCAAGAACAAAAAATGTGGTATTCAGTAATGGTTACTTTTTTAAACCAAGCCTAGGGGAAAAATTATGGATTTATCACTCAATTCTGAGGGAAAAAATTATGGAATCACCCTGTAAATTTTCATTCCCAAAACTAACACCTGCATCAAATTAGATCTGCTCGTTAGTCTGCATCTAAAAATGAGTGAGCACACCTTGGAGAGCTTTTGCACCAAGTGGACTGAAATGAATCATGGCTCCAATACGAGAGATGTCAATTGAAACAAAGGAGAGGATTATCAAACTCTTAAAAGATGGTAAATCATCACGCAATGTTGCAAAAGATGTTGGTTGTTCACAGTCAGGTGTGTCTAAAATCTGGACCAAATACAAACAACATGGGAAGGTTGTTAGAGGCAAACATACTGGTAGACCAAGGAAGACATCAAAGTGTCAAGACAGGAAACAAAGCAATATGTCTCCAAAACAGGAAATGCACAACAAAACAAAGGAACGAATGGGAGGAAACTGGAGTCAACGTCTGTGACCGAACTGTAAGAAACCGCCTAAAGGAAATGGGATTTACATACAGAAAAGCTAAACAAAAGCCATCATTAACACCTAAACAAAAAAAAAACAAGGTTACAATGGGCTAAGGAAAAGCAATCGTGGACTGTGGATGACTGGATGAAAGTCATATTCAGTGATAAATCGCGAATCTGCATTGGGCAAAGTGATGATGCTGGAACTTTTGTTTGGTGCTGTTCCAATGAGATTTATAAAGATGACTGCCTGAAGAGAACATGCAAATTTCCACAGTCATTGATGGTATGGGGCTGAATGTCAGATAAAGGCACTGGGCAGATGGCTGTCCTTACATCTATATATATAATCGTCTTATCGTGTCTGTCTGTAACCGAACCAATCAGCGACTGGCACAGCTGTTTGTAACGGTAAGCTGCGCCTGCCGCAACAGCAGCAGCCGCAGTCGGGTGCAGCGCTCAATCGGGCGCAGCGCTTAATCTGTAAAAAAATAGAATTAAAATAAAAAAAGGTTATACTCCCCTTCCGACAGCCCATGATCTCCACGCGCCCGGCCTCGCGGTCCCAGTAATGCCTTGCGCCTTAGACCGGAGAAGATGTCACTCTTGTGAGAGCGCGACGTCATCAGCAGTGTTTAGCGCAAAGCATTACTGGGACCGCGAGGCCGGGCGCGTGGAGTGGAGATCACGGGCCGTCGGAAGGTGAGTATATAACTATTTTTTATTTTAACAGAGACCATGCATACCAGGAAAGGGGGGTGACGGGACCATGTATACCAGAAGAGGGGGGGTGACGGGACCACGCGTACCAGGAAAGGGGGGTGAGGGTGACCATACATACCAGCAAAGGGGGGTGAGGGGACCATGCATACCAGCAAAGAGGGGGAGGGAGACCATGCATACCAGCAAAAGGGGGAGGGGGACCATGCATACCAGCAAAGGGGGGTGAGCGTGACCATGCATACCAGGATAGGGGGGTGAGGGTGACCATGCATATCAGGATAGGGGGGTGAGGGGTCCATGCATATCAGAATAGGGGGGTGAGGGGACCATGCATACCAGGAAAGGGAGGTGAGGGGACCATGCATACCAGGAAAGGGGGGGTGAGGGGGACCATGCATTCCAGGAAAGGAGGGTGAGGGGACCATGCATACCAGGAAAGGGGGGGTGACGGGACCATGCATACCAGGAAAGGGGGGGTGACGGGACCATGCATACCAGGAAAGGGGGGTGAGGGGGGCCATGCATACCAGGAAAGGGAGGTGAGGGGACCATGCATACCAGGAAAGGGGGCTGAGAGGACCATACATACCAGGATTGGTGTGTGAAAGGACCATGCATTCCAGGATTGGAGGGTGAGGGGACCATGCTTACCAGGGTTGGGGGTGAGGGATACCATGCATATCAGGATTGGGGGGGTGAGAGGACCATGAAAATCAGGATTGGGGGGTGAGGGGACCATGCGTATCAGGATTGGGGCGTGAGGGGACCATGCATACCAGGATTGGGGGTGAAGGGTACCATGCATATCAGGATTGGGGGGGTGAAAGGACCATGCATATCAGGATTGGGGGGTGAGGGGACCATGCGTATCAGGATTGGGGAGTGAGGCGACTATACATACCAGGAAAGGGGGGTGAGGGGGACCATGCATACCAGGAAAGGGGGGGTGAGGGGACCATGCTTACCAGGAAAGAGGGATGAGTGGACCATGCATACCAGGATTGGGGGGTGAGAGGACCATGCGTATCAGGATTGGGGGGTGCATTATTGCATTATTATTAAAACTTCATAAATAAACTACATACATACTCTAAATACCCGATGCGTTAGAATCAGGCCAGCATCTAGTCTTCAATAAATGCACAAGTTTATGTTGATATTTTGGATACTTTTCTTATCCCATCAATTGAAAGGATGTTTGGGGATGATGAAATCATTTTCAAGATGATAATGCATCCTGCCATAGAGCAAAAACTGTGAAAACATTCCTTGAAAAAAGACACATAAGGTCAATGTCATGGCCTGCAAATAGTCCGGATCTCAATCCAATTGAAAATCTTTGGTGGAAGCTGAAGAAAATGGTCCATGACAAGGCTTCAACCTGCAAAGCTGATCTGGCCACAGCAATCAGAGAAAGTTGGAGCCAGATTGATGAAGAGTCCTGTGTGACACTCATTAAGTCCATGCCTCAGAGACTGCAAGCTGTTATAAAAGCTAGAGGTGGTGCAACAAAGTACTAGTGATGTGTTGGAGCGTTTTTTTGTTGGTTTGTTTTTCATGATTTTTCCCTCAGAATTGAGTGACTCCATAATTTTTCCCCTATGCTTGGTTCAAAAAAGTAACCATTACTGACTACCACATTTTTTGTTCTTGATTTCTTTGTGTTTCTTAAAGCCAGATAGTTGCCATTTGAACTGACTTTAGTTTTGTGCCATGTCTGTGATCTGCTTTTTTTCTACAAAATTAAACAACTGAATGAACATACTCCAAGGCCGGTGATTCCATAATTTTTGCCAGGGGTTGTACAATGTGATTTTCTGGATTTTATTTTTGATATTCTATCTCTCAATGTTAAAATTAACCTACCCTTAAAACTATAGACTGTTCATATCTTTGTCAGTGGGCAAACTCAGCAAAGGATCAAATAATTATTTCCTTCACTGTATTTCTGATATGAGGCCCCATGTCTTCTATGTATGCCCCATGATGAGTATAATGTTATATTTTTTCCTATACATTAAAGTACAGCAGCGGAATGGGAGACATATACCAGGATGGGGGATATAAATAGCATGATGAGAGACATATATACAAAGGTGAGGGACATGTATACCATGTTGAGTAACATATATACAGTGGGGAAAAAAAGTATTTAGTCAGTCAGCAATAGTGCAAGTTCCACCACTTAAAAAAATGAGAGGCGTCTGTAATTTACATCATAGGTAGACCTCAACTATGGGAGACAAACTGAGAAAAAAAAATCCAGAAAATCACATTGTCTGTTTTTTTTTTCATTTTATTTGCATATTATGGTGGAAAATAAGTATTTGGTCAGAAACAAGCAATCAAGATTTCTGGCTCTCACAGACCTGTAACTTCTTCTTTAAGAGTCTCCTCTTTCCTCCACTCATTACCTGTAGTAATGGCACCTGTTTAAACTTGTTATCAGTATAAAAAGACACCTGTGCACACCCTCAAACAGTCTGACTCCAAACTCCACTATGGTGAAGACCAAAGAGCTGTCAAAGGACACCAGAAACAAAATTGTAGCCCTGCACCAGGCTGGGAAGACTGAATCTGCAATAGCCAACCAGCTTGGAGTGAAGAAATCAACTGTGGGAGCAATAATTAGAAAATGGAAGACATACAAGACCACTGATAATCTCACTCGATCTGGTGCTCCACGCAAAATCCCACCCCGTGGGGTCAGAATGATCACAAGAACGGTGAGCAAAAATCCCAGAACCACGCGGGGGGACCTAGTGAATGAACTGCAGAGAGCTGGGACCAATGTAACAAGGCCTACCATAAGTAACACACTACGCCACCATGGATTCAGATCCTGCAGTGCCAGACGTGTCCCACTGCTTAAGCCTGTACATGTCTGGGCCCGTCTGAAGTTTGCTAGAGAGCATTTGGATGATCCAGAGGAGTTTTGGGAGAATGTCCTATGGTCTGATGAAACCAAACTGGAACTGTTTGGTAGAAACACAACTTGTCGTGTTTGGAGGAAAAAGAATACTGAGTTGCATCCATCAAACACCATACCTACTGTAAAGCATGGTGGTAGAAACATCATGCTTTGGGGCTGTTTCTCTGCAAAGGGGCCAGGACGACTGATCCGGGTACATGAAAGAATGAATGGGGCCATGTATCGTGAGATTTTGAGTGCAAACCTCCTTCCATCAGCAATGGCATTGAAGATGAAACATGGCTGGGTCTTTCAACATGACAATGATCCAAAGCACACCACCAGGGCAACGAAGGAGTGGCTTCGTAAGAAGCATTTCAAGGTCCTGGAGTGGCCTAGCCAGTCTCCAGATCTCAACCCTATAGAAAACCTTTGGAGGGAGTTGAAAGTCCGTGTTGCCAAGCGAAAAGCCAAAAACATTACTGCTCTAGAGGAGATCTGCATGGAGGAATGGGCCAACATACCAACAACAGTGTGTGGCAACCTTGTGAAGACTTACAGAAAACGTTTGACCTCTGTCATTGCCAACAAAGGATATATCACAAAGTATTGAGATGAAATTTTGTTTCTGACCAAATACTTATTTTCCACCCTAATATGCAAATAAAATGAAAAAAAAACAGACAATGTGATTTTCTGGATTTTTTTTTCTCAGTTTGTCTCCCATAGTTGAGGTCTACCTATGATGTAAATTACATTCATCTTTTTAAGTGGTGGAACTTGCACTATTGCTGACTGACTAAATACTTTTTTTCCCCACTGTATAATCAGTATGGGAGGGTGGCGTTCCAAATCTTGTACTGGGGCCAACCAGACTCTGGTTACACCTCTGCTCACTGAGGTAGTTGTGTGGCAGTACGGAAGAATGGAGCTTCAGGTCAATTCAGCAGCTAGCTGGGCGACAAGGTGGTGTGTTAGAGGCAAGAGTATCAGGGAAGTTAATCCTGATCTGTCACACACCAACAAGTTTGCTAAGTTGATAAGTGAGATGTCAGTACATGGTTAGCAATGCTGCAGCAAGACACATCCTCCGAAAGCCAGGGGAATGTTTGCTCCATTAAGGAGGGTAATAGGAGCACATGGTATTTGCTACTATTGATGGGTTCAATTATCAAGGAACAGACAAGGCAATATGTTCCAAAGCCTAGGATCATCGAAAGGTGTGTTGTTTTCTTGTCGCTAAAGTTTAACACATCACAGGTGTTGATTGTCTAGTGAGAAGGGCTGGTGAGGACCCAGTGATTCTTAAAATACAATGATTCAATACAGTGATTCTTTGAAATACAACCTGTACCACATTCCAAGCCAGAGAGGCAGCAAAAGATGAGGGAGACAAAGAAGTGTCTCAGGAAGTTGTGTAGGGTTTTGGGTTCCTGGAGAGCTGAGCAGACTTCTCTGTTAGCTACAGACTCTACACTAGGGATGGACTGCACCACAATGGGGATGATGCAGCTGTGCTGGGGAGATAATTTCTGGAAGGTTGGAGGAGTTTTTAAATTAAAGACTGGGTGGAGAGGCAATTACTGTACGAGAAGAGAAGCTAGTGACCTGGACCAAAGTAGTATTAATATATACATAATTCATTAATGCCAAAAGCTTCACCAGCAAGATGGAATTAGTAATGTTGCAAAAAAATGATATAGTTGGGATAGCACAAGCATGGCTGGATAACAGCTATGACATAATTTACATGGCTCTAGTCTGTTCAGAAATGACCCCACAAATAAGTGAAGGTGGAAGGTAAAATCTTCCCTAACACCCATCTTGCGTGCAAATATATGTGAGGCCAATGAAAGAAGAGGATCGTTTAATATTACACAGCCTTGAGGAAGTTGGAGACTAGGGTGGAGAATTAACAATTGAAGTTTAAAAGGGAACCCTTCAGCAGGATTGTGCACATTAACCTACAGACACTGTAACATTGGAGGTTGGCATCGTAAAACTGATTAAAGTGATGCCTTGGCTGATGACATCCGTCTTATAGTTGTTGTTTAATCTTTATTTTCAGTTTTGATATTAATCAGTATGGCTTCTGACAAGTCACTAATCCCTCACTGACCTGCTCCCTAGGTTACATAATTAATATTATATATATATATATTGAAAAAATCCCCTTCTGCAGGTGGGTGCCAGCGGTGGCACCTTTGCTGCAGCATGATAGCATCTATAATGTGCATTTAATTCTTTTCTTTGACGCGAAAGATGTTTCTGCGGAAACGCCAACAGCACCATATTGAAGGAGGCCATTTTTTTTGTCTAGCAAGGTAGCGCCATTTTCAAACTGATTTTTTTTTAGATACCATCAAAGAAAACAAATACACATTATAGATGCGATCATGCTGCAGCACAGCCGCCACCTGCCTGCAGAAGACTTTTTTTTTTCAATATATAATATTAATTATGTAAAATTGGGGGCAAGTCAGTGAGGGATCAGTGACCTGTCAGAAGCCAGAAGCCATCAGTATGAACACCTAAGCAGAGCATCACATAAAGATTCCCCCACAGGCCGCCCCGGAGCACGAGCATATCATTAACTCAAAACTGAAAATAAAGATTAAACAACAACAAACATTCACTTTAAAATATATAAATGTAAGGTCAGGAACTTGGGCTGAGGAAATTAAATGTATGACCATGTACTAAATGGTGGATCACTGTGTAAAACAGTCAATGAGAAAGACTTGGGTGTATACGGTAGGTGCATGGCAAACTCATCTTTATTGATCAGTGTCAAGCAGCTGTTGCCAAAGCACATAAAATCATGGGACGCATTAAAAGAGGCATGAATGTAAATGATAAGAACATGATTTTGCCTCTATACAAGCCACTAGTCTGGCCAAACGTAAAATACTATTTACCAGTTTGGGCTACGGTGAATGAGAAAGACATAGCTTAACTAGAGCATGTGCAGAGAAGAGCTACTAAGCTTACTGTATTGCCCATACCAAAACAGGTTATCAAACTTGGGATCTTATTACAATACTAGCTGAAGAGCCCGGCGTTGCCTGGGCATAGTAACCAACTGTGGTTAGTTATAACAAATTATAGTGAATATATTGCACTTAAAAACATTTCACATCATATATTCAACACTACAGATTTGCAACACAAATTAACTAAGCGATTACCCAAGTATTGAGGAAATTGGAAAACCAGGGGAAGAGTCCTGAGGAGATCATTTGCATATTCCCAGTGCCTTCTGGGATAAGTGAAGAGTCTCCACGAGCTCAACGATCACTGGGTTTTGGCCGTTGCAGCTGAAAAGAGGAAATCGGAAAACCAGGGGAAGAGTCCTGAGGAGATCATTTGCATATTCCCAGTGCCTTCTGGGATAAGTGAAGAGACTCCGCGAGCTCAACGATCACTGGGTTTTGGCCGTTGCAGCTGAAAAGTGGAAATCGGAAAACCAGGGGAAGAGTCCTGAGGTGATCATATGCATATTCCCAGTGCCTTCTGGGATAAGTGAAGAGTCTCCGCGAGCTCAACGATCACTGGGTTTTGGCCGTTGCAGCTGAAAAGAGGAAATCGGAAAACTAGGGGAAGAGTACTGAGGAGATCATTTGCATATTCCCAGTGCCTTCTAGCATAAGTGAAGAGTCTCCGCCAGCTCAACGATCACTGGGTTTTGGCCGCTGCAGCTGAAAAGAGGAAAATCGAATTTTGGCTCATCTTTCATCGTTTTTAAGAAATCTCAATGTGGAAGAGGCCAGGAGCCATTTGGTGTGCTGCATTTCTTGCTACATGTTCACAGACTTACCAGTGGAAAAGCCAAACTTCACATGCCACAAATGCAAGCTTGTGTCCCTGTTGGAGGAAAAGTTGCAAAATCTCGAAGAGAGGTTAGCTACGTTGAAGATCATTAAGGAAGGTGAAGAGTTCTTAGACAGAGCAGAATTATCTCTTCATGCTATAGAAAGAGAAGAAATTCAAAGTGCACCTGAAGAAACAGAGGAATGGAAATATGTGACCCAGAGAAGCAGGAGGATCAGGAGGCAGTCAGCATCCATATTTCTCAGGAACCAGTACCAGGCTCTCACGCAGGAAAACGATGAAGAAATACATCAGGATAAGACTTTGCCCACAAACAGCTACCTTGTATGCCTTCAGAGTCCTCCTGGATGGAGAAAGAAAAATGTTGTGAAGAAGAAACGGAGATTGGTGGTCATGGGGGATACCCTGTTGAGAGGAACAGAGGCCACTATCTGCAGACCGGATATAACTTCAAGAGAAATGTGCTGTCTTCCAGGTGCAAAAATTAAAGATGTGTCTGACAGGATATCAGGACTCTTCAGACCTACAGATGACTACCCATTCCTGCTACTTCATGTGGGGACAAATGACACCGCAAGAAACGACCTGGAAACCCATCTGCAGATACGTTGAAAACTTAGGCAAGAAAGTGAAAGAAGTGGGAGTGCAGGTGGTCTTCTCTTCCATCCTCCCAGTGGATGGCCATGGAACAAGGAGGTGGAATAAGATTCTGCAGGTGAACAACTGGCTACGTCAATGGTGCCGTCAGCAAGGATTTGGATTTCTGGATCACGGAGTGAATTACCTATACGATGGACTACTTGCAAGAGATGGGGTGCACCTTACGAAGACTGGAAAACAAGTATTTGGAAGTCGCCTTGCTACACTTGTAAGGAGAGCTTTAAACTAGAACAACGTGGGAAGGGAAGCAAAAGACCAGAAAAAGCCATACACCTGACAAATGCTATTGAGAACTCTGCTATTAGAAGTGGAAAGGAAGAACAAAGACAAAAGAATCTAAATAATAAAAATATTGGAGAAAGAGAAACCAATCACAAACTAAAATGTTTCTATACTAATGCACAAAGCATGGGCAACAAACAAGGAGAATTGGAACTACTAACACAGGAAAAGAAATATGATGTCATTGGAATCACTGAAACTTGGTGGGACGATACACATGATTGGAATACAAGACTAGAAGGATACAACTTATTTGCAAGAAACAGACTTGATAAACCAGGAGGGGGTGTCGCATTGTATGTTAGAAACGCGTATATCTGCACAGAGTTTGAAGCTTCAGAGACTGGGAGTTCTGTGGAAACTGTTTGGGTAAGAATACAAGGACAGAACAATGGAAAGGACACCATTGTAGGCATTTACTACAGGCCGCCTGTGCAAGATGAGGATATGGATGAACTCTTTATGCATCAAATGGCCAAGTTCTCCAAAAAATATGACATAGTTGTCATGGGAGATTTCAACTATCCAGACATTTGTTGGGAATCTCTCTCAGGCAAAACTAACAGGTCAAGGAAATTCTTATCCTCTCTTGCTGACAACTTTATCTTCCAAAAGGTAGGGGAGAAAACAAGGGGAACTGCTACCTTGGATCTAATCCTTATAAACAGGGAGGAAATGTTTGAGGAGGTATAAGTGGCTGGGACCCTAGGAGGTAGCGACCATGCTATTTTAGAATTTTGGATAACTAGAGGAGGAAGACCTGTGAAGACTCAGACTTCAAGGTTAGATTTCAGAAAGGCAGATTTTAAGGGATTCAGAAAGAGAATTGGAGGGATCCAATGGCTGGATATCCTTAAAGACAAAAATGTCCAGGAATGATGGGAAATCTTGAAAAATGAAATTCTCAAAGCACAATTGTTAACAATTCCGAAAAGAGTGAAGAATAGGAAGCATTTAAGGAAACCAGGATGGATGAACACAGAACTTAAGCACATGCTAAAAAGGAAGAAAGAAATGTTTATAAAATGGAAAGAGGGAGGCATATCTAAAGAAGAATATAATGCTGTCTGCAGAACCTGCAGGGCACAAATCAGATTAGTAAAGCTGACAATGAATTGAGGCTTGCAAGAGATGTCAAAAGCAATAATAAAGGATTTTGGGGATATGTCAAAAGTAAAAGAAAAGTCAAAGATGCTATAGGATTTTTACAGGATGAAAATGATGAAATGGTAAAACAGGATGTTGAGAAGGCCGAACTTCTAAATTCCTATTTTGCATCTGTTTTCTCTCAGAAAGGAAATGTAGCATCAACTGTTCTTCACTGTCCTATTAAGGGAATAGAAGAATTTAGGATATCTATAAACAGAAAGATAGTGAGGAAACACTTAGCTAACCTAAATGAATTCAAGTCTCCAGGTCCAGATGAATTACACCCCAGAGTACTGAAGGAGATAGCAGAAGAAATTTTTGAACCCCTCTCCATAATCTTTGAAAATTCTTGGAGAACAGGAGAAGTCCCAGAAGACTGGAGAAGAGCAAATGTTGTTCCTTTCTTAAAAAAGGGGAAGAAGGTGGACCCAGGCAACTATAGGCCGGTGAGTCTGACTTCTATACCAGGAAAGATCTTTGAACAAATTATTAAACAACATGTATGTCAGTACCTGGATAAGAATGAAGTGATTAAACAGAGTCAGCATGGGTTTGTAACTAATAAGTCATGTCAGACTAACTTAATTTCCTTCTATGACGGAATCACTGATTGGGTGGATCAAGGAAATGCTGTAGATATAGTATATCTTGACTTCAGCAAAGCATTTGACAAAGTATCTCATACAATCCTTATTGAAAAAATGACTAAGTATGGAATGGACAAGGCAACTGTTAGGTGGATTCATAACTGGCTTAGTGATCGGACCCAAAGAGTGGTCGTAAATGGCTGCACATCCAGTTGGAAGAATGTCTCAAGTGGGGTACCACAGGGCTCTGTCCTGGGCCCTGTATTGTTCAACATCTTTATCAATGATTTAGATGAAGGAATTGAGGGTAAACTGATTAAATTTGCTGATGACACAAAGCTAGGAGGGCTAGCTAATACTAGAGAAGAGAGAGAGAGGATTCAAAAAGATATAAATAAACTGGAGCCGTGGGCAGCAACTAACAGAATGGGTTTTAACAGGGAAAAATGCAAAGTACTACATCTGGGCAATAAAAATGAAAAAAGCAAATACAGAATGGGAGGAATAGGGCTAAGCAACAGCACATGTGAAAAAGACTTGGGTATACTAATAGATCACAGACTGAATATGAGTCAACAGTGTGATGCAGCAGCAAAAAAGGAAAATTCAATTCTAGGATGTATTAACAGAAGCATACAGTCTAGATCATGTGAAGTCGTTATTGCCCTCTACTCCTCTTTGGTCAGACCTCATCTGGAATATTGTGTCCAGTTTTGGGCACCACATTTTAAAAAAGACATCAACAAACTGGAGCAAGTTCAGAAAAGAGCGATCAGAATGGTGACCAATCTGCAAACCCTGTCTTATGAGGAAAGGTTGCAGGATTTGGGAATGTTTAGTTTGCAAAAGAGAAGACTGAGAGGAGACTTAATAGCTGTCTACAAATATCTAAAGGGCTGTCACATTGTAGAAGGATCATCTTTATTCTCATTTGCACAAGGAAAGACTAGAAGCAATGGGATGAAACTGAATGGGAGGAGACACAGATTAGATATTAGAAAAAACTTTTTGACAGAGTGGTCAATGAGTGGAACAGGCTGCCACGAGAAGTGGTGAGTTCTCCTTCAATGGAAGTCTTCAAACAGAGGCTGGACAGACATCTGACTGGGATGATTTAGCGAATCCTGCTTTGAGCAGGGGGTTGGACTAGATGGCCCAGGAGGTCCCTTCCAACTCTACGATTCCATGATTCTATGATAAACCCATGCTCTGCATTCCCTGCATTACTGCATCCCGGAACCTGCTTACATTTGGCATAGTCGGCAGGATGTAGTCCATGAATGCAGAGGCCACAGACCAATCGGTCATGAGTGCCCCGAGGGCCATCTTATCGATGGGGGCCATGCTCAGCAATCTCCTGAAGTTCACGGGGAGTAATATAATGCTGTGGGACTGGACTGAGCGGGTTAGAGGCATGTTGAGGATGCATCCTTTGCCCTCTGCTGTGCAAGTGGAGATTGCTGTGATGGCCCTGGACGGGGAGGCTAGGTGTTCTGTAAAGTTTCGGCCCCCCGCATGAACAGGACACTCTGACTAAGGTGTTGAGAATTTTGGAAGAGATGCACGGGGACCCCACTGATGTCGGGGAATTGCGGATGCGATTGTTTATCCGTGTCCAGAGGGAGGGGGAATCAATGACCCAATACATGAATGCTCTGTATATCCAAATCGAAATGAGGTCGCGCTCAACGAGCTGGTGAAGATATTGCTTGATTTATTGGCACATGTTACACATGTCGGGCCGGTGGAGTGACATCAGGAGTGCAGAGGGAGCTGACAAAGATCATTTCGCGCTATCCAAGCACTTCGACGAGTCATAAAGTGGAAGGGAGTGACGGATTCATATAGAAATTACGTCACCTAATACCTCCTCCTTCCACAGCTGCTGTCTAAACAATGTGAGTGAATTAAAAACAAAGAGATAATACACCAAAGATGCAAGAAAGCACAAATACAAATAAATGCAAATACATATCAATATGGACAAAGAGAGCGACCTAAGGGAGAAATAAATAATTGTTATGATCATCTTATCATTATGACATAATTATATAGCATAGTATGAACTATATAAATATAAAACAAATATGGCAGACATATGTATCTAAATGCTAACACCATCTCTCGTCCTTGCAAGCAGAAAAAAAGTAAGTGCGGTATATAAATATACTTCGAAACATGTACAGACACCGAATGTATTAATACAAAACATTCTGTGCCTCAATAATGTAAAATGAGGCAATTAGATGTAAACCAAAATACCTCAGTAACGTATCAGCACGGCTGAAAAAATACTGCATGCAAGAATGACCAATCATTCTAAGAATGAAAATACAGATATATACTGCACAAATCATACATAAAATCAATTATATAAATATGTCTGTGAGAATTCCAGTAATATGTACTAATAACAATAAACACCTTAATCAATGCAAGATAATAGTGTTCAGTTCTATCGTATAGTTATTTTGAACTGACAAATAATTGCATAAAACGGTAAACCTAAATACATGCATTAATATCATAATATAAATAGTAAAGCAGTCCCAGGACAGAGTACTCAATTATATATCTGTTCATTCCTCACAAAAAAACAGACATGTCTATCCTATCATTAAATCCAGTCGGACCCATGGCACAAGTGTCCATGATCCACTTGGATTCTCGTCTTAACAAAATCCTGTGTAAATTTCCTCCTTGAGGAGGCAAAACCACCTCAATACCAGCAAACGAGAGGACAGACAAGTCACCTCCATGTATGTCCCTAACGTGACTGATTAGAGGCGGAACCCCTTTCCCTGTTCCAATTGATTTATAGTGTTCCCTAAAGCGGATGTATAAGGGGCGTATGGTTTTACCTATGTAGTAAAACCGGCACGTGCAGAAAATGACGTACACCACATGATCTGCCTTGCATGTAATAAAATCAGAAACCGTGTGACTAATCGCACCCATACGTATGGTGCGGTCAGTACAATGGAACTTGTAATCCAGACAGTGACCACACTTAAAATTGCCTCTAGGGATTCCCTTACTCAACCAATTGTCATGTTCTATAACCATACGATTTTTCACCAAAACATCCCTTATTCTTGTACTACGTTTACATGAGATAAGGGGCCCGCTGGATGTTATGTCACTTAAATCTCTGTCCTGCTCTAAAATGTGCCAGTTCCTTCTTATAGCAGACCGGATCTGTGGATCCATGGAACTGTAACGAAAGCAAAATGTAAACCTTTTCTCATTCTCAAACTTCTTACTGCTGCTAGATACCTCTTTATTATTCTTAGACTTGTATTGTTGTTTCACTTTTTCAAGTGCTGTGTCTAATATGGTATTTGGGTACCCTTGTTGTCTGAGCCTGTCGTATAAATCCTTGGATTGTGTATCGAAACCCTCTACGGTATTATTAAGGCGGCGTACTCACAGGAACTGGCTTTATGGAAGTGATTTTTTAATATGGGGGGGTGGAAACTATCATAATGCAATACCGAATTAGTTGCAATTGGTTTCCTAAATACTGACGTACATATGTTGTCATCTTTAATCTCCACCAGTACATCCAGGAACTCTAGCCGAGCGCCTCCATAAGTGTGTGTGAATAACATGTTCATCTGATTGACATCATTCAACTGGTTGACAAATCCATCAAACAGTTCTCTAGAACCATCCCATATGATGAACATGTCATCCACATATCTGAGATAGAGCTTGATGTATTGGAGGAAATTATTGTTATTATAAATATATTTTTCCTCAAAAACGCCTAAAAACAAATTGGCGATAGTACACGCTGCCGGAGTTCCCATCGCGGTACCCACATTCTGTAGGTACCATGTAGAGTCAAAAGTGAAGGCATAATGATAAGATGATCGTAACAATTATTTATTTCTCTCTTAGTTCGCTCTCTTTGTCCATATTGATATGCATTTGCATTTATTTGTATTTGTGCTTTCTTGCATCTTTGGTGTATTATCTCTTTGTTTTTAATTCACTCACATTGTTTAGACAGCAGCTGTGGAAGGAGGAGGTATTAGGTGACGTAATTTCTATATGAATCCGTCACTCCCTTCCATTTTATGACCTGTCGAAGCGCTTGGATAGCGCGAAACGATCGTTGTCAGCTCCCTCTGCACTCCTGATGTCACTCCACCGGCCCGACATGTGTAACATGTGCCAATAAATCAAGCAATATCTTCACCAGCTCGTTGAGTGCGACCTCATTTCTATTTGGATATACAGAGCATTGTGAATTCTCAGGTCTAGCACCTGAAGCTGCCAGTTATCAGCGCTCCGAATGCCGCACACCAGCTGAGGATATACGGTAATAGCGGTGCCGTCCGCGTTTTTTCTTTCATGTATGCATACCAATACATGAATGCTTTACAGGAGGTGCATGCGTCTATCGCCAAATGGGATGAGTGGGGGCAATAGGAGTGGGGCCTCCTGATGTGATATTAAGGGACCAATTTGTGGCGGGCCTCCGGGATGCACTGCTTAATCAAGCATTGCAGGAGCACCTGCATACCAATCCGCGCATTACTTTCCTAGAGGTTGGGGTGGAAGCACCTTTGTGGGAGCAGGAGCAGGGGACAGCAGCCTTGGCAGGGATGCTCCGGAGCAATGAGGTACCCACCTCGCCCGCCGCTGAGCCAGAGTGGGCTCGGGAGATTTTGAAGGAAAAGAGTGAGTGATAGCCTATACGAGCAGGTCTGTTCATAACTCAGAACGAAACCCGGACAACTACAGATCTTTCAAGTTGGAACTGCTGGCGTTGGTGTGAGCAATGACCGAAAAGTTTGCAGAGTATTTGTTGGGGTCTGAAGTTTTGGTGCACACCGATAATAACCCTCTCGCTCATCTGGAAAATACAAAATTGTGGGCCCTGGATAGAACAATAATGGGTAGCCTGCATGGCGAAGTATTGTAGTAGGGGCCCGGATTGGGGGGTGGTCCACTGCTTACCGCGACCAGACGATGCAAAGACAAGATGGAGGCAGATTTCAGTTGTAACAGGTCCGATTTTATTGGCCGTCCTCCTGACGACAGTAGCCATACACCGCAGCACCTTTACGGCTCTCCGTATCCAGGCCCGGGTACCTCCACCTTTCCTTCAGTCGTAGTGTCGTTCCTTGCGGATCTTTCGCTGGGGCTGTCCTAGATCAATCTACCGCCAGTGCTTCACCTGCCCGAGGTCGTCGTCCAGTCGGTACCCCCGGGGCCTCATTTGTCCTGCGGTCCGTTGTGTCAGGGCCACCCCCCTGACTGTCTCTTCCTGTCAGTCCCCGATTGAGCTCTCCACCGTTGTCAGTCTTCAGTACTGAGTCTCTTCCACCTGAGCTCCTCCCGGGACTAGCCTAGCCTGGAACCCTGTTCTGTCCTATTTATCCCCTTCCTCGGGAATTTCCCTCCTGGGTTCCTGTCTCCCCTCCCCCCATGACTAAGTGGTTTCCTAAGCCCTAAGCTGATGTCAAGTCTTGCACTACGCTCCCCCCTGCCATCTTGTGGTAAATTCTAGGTATTGCACTCCCTTTTCCATCTACTCCCAGCTGTCTCCCTTCTGTCATTACTACCATCCGTCTCCAGTGCACAAACCATCCCTTCTCCCTCCAGTCAAGTCCGTCCGTCAAGTCACCTTCCCCACACTATCGCTACAAGATCGCTTTTCAGGCTGGGGCTGAGAACACATACGCCGATGCCTTCTCACGTGTGGCTCATGAGTGGCCTGAACACGACAGAGATGAAGAGTTGGAGACAGAAGAGGTTCCTGGGTTTCGGGACCTGGCTAGGTCATTGGTGACAATGCAGGGACACATTGGAGGGGCATCTGGAGAACAGGTGCTGGGCCGACCTCGAGATGACTGGGTGCAACTTCAGCAAGCAGATGAAGAACTTGCCCAGCTGAGACAGTGGATGGCCCTCAAGCAACTTCCCAGCCGGCAAGAGACGCTCTGTCCCTAGGAGCTCTGCAGATCCTGAGGCACTGGGAGAGACTTCAATTGGAAGACTGACTGCTATACAGAAGACTGCAGCTAGTACGGGAATTAGGGGTCACTTGGCAAGTAGTATTCCCTGAAAAGATGATGGCTACGGAGGCTCATGAGAGGGGGACCCACTTTGGCCTGGAGAAGACGTTTCAGTTGTTGCAGAAACTGGTATATCACCCTCGACTAAGAAGTGCCGCAAAGAAGAGGCCTGTCAAAAATGCCGTAACTGCGACCTAGCCAAACCTCCAGAACAGCGAGCCCCGATGCAAACCATCGTAACTTCTGTCCCCCTAGAACTATTGATGATCGACTACTTAGCCAAAGCTTCGGCACATCTCAGATATGAACATTGTCTGGTGATGACTGATCACTTCTCCAAGTTTGCTTTAGTGACCCCGACTCGAGATCAGACTGCTGAATCTGCTGCGCAGGCCATTTGTTGAGACTTCATCCGGCTGTACGGCTGCACGAAGCGGATCCATTCTGATCAAGGTGCTTGCTTCCAGGGTCGAGTGATGGAGGAGTTACATCTTTTGTACCAAATTGAGAAGTCAAGGACTACCTCTAATCATCCTCAGGGGAATGGAGCTTGTGAGCGTTTCAATCTGATATTGATCCAGATGCTCTGAACATTGGAGGAAGATCGGAAAGTACGGTGATATCAGTTATATTGAGAGCGAGGGGGATTTCCATTTTGCGGCTATATGGATTTTAGTGGCCATAAAAAGAAAATTTGCCAATTTATGTGGGCCCTTAGAAAGTGAGGGATGTCTTGCTCCCAGTAGGAAGACATTGGGGTCTAAACTAATTTTCCGGCTAAACATTTGGTCTACAAGAATCTTTACCTTCTGCCATAGATCCACGACCACTGGACAAGTCCACCATATATGTCTCATATTTCCATGCAAACCACACCCACGGAAACATAGGGCAGATACATTGGGATATATGATATGTAATTTGGACGGAACAAGGTAAGTTCTGTAAAGAACCTTCAGCGAAGTTTCTACTAATGAGGACTGATGGCTGCCCCTGGATAATGTATCACAACAAAATCTCCAGTCCTCAAGAGATAAGTTGAAGCCTATATCCTCCTCCCACTAAAACATATACTTCAGTTTTTTCTCATCAGGAGGGGAATTAATAATTGAATATATCAAAGATATCGTACCTCTTCCCATAGGGTCATTTATACATTTCTGTTCGAAACCTGAGATGCTAAGAGGATTTTTATTTGGCATAAGTTGCTTAGCGAAGTGAAACACCTGGTTCATACGCATAAGTTCTGTGATTGGGGGTCATATCTTTGAATAAACTCTTGTCTATCCAATAATATGTCAAATGGCGAGCATAGTTGTTTTAGAGTGGCAATTCATTTTAAGATCCCCCATGAAAAGTGATGTGGGTCCAAACCAGGGGCAAACATCGGGTTGCAGAGAAGGGAGGTCAGCAGAGATGGAACAGACTGCAGCCTAACTTTAAATCTGGCCTTCCTCCAAACAATTAAAAAATGAGCCGTAAAGAGCGCTGTAATATTTATACCTTTTTGGGAGTCGCTCCATGCTCCACATCAGGCCAGATAGCGAAAATGGCTTCAGGAGAAAGGATTCTAAGTGTACCCATCTGGGTTTATTGTAATGCGGGCATATATTTGTTAGTTGGGCTATTTGTGCTGCCCTGAAGTACAATGCGAAGTTAGATAGCGAAATACCCCCTAGTCTTCTATGGAGAGACATGACTTTTCGTGCAATTCTAGGTTTCTTTCCTTGCAATATAAATTTAGATATTTCAGTATGTATCCTAGAAAAAGTTCTAGCTGGAATTGCTAGTGGTAAAGATCAAAAGAGATATAGAAATCGGGGAAGCGACACCATTTTTATTGAATGTAGTCTGCCTAGCCATGAAAGGTTTGATGACAACCATCTAGTAATGTCCGCCTGGAGGTTCTGGATAAGTGGAGTATAATTCCATTTGAAAAGGGTCGATCTATTTGGTGTTAGGTTAATGCCCAAGTATGTCAGGTAGTTCTCTCTTTTTACAAACTTGAAGTGAGAAATGATTTTGTCCTGTGTATCTTTAGGAATAGTTACGAATAATGCTTCTGATTTGTCTACATTTAACTTCAATCCTGAAATACTTTCAAAATCATGAAGTAAAGTGAAAAGATTAGGGAGGGAGGTATGAGGGTTGGTTATAGTTAGAAGAAGGTCATCTGCAAAGAGACTGACTTAGTTTAGTCACCCAGGTCTGTGGGGCCTGTTATGCTTGGGTTTGTTCTGATGGCTTCTGCTAGAGGCTCCATAGCTAGTGCGAAGAGGGCCGGAGATAGTGGACAGCCCTGCCTAGTGCCTCGTTGTATCTTGACCAGAATTGGGAGCGTTGTAGGAAGCTTTAGGTATGCTGTCGGGCAATCGTATAACAATCTAAGACATGATATGAATTGGGGAGGGAAGTCGAATCTGGAGAGAACAGAAAATAAGGCCATGATAAGGAGTCAAAGGCCTTTTCAATGTCTCAAGCCAATAATAATAATTGTTTATGCTGCAGATTCGCTGAGTGAATAATGTTAAGGTTTTGTCTAATATTGTCTGGTGCTTGCCTTGCAGGTATAAAGCCTACCTGGTCACGATGAATAAGAGAAGGTAGAAGGTTGTTTAATCTATTAGTGATGATGGATGTAAAAATTTTTAGGTCTTTGGGTATTACGGTGATATGTGCCACATAAAATTCCGGTGGCATCTGGGAACCATTTAAAAGGGAATTGCAAAAACCTTTTATGTGGGGTATAAGAGTGTCATTAAATTTCTTATAATAGATTGCCGTAAGGCCATCAGGGCCAGGGGCCTTTCCTTTTTTTAAATTTTTAATAGTTGTGAGTTGTGAGGTCGAAGATTCGAGGATTTTGGGTAGGCGAAGGTCTCGTAGAAAGTTTTGCATGAGTTGCGGAGGGGGTGGTTGTGGCGCAGAATAGAGATTCTGGTAATAATCATGAAATATGTTATAGATGATGTCTGGGTGTGCAGACACCCATCCTGTGGGGTCTTTTATGGAGGAGACACTGTTAAACGATTCTATCATTCGTAGTTTACGAGCTAGCGCTTTACTTGGTTTGTTAGCGTGTTTGTAAAAGGAAGCTTTAGTCCAAGATTGCACAAAGTTTTTGACCAAATTTATTACACAGCCAATACAACAGAATCCCTTGTTCTCCTGTAACAAAAACAAATAAAAAAACAACAATATTCATAACTCTCTACAGTTCAGTCAGGTCCCCCGCTGCAATCCATCACAAAGGGTTAACTAGTGTACAACCGGGAGCGGTGCTAATGCTATCAGACCGGCTATAAACCACTGCAGATTGAATGAAATCATGTCTACGCAGGCACTCGGCTGACCGAAGATGAACTGATTAGCGTGGAAATGTTTCTGAACTTTTTCCCACGCTCCTGAGTTAACCTCAGGTCAGCCGTGTACTCCGCACAGCCTCACTGACTACCGCTGACGTCACTGAGGCTGCACAGAGTCCCCGGCTGACCTGAGGTGAACTTGACAGTGTGGGAAAATGTTCTAAAACTTTTCCACGCTTATGAGGTCATCCCCAGTCAGCCAGGGCACCTGCGCAGATATGATTTAGTTCATTCTGCAGTGGTTTACAGCCGGGCCTGTAGCATTAGCACCGGTCCTGGCTGTAAACTAGTTAACCCCTTGTGATGGATTGCAGCAGGGGACCCGACTGAACTGTGGACGAGGTATGGATATTGTTGGTTTTTTGTTTGTTTTTTTGTTACAGGAGAACAAGGGATTCTTTGGATAGGCAGCATAATAAATTTATTACCATAAATATCATTTCTCAACCAAAAATCTGCAAAAACCCTAGTCCATGCCCTCATCATCTCTCGCTTTGACTACTGCAACTTCCTGCTCTGTGGCCTCCCCTCGAACACTCTCGCACCCCTCCAATCTATTCTAAACTCTGCTGCCCGACTAATCCACCTGTCCCCCCGCTATTCCCCAGCTTCTCCCCTCTGTCAATCCCTTCACTGGCTCCCCATTGCCCAGAGACTCCAGTACAAAACCCTAACCATGACATACAAAGCCATCCACAACCTGTCTCCTCCATACATCTGTGACCTCGTCTCCCGGTACTTTCCTGCACGCAACCTCCAATACTCACAAGATCTCCTTCTCTACTCCCTCTTATCTCCTCTTCCCACAATCGCATACAAGATTTCTCTCGCGCATCACCCCTACTCTGGAACTCTCTACCACAACATATCAGACTCTCACCTACCATCGAAACCTTCAAAAAGAGCCTGAAGACCCACCTCTTCCGACAAGCCTATAACCTGCAGTAACCACCGATCGACCAAACCGCTGCATGACCAGCTCTACCCTCGCCTACTGTACTCTCACCCATCCCTTGTGGATTGTGAGCTTTCGCGGGCAGGGTCCTCTCTCCTCCTGTACCAGTTATGACTTGTATTGTTTAACATTATTGTACTTGTTTTTATTATGTATACCCCTCCTTACATGTAAAGCGCCATGGAATAAATGGCGCTATAACAATAAATAATAATAATATTAAACCTCTAAGCCCGATAATAAACCTTAGGTTCTAAAGATAACTATACTTTCCCTATACACTACACATTCTGAACATTTGTTACCTTATATTTCAAAAACTGCATACATTAGCGTCTATAAGATTCTATGCATTTTCACATACTAAATGACTCCATAGAACTTTAGTAGAATCACATTTCACAACACACATTTTACAAACCGTATGTTCAGGAGGAAAGGCAAATGACAGTCCCTGTCACACCCTTACATAGACATCACAGGAGACGCTGGGACTGCAGTATAGACATCACTAGAGATGCTGGGACTGCAGTATAGACACCACAGGAGATTCTGGGGCTGCGATATATACATCACAGTGCAGAAACAGGAAGTCTCTTTTCTCTGCATGAGTCATCATTAGAACTAATATTCTACATCACTGCAAAATCCCTGGAAATGGTAGAAATATAGCTGCTGGGTATGGAGTTGAAGAGGGGATGACTTATGCAGGGAAAAGAAACATCGTGTTTCTACATAAAGCTTAGAAGGATTCGGATAGTCAGTTTATAATTATGTGATGCCATAGACCTAATGTAAAAGAGAAAAATGTACTAGGTAAAGAGGCAAAATGAGCAATTGTAAGTACACAGTGCTATATAATATGATGACTGCAATATATTAAGAGGTTAATAACTGATGGGAGGAGTGCTTCTTTATAAAAAAAAAAAAAAAACGACACTATACTAGCACTAAAATTTAATCCCTTTCATTGACCATAAAGTTGTTGGTATGAGTATATAGAGAACAGGTAATTTCAGATACTCACAGGTTATGTCTTCAATTGAAATAATTCAATTTTGTTTTTCTTCTTCACCCGGCACAGACAGCTATGACTTCTTTCGGGAAGAACTTGTCTTTAAAATGTAACACACAAACATTTATGACTGATTGCTTCTAATGTTCCTTTTCTAGTTTTCCTGCAATTATATAGTAACAGTACCTCAGTTTTCTCCCACAGTAACAGTATCCCTAAAAAAAAAATATAATTGAGTAGTGCTGCTTATGTCCAATATGTTCGCAAATGCAGTAGAATTGCCCCCACTGTGACACCCATACAGTAATATTGTCCACCTATTATGACCGCATAGAGGTCCCCTTTGAGGGCCTGAGAGAGTAATAAAATTCTTCTTTGTGGCCCCATGCATTAAGGGAATCTGTCACCCATATTTAGTGATATCATGTAATGATATCACTAAATTGTGCGTCCCATAAGGATTCTAGTAGGGCTTTTGACTCCCCCCGACCCAGCACCTTTAAGGCATAAATACCTTTTTAGCTTGGTTTCCAGGCTTGTGCAATGTAAAGGCCCCCGGCGCCTGCGCAGCATGCTTTGCCCAACTGTGGGTGAAGCATAAAATCGCTACTGCGCAAGCGCCGGTATTTTCCAGCGCGGTCTATGCCCCGGAAGTGTGTCCTGCATGTGAAGACTTCCGGGGCATAGACTACGCTGGAAAATACCGGCGCTTGCGTAGTAGCAATTTTATGCTTCGCCCACAGTTGGGCAAAGCATACTGCGCAGGCGCGGAAACCAATGGCGTCTGTGGTATTCACAGATGAAGATTACGTGAAGCAAGCCGAGGAGGTGGGGGGGAGAAGACCACTAAGCCACACCCATCGGACCGGACCACGGCGATTTGCATGCATCCCCAACAAGCTAAAAAGGTATTTATGCCTCAAAGGTGCGGGGTCAGGGGGAGTCAAAAGCCCTACTAGAATCCTTATGGGACGCACAATTTAGTGATATCTTTACATAATATCACTAAATATGGGTAACAGATTCCCTTTAACAACTTTCGCCTTGTGGCTCCCATAACTTAAAAATGTCCCCCTCTGTGACCCCTATGCAGTAATATTGTCCCCTTATGAGACACCCCCCCACCCTTCATACAGTGTAATGTTACCCCTTGTGGCTTTCATAAATTAATACAGTACATAGTGGCCCCCATAAATTAAAAATGTCTTCTCACGTGGCTTCCATATACAGCTTTAATGCAGTCCCACTATGTGGCCTCCATTTAGAAGTAATGTCCCATTCTGTCTGTCCTTCTCCCAACATAGGTGGTGGAATGTAGGGGTATCATTGTGCCGCCTGCTATGTGACACCTGTGTGCCCAGCAGCTGTGGGCCTCTAATATGCCTGCGGCTGAAGAATTAGTGTGGGGTGGGGAGCCAGTGGCTCTCTGCTCTGGAAAAGTTTTTAATTCAGTGGGTGTCCAAAGTCACATATCCATACAAAGCAGTGGTGTAATCGGCGGGCACCCCTCCTCCACGAGTTTAGTCGCACCCCCTACAATCTCAATTGTTATACCCCTGTCCCTCGTCCATTTTTATGCATATGCTTTTTCATAATATCCTGTGCAATCTATCTGATGAGTTTTTACACTAGGGCCATCATTAGCCCAAGCCCAGACAAGATCTGATTATTACAAAGGAAGAGCTGTGCTTCCCGATGTCTGGGCTGCAGGGTCACCTCTTGCACGTGGCCACAGATCTGTAGTAAGCCTATATCCTGTGGTCTTACACTAATGCTCCTTGTGACTCCACTTTTCCTTTTTTTGTTTTTCCGCTTGGATCCCTAAGGGTGTGTGCACACGCTGCAGATTCTGCTTCAGATCCGCAGAGGATTTGGCCCTGCGGACCTGCAGCAGTTTTTGCTGTGGTGTACAGTACCTTTATTTTCAATGGAAAACAAAAACCGCTGTGCACATGGTGCGGATTTTTACACGCGGATTTGCTGCGGTTTCAAAACCGCAGCATGTCTTTGTGCGAAATCCGCAGCGGTTTCACACCTGCTCCATTGTAGAGGTGTCAAACCGCAGGGGAAAACCGCAGGCTAATCCGCAGATAAAGATTTACCTGCGGATTTTGCAAAATCTGAGCGGAAAAATCCGCAGCAGAATCCGCAGCGTGTGCACTCACCCTAACAAACAAATGAAAAGTTTTGTAGCCGACATTATTACACATTCACTCTGTCCTAGGAGAATTGGGATTCAGGGCGGTGCGCCACCTAAACAAAACTGTAGTGTAAAAATAAACCCGTCCTTAGGGGTTAAATACTATCTGATGTTCTTGCAGCCTCAAGTGATCTAAAAGCGCAATGACCCTTTAACTGCCATACTGTATCAGATGGGAGACTCCATATTCTCCTCCTGCCATCTGTTTTGCTTGTGTTACATTGTATCATTCTTGTGCTTATGATGTAGTTACAAAATATCATGGAGTGTATCAATCTGTCTTTGCCATGGTAATGATCTGCGCCCTGTTACTTGCTTATTACCATATAGCTAAAGATACATTCTGTATGTAATTCTTCATCTTTCAGTAACTGGCTCCCATCTCCACCCCCTCTTCTGAGAGCTGCTTCTGTCCTCCCTTGCTGATCCCCTTGTGTTGCACACATAATGGTGTAGCGCAGGCGCACAAGCTCCCTGCAGTTTGCAGTTGGAACTGCAGTGTTATTACATTAAGTAGGATTCTCTGCATTTAACCTCTTCACTGCCATAACACATCACAGCAAGGAAGGTGGGCAACCAATACCAAGATGTACCAAGATATAAATTTCATTCATTGATGTGGCCTCTCTTCCCAGCATGGATGTTGCTGCCGGATATTACAGAAATCCATTCTGCTGAGGGGAGCATCTTCCTTTTGCTTATTTTACAGGTACAAGATGTCAGGAAATATGATTTATTGATACGGCAGGGCAGAGATGGACACCATTCTAAAATGGCAAGCAATGCAAATGTAGCGCATACATCTTCATTCTTATACAAAGGCATGCGTCTTGTGTCGATATCACTCTAATCTCTCTGATCAATACATCGGATTTTATCTTCTTGCCCATCTCATTACTTCTTACCCTTAATGAAATATGGATGTCTTATCTGTCTCCCCAAGTCTCTGGCCATCTTTAATCCCTATGGGTTTTTTTGGGCAATTGAAGTGCTGCATGTTCTGATCGAGGAATTACGGATATGGATATATCAGCAGCAAAGGTGAAAAGTGACAAGGACAGTGATGCCCATTTATGCCAAGTGACCACCGACGCCACCGTACTTTTATCATCTGCATCAGGTACATAAGTAGGAAAAAATGTCAGCAAAATATCAAGAAAAGGGAGTCTATAGATGATTGCTGTGCTATACTTCCCTGTAAGACAACACATAGTGAGAGACAGACGATACATAAAAATGAACTATGTGTAATAATTATATCAGCCATACAATTTTGTGCTGCTAAAATACCATACTTAAAATTAATAACAGCATATGCAATAGCCTTATGTACATGTGCTCAACCAGCAGAGTATTACACAGGGCATGTATAGTCATTTTATTAGTCTATTAATCTATTCTATGTATGGTAATGAGTACAGTCCTATGAATATTTCACTGTAAGCCAAATACTGTGATCTGTATAACCACCATACTCTGTTTAATCTCAAGACAGAGTAGGCTCGGTCACAGGTTCTGCCGTTTTCCGAAACGCATACTGCACTATATTATCAGTAAAATGATGGGCAACCTTTCAGGCCCCATAACAGTCAGTGGGCTCATCTGCCGCAATTTTGCATATTCATGAAAGTTAGATTTTTTACATGATTTCCATTTTTTGGTGAATACTAAACACGGCCTTACACGCACTGATAATCTTTCCGTTCTTTTCACCAGCTTTCAGGACACCCATTATAACCTGTCCGGTGCAGCAGCGCCCGTTTGTAGAAGAGCAGCAAGAAAGGAGGAGAGCGGAGCTAGTCATGGCAACGGTGAACCCACAGGTCAGTCAAAATTAGTTTAGGGCTATCGCTACGTGAAATTAGGTGCAAATTGCTTTATGTAGTTTAATATATAGGAAACAAAGTTGCAAACTACATCATGCTCGACTTTTTGCTATGATTGTGACTTTCTGTTCTACAGTTACACCCAAAATATTATTGTGGTGCAGGCACACTTTCATGTGCTGTGCAATCCTGGTTTGACTGTCATTACCTGAAACCCTGCTTATCAATAAACATTTCTGCATACGGGCCAGAGCGGCGTAATGTCCGGTAAAGCTCTGCACCAAGGGCTGGGAACTACTTGACTGCATTTTCTGTGATTAGTTTGTAATGGAAGGACATGGGCATATGGTATGTCATAGACCTGCGTTGCTTTTTAAGCACAAGACACTTCAAGAAAATGCCAGTGTTTTTCATGAAAATTCTTCTGTGACCTCTTTTACATTATTTTTGCTGCTGCTTTGCTGATGACTTTTTCGTATGAGTATAAGATACTGGCAGCTTCCAAGCAGAAGGCATCTGAAGAATGGACATATCACTTTTTTTAGCCACTTCACGGTTTTCAAAGCCTGAACGTGACCGCCACTGAAACTTCCTTGCTACTGTAATGCCAAGATGCACTACTTTGCCATAGATCACGCATCATGTGGTGTGCGGATGTTACCACTTCGTTATAGCAGGGACAACATAAAAGAAAACCAATGCCAGGGTGCGTTTAATTACGGTAACCTCTGTTTCCTGGTAGTGTGATGTAATGTGGTGCATTCCAAATAGTCCATAAAACAGGGAGGCCAGAGAGGCAGTTGATAAACTTTACTTGTTGCACGAATACACAGCTACATTCAGATAAACGATGATTTAAAAGAGATTCAATTCCAATGCAGCAATCACAGTTAGTTTCCGGTATAGTAATGCAGATATAACAATGGTGCAGTGATTCCTGAGTCTCCACTTCTGCTTACGTGCACAGTCATTATCTCACAGCTATCTGAGCTGAGGCTGTGGTTTTTCTTTTACTGGAGTTTCTGGAAATCTCCTACCTGCTCCTTCACTTTTCTAGAGACTCACTGTTGCACACAAAATGTCTCTTTCTCTATGAGTGCTAAGGCTGGTTTCACATTCGTGTTTTTTAGCGCAGCGCATCGTGCGCGTCCATGCGCATGTGCCATGTGCCCCTATGTTTAACATGGCGGGTGCATGGTCTAGCGTTTGCACGCGCACTTATGCATTTTTGTGCGCATGCGTTTTTTTGTAGAGTGCGCCTAGGCGCGCCCGACGCAACCTATTGCATTTTTGGGTCCGTGCAACGGCGTAAAAAAAACGCATGTGCACGCTAGCGCACGGAATGCCCAAAAATAACACATTGCAGTGTACGGGAATGCAGGCGTGCGCATGGACATGCGCACGCCTGCGTTTGAAATCACTTGCATTTTAAGAGTTAACCTGGCTACAAACTGGTTAAAACGCATGCGCCTAAAAAACGAAAAACGCATGCAAAACGCATGATGCATTTTTTGCATGCGTTTCTATTGCACACAAAGCGCAGCGCTGAAAAATGCTAATGTGAAACTAGCCTAAGCCCGTACCACATGACCTTATGGCCTTTATGGAAAGCAGTGCTGATTTGTTAACTCTTAACAACCCCCTGATAGCAGAACATAATAAGTAAAGCACTCTTTCCATATATAAACCACTTCTATGTACTGAATTCTAAGGTACATTATCTGCAAAGGAAATGTGAACATTATGCAAGTCTAACGAGGTAGCTGCTAGCTCCGCTGCACCTTAAAGGTACATACACTACAACATTGGGGCATTACACTACCATTCTGTGCAGCCTCTCATGGGCTGTGAATGGACCATAATCTTTTGGTAAAACATACTGCAGTAAATATATGGAATTGTATATTTTTAGATTCTTGCCGTGATTAAATTTTATGATCTGACTTTGAAATGAATATAAAAGGAAAACTATTTTTTCAGCTGATTTTATTGAATTATCATTGTTCAAGTGTGGTCTATGTCGCTCTCCGAGAGCTGATTCTACCGATCTCGGTGGACTTGGTGATATCACGCTTTAGCCAAACAAGAGTTTGGAATACCTCTGCTGAAGAACTGACCAAAACACTGCTTGAACCCTATAGAACTCATGATTATCTGGGTGCACTTACAATACTCAGCAGTCCTCTCCCAAATAATGGGCGTGTGAGCGCATATTCTTCACCTGTTTTAAATTCCTAATATGACATTGTGACTTAGATAAAGAGAAAGCATCAGCACATCCCCTCCATCCAACACATAGCTTGTAAATCACTTCACTGAACGGATTGCAGGCATCACAGAAATCAGCGATAATCTAGCATAAGGCTGTGTTCACACACAGCGGTTTTTTAGCTGTATTTTTAGCGGTTTTTCCAATAAAACCACTAAAAATAAGCTTCCCATGCATTTCTATGCATTTTGCACGTTTTGTGCACAATGATGCGTTTTTTACCGCGAAAAAAGCGCATCGTGGTAAAAACCGCAGCATGCTTATTAATTTCGATTTTTCCGCATTTCTGGCTATTTCTATGCGTTTTGAAAAACGCATAAAAACCGCACGTTTTCCGTGCATAAAAAAACCCGCGGTTTCTGGGAAGGGAGTCAGGTTTTTCAGCAGAAATTTTCTGCTACGTGTGCAGTTAGCCTTAGGGTTCAAACGTCCGAGCTTTATTTCCATATTCAATAAAAAAAATCAGTAAGGGAACATTGTGCAGCACACTGCACTCCTACTGACAATTCCATCATCAGAAACTATTTGGATTTATTATTGCCTTGGAAGTCTGTTTCCGGTCTCCAACAATGGGGTGAAGAGTCGACTACAAGAAGAATGGATATAGTCCGTGTGATCAATACTTTATAATCGTGGGTGTCCCTTATAACTATTGCTGCTGGTTCTGTTGCAGAGTGACAACACTTAGCACAATCCAGAAGAAATGAACAGCATTCGCCACAGACTAACGCGTTTCTGGCCGTCTAGTAAGCTGAACCATGGGCACACATTTAAAACCAAGTCTATCCAGTCATATGTGAGCATAGATTAACCTCTTAATCTACTAAATAAAATGTATATGTGGTAAGTATAGCTCCACTAATTAGATAAAGAAAATATATGGCTATGCCATTGTAAGATTCAATACATGAAAGACAAATCATGTCTAAATCCATAAAGTCTCACTAAGTAATAGCTGTCTCCGTTGTGCATCTGTATAAAATGGTTAACAAAAAAGATGCTGGCTATTCGGGAGTAACAAAAATGATTTTATACAGATGCACGGTGGAGAAATGACGAACCTGAGATTTTTTGGAGTTGAGTTGGATGCCCGACTAGAGGTGGTGATTGGTAGAGACAACTATTTCTTAGGGAGGCTTCATGGATGCTTCCTCTAAACTCAAGATCTCCAAATGGTATGAGTTTAGACAGGATTTGACTTTCATTTATTGAATGCTGTGAACACCAGAAACGCGTCAGTCTGTGGCCACTGGTGAATAGACGTGTCCTTTTAATGGATTTCTAATAAAGAAAAAAAGTTTTTATCTAAAGAGGATGTGCCGTTTACTTTTTTTTGGACTGTGCTGTACAATGTTTGGTTTTAATTGAATACAGAAATAATGCTCAGAAGTATTAAACCTTTTGAGAGATTATCGATGATAATTTAGCTTCACTGCATCTCCTAAAAAGCGGAATATTAACCTGCCTCTGTATCAGTAATAACATATTTGTTACATAGCCTAGTGATATACCATCAATGTTGAAAGGTACAGAACACTTAGTGTACACCAGCCAATGTAATAAAATACTAGACTAGTAAACCGTAAAACATTTCTTCTCTTGGGACCATATGGAAGAGTTATAGCTATAGCACCAAGAAATCAATGAACATGATTCGTTTATTGGCTCTTTATAAAAGTGCTTCTCACATGGCTCTAGATTGTAGTTGCACTGTGCTCATGCACAACAGCATGCATATAAAAGACTCAATGACTGATGCTTGTACAGTAATATCTTATCATCTGAAACTATTCTTAAATGGAATCTGTCACCAGGTTTTCTCCACCAAATCTGAGAGCAGCATAACGTAGAGACAGAGACCCCGACTCTAGCGATATGGGTTATTAACTGTAGTTTGAATAAAATAACTTGTTTTATCGGCAGGACTAGTAAATCTTCTGTAATTTAGTTCTAAATGTTCATGAGTAGTGTTGAGCGATACCACCCGATATTGAAAAATATCGGATCGGATTGGATCGGCCGATCTAAAAAAATATTGGGTATCGCCGATTCCGATCCCGGAAGTCCCATTCAAGTCAATGGAACAGAAATATCGGAATTGAAAAAAACCCTTTCTTTCCTTGTAGGTTAATTCTACATGAAGAAAAACAACTAATAATAATGTAGAATGTATTGGGGGAGGTGGAGGAGACATTAAAGCCATTGAGGTTTAGCCCAATCAAATGGAATAGCAGGAATCATTTTTTTTATTTTAAAGACATTTGGAGTTACAAAGATATTGACTATGTTAACCTCTTTTCTATTTTGTCAGATATGTATGTTTCACTACTTCCATGCTCTTCATCTTCTTTTTTACTTCTCCCACACTTTCTCCTTCATGATCCTCAGAAGCAGCAGCATCTTTTTCATCAACTTCTTCTTCACCTTATTCATCTTCTTCTTCTTCACCTTCTTCCTATTATTCTTTTTTTTACATTCTTCATATTCTTCTTATTCAACTATTATTCTTCTTCATATTCTACTTTTTCATCTTCTTCCTATTCTTCTTCATCATCATATTCTTATTTGTGACAGGCATTCCTGTAGTTGTTTTCTATAACAGTTTGAAGATTACACCTTCCGGTCTGCCTGTCACAAAAGATTTACAACAGGATTTGTCCGCGTTCAGTTTGGCCTGCAGCAGCAGGCATTTTCCAGGGGCACCACGAGGAGGAACGGACTCACCCCCATACACTGCTTAGTCTTCTTCTGCTTATAATTTAGATAATATCATTTGCTCTTATTTTTAGCCTTATGCTTAATGTTCTTCTGCTTTTCATTTTTCTGCTTCTTGGTCTTCTGTCTCTTGTTGTTCTGCATCTTGGTGGTTGTCTTCATGTTCTTTGTCCTCTTGGTCATCTTCTTGAGGGTCATCTTTTTGGTCTTCTTCGGTGTGGTCTTCAGGGTCATCGTCTTCAGGGTCGTCAGGGAGATCCAGAGTGAGAATCAAAAAACAATTCCACAAGCTTGAACTTGGAAAAGTAGCAGAAGGTACAAGAAGACTGAGAAACTGCCGAGAACCAGCTGACGGTACTGGAACCCGGATGGGTAGCAGAAGGAACAATAGAAAATGGAAATAGCGAGGACCAGCTGACGGTGCTGGAACCCGGAGGGGCAGCAGAAAGAACAAGAGCCAATGGCACGACCGTGGACCAGCTGACGGTGCTGGAACACGGTTACTAAGCAGGAGGTACCTGTGCTCCAAAGCACTACCAAGGACCAGCAGACGTTGCTGGAACTCGGATACCAAGAAGGAGGCACCTAGGCCAAAGGCACTGCCGAGAACCAGCTGATGGTGCTGGAACCCGGATGGGTAGCAGAAGCTGCAAGAGCAAATGAAAGTGGCGAGGACCAGCTGACGGTGCTGGAACACGGTTACTAAGCAGGAGGTACCTGTGCTCCAAAGCACTACCAAGGACCAGCAGACGTTGCTGGAACTCGTATACCAAGAAGGAGGCACCTAGGCCAAAGGCACTGCCGAGAACCAGCTGACGGTGCTGGAACCCGGATGGGTAGCAGAAGCTGCAAGAGCAAATGAAAGTAGCGAGGACCAGCTGATGGTGCTGTAACATGGTTACTAAGCAGGAGGTACCTGTGCTCCAAAGCACTACCAAGGCCAGCAGACGTTGCTGGAACTCGGATACCAAGAAGGAGGCACCTAGGCCAAAGGCACTGCCGAGAACCAGCTGACGGTGCTGGAACCCGGATGGGTAGCAGAAGCTGCAAGAGCAAATGAAAGTAGTGAGGACCAGCTGATGGTGCTGGAACACGGTTACTAAGCAGGAGGTACCTGTGCTACAAAGCACTACCAAGGACAAGCAGACGTTGCTGGAACTTGGATATCGAGAAGGAGGCACCTAGGCCAAAGGCTCTGCTGAGAACCAGCTGACGGTGCTTGAACCCGGATGGGTAGCACAAGGTACCCATAATCAACAAAGTTGCAAGGCCACAAGCAGGACGCAGTTACCGAAACCCACAGTCCGACAGTGGGTGCTTGTCCTATTGGCACTACGGAACCATCCTTTAGTACCAGAACCCGCAGCCCACATATTAAGCACCTAAACTGCAGGCACCATAGGCTCGGCTAACCCGACGGGCAACACGTCAAGACAACGTATTGGTGGCAAAGTGACGTTGACACTACCTGGAAACAGCAGGCGCGCTGGAACCAGGCTGGGCAGGAGGGATTGCCCGTGCCAAAGACACTTCCGAGAACCAGCTGACAGTGCTGGAACCCGGATGGGTAGCAGAAGCTACAAGAGTCAATGGAACTACCGAGAACCAGCTGACGGTGCTGGAACCCAGACTGGCAGCAGAAGGAACAAGAGCCAATAGCACAACCGTGGACCAGCTGACGGAGCTGGAGCACGGTTACTAAGCAGGAGGTACCTGTACTCCAAAGCACTACCAAGGACCAGCAGACGTTGCTGGAACTCGGATACCAAGAAGGAGGCACCTAGGCCAAAGGCACTGCCGAGGACCAGCTGACGGTGCTGGAACCCGGATGGGAAGCAGAAGCTGCAAGAGAAAATGAAAGTAGCGAGGACCAGCTGACGGTGCTGGAACCCAGAGGGGCAGCAGAAGGAACAAGAGCCAATTGCACAACCGTGGACCAGCTGATGGTGCTGGGACACGGTTACTAAGCAGGAGGTACCTGTGCTACAAAGCACTACCAAGGACAAGCAGACGTTGCTGGAACTTGGATACCGAGAAGGAGGCACCTAGGTCAAAGGCTCTGCCGAGAACCAGCTGATGGTGCTGGAACCCGAATGGGTAGCACAAGGTACCCATAATCAACAAAGTTGCAAGGCCGCGAGCAGGACGCAGTTACCGAAACCCACAGTCCAACAGGGGGTGCATGTCCTATTGGCACTACGGAACCAGCCTTTATTACCAGAACCCGCAGCCCGCATATTAAACACCTAAACTGCATGCACCATAGGCTCAGCTAACCCGACGGCAACACGACAGGACAACGTATTGGTGGCAAAGTGACGTTGACACTACCTGGAAACAGCAGGCGCACTGGAACCAGGCTGGGCAGGAGGGAGTGCCCGTGCCAAAGACACTTCCGAGAACCAGCTGACGGTGCTGGAACCCGGATGGGTAGCAGAAGCTACAAGAGTCAATGGAACTACCAAGAACCAGCTGACGGTGCTGGAACCCAGAGTGCCAGCAGAAGGAACAAAAGCCAATGGCACAACCATGGACCAGCTGATGGTGCTGGAACACGGTTACTAAGCAAGAGGTACCTGTGCTCCAAAGCACTACCAAGGACCAGCAGATGTTGCTGGAACTCGGATACCAAGAAGGAGGCACCTAGGCCAAAGGCACTGCCGAGAACCAGCTGACGGTGCTGGAACCCGGATGGGTAGCAGAAGCTGCAAGAGCAAATGAAAGTAGCGAGGACCAGCTGACGGTGCCGGAACCCGGAGGGGCAGCAGAAGGAACAAGAGCCAATGGCACAACCGTGGACCAGCTGACGGTGCTGGAACACGGTTACTAAGCAGGAGGTACCTGTGCTACAAAGCACTACCAAGGACAAGCAGACGTTGCTGGAACTTGGATACCGAGAAGGTGGCACCTAGGCCAAAGGCTCTGCCGAGAACCAGCTGATGGTGCTGGAACCCGGATGGGTAGCACAAGGTACCCATAATCAACAAAGTTACAAGGCTGCAAGCAGGACGCAGTTACCGAAACCCACAGTCCTATAGGGGGTGCTTGTCCTATTGGCACTACGGAACCATCCTTTAGTACCAGAACCCGCAGCCCACATATTAAGCACCTAAACTGCATGCACCATAGGCTCGGCTAACCCGACGGCAACACGACAGGACAACGTATTGGTGGCAAAGTGACGTTGACACTACCTGGAAACAACAGGCGCACTGGAACCAGGCTGGGCAGGAGGGAGTACCCGTGCCAAAGACACTGCCGAGCAGCAACTGGCGATGTTGGAGCCCAGGATCAATCACGGAGCAGGCTGAGGCCTACTTGGAGCAAGTTTTATATCGGTTGTACATTTCTACTGATTGTAACCGTGCTCCACTTAGGCCTCTGGCTCTACTGTCTCCAGTATTTCCCCTGGCCTCCAACCCCGCTAGTTGCTGCTCTGAAGTGGCGTCTGCACAATCCACACTTGCTTCTGGGTTACAGGGGCTTGGTCACGTCAGTGGATCCCCTGATGTGTGTCCGGCAAGGTCTCCTGCTCTGTCCACATTCCCACTACTAGTAATGGGAATGTGGACAGAGCTTGAGACCTTGCTGGACACACATCAGGGGATCCACTGATGTGACAGAGCCCCTGTAGCCCAGGAACAAGTGTGGATTGTGCAGACGCCACTTCAGAGCAGCAGCTGGCGCAGTTGGAGGCCAGGGTAAATACTAGAGACAGTGGAGCCAGAGACATAAGTGGAGCATGGTTAAAAATCAGTAGTAGTGTGACTGTGTAGGCAGCAGGAGACTTTGCCATCCACACAGCAGGGGAGCAGCTGGCGTTACTGAACCCCACTGACACAGGAGCGAGTGTTTCTATCTGTGCGGACGGCACTTCCAAGCAACAACTGGCTGTGTTGAAGGCCAGGATCAATCACGGAGCAGGCTGAGGCCTACTTGGAGCAAGTAGAAAATAAGATGTAGTTTGATTTGAGAGGCAGCAGGAGACTTTGCCATCCACACAGCAGGGGAGCAGCTGGCGTTACTGAACCCCACTGACACAGGAGCGAGTGTTTCTATCTCTGTGGACGGCACTTCCAAGCAACAAATGGCTGTGTTGAAGCCCAGGATCAATCACGGAGCAGGCTGAGGCCTACTTGGAGCAAGTAGAAAATAAGATGTAGTGTGATTTGGGAGGCAGCAGGAGACTTTGCCATCCACACAGCAGGGGAGCAGCTGGCGTTACTGAACCCCACTGACTCAGGAGCGAGTGTTTCTATCTGTGTGACTTCCAAGCAACAACTGGCTGTGTTGAAGCCCAGGATCAATCACGGAGCAGGCTGAGGCCTACTTGGAGCAAGTAGAAAATAAGATGTAGTGTGATTTGGGAGGCAGCAGGAGACTTTGCCATCCACACAGCAGGGGAGCAGCTGACGTTACTGAACCCCACTAACACAGGAGCTAGTGTGTTTTTCTCTGTGAGGACGGCACTTCTGATCACCAACTGGCGTTGTTGGAGCCCAGGATGAAGCATGGAGCAGGCTGAGGCCTGATGTTTTTGGCATGTGGAGGCAGCAGGAGACATTGCCGTCTACACAGCAGGGGAACAGCTGACGTTACTGAACCCTACTAACACAGGAGCTAGTGTGTTTTTCTCTGTGAGGATGGCACTTCTGAACACTAACTGGTGTTGTTGGAGCCCAGGATGAAGCATGGAGCAGGCTGAGGCCTGATGTTTTTGGCATGTGGAGGCAGCAGGAGACATTGCCGTCTACACAGCAGGGGAACAGCTGTGTCCGGCAAGGTCTCCTGCTCTGTCCTCATTCACATTACTAGTAATGGGAATGTGGACAGAGCAGGAGACATTGCCGGACACACATCAGGGGATCAACTGACGTGACTGAGCCCCAGTAACACAGGAACAAGTGTGGATTGTGCAGACACCACTTCAGAGCAGCAACTGGCGGGGTTGGAGGCCAGGGGAAAAACTAGAGACAGTGGAGCCACAGGTCTAAGTGGAATACGGTTAAAAATCAGTAGTAGTTTGAATGTGGATGGAGCAGGAGACTTTGCCGTCCACACAGCAGGGGAGCAGCTGGCGTTACTGAACCCCACTAACGCAGGAGCTAGTGTTTTTCTCTGTGCAGACGACACTTCTGAGCGACAACTGGCTGTGTTGAAGCCCAGGGATTATACTTCAGGTGGTAGAAACATGAACACAACAGGAGACCTGGATACTGTTGCCAACCAATTATTTATTTGGGAAGAGGACTGGCAAATTCTGGCGAGATCCAGGCCTTGTTCATTTTCAGAAAAGTAAGCCGGTCAACGTTATCGGAAGATAGTCGCGTGCGACGGTCTGTTAGTACACCACCTGCGGCACTAAAGACGCGTTCCGATAATACACTGGCAGCAGGGCAAGCCAGCACCTCCAATGCATACTGGCTAAGCTCTGGCCATGTATCCAGCTTAGAGACCCAAAACTTGAAGGGGGAAGAGCCATCTGGGAGTACACTGACAGGGCAAGACATGTAGGCTGTCACCATCTGACGAAAACGTTGCCTCCTGCTGACTGGAGCCGTCTGTGATGTTGTAGACAATTGTGGCGGACACACAAAACTTTGCCACATTTGGGCCATAGTGGTCTTGCCTTGTGCTGAGGCGCTGCCTCTGCTCCGTCTTTATGCCGAGTTTCCTCCACAGCCTCGATGCACAGAGCTGCTTTGTAAAGCACTAGCACCACTGCTGTTGGGTGGAATGGAAAACATGATGGACTGCACCAGTGTGTCTTGGTACTCCCGCAGTTTACGCTCCCGGTTCAACGGTGGTATGAGGCTTTGTAAGTTGTCCCGGTAGCGAGGATCTAGGAGGGTGTACACTAGGGTGACCGCAAAAAATCGATGTCGGAATTTTGTCCGTCTGGACCCCACAAAACGATTCCCCTTTCCAGATATTGAGATAGCCAAAATTTGAGCTCAATCAAACGACGTTAACCTGTGCCGCTCGTCGCTCAAAGTTTGAAAAAATCCAAATTGAGGTATTTTAAGATTTAGGTATTTTGCATAGTCTGTTAGACTATAAAGAATGTGACAACAACATTGCAGAAATAGCCCTGACCAAATTTTCGAACCATTTGTGGTATTTGAATGCAGAGTTGGTGGGATTATCGTTTTTTGATCCCACCATTACAGACAATGAAAAGTTGTTAATGGCTAATAAATTGCTCAGTAGCACAGATGAACCATCAGAGCACGCTAGGGTTGTAAATCCAAAAGTTAGGAAAGAAAAATTAAAAGAGGTAGGAAGTAACCGACTTTAACGACCTTCTGACAAAAGATGAAGAACAAAAGCAATATGTCCTGCAAGTTGTAAGCAAATGCCGAGCATTATATTCTGACGTTTCAAAAACTACTTTAACAAAAGCTCTAGAATAGATTAGATAACTATGTAAAATTATCAACTCATGTAGGTTAGCGTGCTCTGATGGTTCATCTGTGCTACTGAGCAATTTATTAGCCATTAACAACTTTTCATTGTCTGTAATGGTGGGATCAAAAAACGATAATCCCACCAACTCTGCATTCAAATACCACAAATGGTTCGAAAATTTGGTCAGGGCTATTTCTGCAATGTTGTTGTCACATTCTTTATAGTCTAACAGACTATGCAAAATACCTAAATCTTAAAATACCTCAATTTGGATTTTTTCAAACTTTGAGCAACGAGCGGCACGGGTTAACGTCGATTGATCGAGCTCAAATTTTGGCTCTCTCAATATCTGGAAAGGGGAATCGTTTTGTGGGGTCCAGACGAACAAGATTCTGACATTTTTTCCCCCCCATATGAGATCCGGTCACCCTAGTGTACACCCAATAATCAGTCGTGTTGAGAATGTGGGCGATGCGGCGGTCGTTTCTCAGCACTGCAGCATGAAATCAACCATGTGCTGCAGACTCCCAACTGCCAAAGAAACGCTGTCCCCTGCTTGAGGCGTCATCTCTGCCTGCTCTGCATCACCCCACCCTCGCTGTACATACTGACTAGAGGATTGTGTACCTCCCTCCTCTGGAGAGATGTCTTCCTCCTCCATCGACTCCTCCTCATCCTCCTCACAAAGTGTCCCCTGCCTAGGCCTTTGCGAGGAACCACGTAGCGCAGACTATCCAGAAGCAGATGGCATTTGGGACTCCTCATCCTCCACCTCTTCCAAAACCTCCTCCCTTAGTGCTTGCAGTGTTTTTCGAAGCAGGCAGATAAGGGGGACAGTCATGCTGACTAGTGCATCATCTGCACTCGCCATCCGCATGGAACCATCGAAGGCACGCAAAACGAGGCAGATGTCCTTCATAGAGGCCCACTCAGTGGTGCTGAAGTGTGACCGGCGCACAGTGCGACTTGTTTGTGCCTGATTCAGCTGGTACTCCATAACTGCTGCCTGCTGCTCACACAACCGCTCCAATATATGTAACCTTGAATTCCACCTGGTCGGTAGGTCACATATGATGCGATGTTCCGGAAGGCGTAATCGGCACTGCAGAGCAGCAAGGCGCTATCTTGCCGTGCTGGAACGCCGCAAGTGAGCGCACTCTATGCGGACCTTGTGCAGCAGTGCATCAAGATTCGGATAGTCCCTCAGAAAGCTCTGCACGACCTAGTTCAGCACATGTGCCAGACATGGGATGTGAGTGAGGTTGCCTAGGCCAAGAGCTGCCACCAGATTTCGGACATTGTCACACACTACCAAGCCCGGCAGTAGATTCGCTGGCAGAAACCACACGTCGCTCTTCTACTTGATGGCATTCCAGAGCTCCTGCAATGTGTGGCTTCGATTCCCCAAAGAAATTAATTTGAGTACGGCCTGTTGACGTTTGGCCACGGCTGTGCTCATATCGGTCGTTACAGGCTCCTGCTGCCCTGTTTCTGAGGAACTTTAGTAGGAGGAGGAGTCAATGTGTAGAGACTGGATTCCTGCAATCCGTGGAGTTGGCAGAACACGTACAGCGCCACTCTCCAGATCTGTACCCGGCTCCACAACATTGACCCAATGGGCAGTGTGGGAAAGGTATCGTCAATGTCCATGGTTACTGGTCCACGCATCGGTGGTCAGGTGGACCTTGCTAGTGACGGCATTTAGTAGTGCATGTTGTATTTTTCCCTCCACATGTTTTTGCAGGGCAGGGACGGCTCTCCTGCTGAAATAAAAGCGGCTCGGCATGGTGTATTGTGGGACTGCCAATGCCATCAAGTCCCGGAAGGTGTCAGTCTCCTCCAGCCTGAATGACAGCATTTCAAGTGCCAGTAGCTTGGCAATGCCAGCATTCAGAGCCTGTGCTCTGGGATGGTTTGCCGAGTATGGCCGCCTTTTATCCCATGCCTGTGCTACCGATTGCTGTAGATGTGGAAGTTCACTGGGTCTCCGGACAACAGTGCCAAAGGTTCTTCCTTGGCGATCCTGTGAGGAAGCCGAACCAGCTGTGTGTGAGCTGGAGGAAGAGGCCCCAACACGAGCTGAAGAGGTGGTAGGTGGTGCTGTACATTGGCCTACATCTTCAGTGTGTCTGTGTAACTCCTCCTCGTGCTTGGTCCGCACATGTTTCCACATATTTGTGGTATTGAGTTTGCTGACATTTTTCCCTCTTTTGACTTTCTGATGAACACAGCTTGCATTTGACAAAGCAAATGTCATCTGCAACTGTGTCAAAAAAGGACAACGCACTGCAAGTCTTGGGAGCGCCCGTTTTGCCTTTTGAAAGAGGAATGCTCCTACCGGGTGCCGAAGTGGAGGCTACAGGCAACCAAGTCTGCCCCCTCCCTCTCCCTCCTGTTTTGGCCGTTCGGGGAATCTCTTCCTCAGAGCTGCTCCCACCAACTTCCTGTTCCTCACGCCATGATGGGTCAAGGACCTCATCATCTACACTCCCCTCTTCAAACACCTGCTTCTCCTGGGTTGTCTCGCCAGCACCATACGCACCAGAAAGTGGTAACTGAGTCTCGTCATCATCTGATGCGTACTGAGGTGTGCTGACCATAGGCACTGGCCCACCCGCCTCTTCAGATTCCGAGGGACAAAGAAGTTGCGCATCACTGCATACACCCTCTTCTTCACATTCTTGAATGCTGCTTGGCTGGCCCCCTCTTTCCAAGCCAACAGATTCTGAGAACAGAAGTAGAGACTGTGATGGCTCCTGTCCAGGGCTCTCTGACTACCTAGGCACTTTGGCAGGTGGTGAAGAGACAGATGGTTGCTCTTCGTGCTCTGGCCCTGAGAGGATGTTGAAGTCATTGAAGTCGATACGTTAGCTGCCATCCATCCGACAATGGCTTCAATTTGTTCCTCCCGCAGCAGTGGGGTACGGTGAGGTCCTACAAAGCTGCGCATAAAGAACTGTTGCCTGCTAAAACTGGGGGATGCTGACTCACTGGTGCCCGCAGCAGGCACAGAATCCCCACGTCCTCTCCCTGCAGAATCCCCACGTCCTCTCCCTGAAGAATCCCCATGTCCTCTCCCTGCTGAAACTCCACGCCCACGCCCACGTGCCTTACTCCCTGCCTTCTTCATCTTGCTAGACTGATAAAGATAGGCAGAAAAGTACAAAGGGGGGGCTTAGTGTGCTTATTCCTGAACAGCTGGTAACAGGTATAAGAAACACTAATTTTATGAAGTGTGTGTGTGGACTACACTTTAATAGGAGCTAATGTGGCCTACACAACTGTCAAATGTAGTGTTTGGTGAACTGTATTTTGTTTTTTTTGGGAAAAAAAACTAAAAGGATGCGACCAAAGATTTGAAAGTGATAGTATCACAAAATTTTTGGAGTTATTACAATGCAGGCAGGTAACCTACAATGCAAAAGATGAGGCTCCAAAAAAATTGGGTAATACTAATCTGGCTGCAGCTGAAGGGCACAAGCCAGAATAAAGGCTACTCTATCTACTCCTATATAGTGTTTGCAACCAACCAATGTAGATGGATACGGATGGATGCACACTAATAGGAGAAAAAAAAAGGAGCTGCTATAAAAGAAAAATATGTGTGAGGCAGTGACGCACGCTGAGCGGCCTACAACCAGACGTAGCTGCAGGACACACTACTCAGCGTGAGCTGCACTCACACACAGTCAGAGACCTCTCAGACAGCCGTGAACAGTGCAGAGAAGTAGGCACTAGCACTGAAAGGCTGCAGAAAGGCTCCGCTGTCTACTACTTGTGTTTGCAACCAACGTATATGGATACGGATGGAAGCACACTAGATAGAATTTATGAAAAATAAGCAGTTAGAAAAGAAAAATATGTATGAGGCAGCAGTGACGCACGCTGGGCGGCCTACAACCAAACGTGGCTGAAGGACCCACTACACAGCGTGAGCTGCACTTACACAGCCCTTGCAGACACCTGTGAACACTGCTGCTAGGCAAAAGAAAGCTACAGTGGTGGTTTATGTAGCCTGGGTAAAGCACAATAATTTTTTGAGAATCCCTATTTCTAACTCACAGTCTTCAACAGCAGCCTGTCCCTAACTGAATTCACAGCAGAGTGAACAGAAATGGCGGCGGCGGCTTTTATAGTGCATCATGACATCATTTCAGCAGCCAATCACAGCCATGCCAATAGTTAACATGCCTACATGCCTAACAGGATGTGCCCACACTTCTGAGGATTCCCATTGGCTGAATCAAATCGAGCGGGCTCATAGCATTATGGGAACTTCCGATTCTGGTATTCGATATGAAAAAAGTATCAGAACTAAGTATTGGAATTCTGATACAGCTAATATCGGCCGATACCCGATACTTCCGGTATCGGAATGCTGAATAACACTATTCATGAGCTCTGTATAACCCCACCACTGATTGGTAATTTTATGCCTATACACAGAGTACACAAAAGCTGTCAATCAGTGGTGGGGATGGAATTATACAGAACTCAGCATTACAAGAACTGGTAAATCTGCCAATGACAAAACTGTGATTGTTATCAAAATGACACTAATAACATCAGTAAATTATACATAGCTGGAATCAGGATCTCTGCCTCTACATCATTCTGCTCTCAGATGGGGTAGTAAAAGTAAAAACCTGGCGACAGAATTCCTTTAAGCCTTTAATTCCTTTAAGCCTCACTCACGTAGGAATGACACTGAAAAACGAAGAACACAAAAGAAATAAAAAGCAGCAGCAAAAAAAAATAAATAAAAAAAAAACTGTACAAAAATTCAGCATGTGCTAAATCCACTGACCGCAATGAATTTCATAAATTCCCGTTTACTGCACATTTGGTTATTGTTATAAAACAGCATAATGTTACCTAGTCAATTATTAATTACATTTGTTAATGTGTGTACTGAACTATTGTTGCTAAGCATGATGCAGGTTTGTCTTTTTTACGTTAATGTAGGATTATGGTTATGATCTAATTCTGCTTCCACATGAATAAGTACTCGATGCTCAGCAATGGGGGAATTATCCCTTTCCATTCTCATACATGTAGATTTAGTCAGTATTTTGCATCAGTCCATTTTGGTTTTGGTTTGAGAATACTGATTAAAAATACTAATTAGATTACTACAGCGTGAAAATGGCCTAAATCTGCAATGTGTGCATGAGACGTTATTCTTCATTTCTCTGCTAGTTTTGTTTCAGCTCCCTGGATCCTAAAGAGGAGACTTCCATACACCCCATAGATGAAAGCACCCAACAGACCATAGAGATAAACAGCCACGTGTACCCACAAGGTAACCCCTAACTCTACAGCTCTGGCAAAAATTAAGAGACCACGTCCAAATGTTCAGTTTGTCTGATTTTTCTCTTTATAGGTATAATTTTTGACTAAAATGTAAATTGCTCTTTTAGTCTACAAACTTTTGACAACATGTCTCCAAATTTCCAAGCAATACATTTTGTATTTTTTTTCTGACAAAGAAAAATGGTCAAAATTAAAAAAACAACAACAGTGTTTTCAGACCTCAAATAATGCAAAAAAAACAAGTTCATAATCATTTATCACCTATAAAGAGAAAAATCAGACAAACTGAACATTTGGAAGTGGTCTCTTAATTTATCTGTAGATGCTGTAACCACGTATGCCTACTCTTCAGGTCTGGAAGGAAAGGAGAGTCCTCCTTGTGATACTACTCTGTGTCTCTGTGATACCTGTGGCTGCCAGCATGTGCCTGGAGCCAAATGTGAAACATGTGGTGAAGTCTGTCAAGTTAAAGAAAGGTGAGACTAAAATATGCAGGTGACATTAAATGGGGGGAGTGGTGGTTAGGGAGTGGGTCAGTGTCACCCTCTCCCTGGTTTCTGGGGTGTCCACAGCAGGTCCCTGGTCGTGGAGCCATCAAAAGGGTTTGGGGTAGGCAACGAGACCCCAAAACCTGTCAAGAAAAGGAGACCAAAAGAATATTACAGTCAAGCAGATTCGGAGGCTGAGCCAATGGTGAGGAAAGAGTCATCACTGTATTCATGTCAAGTGCGTACTGTCCTTGCCAATGTTTTGAATGGAGAGTGCAGTAGGGATCTGGACTGGGTCTTGAATTTGGGGCCTCACAGTGTTATGGTTTCAGTCCAGAACTGTATATGTCATATGTCAACTCTGTGGTTTGTCACAAGATTTAAAGAGTAATTATTATGTTAGAATTACCCGGATCTGAGAATACGTAATGCACTGTGTAATTTGACTGTTGTGTTGTATCACGTATCACTGTGCTGCTCAATACGGACAATATTCTGGGTGCGGCGCGATGCATGCTCTTGTGCGCTGTCATTGTAATACAATTTTGCCTCATATGTACCTGGAAAGTATTTCGATTCAGATTTCTATTCAGGAAAAGCAGAAAGATAGGAATACCCCTGGAGATGCTGATGATCCCCATGTAAGGAGCTCAGAAGGGGAACAATGGAGCCAGAGAGAATCACAAAGTAATTTTATTTTACTCTATAATAATATCATGGTTTAGATACAGACAAAGCAGTGTGTAAAATATTTTGGGAAGGGTGCATGAAACAACGCTCAATGAAACTATTTTTGTTGATCAGATTTCTAGTTTTGCAGTATGGAAATTAGCATAATCTACCGAACTATCAGGACACAAGCCTGTTTACTTGGAGTTAGTCCCTCAGTGTATATTTAGCAATTTATTTTTATTTCTTAGTGTAAGTGTTTTGCCAAAATGGAAATGACCTACCATAACTAGACGCTGACACCAGTATGGCCAATCTGAAAAAATAGAGCTGAAATGTAAAATATAGGAGACATGGAAATATCCCAAGCTATTAATGAGCCCAGAGGTTCCAATCTAATTTTCCCTCTCAGTATGTCTTTGGAGTGTGGGAGGAAACTGAAGAACGTGGAGGATAACCAAGCAAACACAGGGAGAACATATAAACCCTTGCGAAGGTTGTCTCTGGTGGGATTAGAATCCTGGACCCCATTGCTGTAAGGCAATAGTGCTACCAGAGGCATAGCAAGCGGTTTGTTTTGGGGGAGGGGACTTTTGAGTGGCCCTTTAACCACATAACCATGATTGCAAATATGGTGGCGCACCCTAATAGTGGATGTAGGAGAACCTCAGCAAAAAACAGCACAATATTGTTACCACATAGTCACCATATAGTGGTAGATATCAGTGCTGAAGAACTTGTAACAGATTGCAGCACAGTTATAGATGGTGATTTACAGCTGACGTTCTTTTTGATGGAATTATTCACTTGTCCTGTCTTTTCCATCTGGCCTAGACCAACATGGCAACGTCTCCAGCCAGGACTTGGCTGCAGAGATTTCACCAAAGACATATATGACTTCTCACATTTCAGGCACTGTCTCCATCTATCCTCAACCTCCACAAACTCCTTATCATGCTGATACCCCAATGCTGAACTGCTGCTGCCGTATGTGTCCCTATTACTGCATCTACTGGTGTGTTACTGTGTGCCCTCTAATTTTCATCCTACTGGAGCCCTAGATTCCCCTTTCATTCCTCTCCTAAAGTATGATGTCAACAAAACTGTCCCACAAACACTAAAATACCCCTACAGTGAATTCCTCCAGAGTACCCTCCACACGCACAGTATGATAACCCTACTGTACACCACCCCTCAACTGCCCCAGAAAAGTGTGGTGACCTTAACACAGTATAATCCCCTAACTGTGACTCCCACATGCAGTGTAATGGGCCTACATACAATATAATGGCTCCACATCTCTCCACACTGTATAATGGCTCCCACACAGCCCTCCGCATAGTATGATAGACTCCACACAAACCTTCACACTGTATAATTGCTTACATATAGTTTAAAGGCTCCCACATTGTCCTCCAAAGTTTATAATAGTTCCCACATAGTCATCCAAATATAATAGCCCCCACATAGTCCTCTATGCAGTGCAATACATCCCGTAGTCTATACAGTATAATGCACCCCATAGTCCATACAGTATAATGCACCCCATAGTCCTCTATATTGTTTAATGTACCCCATAGTCCTCCCTGCAGTATAATGCACCCCATAGTCCATACAGTATAATGCACCCCATAGTACTCCATGCAGTATAATGCATCCCTTAGTCCGCCATATAATATAATACACCCTGTCCTCCATACATTATAATACACCCCATAGTCCATACAGTATAATGCACCCCATAGTCCTCTATATTGTTTAATGTACCCCATAGTCCTCCCTACAGTATAATGCACCCCATAGTCCATACAGTATAATGCACCCCATAGTACTCCATGCAGTATAATGCATCCCTTAGTCCGCCATGTAATATAATACACCCTGTCCTCCATACATTATAATACACCCCATAGTCCATACAGTATAATGCACCCCATAGTCCTCTATAGAGTTTAATGTACCCCATAGTCTTCCATACAGTATAATGCACCCCATAGTCCATACAGTATAATGCACCCCATAGTCCTCCACGCTGTTTAATGCATCACTTAGTCCACCATATAATATAATACACCCTGTCCTCCATACAGTATAATACACCCCATAGTCCATACAGTATAATGCACACCCACAGTCCTCAATACAGTTTTATGGCCACCACAATGTCCTAAAAAAATGAAATAAAATACAATGCTCACCTCCCCTCCTTGTCCCCTGCTGCTCCTGTCTCCACAGCTTATCTTCTGAAGCATTGCACATCTCAGATTAGAGGACGCCATGTATTGATGTTACCATGCTGATACGTCAGACACCGAGGAAGAATGATGGTGGAGGAAGCATCAGCTGATGCTCCCTACTCCATCATTACTTCCAACTGTATCAGCAGATGCCGATACAGATGAACTGGTGGGGGCTGGGAAGGAATTTGGTGCCAGCGTTGGGCCCCGTGCGGGGAGATCGTGTCTCCCTGCTCTGCCGCAGAGTTTAACGAAGTCAGCGTTTTGGATGCTAATACAGTTAAAAGTAGCGTAGCTCCGGGATGGCCCCTAAGAGTGCGGGTTCAGGGGCGGCTGCACCCTCTGCCCCCTGGTAGCTACACTACTGGTGAAAACAGATAGTCTCTGCGCCGACACTTTAGTTTTTGTATCCTTCAAGTCCCACATTTTTTCCATACAATTATGGACAGTTGTCTTATCTCAAAGTTTCAGGAGACGAGTTGGGAGATTCTTGGTCTTGGTCTTCCTACCTAGAGAAACAGAAATGTATTGTGGCTCCTCTCAATCTCTTTCGGGAGGTAAGTCTGGATTATGACAACACGTAAAATATTTTTAAGATTTATAAAATAAATATTTTTTCTATATAACCTGAGAGTCAAAGAAAAAGATGTTCTCATATCATGTGATCAAACAACATTCTAATAAAAAAAAGTTGAACTACGACACGTAACAAAACTTAATATCACCATTAAAGAAACAAGCTGCATAGCGCTTTCAGATGTTTTGTGAGACACTTTTCTTACTGGTAACCAATTTCTTCCCCTTGTGGTATGGTCGTCCATGCTGTTTGCAATCCATTTTTGTGCTGCACAATTTTAAATGTAGCAATTAATTTTTTACCTCTAAAAGTGCTAAAACTATAATGAGAAACGCTTGTAAATCTCTTGGCACTTTAGCAGCAATTTTACAGTGATTTATCTCTAGCAGTACTTCACTCCTGGAAAGTGAACACTGTAGCGCTTCCTTCAGGCTGCACCCAGAGCACCATATTTCACAAGCTGTACACAGACCGTAGTGCCCAGACTGACCGCAAGTCTCCGGACCCAAACATACAGCATCACATGCATATATGAATCTGCAGCTTTGGGACAGTCTGGGCATTTTAATACATATATGGATTGTGGAGTACAGCAGTCTGAACTATGCCTAAGAATATGGAGGACATTGCAGTGTCACCTTAAGGGGGCAGTCAGACCGCCTTATTACTCATGTGAGGATCACATAGCAATTCTCAAACTGATCGTCACCTCCTTGGACTGGTCGTCGGCTCTCATGACCTGAGCATGAAAGCAAGTATTTCTATGCAGCTGTCACACTCAAGTCAGGAGAGCCGACAGCCAGTCCGAGAACTGCAATGCAATCTTTGCGCAAGTTATACGGCCAACTGTCTGCACCCTTAAGGAGAGAAAAGAGTAAAACAGTTAAAAGAAGTACACATTTATTTTTTTACTTGATATATTTTAATAGCACACTAGATGGCAGTATAGACTGATAATAACTTATAGTACAGCAGCTGTTTCATAGAGGAAACCATGCAGTCAGACAGAAGACTGATGAATGATAAAGCCCCACTCCAGTGATTTTTTTTTTTATTTGCCCCTTTGTTAGGAATTGTGTGTAAGTGACATGAAGGTAGTAGCATGCTCTCCAGTCACCATCTTCTCTTATGGTTTCAGCAGCGTTCTGGTCCCCTCAGCACCATGTCACCTCATCTGTATCCTTCCAGATCCATGATTCTTAATAACAGGGAAAAAAATACTGAAACTGAGCCTTAAAGGAGTTGTCTAACAAAAAAAATCTTATTTATCCATAGGCTTGTAAATATTGAAAATAACAAGAACTGCAATACTCACCCGCCCCAGGTCTAGTGATGCCTCGTCCTCGCTGCAGCAGTGAGGCATCACTGGACCTGGGGAAGGTCGGTATTGTTTGTGTTAGTTATTTTCTTCATTTACAAACCTTTAGATAAATAAATTATTCCAGGACAACCCCTCTAATAGCACATAGTACTCCAGGTTTACTTGCAGAAAGTTATGATTCATGAACCCTTTAATAACCACTTTTTATCAATCCATTTGAAAACTGCGTCAGGCTTATGTATGAAGAGAGTTTTTGGCTGCTCCACTTCTACTCCAGGAAGATAGATCATATACTCTATTCACAGTTTATGAGGGTTGCGCGGGATGGTATACTGTTCTAGGCAGTTATAATGCTCTTAAATATAGTTAGGTCCAGAATTTTTGGACAGTGACTGAATCTTGGTGATTTCAGCTGTGAAATATCCCGTGAAACGTGTAGGAATTACAATCATTTTTCTACAAAGCCTCCTCTTTCAGGGGCTCAAAAGTAATTGGACAAATTTATTTTACCATAAACAAAATGTTCAATTTTAGAGATTCCTGTGCAAGCAGTGACTGCCTGAAGTCTGGACGCCGAGGATGTCACCAAATGCTTGGTTTGCTCCTTTGTGATGCTTTGCCAGCCTTTACTGCAGCTGATTTCAGTTGTTGCTTGTTTGTGAGTCTTTCTGCCCTAAGTTTTATTAAGCATGTGAAACACATGCTCAATGGGGTTGAGATCTGGTGATTGATTCAACCATTGCAGAATATTCCACTTCTTTTCCTAGAAAAACTCCTGGGTTGTATTTGCAGCATGTTTTGGGTCATTGTGCATCTGTACTGTGAAGCTTAGTACAATCAACCTTGCTGCATTTGGTTGAATCTGAGCAGAAAGTATACCACTTCAGAATTCATCCGGCTGCTTCCGTCTACAATCACATCATCAATAAAGACTAGTGACCCAGTGCCATTGGAAATCATTCATGCCCATGCCCATGCTTTGGATCATGAACTGTTCCAAGCCTTCTCCATGTTTTCTTCCATCATTCTGGTACTGAAATGCGCCAAAGAATGCTTTTCCAGAACAGTAATGGCTTTTATAGATATTTTTGGGAAAAGTCTTATCTGGCCTATTTTTAAGGATGATTACTGGTTTGTTCCATGTGATGAAGCCTCTGTATTTGATCTCATGAAGTCTTCTCTTTATGGTAGACTTACATACTGAAACACCTACTTCCTGGAGAGTGTTCTTCACTTGGGTTTATGTTGTGAAAAGATTTTCCTTCAGCATGGAAAGTATGCTTTGATCATCCACCACTGTTGTCTTCCATGGACGTCCAGATCTTTTTTTCAGTACCCAAGCGCACTACGCTCTTTTATTTGCAGAATATACCAAACTGTTGATTTGGCCACTCCTAACATTTTTGCTATCTCTCTGAAAGATTCCTTTTCATTTCTCTGAAGGATTTCTTTTCTTTTTCAGCCTAATGATGGTCTGTTTCGCTTTCACTGATAGCTCCATTAACCGAATGTTGTGGGTTCACAACAACAGTTGCAAATGCCACATCTGTTATGAATGAGTCACCGAGGAGGAGAGCAGGTCCAGGCTAAGCCACAGAAAACCAGAGAGGTTGGTACCTAAGCAGATTGCAGACCCCTGATCCTATCCACACAACTAGCAGTTGCAGTGGAGCGTACCTACGATGGTCCTAGAAGCCTTGGCACAGCTGGAGAGCTAACTAAGCCTAAAGCAAGAAAGGGGAAATCTAAACTGCCCCAGAGCAGACCCCAAAGGAAAAGATAGCCCCCAAACATATATTGTCAGTGAGACAAGATGAAAACACAAGCACAGGCAGGAAAATAGACTAAGCAAATGATGGGGCCCACACTGACTAGACAGGTCAGGAAAGGAAAGACACTGTCTGCAATCATGCAAAAAACCCTGGAAAAAATCCAACATGTCTGATGCAAAAAACACTGAAGTCACACGACTTCGCCCCCACTATATCAGCACTCAGGTATATTCTGAAAGCAGTGCAAAAAGAGACCAATCTAACAGGGGAGAAAACAAACTGGCACAAGCAATAACAATGGGCGGTGATTCAGCACAGCCCCAGCTGGAGCTGGTTGACCCGCACCAAGAAGAGATAGACAAAAACCAGATCAAATGCAAACAGAATAGCAAATAAACCACTTAGCTGAACATGCAGGGACAGAGCTGGAGAAATCAGACCTCAGGAGGAACAGGAAGCAAATCAACAGCAGGGATTGAGGGAGTCGGCTGTCTTAAATCCCAATCTGAAACCCCAGATCTCCAATCGTCATCATCATTATCAGGTGACAAGCCTCTGTCAATCAGATCAGCTCCATTACCTTCAGTAACCACGAGAGGGAGCCCAGAAAGAGAACTCGCAACCCCTCTGTCGATCTGACCAGCTCGACTACCTTCAGTAATAACCAGAGGGAGGCCAGAAAGCGAATTCACAACAGTACCCCGCCCTTGAGGAGGGGTCACCGAACCCTCATCCACACCCCCGGGCCGATCAGCATGGGCCCGGTGACAAGCACGAACCAATCTTTCGGCATGAATGTCAGAAGTAGAAACCCAAGAATTATCCTCCTGGCCATAACCCTTCCATTTGACCAAGTGCTGGAGTCTCCGTCTAACCAAACGATAATCCAATATTTTCTCTACCTCATACTCCAAATTGCCTTTATCCAATACAGGGTCAAGAGGTGCTGCCATAGGAACTACTGGCTCCACAAACCTCTTCAACAAAGATTTATGAAACACGCTATGGATCTTAAATGTAACTGGAAGAGCCAATCGGGAAGAAACGGGATTAAGGATCTCCAAAATCTTATAAGGTCCAATGAATCTTGGCTTGAATTTTGGAGACGCAAACTTCATAGGAATATTGTTTGAAGACAACCAAACCTGTTATGATTGAGTCACCGTAGGAGGCAAAAACAGAAATGCTAGCTAAGTCCAGAAAACCAGAGAAGTTGGCAGCTATCGGATTGCAGACCCCTGAACCTATCAACACAACTAACAGTAGCCGTGGGGGGTTCCTACGATGCCCTAGACCCCTCGATCACAGCCGGAGAAATAGCTAGGCCTAAAGAAAGAAAGGGGAAAACTAAACTGCCCCAGAGCAGACCCCAAAGCAATAGGCAGCCCCCAACATATAATGACGGTGAAGCAAGATGAAAACACTAACACAGGCAGAAAGATAGACTGAGCAAAGACGGGGCCCAATCTAGCTAGATAGAAAAGGACAGGAAGGCTGCTGTCTGCAATCCGTGAAAAAACCCTATGAAAATAAGAGCCAACAGACTGACAGTGAAAAAGGCCCTGAAGACGCTAGGCTTCAAAAAAGCTATGTCAGTACTCAGGAATATTCTGAAGACAGAGCTACAGGCAAAAGGAGATTCAGCTCACCCCAGCAGGGGATGGCAGAATCCAGAAAAGCAAGGAAAACAAAAACAAAACATTAATGCAAACAGGCAAAGCAGAAAAACTTAGCTTAGAGGAGCAGGAATCAGACTGGTGTCCTAGAAGGCCACAGAGAAATCACCCGCAGGGCAGAAGGGCGTCGGCAGCCTTATATCCAGTCCGTGACTCCACTCAGCCAGTCATCCTCATCAGGTTCAGGTGCCTGATAATCAGGCTCATTACCTTCCTTCACCAGAATAGGGAGTTCACCAGACCTCAGTGACGAAGGGGAAAATGAACTCACAACACAAACCATATCACCCACTTTAAACCGGGGACCAATGGTCCTATGCCGGTTGGAAAACCGTTGGGCTTTTTCCTGAGAGTGGGACAACTTATCCACCACTTGGTCCCAAATCTGCTGCATTCTCTCTACCACAGAGTCCACACTTGGGCAGGCCAAAGACTCCACTTGCCCTGAAGAAAATCGAGGATGAAACCCAAAGTTACAGAAAAAGGGCGACATCAAGTGGCAGAATAGCTCTATTGTTTAGCGCGAATTCGGCGAAGGGCAAAAATGAGACCCAGTCATCCTGATCAGCAGATATGAAACATCTCAAATAGGACTCCAAAGTCTGGTTTGTTCTCTCAGTGTGCCCATTGGTCTGAGGATGAAATGCAGAGGAGAAAGATAACTGAATTCCCAGTTTGGAACAAAAAGCTCTCCAAAATCTGGAAACAAACTGGACTCCTCTGTCCGACATAATGTTCTAAGGAATCCCGTGCAACAGAACCACCTGTTGTAAAAACAAGGGCACCAACTCAGAAGAAGATGGCAACTTTGGGAGTGGTACAAGATGGACCATCTTAGAAAATCTATCACAAATCACCCAGATAACAGTCATTCTCTGAGAGACAGGAAGATGAGAAATAAAATCCATTGAGATATGGGTCCATGGCCTCCTGGGCACCGGCAGGGGCATTAACAACACACTAGAATGAGAACAGGGCTTGGACCGAGAACAAGTCCCACAGCACTGCACAAAATTCCTGACATCACACGATAAGGCAGGCCACCAAAAAGACAGACTCACCAAATCTCTGGTACCAAAAATACCTGGATGACCAGCCAACGCGGAGCAATGAATTTCAGACATTACACTTTTCCTCCACTGGTCAGGGACATACAATTTTCCCATAGGGCAACATTCAGGTTTGTCCTCCTGAAATTCCTCCAGGGCACGTCCCCCACACTCCCCGGCCCTGTATGCTAGCCAGTCCTCGGGTGAGGGTTTTTGCAGATTCGGGTTAGCTTTTTGGGACGACAGTCCTTGTCGCCATATGAACTGGTCCTGTTCGTAGCGTTCAGGGGGTTTGCCAGCTGTTGACAGCTAGGAGCGTCGAAGTTCGGGTATAGTGGAGTCCTCTGGGGTGGTGGAGGGTGGTTGAATAGTTGGTTCTGGTGGGATGCCCGGGTCTATTGTAGTGCCACTTTTAGGGCGACCCGCAGATGCGACGGGGAAGTCCTCTTCGTCATCCAGGTCCCAGACCGGGGACAGGGGGTTGGGGACCTGGAGGGTCGGTTCGAGCCACGGGGGATCGGTAGATGTACAAGGTCATAACATGTTACGGTGCACAACCCGAGTGAGACACGCGTTGTTTCCTTTGGATTGTATTTCGTACACAGGCCCGTCGGGGCTTATTTGGCGCAACACTCGGTAGGGGTTCACTTCCCACCGTGGTTCTAACTTGTTTTGGAGGTGTTGATCAAGTACGAGTACCTGATCCCCAGTCTGAAAGTCAATGGGTGGGGGCAGTGCTCCCCCTGGTGTTCTACATCCTGGAGCTTTGTATGGACGATACGGTGGAGGGTCTGCAGCCGGTGCCGGTGGTTTCAGACCCACGAGGATACCCCGGTTCAGGGTTGGGGTTCTTCCGGGTTCAATTCCACCTCCATAATTCCTTTTCCTTTACGGCCGAACAGCAATGAGTAGGGGGTGTAACCAGTCACTCGGTGCACCCGGTGGTTATATACCCACACTAGCTCGGGGACATATTCAGGCCAGCGGGCTCTTCGGTCGCTCTCCAGGGTACGCAGCATTTGGATTAGTGGCCGATTGAATCGTTCGCAAGCTCCATTTCCCTGCGGGTGGTATGGCGTAGTCCGCGATTTATCGATACTGTAAAGATAGTGTAGCTCTTCCATGACTTTACCTAGGAAGCTCGCTCCTTGGTCCGAATGTATTCGTTGTGGACAGCCGTACACTTGAATAAAGTTCTTACAAATCGCATAGGCGGCCGACTCCGCTGTTTGGTCTCGGGTGGGGGTGACCACAGCGAACTTGGTGAAATGGTCCACCGTAACGAGACAATGTTCATACCCCGATAAGCAGGACCTATGGCTAGATAGTCCACCGTAAGAAGCTCAAGAGGGGCTGATGTTACAATAGTTTGCACCGGGGCTCGTTGCGCGGGGGGTTTAGCGAGCTCACACAGGCGGCAGGTTCGACAAACTTCTTCTACAGCAGCGTACAAGCGTGGGTGGTACACTATCTGCTGCAGCCATTGTAAAGTCTTTTGAGCACCAAAATGAGCCCCCTTTTCATGGGCTTCCCGGGCCAGTTGGCTGAGATGGGCTCCGGGCACGATCACCTGCCATATCGCAGCCGACGTGGTTCGTGACATGGCTTTTCGATATAAAAGTCCTTTTTTGATGGCTCGTTTTTCCCACTGGCGCAACAACAGCAACATATCTTGGGTCAACGTCTGTCTTTGTGAGCCCGTGGGCAATTTACCGGTGGCTACCCATCGTCGCAGGAGTCCAATTTCTGTATCTTCTTGTTGCTGCTGGATCCAGTTGTCACGGGGCTGTTCCAGCATCCCTCCTAGCAGTCCCGGACGAGGCGCTTTTTGCGTCTGGACTGTAAGCACGGCGGGGGTGAGGGCAAACGGTGTCTCGTCTGCCTCTAATTCGCCGTCTCGACTTCTCCCTGGGGTGGTGTGTCGGATTCTGGAGAGCGTGTCAGCGTGCACGTTTTCAGCTCCTCGTTTGTAGATGATCTTATAATTGAATTTGGCCATCCGAGCCACCCACCGCTGCTCTAGGGCCCCCAGTTTGGCATTCTCCAAATGTGATAACGGGTTGTTATCAGTCCGCACTACTACCTCGGAGCCCGCCAGGTACTCTACGAACCGCTCCGTCATTGCCCACACTACTGCGAGGAGCTCGAGCTTAAAGGAGCTGTAATTGTCCGGGTTGCGTTCTGAGTCGTGCAGCAACCGCTACCATAGGCGATCACTTTCTCCCAGCCGTCCTGCACCTGTGACAACACAGCTCCTAGTTCCTGAAGGCTCCCGTCAGTATGCAGGATGAATGGTTGCGAGAAATCCGCATATGCCAATACCGGGGCATACGAGAGCAGCCTTGAGATCTTGAAACGCATCCTCTTGCGGTTGCTGCCACTGGATCTTCCATCCATTCGCCCCGGCGGGAGCCCCCTTCAGCAGGTCCTGCAGGGCTCGAGCTCGGCGTGCAAAATTCTTCACGAACCGACGGTAATAGCTGGCCAGCCCCAAGAAGGCCCGCACGTCCTTCACCGTCTCAGGGGTAGGCCACCCCTGGATGGCAGTGACCTTTTCCAGGGATGGTCGGACGCCCTCTGCCGAGACGGTATGCCCCAGGTACTCGATTTGGGTGCGGAACAGGTGGCATTTCTGGGGCTTTACCTTTAACCCGTACTTCTGCAGTCAGCCGAGCACCTGCCCCAACCGCTTCAGGTGTTCCTCGAACGTGGAGGAGTAGATGATAATATCATCCAGGTATATCAACGTGGCTTCAAAGTTGAGATCTCCTAGACACCGCTCATTCAACCGCTGGAAAGTTCCTGGGGCGTTGGTCAGCCCAAACGGCATCCAATTGAACTCGCACAGTCCCATGGGAAGGATGAATGCCGTCTTGGCCCTGTCTTCCTCCGACATCGGCACCTGCCAGTACCCACTGGCCAGGTCAAGGGTTGAAAAGTACATCACGTTTCCCAGGGCAGACAGAGACTCTTCTATGCGGGGCAGTGGATACGAATCCTTGATGGTGCAGGCGTTCAACTTCCGTTAATCCACGCAAAAACGCAAAGTGCCATCTTTTTTCTGAACCAGGACAATAGGGCTTTGGCTATCTCGTATGACCCCCTTCCAGAGCATTTGGGCTAACAGAGTTTTCACTTCCTGGTATAGCTGCGGTGGTATTTGCCGGTATCGCTCCCGGATGGTGGCCGCTCCCGCCGTGGGGATACCATGCGTGATGGCCGTGGTACATCCGAAGTCATCCTCGTGGCTGGCGAAGACACTGTAAAATTGTCCAAGAAGTGTCTCCACTTGGAGAAGCTGGGCTGGCGCTAGGCCCGCATTCTCTCCAGGATGACTCGACCTTTTTCTTGGGCCGAGGATGCGGCAGCCTGTTGGGTTCGTACCGTCACTGCCCAGGGATCTTCGGGTTGCACCCTCAACTGGATCGTGGGGTCCGACAGCATCTCCTCCAATGGCCTCACTAGTTTGGCCATCTCGGCCCGGGGCTTCAGGGCGATATCCTGATCTTCCAGGTTGACACAACGTACCAAGATGGTCCCTTCATGCACTGTGGAGCAGGCCACCAGGATGCCAGGGTGCAGGCGCTCCGAGTAACATGGTTCCACCTGCACCTTCACGCCCTCCAGTGGTATCGGGGCGCGGATCGGCAGAGCCACCACCGTCAGCCTTGAAGGATGCACGAGCAGAGGGGCCGCCGGTGCGATGACCTTGCCCAGCGCCTCACCCTCCTGACACTCCTGGAGGACTCGCGCCTCCCGCACCAACCGCTGGAAGACCTGCCCCTGGGCCATGCGAGAACCCCGCTGACTTAGGGTCTCCTGCATGGCATCGTTGAGGAGTAGATTACCGAACTCCCGCAGTATGTTCATGCCCAAGATGATCGGATGACGGTCGTTAGTCTCTCCTTCGGTTAAGACCACTCCCCGGCGGCCGAGGGATTTACCACATAATGTCATCTGAAGCCACACCACTCCGGCGTCAGGTAACGGCAGTTGGTTTGCAGCTACTAGTCATATCATGGGCCCCCACTGGGGCCTTGCCGCTTCTGGAAAATGCTGCCGGAACGACCTTCGACTTCGGCCCATACTATTGGGCACTTAAGCGACCAGTTCTTCGGGACTTCCACCACCCCTCGTTGTGGCTTCCGGCTCCGAGCGGCGTCCCCCCATGCCCGGAGCCCTCTAGTTTAATGTCCGCCGGGGTGGGTATTTCCCACGCCGGACACTCCCGTGCGAAGTGACCCAGTTCTCCACACTCATAACACCCGGGCGGTGAGGCTCGGCCACCCCGGGTATTGCGAGGCCCCCAGGGCCCAGAATTGTAGCCGGTTATGCCGGGCGCGGTCTCCGTTCTTTTCTTCACTTCCGCCAGCTCGACCCAGAAACTCTTCAGTTCTTGTCTCATTTCCTCGATCCATCGAGGTTCTTCAACAACGCTTACGGAAGACTCCAGGCTCCGGGCCTTCCCCACAGGAGCCGTCATCCCCTGCTCTTGCTCTCGCACCCGAGCCTGACTCCCCACTTCTGAGAAGGCTAAACGTGGTTCACTCGGACCTGTTCCCGCAATGCCTGCTTGATTAGCGGGTCCCGGAGTCCAGTCACTAACAGGTCACGCAGGGTAATGTCGATGGGCCCTACCCCTATTCCGTCTTTCCTTTCTATGGCGGTGTGTAGCTCCTGGAGGGCGTTCATATACTAGGTGATGGTCTCCTCCTCCCCCTGCATCTGACTGAACAACTGGGTTCTCAGCTCCCCCACGTCTGTTGGATCCCCGTGGGTCTGTTCCAGGATCTGTAAGACCATGGCGAATGTGTTGCGGCGCCCCGGGGGTCTCAACATAACTGACCTCCGGGCTTCCCCATCAAGCACCATAAGGGCCACCTCAGCCTCTAAATTGGGGGTCATGGGGTGCATACGGAAGAGGCCCCGCATACGTTCGGTCCAGCTCCAAAACAGGGTATCGGAGCCAGAAAACCGGGGCAAGTTAGTTAACATAGACCCCAGGGAGATGCTGGAGCAGGGACCCCCATCATCAGCAGCGCCCGTAGCCCCACTCTGATCAGGTGCACCGCCGTCTGCGCTCGGAGACTGCATCCTGCCGACTACGCCAAAATGTAGTGTTTGCAGGTACACAGGATGCAGTAACGAGTCGCGAGACAATTAGGTGCTTTCTGTATTAACGTTTATAAGACTAGAGGGAACTTTCCTCAGTCCCAGCCTGATTACCAAAAGGAGTAACACAGTTTGCCCTCGCAGGGATTCTATACAAGTACACACAAAATGGGTAGAACACGACTACCTCCGGCAACAGCCGGTCACTATAGGGCCACGGTATGGCCGCATACGGGTCCTTAATTATAAAGTCAACTTAGCTGTCCAGACGTCCCTCGCCGTTCGGGTTGGTGGTCTTTCGGCGTAGTAGTTGTTGGGCCCAGTTGCTGAGGCGATGACGAAGTCTTCGCGCACTCCGGCGCGCTGTTGACACTGGAGCCCCACAGGCTTCAGCGGGGTCCTTGGATGGTTGGGCCGCAGCCCCTGGCCTGGGGCAAGCGGCAGCGATGTGGGGTGGCGAATGACAGGCCACCTGCGCAGCTAACGACTGCGATGGGGTGTCCGCGGTCAGCAGAGACGCGGCCCCTGCCGCGGTCCGGAGCGGGACAGTAGGGGCCGCCGGCGGTGCTGTACTTGCCGCGGCCACTGGTGAGAACAGGGCGGCTGCAGGTGGCGGTGGAGTGACGGCAACGGCTGCGGGTGACCGCGGGTAGGCCGCAGCCGCAGGCTGAGGGGAGGCGGCAGCGGCCACGGGTTGAACTGGGGCCGCAGCGGCCGCGGGGTGGAGCGGGGCAGCATGTCCAGGATAATTGCCTCGGTACCGTCCTTCTGGAGTCCTCGGTGAGCGTCCCTCCTGGCACTGGTGAGTCGCTCTCGCTTTCAGCCGCCTCCACGGTCTCCTGCTGTCTGTGTCGGTCTGCTGACTCATCGTCCCGGGAATTCCCTGCCCCTTTTGAACTGGTCCCTCCCCCAGCCCATCTGTCTGTCACAATGGTCCGTCCTTGAATTCTGCCCCCGGGGACAGTTTCCCCCGGAACCCAGATGACGGCTCCTTTGGTTCCGACCCGGACACTTGACGGGTGCCGTTCCTCCCACAGGGGCACACATAGAGCCAGGTGTCAGCCGCCCCTGGGGGGGCACCGCTGATCGCTATGACGTACTATCCCGTCCTTGGGAATTAAGTCCCAGGGCACATGAACGGGATAGTACGTCCAATGGAAGAAAGGGGTTAATAAAACGAGAGACAGCTGTTTCGTATGGAACACATTTCTTCAGGTTCATCTGATGATCCATGTGAAACAGCTATCGATTGTCTCCATTTCCTACAGGTCTACGTCCTGCACATGTTACACCAGTAAGAGTTGCTGTGTTATTAACCAGTGGTGTGTCGCTATTTTTAACCTTTTCTCTGGTTCATAACACAAATGTATCAACATGAACATACAACTATCTATCAATGTTTTATCTATCATATACACAATTGAATCCAGAAGTTTTCATACATTGTATAAAAAGACACATATACATGTTTTTCTCAATATCTGACATGAAATCAGAATATACCTTTCCAGTTTTAGGTTAATTAGGATTATCATAATTATTAATATTTGCCAAATGCTAGAATAATGAGAGAGAGAATGTTTTAAGGCATTTTTATAACTTACTGCAAAGTCAAAAGTTTACATACACTAAGATCACTCAGCCTTTAACCCCTTCATGCCTCAGCCCTTATTCGTTTTTGTGTTTCTGATTTTCACTCCCCTTCTTCCCTGAGCCTTAACTATTTTTATTTTTACGTCAATATGGTCGCATGAGGGCTTGTTTTTTGCAGGACAAGTTGTACTTTTGAATGACACTATTGGTTTTACCATGTTGTGTACTCAAAAACGGGAAAAAAATTCCAAGTGCGGTGAAATTGCATAAAAGTGCAATTCTACAACTGTCTTTTGAATTTTTTTACCATGCTCACCAAATGCTAAAACTGACCTGCCATTATGATTCTCCAGGTCATTATGATTTCATAGACATCAAACATGTCTAGGTCCTTTTTATTTAAGTGGTGAAAAAAAAATGCAAAGTTTGTTAAAAAAAAAATTTTTCCATGACCCGTAGCGTCTACATTTTTCATTATCTCGGGTTGGGTGAGGGCTTATTTTATGTACCGAGCTGACATCTTTAATGATACCATTTTGGTGCAGACACGTTTTGATGCAATGTTGCGGCAACAAAAAAAACGTAATTCTGATATTTTAAATTTTTTTCTCATTCCGCCATTTAGTGATCGGGTTAATTCTTTTTTTATATTGACAGATCGGGTGATTCTGAATGCGGCAATGCTAAATATGTGTATGTTTGATATTGTTTTATTTTGAATGGTGCAAAAGGGGGGTGATTTGAACTTTTATATATTTTTCATTTTTTTAATAATATTTTTTTTTTTTTATTTTTTTTACTTTTGGCATGCTTCAATAGTCTACATTGGAGAATAGAAGCTGCCATTACCTGATCAGCTCTGCTACATACAGACGATGATCAGATCGCCTTTATGTAGCAAAATTGCTGACGTGCTATGAGCGCCGACCACCGGGCGGTGCTCATAGCAATCCAGCATTGACAACCATAGAGGTCTGCAAGAGACCTCTGGTTGTCATGCCGACCCATCAGTGACCCACGATCTTGGGCAGATTCCCGGCGCCATTGCCGGAAGCGCGCATTAAATGCCGCTGTCAGAGTTTGTCATTGGCATTTAATGGGTTAACAGCTTCGGGTGGATCACAGAGTACTGCAGTGCGCAGGCGCCGGACTTCTCTGACCTTTCCCGGCACCTGCGCAATGCAGAACTCTGCTCTGCCCTCAACAGGGCAGAGCAGTGCACCTGCGCAGGAGCATGACGGAAAGAAAGAAGAGGACGTCACCGTTAGAAGATGGGAGGCACCGGACTGGACCGCAACACTCATCGGACCAAAATTGGACCGAGACCGCCCCTGGGTGAGTATAATCTAACTTGTTTTTCTTATCTTTCAGGTTATCTACAGCATTACAGTGCCGGTAGCTGTTACTCAAAAAATGGGGTGACAGATTCCCTTTAAACATTCTCTCTCATTATTCTGGCATTTGGCAAATATTAATAATTATGGTAATCCTAATTGACCTAAAATGGGAAAGGTTTATTCTGATTTCACGTCAGATATTGAGAAAAACATGTATATGTGTCTTTTTATAATGTGTATGTAAACTTCTAGTTTCAAATGTACTACGAATGTTCAAAGTGAATCTCATTGGTGACACTGCAGATGTGTACAGTTAGGTCCATATATATTTGGACAGAGACAACATTTTTCTAATTTTGGTTCTAGACATTACCACAATGAATTTTAAACAAAACAATTCAGATGCAGTTGAAGTTCAGACTTTCAGCTTTCATTTGAGGGTATCCACATTTAAGTTGGATGAAGGGTTTAGGAGTTTTAGCTCCTTAACATGTGCCACCCTTTTTTTAAAGGGACCAAAAGTAATTGGACAGATTAAATAATTGTAAATAAAATGTTCATTTCTAGTACTTGGTTGAAAACCCTTTGTTGGCAATGACTGCCTGAAGTCTTGAACTCATGGACATCACCAGACGCTGTGTTTCCTCCTTTTTGATGCTCTGCCAGGCCTTCACTGCGGTGGTTTTCAGTTGCTGTTTGTGGGCTTTTCTGTTTGAAGTTTAGTCTTTAACAAGTGAAATGCATGCTCAACTGGGTTGAGACCAGGTGACTGACTTGGCCATTCAAGAATATTCCACTTCTTTGCTTTAATAAACTCCTGGGTTGCTTTGCTTTATGTTTTGGGTCATTGTCCATCTGTAGTATGAAACGACCACCAATCAGTTTGGCTGCATTTGGCTGAATCTGAGCACACAGTATGGCTCTGAATACCTCAGAATTCATTCGGCTGCTTCTGTCCTGTGTCACATCATCAATAAACACTAGTGACCCAGTGCCACTGGCAGCCATGCATGCCCAAGCCATCACACTGCCTCCGCCGTGTTTTACAGATGATGTGATATGCTTTGGATCATGAGCTGTACCACGCCTTCGCCATACTTTTCTCTTTCCATAATTCTGGTAGAGGTTGATCTTGGTTTCATCTGTCCAAAGAATGTTATTCCAGAACTGTGCTGGCTTTTTTAGATGTTTTTTAGCAAAGTCCAGTCTAGCCTTTTTATTCTTGATGCTTATGAGTGGCTTGCACCCTGCAGTGAACCCTCTGTATTTACTTTCATGCAGTCTTCTCTTTATGGTAGATTTGGATATTGATACGCCTACCTCCTGGAGAGGGTTGTTCACTTGGTTGGCTGTTGTGAAGGGGGTTCTCTTCACCATGGAGATTATTCTGCGATCATCCACCACTGTTGTCTTCCGTGGGCGCCCAGGTCTTTTTGCATTGATGAGTTCACCAGTGCTTGCTTTCTTTCTTTCTTTCTTTCTTTCTTTCCTTCTTTCTTTCTCAGGATGTACCAAACTGTAGATTTGGCCACTCCTAATGTTGTAGCAATTTCTCAGATGGGTTTTTTCTGTTTTTGCAGCTTAAGGATGGCTTGTTTCACCTGCATGGAGAGCTCCTTTGACGGCATGTTTCCTTCACAGCAAAACCTTCCAAATGCAAGCACCACACCTGAAATCAACTCCAGATCTTTTATCTGCTTGAGAATGACATAACGAAGGGATTGCCCACACCTGTCCATGAAATAGCCTCGGAGTCAATTGTCCAATTACTTTTGGTCCCTTTAAAAACAGGGTGGCACATGTTAAGGAGCTGAACTCCTAAACCCTTCATCCAATTTTAATGTGGATACCCTCAAATGAAAGCTGAAAGTCTGAACTTCAACTGCATCTGAATTGTTTTGTTTAAAATTCATTGTGGTAATGTCTAGAACCAAAATTAGAAAAATGTTGTCTCTGTCCAAATATATATGGACCTAACTGTAGGTGTAGTCCAGTTCTGTCCAGATGTATGCCAGCATATCCTGGGGAATGGACTTCACTGTCTCAGGTTGTTCAGATCTTGTGGCTGGGGGTTGAAAGAGATACAATGAGTCATTGATCTAGCGCCACAGAAAGAAGTCACAATTTGTTAGATATTAGGCCCAACCTGATACAATGCATCACTGAAACAGTGGAGCCCATATCTGGAGATATGGTGACAAATGTCTGGCACAGCACTAGATTACCCGCCTATATATCGGCAGTGTCACCAATGGAAATCACTTTGAATATTTTTAGTGTATAGATAAAACTTTGATAGATAGTTGTCTATTCATGTTAATAAACTTGTGTTATGTTCTCTGTTATGAATACCGAGGAGGATATAATTTAGCATCATCCTTTTTGAACCACCATGTATTTGGAGTCAGTCAATTTCATTTATGCAGTGCTTCCGCCATTCACATCTCATCAGTATAATGTTTTGTCTGTATGATAAAGTGATTGATTCATTCCCTGTAGTGGCAACTGGGAACACAGCACAAAAACGGCTTCAAGGTGGGGATGAAGCTAGAAGGAATCGATTCCCAGCATCCATCCATGTACTTTATCCTCACTGTGGCCGAGGTGAGATGGACATAGAATGGTAGAAAAAAATATAAAAAATGGCATTAATGCTCTGCAAAACTTCAAGGGGTTATATCAGATTAATAAATTATTTTCAGAGACAGTACTACTCTTGACCACGGGCTGTATCTAGTATTGGGTCCTTCTCAGTGCTAAGTGATTTAATGATACTGAACCTCTTTATCTAGGAGTGGAGATAGACAGAAATAGGTCCCTGTGCAAGAGCAATATATGGGTCCTTTTCAGTCCCGTAGCTCATTATAATGCACAATTCCACCAGGGTTGGAGGTAGAAGTGGCCCCCTTACCTCTTGGGTCGATATGTAACTGCACAGGTTGCACCAATGCTATGTCTGCCCATGTCTTTATCTACAATAAAGGGTGTTGGGTCATCTGGCCATTTCACCACTGGATGTCACATATGGTTACCTAGTTTGTTCTCCATTCTAGCAATTGGTCGGGGTCCCAGCTGACCCACACTGTTGTAACAATTGTCACTTACTGAGAGATGATTGATATTTTTTGTAGTCTGGCATATCCCGTTAAAGGGGTGTTGTCATCTGGGACTTTGATGTTTTATCCTATAAATGTCCCAAATGAGACATCTTGTGAACTGACATCATGCAGTTTTAACATCAACGCTTGCTTACAGGGTTATATATAGGAATTAGTCTCTATAAGACCTACTTTACACATACTTTTTATGTGTCTTGTTGGCTTGTAGAAAACACCATGACTTTCCTGTGTTTTTCATGAACACTTTATTGGTGTATATTTTTGTTATGCAAAAATTAAGTAAATACCCCAAACTCTTGTTTGCAGTGCTTTCTATATTTCCTTATTGACATATAGAAAACATCTGGCAGCAGTCATTAAAGCTGGAAAATATGCTGCATTTTTCCTTAAAACTGTAAAACCCACACTCCTGAAAATGTTTTTTTATCAATTTCTGTGCCATTTCAGTTTTTATAGGGTGGAATTATATTATTTATGTTTTTTTTAATGTCAACATTAATTTTGTATATTTTTTTCTGCATTTTTGTACTTTAAGGTTTGTGGGTTTCGAATAAGAGTTCACTTTGATGGGTACTCAGACTGCCATGATTTCTGGGTGAACGCAGACTCACCTGATATTCATCCTGCTGGCTGGTGTGAAAGGACTGGACACAAATTACAGCCCCCAAAAGGTCATGATGAAAGAATGTTTTTTTACCCTGTTTGCCATTTAGTTGTGTTTTTTTTTTCACTTCTGATATACGAAAACTTTTATTCCATCCAATCTCTTAAACTTTCTTGTAAACATTATGGCAATAAACAACTTCTGAGCGAAAGCCAGAACAAATGTTATGGCACCAGTCCCTTTCTTCCCCATCTATCTTATCTTTCTTATACCAGACCGCACCTTTACCAGATGCCCAATTTGCCAAATGCCTTTCTCCAGCCATCCTGTGTATGAGACTTTTCCTTTTCTACCACCACTTTGTTGCACTTTTGAATTCTTCCCCATCTTTCTTTTTGCAAGACCACAATTTCTCATGAACACAAACTCCTTCCTGCACAGTTTACTCCTTCACCACTTTTATAAATACCATACAACTTCTTTTACTTTCTTGCATGCTCGATTGCCCAGCTGTATTTTTGTGCCAACACCCCCTCTTTCCACTGCTCTTTCTGTGACAGATCACTTCTCTTAGGATTATTAGTTTACATCAAATAAATGATTAAAATCTGCTTGCAGCAAGCTTCCTATTCATCTGAATGGGAAAACGTGTGTGAAGTACACACGTCACATCACTTTTCACTGCATTTTTAACGTGTCTTGGAAAAAGCATCATGACAATTCTTTGACGCCTTTTCTGTGCGCAACTCGCAGTCAAATGTGCTATAATTCCCCTTCTTTTTTCATTTTGTTTTTTTTCATGCTTTTTTTGGCAAGACTTTTGCAGTAGAAACGCCTCATAAAAGACACTTTGTTGCTACAACCCATATTAAAATTAAAAGTGAATCGAAAACCTTGCAGAAAAAATGTGTCAAAAACGGCATCTAAACAGAGTCACATACTCTTATAAAACCGCAACAATATCAATGAGTCTTTTAAAAGCATTTTTTAGAGGAGGATATTTCAACTAGAAAAATCTGTGGCTAATAAATCTGTATGAACATACCCTTAGGCCTCTTTCACACATCAGTTTTTTGCCTTCAGGCGCGATCCGGCTTTTTTTTGTAAAACCGGATCCGGCAAAATGCAATGCCGGATCCAGTTTTTCCCCATTGACTTGCATTAGCGCCGGATCGTGCCCGATGGCATTGCGTTTCATCCGTTTTTTGCCGGATCCGGCAACTTGTCTCATTCCGGCGTCTGGAAAAAACGGCTACTGTAACGTTTTTTGTCTCCGGCGAAAAAGCCGGAAGCGCCGGATCCGGCGCTTCCAGCTTTTTGCTACAATGAAAGTCTATGGGCGCCGGAATGCGCCGGATCCAGAAAAAGACGGATCCAGCCACCAGATCTGTTTTTTTAAGTCTGCGCATGCTCAGATCCAATTGGCCAGCCCCCAGGAACAGATATAACCTGCTAGACGGATCCAGCAAAAAAACGGATCCGTTTCTACAGTTCTCCAAAATTTATGCCGGATCCGTTTTTTCTAAAAATAGCCGGATCCTGCCTGACGGCAAAAAACTGATGTGTGAAAGTAGCCTAAAGAGAAATTTTAACTTTTTTTATTTTAAACATTTTCTGTTTAATCTTTGTTTGTAGGATACAAAGATGAAGACTTCAGTTGGACTCATTACCTGAGACTAACAAAAGCTCATGTGGCTCCTAAACACTTATTTATAACTCCAAAAATTGTGAGTTTCCCACCTAAATCATGTTAACATCAGCATATAGTACTTATTTTTCTTGTAGGTCAGACCACCACCTTTCAGATATTTACAGCATTTCATGTAGATATTTCATAAATTTATGAAGCATAAATACATCTTTGTGGTTTCTTATGGCTTTATTTTGCATGAACTTATATTTTTTCCAAATCGTATCGTATTTCGCCCTATCATAGAAAATACATTACATTGTTTACATATTTTTAGACACATGAAAACAGCAATATATGACTTATTATCCATAACTTGCTTTTTATAAATGGCGTACCTAATATATTACCAGCCTCTGTAGTGCATATAAATATATGATTGACACATGTTAAAGCTCGGTCATTATATCCACTTTGCAGTAACTAACATCAAAACTTTGTCTGGTGTTTCTAGAAATTCTCTAAAAATTGATTTCTTTTGCCTTTCACAGGGTGCTCCTCCATCTCTTTTTCGGGTGGGTATGAAATTAGAGGCTGTGGACAAGATGAATCCATCTCTTATATGTGTGGCCAGTGTCACTGATGTAGTAGAAGACAGATTTCTTGTGCACTTCGACAACTGGGGTGACACCTATGACTATTGGTAGGATTTTTTTTACTGATTGCCAAGCCTTAGACAGGCAGTAATATGCCTTACTCTTAAAAGATTGTTTCAAACTTCTCCTTTAATATGGTAATTTCTAATGTAGACAACAATTCTCATGATGCAAAGGGAGCAGGGTCTCCACAAATGGCACTTACTTAGCTCCAAGTTGTTTATAAAGGCAGCAGTTTCCCAACTCACACTTCAGATCCTTTCTGTAATCTATGTGATTCAGTTTTAGTCTGTCTTCTCTATCTCATGCTTGTGATAGGTTTCTCCATGTCAACTCTTACAAGCATTGGAGAAGGAAAATAAACTGAAGCTGTATCTCATTAGATACTCTGGAAATTCTGCACACTGAACACATACAATGTATAGAGAGTCCATGTCAGTCAAATAAGTTTTATAATGGAAGCTAATCGTTGTGTGGACTCACATACTATATCACAGCAGTGGAGGAGCACTCTGTGAATGGCGGTTTTCCCAGAAATAAAAGAGGGTAGAGCTGGGTGGTGAGGGATCTGAGAATTGCCAGGATGTGATAGGTCTTGATATCTTTCTGAAGCTCACAGTCAGACAGAAAATGTCCAATTGCCAACACAAAAAAGAATGTAATGGAGTGGAAGTCAGACTGAAAAACACATGTCACAGCTGCTTAAAATGAAAAGGTTCATTATCTATTGATACAACAAAGTAGGGATAAAATTAATTAAACCGTCAGAGTATTGTTGGTGAGCTATAATGAAATAAGACCTTTCACCAAAATTTTTCATGTTGAACTGGACACATGATGTAATAAACGCTGTAGAGCTGTATAAAACTTTTCTTTTATTTTGTATCTCCATAGCGAAAATGTTGGCCAACGTATTTGGCATCTAACCTAAACAGTCAATTTTAAAGTGGGCATTACCAGAGAGATTTAATTGGGGGGAGGGTGGGTGTGTGCTTTTTCCTCTGTATATGATGCTGTCCAATCATAAGCAGGCAGCAACACACCTCAATATGTTAGAACAGGCTTAGTGTGAGATATGTATTGAATAGTATTATATTATGTCCACTATGTATTTAATAGTGTCAAATAAGTACCCTATGTTATTTACATGTACTATAATGATTAATGTATTTACATACTACAGGGTATTTGCTCATTTTGTTTTTATCCCAGGCATTGACTGTTAAATTGCCACATTGTGAATGTGCATCTACACATAGCACATGTATCAACATGTATCCCGGCTCATTTCTTTGGTTTTCCTTTGGTTTTTATGTACTTTTGTACATAAATGGGGGTGGTCCCCCAATTTTGGGCTGTGTATCTTGTCTATATAACTTTCTATGGGCATGAGCCAAACAGTCAGGTATGGGTCCTGCTCTGCACTCGATTTTGAGGTCTGCCGACACATAGTGAGTTGTGGTCCTAGAGTTAGGGCCCATCCTGATAGGCTACACATTATCGCAGTGGGATGGCTTTTAGGCTCTTTTGATGAAAATAGTGTCAACTAAGTAACCTACGGTATATTATTTACATGTACTATTACTGTCTATTTACTTACTTAGCTTTAGTAATTTGAATAGGTGACATGTAACAACATTTTTGTGCAGTGTCTGCTGCAAAAATGAGTGGCCTCACATAGCTTCCCCCGAAGCTAATTGCTGCAAGCTGGAGAAACTGGATACTGAAACTTCATTGCTTATTTTTTAGAAGGGATTTTCCAGATGCAACAATTTTTTTAACCAATTCAAGAGTAGCTATTTTCATTTTTTTTACGTACATGCAAGTAGAGCACAAAGGGCCATTACATTATTGAAATTGTGTCTCTTTTCCAATATGGTCGTATTTATATAAAGGATATGTAAATTGGGTAAATCGAGAGTGTGGCTAGAAGTTGTAGTTTCGAAGGTGGCCTTCTTTGCATTTTTTAAACTTTGTTTTATATATTTTTAATTTAGTTTAGTCTTCATTCTTATTTTTTTTATTTACGCTTATTTTTTATTGCTGATTGTCCCTGTAACTAGCGCTGACATATTAGCTGCAGTTACAGTGGGAAAACAGCTTCTTAACATCTATACAGCACCGACGATCTTGTAATTCCTGGTAGAGGAGCAGTAAATGTCAAGGCTGCTTTCTTAAATGCACACATGATTATGCTTTCTCTGTGGGAAATACAGATGTTGCAGACCCAGCAAGGACATTCGTAAACGTCCCTTCAGAGTCATACGTAGACTAGCCGGATGTTTTAAGATGTTGGTTTGAAAGCTGCTAAACTTTAAAACCAGGATTAACAGAGCATAAAAAATAAGTTGCACCGTACTAATAGTTACATAACTTATTATGTAAAGGTCTCAAACTAGAATAGCCTATGTTTGGTAATTAAAACATTCAGGCTAATCTGACTAATCCTTTTTTACAACTTCTTAGGCACTGTTCACAGTAGTATTTAGGTGAACTCCATAAGGCTTCTGTTGCTTTTTAACTTTCAGAAACGTATAGTCTGCTGCCCTTTTCATGGAATCATAACTCAACTGATCAATTTTGAATCTCATGGCTTCAGTAATTAAAGAACATATGATGCAAGTGTCAAAAAAGTATAAAAATTAAAATACAGTTTTATATAGAAGTAATATTGATAGAAGTAATAATTTCCTGGTACAGTTATAAAAGCAACTGAAAAGCCACAAGCAATTACACTAAATCAAGCCGCACAGCAAATTGATATTTAAAGAGAACTTGTCATGTAAAAAAATTCTATTAACCTGCAGATATTGGGTTAATCTGCAAGTTAAACATTAAATGCGGTATACTGAGGATCATCCAAAAGATTCTAACGTATAAATCCTCTAAAAAATTATTTATTAGACATACCGTACATTAAAAAACTATACCCCAAAAACAGACAAAACATGCTAAAATGGCCCAATATACAGCACAAAGAAGAGGACCTACATAATACAGCCCTATGTGATATCAGGCAACAAGTCTATAGACAAACCCTATGATTGGTACTGCCTGACCGCGGAGTGTGGCACCCTATAAGATTGACGCATATTGTGCCCCCCCACACACACCAGTGGCTGTCTCACGCTAGACCGCCCTATAAGTCTCGACATAAAGAGGCAAAAGAAACTAGAAAAAATATCTACAAATATACCTTGATTGTCAACATAACATTGGAGGGATATATCATTGCTTTTTCCTGTTGACCTTCTGACGAAACATATCCTGAGGGGAAATGCATAGAGGCATCAGGTATGACTGATAAGTCTCTGCTTAGTCACACTCTTATAATGAGGAACTTTTGTTTATGATATGTTTTGAGTGCTCTTACTGCTTTTTATCCCTTCAGTACCAATCACAGGATATGTCTGTAGGGTATTGATAGTGCCTGTACTTGTTGTCTCATATCACATGTATTATATATTTTCTCTGTGTTTTGTTGCATAGTTTTTAATGTATGTCGAATCAATTAATCTTCATGTTAATAGCATTCTAAAGCTGTGTGGCCGCTGCACTGAAGGGCTGGCTGCGGGGTGGAAAGGAACTTTAATCTTCACAGCAGCCTCTGGCTTTCAGTCTTAGGGTATGTTCCCATGGTCAGTATTAGGCAGCGCTTTAGACACAGCACATGTCCCGCTCCATGCTGGCTTTTGAACACAGGTGATTCTGCATGTGTTTATTGAGCTGTGCGGAATCACCGCATCCAATACATTGTATGGGTGACTTTATCTTGCAGGGACTGAATGTCTCCGCAAGAAAAATAGACATGCTGCGGTCTGGAAAGACGCGCCGCATGTCTGTCTCCGCAGGAAAGCCGCCGGTGCACGCATAGTGGAGATGGGATTTATTTATTGAAATCCCATCCACTATGCTGTAACATTTGGCCGCTGTGGATTTGACGCTGCTGATGTACGCAGCGCCCAACCCGCAGCGTTTACTGACCGTGGGAACATACCTAAAGAGGTGGGGCTTCAGTCACTGCTTAGTACACTGTGAACAGTGGCTCTAACCACACCCCGGCATAGACTGATAGCCAGCTCAGCGGTGCCTCAGTGTTGAGTGTAAGTGCGTGCATTGTTGCATGTGGCAATAATATTTGATGCTGATTAAATAGAGATGTTTTGAAAATTTTATTTCCTTTTTTTTCATCATTTACATATCAGTAATATGCCTATCTATCCTGTGATTTCCAGAATTTCACGACATTTCCTTCTTAGTGTTTCAACTATGTTGAGGAGTGTACATTTATATTCTATCATCAACACTGCAATCCTAATATAGTTTGAGATTAGATGCAATTGGGCTCCTTGCATTAGAAATAATACATTTCTATTTTCTTAGGTGTGACCCTAGCAGCCCCTATGTTCATTCTGTGGGATGGTGCCAAGAAAATGGGAAGCCTCTTACTCCTCCTCAAGGTACTGGCACAGAAGGGTAATGGTGACAGCAAAGTAAAAGGGAAAAGTCTAAAGCCACCATGATATTCAGGAAAATGTAAAATAGTTATAAGGTTAGTTTGGAAAATGTTGTTGAATGTGTGAGAAGTAACACGGTTACTTTCTTGTAGATTATCCAGATCCTGATAACTTCACATGGGAGAGATACCTGTTGGAGACTGGGACCTCTGCAGTGCCCACCAGAGCCTTCCATACTGTAATGTTATGAAGATATATTGTAGAAATTCCATGACTGTGACCTGTGTTACTTCTCCAGTGTTCTTTACTAATAATCAGTTTTCAACCTTAAAACTTTCTTAAGCGACCTCCCCATGGATTCAAAGCCAAAATGAAGTTGGAGGCAGTAGACAGAAGAAATCCTTCATTGATCCGGGTGGCATCTGTGGTGGACACAGAAGAGTGCAGAATAAAGGTAAATACTTACGTTTGGTCTGTTAGGTGCATATTTCCTCTCTTTCATTACATGCCAATGTCTTTTGTGGTTTTGACCATTTGACTTGTGGGTGTTGGTGTGCTTCCATCTTTTGTTGTGGGCCAGGGGGCAAGGTTATTAACATCTGGGTTTCTGACAACCCATCCCACCTTCCAAGGTTCACTTTGATGGCTGGAGCCATTTGTATGACTTTTGGCTGGACGCAGACCACCCAGATTTACACCCTGCGGGTTGGTGCCAGAGAACAGGACACCCACTGCAAACTCCACTGCGTGAGTACTGCAAAATATAATCCGATAGTGGATGTCATAATGAAAGGAAGTAAAGAAAAGGAAATAATATACTCCAAACAAAATATTAATCCCAAAAATGCATGCAGAGAATTGTGAATAGTACATTATTTATCAATGAATATCAAGTAAATACAGCTAATCAGAGTGACTATGCCTGCAACATGGTCAGCAAGGGACCAAATCGAGTTCTGCCTGTCTTGATCTGCCATTGACGATCTTAGGCCTCACATCTGTGTGCTGGTCCTTAGATATGCATTGGTGATTTTGATCCATAACTAAGATCAAAAATGGACATGTCCATGTGACTTTTTTGCAGACACAATGTCGGTAACAAACATTAACATGTGAATAGCCTCATAGAATATAATGGGTCCGTGTTCTATGTGTGAAAAACTAGGATAGAATACGTATGTCAAAAATGGAGGTCTGAATGAGGCCTTCGTTTGGAGAGCCATTAGCAGAAAACTAACTTTCCTTTGTTCACTTCCTCATCTTTTCACAGAACACCGTGATTCTCCTAACCTATCACCCAGTGCTTGTGTGTCTCTCAGCTGTAAAGGGATTTCTCACGCACGAGGCAACAAGTACAGTTTCCAGCACAGGTCAGCTGCTCTTGTGTAAGCTGCTATAACTGTAAGACCCCAGTGCTTCTTTATTTCTTTGAATTAAGAGCAACCCTGACAGAAAGCAGCTGTAAAGGAGAACTTCATGAAATTCACAACGCCTATCCCAACTGTTACTGTATATTGAGGAAAAAAAACAGGATTCCCAACCGCAATGCAATATTTTACCACATATCTCGCCTTTTATCATTACTATGGCAAGATAGTGAGATGTAATCTAGTGGCAGGTGCATTACTTGCCTTATCAACTACAACTCGTAGAATACTTAACCCCTTCCCGACCCCTGACGCCTACGTAGGCGTCATGAAAAGTCATGCCTAAACAACCGTCATCGTATAAAGCAGCCTCCTGTGGGTCGGGTGACCAGGGTCAATGAAAGGTCACCCAACCCGCGCACACACAGGACCCTTTATACTTCACCATGGGGGGTGGCTTAGCCCCCACGTGGCTACGATCGCTCTGATTGGCTGTTGAAAGTGAAACAGCCAATCAGAGTGATAGTAATATTTCATCAATGAAATTTGATGAAATATTACAATTCAGCCATGGCCAATGCTACAGTGGCATCGGACATGGCTCGAGACACTAATTTAACCCCCCCACACCGGCTGGCGGGGGGCAATTGGCCCCCGCCACGGACCGACGCCATCACAATCTGCTCCCCCTCCCCTTCCCTCCCCCCCGCAGTCCGATCACCCTCTCCGATCACCCCCCCTCACCCTCTACGGTGCCTCCGAGTCCCGCTCTGGCTCCCGGTGTCCCGCCGTCCCGGCTCATGGGCAGTGCGATTGTAATATTTCACCAATGAAATTTGGTGAAATATTACAATCAAGCCATGGCCAATGCTGCAATAGCATCGGCCATGGCTGCAGACACCGATGAGACCCCCACCAACTGACGGCAGCGATTGGTCGCCGCAGTCATCATCAGCAACTGTCCCCCTTCCCTCCGCTCCCCCAGCCTTCCGATCCCCCCTCACCCTCCCCGGTATCTCCTGTCCCTCTAGCCATCCCGGTGTCCCGCATCTAGATAAGTTCCTTGGGGGGTCTATTTTCCAAAATGGGGTCACTTGTGGGGGGTTTCTACTGTTTAGGCACATCAGGGGCTCTGCAAACATAACATGATACAGACTATTCCATCAAATCGGCATTTCAAAACATCACTACTTCCCTTCCGAGCCCCGATATATGCCCAAACAGTGGTTCCCCCCACATATGGGGTAGCAGCGTACTCAGGAGAAACTGGACAACAACTTTAGGGGTCCAATTTCTCCTATTACCATTGTGAAAATAAAAATTATAGGGCTAAAAAATCATTTTTTGAGGAAAAAATTTTTTTTTTTATTTTCACATCTCTGCGTTATAAACTTCTGTGAAGCACCTGGGGGTCCAAAGTGCTCACTATGCATTTAGATAAGTTCCTTAGGGGGTCTAGTTTCCAAAATGGGGTCATTTGTAGGGGAGCTCCAAAGTTTAGGCACATAGGGGCTCTCCAAACACAACATGGTGTCCGCTAACGATTGGAGCTAATTTTCCATTCAAAAAGTCAAAAGGCGCTCCTTCCTTTCTGAGCCCTGCCGTGCGCCAAAATAGTGGTTCCTCCACATATGAGGTACCAGTGTACTCAGGACAAACTGGACAACAACTTTTGGGGTCCAATTTCTCATGTTACCCTCGTGAAAATAAAAAATTGCGGGCTAAAAAATCATTGTGGGAAAGCTCCAATGTTTAGGCACACAGGGACTCTCCAAACCCGACATGGTGTCTGCTAGCGATTGGAGCTAATTTTCTATTCAAAAAGTCAAATGGCGCTCCTTCCCTTCTGAGCCCTGCCGCGTGCCCAAACAGTGGTTTATGACCACATATGGGGTATCGGTGTACTCAGGAGAAATTGCCCAACAAATTTTAGGATCCATTTTGTCCTGTTACCCATGTGAAAATGAAAAAATTGATGCTAAAAGAAAATTTTTGTTGGAAAAATTTAAAATGTCCATTTTTTCCTTCCATGTTGCTTTAGTCCCTGTGAAGCACCTGAAGGGTTAATAATCTTCTTGAATGTAGTGTTAGTAGCTTGAGGGGTGCAGTTTTTAGAATGGTGTCACTTTTGGGTATTTTCTGCCATATAGACCCCTCAAAGTGACTTCAAATGTGAGATGGTTCCTAAAAAAATGGTTTTGTAAATTTTGTTGCAAAAATGAGAAATTGCTGGTCAACTTTCAACCCTTATAACTTCCTAACAAAAAAAAATTTTGTTTCCAAAATTGTGCTGATGTAAAGTAGACATGTGAGAAATGTTATTTATTAACTATTTTGTGTCACATAACTCTCTGGTTTAACAGAATAAAAATTCAAAATTTGAAAATTGCAAAATTTTCGCCAATTTCCATTTTTTTCACAAATAAACGCAAAAATTATCGACCTAAATTTACCACTAACATGAAGCCCAATATGTCAGGAAAAAAAATCTCAAAATCGCTAGGATGTGTTGAAGCGTTCCTGAGTTATTACCTCATGAAGGGACACTGGTCAGAATTGCAAAAAATGGCCAGGTCATTAAGGTCAAAATAGGCTGGGTCATGAAGGGGTTAAAAGGGGTAGTTCCACAAAGAAAGTACATTTTAATCAACAGATCTTGGAATAAAAATAAATTCCACAATTTAATGTGCTGAGATAATCTTATAAATGTGCCCCTGCTGTGTACTGTGTAATGGATGTGTCTGACCATACAGGGACATGTTCTGAGCATACCACAGCTCCTGGGCAGGGAGGAAGAGAAAAGAGAGGATACAGACAGGACAGTGTAGGATCACAGCTGCTGGTTTCTGTGAGGAATAACATTTCCCTTCATGTTTAAAAACTTGTTTTACCTCACAGAAAGAATCAGCTGTTCTGGAGCTGTGGTATATCTGATCATGTTCCTGCATGGCTGGGCACATCAATTACGTGGAGGCACATTGATAAGATTATCTAAATCGGGACAAGAATATTTTTTTTTACCACATCCAATTATGGAAATTATTTTTAATTCTACGATCTATTAATTAAAATGTACTTTGTTTGTGGGACAGCCCTTTAAATCTCAAACCACCACTCTGCTCTGTGACTGACCCATGTCAGAGTAGTCTGACAAATACTTCCTTCCCTTCTGCAGTTCTAGAGATGTTGTGAGAGGGTGTATTACCACACCACACATTCACAAACCAATGCATCTGCCCATATATTACTGTGAACTACTTTGCATACTGTGCCACCCTTGGAAATAGCATACAGGACACTGTCCATTGAAACAAGGAAACAAACTAGGAGTTGCACATATAGTATAAATATCCACAGAAAAACAACACAAATAATAATAATCTTACTTATATGGCGCCAACATATTCCATAGCACTTTACAAATCAGAGGGTAATAATTGTACAAATAATATTCGACATTAGAGAGTAATGCTAGGCTGGGGGCCGAACGATGCTTCAGCCGATCCTTTAGCCGTCTCAACCGACCCTTGCATACACGTACTCGTTTGGCCAAGCGCTCTTGTGTTCTCTATGAGAACGCCTAGACCAGGGGTGGGGAATCTTTTTTCTGCCAAGGGCCATTTGGATATTTATACCATCCTTCGGGGGCCATACAAACTCCGCCCACAAAGTACATCCTGACCCTGGCACTGGTTTCATGACTTAATCTTTCATTGCATGCCCTTCAATGTTCAGTAGTGAACACTGCATGTGTGTGCTAACAGAGCAAGAAGAAATTAATGAGCTTGTGGCAATCAAAATATAGCTCCCTGCCCAAGAATGCAGTCCCTGTGAATCTGTTCGGGGGACTGATAAAAGGTCATCGAGGGCCGTAAATGGCCCTGGGGCCTGAGGTTCCCCACCCCTGGCCTAGACTAAAGGTCCCGTCACACACAGTGATCTCACTAGCGAGATCGCTGATTTTGTGACGCCACAGCGATCTCGCCAGCGAGATCGCTGTGTGTGACGGGATCAGCAACCGGCCCCCCGCCGGGTATCGCTGATCATGCAGCATCGTCCTGGGCCGTTTTTTCATCATTGCTCTCCCGCTGGCCAGCACGCATCGCTGCATGTGGCAGCGAGAGCCAACGATCAGCGAGGCTCCCAGCGCTCTAAGCAGGCGCTGAGAGCTGGTCTCTAAGGTAAATATTGGGTTATTAAGCGGCGCGCGTCACTTAGTTACCCGATGTGTACCTTAAAAACCTGCGTGCTGGCAGCTCCCAGCGTGAGCACGCAGGTTTCTAAGGTACACATCGGGTAACTAAATGACGCAAAACGCTTAGTAACCCGATTATTACCTTAGAGACCAGCGTCCTCGCTGGTGCTGATCGTTGGTGAAGCTGCCTGTTTGGCAGCTCACCAGCGATCATGTAGCGATGCATCAGCGATCCTGACAAGATCGTATCGTTGTCGGGATCGCTGGTGCATCTTTGTGTGTGACGAGGCCGTAACACTATGACTATCAACTTATCTCAGGGAGAACAATGCAATCAACAGTCAGAAATCGAACATGTGCACTTAACATCTTTCTTGACCATCACTTGGCTAGTGTCCTCATACACATTAGACCGTTGAACGAACCTGTTGATATTGGGGGGTTCAGCCAACATTTTTCTTATGTGTTTGGGGGCCTTAAAACATTCAAACAAGAGGAGGTGACACAAATGGTAAAATAGTGCTTGTATTGTATGGTCCAGCCATCATTATAATTAATAAGGGTGTTATAGCAAAGCTACCGTATATAAACTGGTCTCCAGCCAATATCTGTATGAGTGCATGGACATTGTGGGAGCAGAAAATAGAAAGAATTCTGAGGAAACTTTAGGAAAGCAATCTCTCATACAATAATAGAAAGGGTCAAATGTAATCTCATGTATATATAACCCCTAAAAATGATACTTTATTAGTTAAAAACCACAAGTGTGGTAAACACACCAACGAAAAAAGTGACAAGAAATAAACGAAAATAGAAAAGTGTTGAAGCAGAGACCACTCTAAGGTAACACCTAGGAATCCCTGATGTGATCCTGAGCTTGAGTCTACCTGTCTGCGGAGGTTGGCACCCTAGGGGGGAACGTTGTGGCGCCCCCGCTCAACGATGACTATCCCTAGGGGCCCTAGTATACCCTACAGCCACTAGTGGTCACCTCTACCCGATAATAAAGGGAACCTCTATTGCTAGACATAGACCAATCTGCTCTAAAGAGGGCCCTGTGTCCCAAAGAAAGAGGTTAAAAATAGAGAACACACATGGCATCAGGTGGTATAATTAGATACTCATTTGCATAATGATGCCCCACATCCAATATCAACAGTGAGGTATCATGTGCACATTAATGGGAGTCATAAACCGGACACTTTAAATACATTCCATGTTGCCACGATCTCACAGCTATACGATCTCTTCATATAGAGAGAAAAAGTATATACAAAGCTGGCAATTTAACCAGTGTAGCACAGGATAGAGGATAGTGTCCCATTATTAAATCCATTAACATCCCAATAACAAAATAAACACAGAGCTGCCACAGCGATACTCATCTGTGTTTATCGCCACCAGCCATCAAATGGTTAACACCTCAATGCGTTTCGCCTGAGTAGGCTCATCAGGAGGCCCGATAGTGCAATATCTTGTGTCCCATAACGGTGCAAAAGCCAACCGATGCTCATCCCAGTTCCTCTTTTTAAACCCACCGCTAAGACCGCATATGCTCCGCCCACTCACGTGACATAGCAACGCTAAGCGCCTATTACGGTGTCCCTACTACATTATCAAACAGCACTAGCCAGACCCAGGTGTTCCGATTGGCTGTCAGGACTAACATACAACGTCACTCATGGATAACCAATCGGGTCTCTTCAAGCATCACAGCACTATCCAATCACTGGAGCTGAGACAAATTGCAAGGTCTGACGTGCGCAGCGTCACTCCTGGAGAACAAACAGGCAGTCTCACAGCTCTCTCCAATCGCTGCGGCTGAGACAAACTGCCAAGTCTGACGTGCAGCGCCCGCACATGCGATCCATAGAGAATGTTGCACTCCCCCATCTTGAAAAGATGCGCCACAAATGATACAGCATCAGGTGTACAGTTCACCATTATGTACATATATTATATTCAGTGGCCAAATTGCACTCTTCAGTGGCATAGCAGTTGCGTCTTATCACACAATGTATAAACACTGTGCACTAACAGTTCAGATATGCATACAAATAAACCGCAGCTGACGCTGACTAGTGTGAACAAGCGTCAGAATGCGTCTTCATTGTCAAATACATATAATTAAAAGACGCTTTTTTGTATATATCAACTGGTATTATAAATTAACTGAGGTTGCTCAGAGTCCAGTGGGCAGTAAGAAGGGAACATTTATATATATAATGATCCATGACAATACATGGGAATCCCAAATATACGGGAAACAAAAGACAAAATCTAGAAGGTCAATATCCTCAAAAGAGGAGGTCACATTTTTCAATTATGGCTTATAAGAAACAGGCAAACGACAATTGGTCATTCAGCCCCCTCGGCTCCAGGGACTCCATCCTGAATATCCATTCACATTCTCTCTTGAGAATATTCTTATCCACATTCCCTCCTCTGGGGTTCACATTCACAACTTCTATAATACAGAATTTGATTTCACCGGGGTCACCTTTGTGACACATCCACATGTGTTTAGCAAGTGGGGTCTCTCTTTGATTTCTAATATCCCCCATGTGTTCCCCTACTCTCCTTCTGAATTCTCTCCTATAATATAATATAATATAATAAATAATAATATAATATAATATAATAATATAATATAATAATATAATATAATTCTCTCCTATAATAAAGTTGATCCTTCTACAATGTGACAGCCCTTTAGATATTTGTAGACAGCTATTAAGTCTCCTCTCAGTCTTCTCTTTTGCAAACTAAACATTCCCAAATCCTGCAACCTTTCCTCATAAGACAGGGTTTGCAGACCGGTCACCATTCTGGTCGCTCTTTTCTGAACTTGCTCCAGTTTGTTGATGTCTTTTTTAAAATGTGGTGCCCAAAACTGGACACAATATTCCAGATGAGGTCTGACCAAAGAGGAGTAGAGGGAAATAATGACTTCACGTGATCTAGACTGTATGCTTCTGTTAATACATCCTAGAATTGCATTTGCCTTTTTTGCTGCTGCATCACACTGTTGACTCATATTCAGTCTGTGATCTATTAGTATACTCAAGTCTTTTTCACATGTGCTGTCACTTAGCCCTATTCCTCCCATTCTATATATGCTTTTTTCATTTTTATTGCCCAGATGTAGTACTTTGCATTTCTCCCTGTTAAAAACCATTCTGTTAGTCGCTGCCCACTTCTTCAGTTTATTTAAATCTTTTTGAATCCTCTCTCTCTCTTCTCTAGTATTAGCTATCCCTCCTAGCTTTGTGTCATCAGCAAATTTAACCAGTTTACCCTCAATTCCTTCATCTAAATCGTTGATAAAGATGTTGAACAATACAGGGCCCAGGACAGAGCCCTGTGGTACCCCACTTGAGACATTCTTCCAACTGGATGTGCAGCCATTTACGACCACTCTTTGGGTCCGATCACTAAGCCAGTTATGAATCCACCTAACTGTTGCCTTGTCCATTCCATACTTAGTCATTTTTTCAATAAGGATTGTATGAGAGACTTTGTCAAATGCTTTGCTGAAGTCAAGATATACTATATCTACAGCATTTCCTTGATCCACCCAATCAGTGATACCGTCATAGAAGGAAATTAAGTTAGTCTGACATGACTTATTAGTTACAAACCCATGCTGACTCTGTTTAATCACTTCATTCTTATCCAGGTATTGACATACATGTTGTTTAATAATTTGTTCAAAGATCTTTCCTGGTATAGAAGTCAGACTCACCGGCCTATAGTTGCCTGGGTCCACCTTCTTCCCCTTTTTGAAGATAGGAACAACATTTGCTCTTCTCCAGTCTTCTGGAACTTCTCCTGTTCTCCAAGAATTTTCAAAGATTATGGAGAGGGGTTCAAAAATTTCTTCTGCTATCTCCTTCAGTACTCTGGGGTGTAATTCATCTGGACCTGGAGACTTGAATTCATTTAGGTTAGCTAAGTGTTTCCTCACTATCTTTCTGTTTATAGATATCCTGGATTCTTCTATTCCCTTAATAGGACAGTGAAGAACAGTAGATGTTACATTTCCTTTCTGAGAGAAAACAGATGCAAAATAGGAATTTAAAAGTTCAGCCTTCTCAACATCCTGTCTTACCATTTCATCATTTTCATCCTGTAAAAATCCTATAGCATCTTTGACTTTTCTTTTACTTTTGACATATCCCCAAAATCCTTTATTGTTGCTTTTGACATCTCTTGCAAGCCTCAATTCATTTTCAGCTTTAGATAATCTGATTTGTACCCTGCAGGTTCTGCAGACAGCATTATATTCTTCTTTAGATATGCCTCCCTCTTTCCATTTTCTAAACATTTTTTTCTTCCTGTTTAGCATGTGCTTAAGTTCTGTGTTCATCCATCCTGGTTTCCTTAAATGCTTCCTATTCTTCCCTCTTTTCGGAATTGTTAACAACTGTGCTTTGAGAATTTTATTTTTCAAGATTTCCCATCCTTCCTGGACATTTTTGTCTTTAAGGATATCCAGCCATTGGATCCCTCCAATTCTCTTTCTGAATCCCTTAAAATCTGCCTTTCTGAAATCTAACCTTGACGTCTGAGTCTTCACAGGTCTTCCGCCTCTAGTTATCCAAAATTCTAAAATAGCGTGGTCGCTACCTCCTAGGGTCCCAGCCACTTTTACCTCCTCAACCATTTCCTCCCTGTTTATAAGGATTAGATCCAAGATAGCAGTTCCCCTTGTTTTCTCCACTACCTTTTGGAAGATAAAGTTGTCAGCAAGAGAGGATAAGAATTTCCTTGACCTGTTAGTTTTGCCTGAGAGAGATTCCCAACAAATGTCTGGATAGTTGAAATCTCCCATGACAACTATGTCATATTTTTTGGAGAACTTGGCCATTTGATGCATAAAGAGTTCATCCATATCTTCAGCTTGCACATGTGGCCTGTAGTAAATGCCTACAATGGTGTCCTTTCCATTGTTCTGTCCTTGTATTCTTACCCAAACAGTTTCCACAGAACTCCCAGTCTCTGAAGCTTGGATCTCTGTGCAGATATACGCGTTTCTAACATACAATGCGACACCCCCTCCTCGTTTATCAAGTCTGTTTCTTTCAAATAAGTTATATCCTTCTAGTCTTGTGTTCCAATCATGTGTATCGTCCCACCAAGTCTCAGTGATTCCAGTGACATCATATTTCTTTTCCTGTGTTAGTAGTTCCAATTCTCCTTGTTTGTTGCCCATGCTTTGTGCATTAGTATAGAAACATTTTAGTTTGTGATGGGTTTCTCTTTCTCCAATATTTTTATTAATTAGATTCTTTCGTCTTTGTTCTTACTTTCCACTTCTAATAGCAGAGTTCTCAATAGCATTTGTCAGGTGTATGGCTTTTTCTGGTCTTTTGCTTCCCTTCCCATGTTGTTCTAGTTTAAAGCTCTCCTTACAAGTGTAGCAAGGCGACTTCCAAATACATGCTCTCCAGTCTTCGTAAGGTGCACCCCATCTCTAGTAAGTAGTCCATCGTATAAGTAGTTCACTCCGTGATCCAGAAATCCAAATCGTTGCTGACGGCACCATCGACGTAGCCAGTTGTTCACCTGCAGTATCTTATTCCACCTCCTTGTTCCATGGCCATCCACTGGGAGGATGGAAGAGAAGACCACCTGCGCTCCCAGTTCTTTCACTTTCTTGCCTAAGTCTTCAAAGTCTCTGCAGATGATTTCCAGGTCGTTTCTTGCGGTGTCATTTGTCCCCACATGTAGTAGCAGGAATGGGTAGTCATCTGTAGGTCTGAAGAGTCCTGATATCCTGTCAGACACATCTTTAATTTTTGCACCTGGAAGACAGCACATTTCTCTTGAAGTTATATCCGGTCTGCAGATAGCGGCCTCTGTTCCTCTCAACAGGGAATCCCCCATGACCACCACTCTCAGTTTCTTCTTCACAACATTTTTCTTTCTCCATCCAGGAGGACTCTGAAGGCGTACAAGGTTGCTGTTTGTTGGCAAAGTCTTATCCTGATGTAATTCTTCATCGTTTTCCTGCGTGAGGGCCTGGTACTGGTTCCTGAGCAGTATGGGTGCTGACTGCCTCCTGATCCTCCTGCTTCTCTGGGTCACATGTCTCCATTCCTCTGTTTCTTCAGGTGCACTTCGAATTTCTTCTCTTTCTGTAACATGAAGAGATAATTCTGCTCTGTCCAAGAACTCTTCACCTTCCTTAATGATCTTCAACATAGCTAACCTCTCTTCGAGATTTTGCAACTTTTCCTCCAACAGGGACACAAGCTTGCATTTGTGGCATGTGAAGCTTGGCTTTTCCACTGGTAAATCTGTGAACATGTAGCAAGAAATGCAGCTCACCAAATGGCTCCTGGCCTCTTCCATCTTGAGATTTCTTAAAAACGATGAAAGATGAGCCAAAATTCGCGCGCCGATAGGCTGGTATGTATGACGACATCAGCAGTGCGTTGACATCATCATGCCGCTGCACATCGGAGCTGGGACAGATGAATGCTGCCTTGCACCAGTCCCGCCGCAGTTTTCTAATGTATGCATGTCTGAAAGACACAAATACATTTGAATTCAGCAAGGAGGGAGCGGCGTGTCCAGTGTAGCTCTGCGGGCTGCATATCATATTTCGCCAGGCTGCATGTTGTGCAGGCCTGCTATAGCAGATGGTCAAGTAGTGCAATGACTGGGAAAGAGTGGGAGCATCAGTGTAGCGGCTGGACTTGGATTCAATGAATCCTAATAATACAAGAATAATCTTCCAATAATGTTAAGTATATAACAGTTCAGAAAAATGACTGTGTGTCAATAATTAAGCAGAAATATGCTTGAAGAACAATGTAGCGATAAGATAACATACAAGAATTATCATTCCTCTGTTTTTACTCATAGGAAGTGTCCCACTCCTGGCTGTGATGGTTCTGGTCATGTGACTGGAAGATTCACAGCTCATCACTGTCTGTCTGGTTGTCCCCTGGCCGATCGTAACCAGCAACCAGCGAGAAGCAGAAATCCTATCCCACTGCCACCTCGGAGGAAATCCAGACACCATGGCAGGTGACAGAACAATGAGCAGATGCATGGCCTAGTTGTATCTCAGGGGTCTCATGGGTATTAGTTAGAAGGTGTCAGTATTAAGCTTGGTAATGCCATATTGATAGGATGCTGTGAGGATGGTCAGTCTTACAGACATTGCCATTATTTATATAAGTGAATCAGACTCTTCATTTATAGACTCCATTATTTCTGCAAAATGTATTATACTCCAAAAACTGGATCCTTTCACTGTTGTATGTAAGTCATTGCTACCTCTCCTGCAACACATTATAACACTGCGGTAAAATTCATGAATCTTAAGTAACTGGCATGTTCTATCATAGAATTGGACGTCCACCCAAATATCGCAGGGTGCAGCAAGATGCCTTTCAAGGTAAACAACTGAGCCAACATTATAAAATTTACTAATTGGAATCCCAGTTTCTAACCCATGTTGTATGTAAAAGATTGATCTGTACTAATGATGAGCGAACAAGCTCGGGTAAGGTGTTATTGAAGAATACTCGGGTGCTAACCGAGTGTTTTCGGCGTGCAAGAATAACATGTTCAAGACCCCACGGCTGCATGTTTCGCAGCAGTTTGACAGTCACAAGACATGCAGGGATTACCTGTTTGTTAGACCATCCCTGCATGTGTTGCAGCTGTCAAAAAGCCGAGGGACATGCAGCCACGGGGTCTCAAACATATTATTCTAGCATGCCCAAGACACTTGGTTAGCACTCAAGCATCCTCGGATAACACCTTATCCGAGCACGTTCACGCATCACTAAACACTACATATGACATCTCCTACTATTAATAGTTAATGTATTATGTTGCGCTTGTCTTTTTTCTCTCTCATCAGACCCAGTTCACCAGTCACTTTTTATGTCAGCCATGTCTGTCCATCCTGATCGAGCCCTTGCTCACTGCTGGGAACAGCACTGCCGTCTATTGCCCGGTGTAGCTGGTATCAGTGCAAGCACTGTCTCAAAGTGGAGTACAGAGGAGGTATTCATTTCCTCAAAGACCCTGCTATGTGGATCATATCTATAAGCTGATTGAAGGCCAAGATGCAAACCATACTTGTATGACTACTGTGGAGACTACTGTGGAAAAAAGTATCATTTTTCTAGAAATTTAGTGTTTATTTTGGATATTTGATTTTTTTGACAAATTAATGACATTTTCTTTTAGGTGTTCAACTTTGTGCAGACGCTGACGGGATGTGAGGACCAAGCCCGACTGTTCAAAGAGGAGGTGAGAAATCTGTTTTGTTTTTATTCTAGTGTCCTAATAGTTTCAAGCCCAGAACTAAAGATGTTACATATCTAATAATAAGTGCACATAAAGATCTAATAAGTGCAGATTTCCATGAGAGATGAACAGTTAAAGGAGTTGTCTGGGTTGAGTAACCACGTCTCTTACCTCAAAAACGTTGTCCCTCTTGTCCTTGCGTTGTGAATTTCAACTCAGCTGCTTGTGACTGAATGGAGCTGAGCTGGATTACCAAACATAGCTCACGGACAGAAGTGTCATTGTTTCTGGGGACAGTAAGCACATGCTTTTTTCCATTTTAATGTGATTTTTGCTGGGTTACTCACATCTTATAAAATGATAACATACAATGGGGGAAAAAAGTATTTAGTCAGCGACCAATTGTGCAAGTTCTCCCACTTAAAAAGAAGAGAGAGGCCTGTAATTGACATCATAGGTAGACCACAAGTATGAGAGTCAAAATGAGAAAACAAGTAAATTTGAAAAGATTTGGGAGAGGTGGAATTCCTCTCACCTCACTTTACAAGGTTGAGACCTCACACGCGAAATAATACGATACGGGAGACCAGGCTGCGGAAATAGTAGATATTAGTTAATGTAGTGGTAGTTGTAGTTTAGGAATTTTAGTTAGATTTTATTTCTGAATGGTATGACAAGGCTTGTGAAATTGAATTGATATACATGCTGGAAAATGTATAGGTAATTATCCTTTATGTATGCTTGAAGAAGGATAGGTACATATTACCTTGTTTATAAGAGTGTGCAATTTCTCTGCATTATATTTTACAATGGACGGAAACACGTGTGCTATGTATAATGCTTGTTATCATAAGCCATTGTGTATGTTGTACATTTTTTGTGTCCTAAGGTTCAATAAACGAATTTAAAAAAAAAAAATGAGAAAACAAATCCAGAAAATCACCTTGTCTGATTTGGCAAGGTTTATTTTGCAAATTATGGTGGAATCATTACCAAAATATTTTGTAATATATCCTTTGTTGGCAATGACAGAGGTCAAACGTTTTCTGTAAGTCTTCATAAGGTTGGCACACACTGTTGGTGGTATGTTGGCCCATTCCTCCACGCAGATCTCCTCTAGTACAGTGATGTTTTGGGCCTGTCACTGGGCAACACGGACTTTCAAATCCCTCCAAAGGTTTTCTATGGGGTTGAGATCTGGAGACTGGCTAGGCCACTCCAGGACCTTCATATGCTTCTTATGAAGCCACTCATTCGTTGCCCTGGTGGTGTGCTTGGGATCATTATCATGCTGAAAGACCAATCCACATTTCATCTTCAATATCCTTGCTGATGGAAGGAGGTTTGCACTCAAAATCTCACGTTACATGACCCCATTCATTCTTTTATGTACATGGATCAGTCGTCCTGGTCCCTTTGCATAGAAACAGCCCCAAAGCATGATGTTGCCACCCCCATGCTTCACAGTAGGTATAGTGTTTTTGGATGCAACTCAGCATTCTATCTCCTCCAAACACAACGAGTTTTATTTCTACCAGACAGTTCTACTTTGGTTTCATCAGACCATATGACATTCTTCCAATATTCTTCTGGATAATCCAAATGCTCTCTAGCAAACTTCAGATGGGCCCATACATGTACTGGCTTAAGCAGGGGGACACGTCTGGCACTGCAGGATCTGAATCCATGGTGGCGTAGTGTGTTACTGATGGTAGCCTTTGTTACGGTGGTCCCAGCTCTATGCAGGTCATTCACTAGGTCCCCGTGTGGTTCAGGGATTTTTGCTCACCGTTCTTGTGATCATTTTGATCCCACAGGGTGAGATCTTGTGTGGAGACCCAGATCAAGGGAGATTATCAATGGTCTTTTATGTCTTCCATTTTTTATTACTGCTCCCACAGTTGATTTCATCACACTAAGCTGCTTGCCTATTGCAGATTCAGTCTTCCAAGCCTGGTGCAGGGCTACAATTTTGTTTCTGATGTCCTTCAACAGCTTTTTCGTCTTCACCATAGTGGAGTTTGGAGTCTGACTGTTTGAGGTCGTGGACAGGTGTCTTTTATACTGATAACAAGTTCAATCAGGTGCCATCACTACAGGTAATGAGTGGAGGACAGAGGAGCCTCTTAAAGAAGAAGTTGCAGGTCTGTGAGAGCCAGAAATCTTGCATGTTTTTAGGTGATCAAATACTTATTGTCCACCATAATTTGCAAAAAAAAATCTTGCCAAATCAGACAAGGTGATTTTCTGGTTTTGTTTTCTCATTTTGACTCTTAGAATCATAGAATCGTAGAGTTGGAAGGGACCTCCTGGGCCATCTGGTCCAACCCCCTCTGGTCTTATAGTTGTGGTCTACCGATCATGTCAATTACAGGCCTCTCTCACATTTTTAAGTCGGAGAACTTGCACAATTGGAGGATAACTAAATATTTTTTTCCCCACTGTATTGTTAAGCTATCCCATCACTTTAAGAGAGGTAAATCATTTGTTTCTTGCACGGTGGTGCACCCGGCCTCGTGACTGTGTAAGGAACAGCTGTGAGCCCCACTGTCTTCAAACTGGTCAGCTGCATTTAATTTTTAATGTGGGAGGCTGGGTTGTCACTGTATAGTAAAAACAATGAGGTGGATGCAGCGCTCACTCCCTCCACAACCCCGTTATATGGTTACTTGTAGTGATGAGTGAGTATACTCTTCGCTCGAGTTTTCCCGAGCATGCTCAGGTGGTCTTCGAGTATTTTGGCGTGCTCAGAGATTTAGTTTTCATTCCGTAAGCTACATGATTTGCGACTGCTAGACAGCTTGAATACATGTTTGGAACTCCTGCTTGTTAGGGAATTCCCATATGTATTCAGCCTGTCTACAAGTCGCAAATCATGCAGCTGAGGCGACAAACTCTAAATCTCCGAGCACGCCAAAATACTCGGAGATCACTCGAGCATGCTCGGGAACATCTGGGCAACAATGCTACTCGCTCATCACTAGTTACTTGGTGTCCATGTGAAGTTTCTGTATAACCATATGACGATGAAGTATCTACAGGGGTGTCACTTTGAGTAGGTATCCGGAGAACCAGACAGACTGAGTGCCCTAGATGTGGCAGTGTCTTCTTTAGTTTCTGTATATCACTGCTGTATGATGAATACAGGGCAGCTGGTGCTCGCACAGAAAATAGCCTACAAAGGTCAAGTAAAAGATGTCTATTGTACAAAGGAACCAGTTGTACTGAAGCTTGCAGCATGGATGGGTGGATATTATTCTGAAAAGGTCATTACAAAGTGCCCAATGGGCCATATAAGCACATCAGCACAGCTGTCACTCTATATTTTGTACTTTGGATATTAGCTAGTCATCTGTTACTTATACTGCACAGTATCGTTACTGCTCGCTGTGCCAGCATCTGTTCATGCTGAGCATACATTAAGAGGAATCTGTCAGTAGGATGAACCTCCTGTTCCTTATATATGAGCATTCAGGTCATATGAAGCTGAATAAAATGATACCTTGATATCTGTTATCCGATGTCTTATTCCAGAGATATCTGGAGCGCCCGCCAGGGCAGTGGGGTACTCGGTACTGGGCTGCTTTCTTAAAGGGACAGTGTCACAGCGGCGGTGACCCGGTCCTTGGCCCTGGGCGTCCAATAAAAGGGGTGTATTTACAAGGGAATGAAAAATAAGGAGTTTTTGTAATGAGTTTGTGACGCCACCCGTGGTATCTGATCAATACTGACCAGCGCTGCAGTGGAGATCCTCTGGGACAGATGGTGATGCAGCAGAGTTGGTAGAACTCCCCACGGGTAGAGCTATGTCCCAGGGCAGGTGAAGGATGTTGAGGGATAGATGGTGATATAGTGTGGAGTAAAGGATGTAGCAGTGCTGAGAAGGTGACGCAGGAAGAATTCAAGGGACACAACAGAGTACAGTTTCCTTTACCTTTTATGCAACCTTGTAGGTACAGTCCAGGGTTCAAATTGCAATTGGTACAGGAGTTGCTCAGCCTGGAAGCAATTTGAGAATCTCTCTATACAGATGGATTGTGAGGTCTCCTTTCTAGTGCTATTCTAAAGTACTTGCAGTTGTGGACTCCACTCAAGTTCCTCTTTCTGTCTGTTACTTAGAACTCCACTCGCATGACAGGCAGCTGTAGCCTCCTTCAAAGACCGCGCCACGATGGCGTCTCTGGCTCACACGCGGGCTGCTGTGTCGTTAAGTCTTAGTTTGGAACAGAGGGATGTGCAGCCTCTATTCCTCCGGTTTCTGCTGTGGGACCTTTAGCATACACATAGCCTCGGATTCCGGCGCCCGGTTCCTGGTGCTTGAGCTTGGAGATGAGCTTTGCTATAGCTTCAATCTCCAGCTCGTCTCTCCCACGTCCTCTCTCTTCCCTGTCCACACTTCAACTAACTAACTTCCTATTCCAAATGACCAATTATAACCATTACAAGATTTCAAAAATGAAATATTACAAAAATTATAGCTCAAAAATAGTCCTTGTGACGATTAGTCCATGCGTCATTGTCCATGGTCCACGCCTGAGCAAGGTGGTAACTATATACAAGTAAAGTTCTGGAACAGGGTGTCCTTTTTCACCCTGACAAAGTACAATATGAAGGAACCCGTCTCAAACCCTCTACGTAGGCCTTGGGCGGGCTACAAGGCATGGCTGGTCTCCCTTTTGGACGACATCTTCGGCCACGCCAGACGGTTTTTGTTCTGTGGTCGTTAGTGCCAATTATTTACAAGCATTGTCCTGGTCACTACGAGTCCAGTGACCCAATTGTCCTTCAAAACAAAATAAGATTGCTCAAAAGTTCTTACAGAGTCTCTGTAGGCACATATTCTTGAAAGTTACTTATTTACATTACATATTTACATTTACCATTTAGATAGCCTACTTATATACGGGACCTCATGGGTGCTTTACCTTGGGTACTACGGGTAGACTTTCGTAGCACTGGCATTGCTGGTGACCTTACTGGATTCACTATGCTAACTACCACTGGTGTGGTGCGCTCTTTACTGGCTATGCTATGGGTGTCCCAATGTAGCACAGGGATACCTGATTTCCTAGGACCACTTCTACTCACTGTGGTAACGGCAGATTCACCACTGGCAGGGCGAGGATTCTCTTGCTACACTGCTGGTGTGGCATCCGCTGCCTGTACTTGCTGATGTTCGGGGAGGTCTTGAGTCACATCTTCTTCTGCACTACCAGTTGGGGAAAGGTCAAAACGGGCACTACTATGGCCTGATTCACTCTTGTCCAATTTGAAGGGAACTCGCTGAGTACAGTGCTGACCTTTTCTTCTTCTTCTTTTACTGGCTCAAGAATGTCCTTATCTCCAATCTTTTCCTTCAGTTGGTCAGAGCATGATTTTAGGTGATCCCTTGACACTGCTGCAAAGCTTTCTCCTCCATCCTTACTCATAAGGCACACCTTGGTATTGTCAAAGTTTGAAGGCATGATTTTATATGGTTCAGCTTCCCACTGATCATCAAGTTTGTGTACTCGTTTCTTTCTTTTGAGTACTTGTTCTCCAGGCGACAAGGGAACTGCAGGTGCGTGCTGATTGTAATTCCTTTCCTGCTTCTGTCTTGATTGAGCTAGACTCTTCTCTACGCATTCTTGCACTCTGCGATACTGCTGCTGCCGCACTGTATCCCAGTCTGCATCTGGCGATGTACCTCAGGCGTCAGGACTCCCATATCCAAGTCAATGGGTAACTTGCCAGCAGGGGTGAACCTAGCCTCTCTGCTGCCTGAGGCGAACAGCAAAATGACGCCCGCTCCCCCCCACACACACAAAGTAAATTTTCATATCTATACTGTAAAACTGAGCTCAATAGTGGACATTTTGATTTAGATAAATAGAAAAACAAGGTGTCCAAACACAAGGATGTCAGCGGCATCACATGCACATAGAAGAACAACACAGAAGTATCCAGAACAAGGGCCATTAATGGCAATGGTAGGCCTGGCACAGGGCCGAACTGCGACAAAAATGCAGCCCTGCCACACAAATCCCACCAGCCCACAAACTATAACACTCCTCACCCCGATCAGTGAATTTTTGCTATACTTTGTCGTCCCCATATCACTCTCTTTAAGGAGTTATTTCAAGAGCCACATGTGAATGGCACCACAGTGCGTATGATTGACCACAGCTCTAGTTACATGGTGCTCTTCAAAGCTACGTTTCCTAGGATCATGGGGGTCCCAGTGGTCAGATCCACAACAAACAGAAAGTCATCCTTTATCCCCACATAATGCTCCATACAGTATTATGGGCCCCATATATTACTGCATACAGTATAATGGGCACCATATACTACTTCATACAGCATAATGGGCACGATATATTACTTCATACAGTGTAATGGGCCCCATATAATGCTCCATACAGTATAATGGGCCCCATATAATTCTTCTCCCCAAAACCCGCTGCTCTGGTCTCCTCAGTGTATTCTGATCCTCCGCACTGCTTGGCACAGGGACATCATTACCTTTACGTATATAATTGTCCACTTGGACTGATAGTAATAGTGATTTGTTTGTAACCTGTTGCCAGGGGCTGGCCCTCTTTAAGGGGTGCTCAGGGCATATGATTATACACCAATAAAAAGTATGAGAGGCTCAAAGTGACCAGTGCCACCTAGTTTCCTACCCCCATTATTCTACTGGTACTGTGGGCACGCTGACTGGTACTGAGGAAAAGAAAGAAAGAACAGAGAGAAAAAAGAAAACAGAGAGAAAGAAAGAAAGAACAGTGAGAGAGAAAAAGAAAGAGGGGAAAGAAAGAACAGAGAAAGAAAGAGAAGAAAGAAAAAAGGAAGAACAGAGAAAGAAAGAAAAGAAAGAAGAAAGAAATAACAGAGAGAGAGAGAAAGAAAAAAAGAAAGATTAGAGAGATAAAGAAACAGAGAGAGAGAAAGAAAGATTCTATAAAGATACTACAGCAGCCCGGCTCCCACTGTAGTGCCCACCTGAGCCTCCCGATGCAGGACATATCATGATCCGCTCACATGGCCGGCATCCCCGAGTTCAAGGAGATCCTGCTATCCGCGCTGTTGGAGGAGGACACGGTGATGGATCTGAAGCATTCCCTGAAGTGCCCCTATGGTTCCGTCACAATCTCCTCCCGAAATTACATCATTTCCGGTCAGCTTCTAGCACGTCACTTCCAGTGGAACGTCACGTGCGAATTTTAAAGTGCTCCTCGGGGCTCCGCCGTGTACTCCTATATCCGCGGGAAAAGTAAGCTCCCAGCCGGGGCAGTATCTCTCTCAAAATCGGGACTGTCCCGCTGGGAGGTATGAATGCTCCCCAACATACACCTTGTACACGTATGGCTCCGCATACATCATACACACACGGTTCTGCTTTTTATGCCTCGTACACACGGCTCCGTTCTGTACACCTCACACACACACGGCTCCACTCAGTACACACATGGCTCCACTTCGTAAACCCCGTACACATACGGCCCTGCTTCGTACACCTTATAGGCACGTGGCCACGCTCTGTAAACCTTGTACACAAATGGCTCCACTCCGTAAACCTTGTACACATGCGGTTCCGCTCCATACACCTCACACACACACGGCGCCGCTCCATACACACACGTGCGACTCTGCTCCGTACACCTCGTACACGTGCGGCTCCGCTCCGTACAACTCACACACTCGCGGCTCTGCTCCATACACCTCGTACACACACGGCTCTGCTACATCCACACTGTAAACCCTCCCTGACCCCACACATAAACTTCACCTCATCCAGGACGATGAGAACCAGCACAGACAGCAGAGTCCTGCATATACCAAGGGCCGATACTGGGTACTGGGGGAACATTATACTGTGTATGGGGGGATGGCGGTACTGGGGGAACATTATACTGTGTGGGGGGGTGACGGTAGTGGGGAACATTATACTGCGTGTAGGGGATGGCGGTACTGGGGGAACATTATACTGTATGTGGGGGGATGGCGGTACTGGGGGAACATTATACTGTGTATGGGGGATGGCGGTACTGGTGGAACATTATACTGTGTGGGGGATGGCAGTACTGTGGGAATATTGTACTGTGTGGGGGGTGACGGTAGTGGGGAACATTATACTGCGTGTGGGGGATGGCGGTACTGGGGGAACATTATACTGCATGTGGGTGATGGAGGCACTGGGGGAACATTATACTGTATGTGGGCGGATGGTGATACTGTGGGAACATTATACTGTGTGTGGGGACAGGAAAGGGACATTGTAATATGCTTTGTTACTTCCTGTTTTCCATACTTGGGTTATATGCATCTATCAGAGGAAAAGGAACAAAATGCTATGATTCTTAGAAAGTGACAACAAAAAAGCACTAAGATAGTCTCAGCTCTGAAAAGGTTACTGCCCCCTGTGCCCAGTAATGGGGAATCTCCAGCACCTACCTCCACCCGCAGAGCCGCACTCCACATAGAGAATAATGGAGCCTCTAGCACCTACCTCCACCCGCGCACCACATAGAGAATAATGGGGCCTCCAGCACCGAATTCCACCCGCAGAGCCGCACTCCACATAGAGAATAATGGAGCCTTCAGCACCGAACTTCACCCGCAGAGCCACACTCCACATAGAGAATAATGGAGCCTCCAGCTCCGACCTCCACCCGCAGAGCCACACTCCACATAGAGAATAACGGGGCCTCCAGCACCTATCTCCACCCGCAGAGCCACACTCCACATAGAGAATAATGGAGCCTCCGGCACCGACCTCCACCCACAGAGCCGCACTCCACATAGAGAATAATGGAGCTTCCAGCACCGACCTCCACCCGCAGAGCCACACTCCACATAGAGAATAATGGGGCCTCCAGTAGCAACCTCCACCCGCAGAGCCGCACTCCACATAGAGAATAATGGGGCCTCCAGCACCGACCTCCACCCGCAGAGCCACACTCCACATAGAGAATAATGGGGCCTCCAGCACAGACCTCCCCCCGCGCTCCACATAGAGAATAATGGGGCCTCCAGCACCAAATTCCACCCGCAGAGCCGCACTCTACATAGAGAATAATGGAGCCTCCAGCACTGACCTCCACCTGCACTCCAAATAGAGAATAATGGTGCCTCCAACACCGAATTCCACCCGCAGAGCCACACTCCACATAGATAATAATGGAGCCTCCAGCACCGACCTCCACCCGCAGAGCCACACTCCACATAGAGAATAATGGAGCCTCCAGCACCTACCTCCACCCACACTCCACATAGAGAACATTGGAGCCTCCGGCACCTACCTCCACCTGCGGAGCCACACTCCACATATATGGCTGCTCTGTGCACACAGGACCTCTGATGAGGTCACAGGAGGGGAGGAATCAGGGGTCACATGATCAGGGGGCCCTGACTACTTCCCTCCTGTGACCATCAATTACAGCCTCTTGCAGGACCACAGCACCAGCGTGCAGACTCAGAGGCTAAATTGTAGGTGCTGCAGGTAGAGGAGCGCCTAATGCCACCCCCTGCTGCCTGCCGCTTCAGCAGGTGGCTCAACTTGACTCATTATAGCTGCGGCCCTGCTTGCCAGGCCTTGCTCTCATCAAGTAGGCTGGAGTACAGTTGGTGGAATTTACAGGAATATGATTATTGAGATCTACCAGATCTGGCAACTTCTCTGGCCACAGATTTCTTTCATCCAAGGGCAAGGTCTTCAATAGGTCAATTACCACTTGGTTCGTTTTCTCACACATGCCATTGGTCTGTGGATGATACGGCGTGGTCCTGATTTTCTTGCAGCTGTACAAGTTACAGAACTCCTGGAACACTTCTGCCTCGAAGGCTGGGCCTTGATCTGTAAGCACTCGTTCAGGGTAATCGACAAAAGTGTTGTTGGAATGCTTTGGCTGCTATCTTGGCTGTTTGATCCTTGACAGGCACAACTACCAGGAATCTTGAGTAGTGGTCAACGATGGTGAGGGCGTAGACATAGCCTGAACGGCTTGGGACCAGCTTCACATGGTCTAAGGCTACCAACTCAAGCGGCTGTTTGGCGATTATCAGCTGTAATGGGACTTGTTGGCTCTTACGGTCCTTCCTGCGCAGGTTGCATTGTCCACATTCCCAGCACCAATTTTCAATGGCATTTCTCATACCAGTCCTGTAAAATCTCTCTCGGAGTAGGGTCTCCAACTTCTTCCATCCGAAGTATCCTGTCAGGACTTTACTTCTCTTTGAGCTGCACCAGTTAATTGTCCAATGAGAATGTTTACTTTTTGGCTTTCAGTCAGAGGATGCACTTCAAATAAACTGCACAGTCTCTCCTTGAAATCGCTCAGGGTATGTGGCATTGGTAGCGGCATTATAGGGACTGCAGCAGCGGTCACCTGATCTTGCTGCGCTTTGGGAGCTGCGCCGGCCACTGGATTCTGTTGGGCTTTCGAGGCTGCAGCTGCACTTGTCCCTGCATCTTGCGGCACTGTGGGGACTACGGCAGCGTCCACCGCTAAATCTTCTTCCGCATTAGACATTCTCTTCCCCCCTAGTTAACCTTAGCCAGGCCCTGAATTTTCACTGGCTTGCCAGGCTGGATGAAAGGTGTGTGCCGGGATTGCAGGATCCTCTGGGACAGATGATGATGCAGCAGAGTTGGTAGAGCTCCCCACGGGTAGAGCTATGTCCCAGGGCAGGTGAAGGATGTTGAAGGATAGATGGTTATATAGTGTGGAGCAAAGGATGTAGCAGTGCTGAGAAGGTGACGCAGGAAGAATTCAAGGGACACAACAGAGTGCAGTTTCCTTTACCTTTTATGGAGCTTTGTAGGTACAGTCCAAGGTTCAAGTTGCAATTGGTACAGGAGTTGGACAGCCTGGAAGCAATTTGAGAATCTCTCTATACAGATGGGTTGTGAGGTCTCCTTTCTAGCGCTATTCTCAAGTACTTGCGGTTGTGAACTCCACTCAAGTTCCTCTTTCTGTCTGTTACTTAGAACTCCACTCGCATGACAGGCAGCTGTAGCCTCCTTCAAAGACCGCGTCACGATAGTGTCTCTGGCTCACACACGTGCTGCTGTGTCGTCGAGCCTTAGTTTGGACCAGAGGGAATTGCAGCCTCTATTCCTCCAGTTTTTGCCGTGGGACCTTTAACATCCACACAGCCTCGGATTCTGGCGCCCGGTTCCTGGCGCTTAAGCTTGGAGATGAGCTCTGCTATAGCTCCAATCTCCAGCTCGTCTCTCCCACGTCCTCTCTCTTCCCTGTCCACAATTCAACTAACTAACTTCCTATTCCTGACCAGAGAGAGCAGCCACCTGAAGTTGGGTTTAGAGCTCCCTCTGCTGACCTGGAGTAGGAATGGTGTTATATGCTGGAACCACCTGATAAGGAGATCCTTTCACTGCTTCCAGGCATGACATCACTCTCCCTTAGAGGGAGGTAAGGTCACTGTGGCAACCGTACCCCTGGGGGCGCCACATATCCATGTTTTTCTTATATGTAAATGAGCTGTTCAGGGATATAGGCCAAACACTGATCTGTATGATAATCTACCTCAGAGATTATTGTAAATGCAAGGGATGTTACCAGTGTGACACATGCAAGTAACACAGATCAGTAGAACTGAACTTTGTCTTCTTACAACATGTTAGCAATGGAGCTCTCACAGCTCTGCTGTATTACACCATCATCACAACCCTGTGTACCTGTGAGATGGAAGCTGAAGCTGAGAGGAACCTGCAAATGTCAGTTATAATCACACACAGCTCTGCAGTGAGATCAGGAGAACAAAGAGCGGCCATTACATATCACACTAGTAACCATTACATGTCTCACACTGGTAACATCTCCTTTCATTTACAAAAATCTCTGAGGCAGATTCTCATACAGATCAGTGTCCGGCCCATAGTCCTGAACAGCGCATTTACACATAAGAAAAACATGGATATCTCTGGAATATGACATTGGATCGCAGATATCAAGGTATCATTTTCTTCAGATTCCTAACAGCTGTGTGTCCATATAGACGGCTTAGGAGGGTTAATGTTACTAGCATATTCCCTTTAAAAGGTTATGCCAAAAATAATAAGTTATCCTCTGTCTGTGGGACTTGCTGTCATGCCATATACAGGGTGGGCCATTTATGTGGATACACCTAAATAAAATGCAAATGGTTGGTGATATCAACTTCCTGTTTGTGGCACATTAGTATATGGGAGAGGGTAAACTTTTCAAGATGGGTGGTGACCATGGTGGCCATTCTGAAGTCGGCCATTTTGGATCCAACTTTATTTTTTCCAATGGGAAGAAGGTCATGTAACACATCAAACTTATTGAGAATTTCCCAAGAAAAACAATGGTGTGCTTGGTTTTAACATAACTTTATTCTTTCATGAGTTATTTACAAGTTTATGACCACTTATAAAATGTATTCAAAGTGCTGCCCATTGTGTTGGATTGTCAATGCAACCTTCTTCTCCCATTCTTGACACACTGATAGCAACACCGCAGAAGAAATGCTTGTCTAAGGGGGTCAGATCCCTTGTAGGAATGCTCGGACCTAACACCCATAATGTGGTGTTGCACCATCTTGCTGGAAAAACTCAGGGAACGTGCCATTTTCAGTGCATAAAGAGGGCAACACATCATCATGTAGCAATTTCAGATATCCAGTGGCATTGAGGTTTCCATTGATGAAGAATGGCCCCACTATCTTTGTACCCCATATACCACACCATACAATCAATTATCGGTGTCAGGTCCGAGCATTCCTACATGAACAATTTCTTGTAAAGTGGATTGGTCATTGTGGGCCAGTTGAATGGCCACCAAGATCTCTCGATCTGACCCCCTTAGACTTTTATCTTTGGGGTCATCTGAAGGCAATTGTCTATGCTGTGAAGATACGAGATGTGCAGCATATGAAACAATGGATACTGGAAGCCTGTGCTAGCATTTCTTCTGCGGTGTTGCTATCAGTGTGTCAAGAGTAGAAGAAGAGTGTTGCATTGACAATCCAACATAATGGGCAGCACTTTGAAAACATTTTATAAGTGGTCATAAACTTGCAAATAACTCATGAAAGAATAAAGTTACTTTAAAACCAAGCACACCATTGTTTTTCTTGGGAAATTCTCAATAAGTTTGATGTGTCACAGGACCCTCTTCCCATTGGAAAAAATAAACTTGGATCCAAAATGGCCGACTTCAAAATGGCCACCATGGTCACCACCCATCTTGAAAAGTTTTCCCCCCTCCCATATACTAATGTGCCACAAACAGGAAGTTGATATCACCAACCATTCCCATTTTATTTAGGTGTATCCATATGAATGGCCCACCCTGTATAATATGGAGTTCTGACCCCTGGGACCCTCAGTGATCCCTAGAATGGGGCTCTGCAGTCGAATGTTCAACCTCCACTTCATTCATTGTCTGTGAGACTTCCAGAAAAAGCTGAAATGACTCTCCAGTGAATGAAGCGTATTAAATAACTGATGATATATGCATTATATTTCCATTAGTATATAGTACACCAATTACCCTGACACTAAGTCCCAGTCCTGCGTTTTTTCTTCCTGGTAGATGATAGACGGCCAAGCTCTCCTGCTCCTAACACAGACGGACATTGTAAAGATCTTGTGCATAAAATTGGGGCCAGCAGTGAAAATTTACAACTCCATCCTTATGTTCAAGAACACAGAGGACTCTACAGACTGAGTGACTTGTGGCTCGTACAGTAGATCCTGTAACCCTTCATTACCAATGACCTATATCACATTGTATGCCCTCTGTGCAGAGCAAGTATGGTTTACGGAGACGCTGAATATGAAAGTCTCACTACTGAGCAATTTCTCCTGGGACTTTAGTGCCAACTCAGAATTACCTAACAGTCAGCTGATGAGTCTTGAGAACTTTTGACCACCAGATGGCGCTGTGCAACAGGATTTATGTGTGGACTCTGTATGGGACAGAAGTCACCTGCCCTACTCAACACCCAAACTATGTCCTCAATAAAATGCCTGGCTATGGGGTGCCGGAGGTGTAACAATTGTCAGAGCATACATAATGTTGTCACAACTCGTGTCTTTCCAGAGTACTGCTCATTCATCTTCTGACCTGACCCTTTATCTGTATGCCTTTTGGGTTGTTGCCTGTTTTTTCTGGCTTTTCTCCATCTCTGTGAAGAGTTGCATTTTTTTAGCTGTCACATTTCTTTCACTTTTACATGTCAGTAAGAGCACACCTGACTGCATGAAAGACTGGTTCTTCTTATTTCTGTGTGCTTGTCATTTCCCATAAAAATTGCCCAAACACTGAGGGATTATTCATTAACCAGCCAAACTCCAGGCGCTCCTTGAGAAAAATATATTTGACCTTCATACTGTCCCCCACCCCTCTTTCCACCACACCAACCTCCTCCTCTGCCTCCTCCTACAGGCTACTTTCACCCCACCTCCTTAAGCTCAAAAACAAGTCTTGTTGCTAGTTAAAGGTAATTCGGGGTCGTAGACGCCTGGGAGAGTGGATCGCCCCCTCAAAAACCTCGAACTCTGCAGGTAGGACATTACGCTCAATAATCATGTTGGTAGGTGGACAGCGTTCAAGCAGTTTCTGAGAAGTGACTGGGTCATTGATGAAAAGGGTTAACACAGTAATAACTTTATGGTGTGCTTCTGGGTCTGCACTCTTAGGTAAATATATGGGGCTGTAAAGCTATTTGTGCACGGATAATAAAGCAATTATATTATCTGTAACATACACGTTGGATACCCAAAATGCCTACCTGAGGCGAATCAGCACAATATGGAGTCTATGCCACTGGAATGGCTTCCGATGTGCCAATGGGGCTCCTGGACTAGCAACTTTTAGCGCGTACAAAAAAGTAATATCTGGGCAGTCAAATCCATTGGATCAAAACTACTGGGACAATGCTTCAAATTACGGGAGAAAGTCGTAAATGGATGCAGAAGGTATGAAAGGGGCAACAAGTGTGGAACATGTACGTGATTATCCAAAATGTAAGCATAGGAACGTTCCATATTCTGCAGATGGAGCAGAAATCCCATCCACTATGCTGTAACATCTGGACACTGCGGATGTGCGCACCGTCCAACCCGCAGCATTTACTGACTGTGGGAACATACCCTCAATCCACCGCTCAGGTGAGTGGTGAATGGATAATGTTTCTAGATGTAGCAGTGCCGGATGTGTTCCATAACTTATATAAAAAAAACACTGACCAGGCATTGTCCAAGTGTCACAACTGGTTATTTCTAATTGTAAAGACCAAATCACTACTGACTTATGGCCGTAGCCTAGGTGGCCATAGTTGTTGGTAGTTCCATCCAATATTGCTATGATCTTTTGCTTACCTAATAATTTGTGTAGGCAGGTTCAGGCATTACAGGAGTTTATGGTTCTGCTCAACACAGGACATTTTTATTCTTTATAGACCTGTACCCGCCAAGGTCCCAGAAGTGTCAGGTCTTGTTATTGTCCCCTGAGCCGTATTCTCGCAGTTTGACAGCTGTAGAGCAGGGAAAGTGCTGCTGAGTGGTCACAATGCGTACACAACAATAGGGGTTTCCTCACATGTGAAGACAAGATTATCTTGTTTCAGTGTTCGGCCCTTGCTTACCATCACAACATATGACGTTTCTAGTTTTGTATACATCAATTTTAACCCTTTAACGATACAGATTTAATTTCCAAACATATACGTGAGTAAAATAGAAAAAAATTATGGCTCCAAGCACGCTATGATAAAATATGAAAAAAGATATTATTGATGTAGCTGTAAGAGGGCTTGTAATTCGAGATTTGACATGTATTTAGCAGTTAAGAAAAATAGCTGCACTCCGAAGTGCTAAAACAATAAATTTAACGTTTCAGAGCGCAGCTAATTTTTCTTAGCTTTATTGACTTGGTTGTCCTAGCTTGCACCTGTTAACTAGAGATGAGTGAATTTGTTGGATTTTGTCCCCGAATCTGATTTTGACTTATTTGCGCCGTATTCGAACACTATCCGTGCCGAATGTTTGTCTTATGATCGGTTCTGAACATATTCGGTAATTTCTAATCCCACTGACTCTAATGACGTTCGGCTGTATTCCATGAATATTGGAAAAACAATATTCAATACTGATCGTATTCGGAACCGAATCCGAACAAATTCGGTCACCTCTACTGTTCACACTAGTTTAAATGTGCCTGTCAGTTTTTTCTGTTTGTTGTAGTAAACTTCTCCTGATCTGAGCACTCCTACACCCTTCAGCCTAAGGCTGTTTTAATTAGCTGGATCCTTCCGGTCCTATAAATTATAGGCTTTAAAGCGAAGGAGAAGTGTCATATCAGGTTAGGTTCCCAACACTAAGGTACACCTTGTCTCTGGCAGTTGGGCTCTCAAGAATTGGACAATTAATGCACTAAGTACCTTCATTTTTTCTGTAGCAATTTTGCAGTGGCAACATTTTTGGAGTACATTAGCTAACTTATATTAACTCCCTAAGTAAAACTGCAATGCTGCTGCTATGGGTTTTCTTTTTTTATAGTTTTACACTATTCACAGTGCTATTCTGTGGTTCAGTTCAATCAAGGCAATTGTGCAGTAGGGGTTGCGATGGGATGAACAAGGGACAACATGAGACGTTAAACCACAGCATCTTTAAACAAGCTCTGGTCCCAGCAGACATAGCACTGCTGTATATTCCCCCTGTGGACGGCAAGGGCACAACTTCTGTGTTCGCACTATCCCTGCACATACACATAGGTCACATTTCCGTTACGCCGCTAAGCCCCGCCTCCTGCCCGCTCCCTGCCCGCCTCATCCGGTCATCGCCTCCTACTATCGCACACGGCTGCATGTGATCTGCACACCCTATCTTTAGCATAGGGTGCGCAGACTGTGCGCTGGCCATGCTCTAGTAGGATTTTGGTGTGCGCTGCGCACTTTTGAAGGTGCGCCCAGCGTGCCGGCGCACCTTCAAAAGTGTGCAGCGCATGCCAAAATCCTACTAGCGCACGGTCTACGCACCCTATGCTAAAGATAGGGTGCGCAGATCGCATGTGCAATAGTAGGAGGTGATGACCAGATGGGGTGGGCAGGGGGCGGGGCTTAGCGGTGCCGTGCGCTGCATGTAAAATGCGCAAATGTGAAACCAGCCTTAGAACTGTTATAAAAATGTATCAAGTCTAAAAAATCATCTGTAGACTGGAAAAACCTTTCTTCTGTCCTGATTTTTTTTTTACAGTCAGTGCATATCAGTACATGGATGAGCTAAGTCATGGTGGTTAAGGGTCATGCCAACATCAGCTTCATGGCTGAGGAAAGAGTCTGTGTGACAGGAGAGTGGGATGTCTGAAACAGCCGAATGTGTTGTGCTCTGTGGATTCCATAAGGTTACTTTCACACATCAGGTTTTTTCTGACAGGCTGGATCCGGCTCTTTTTTCAAAAACCGGTTTTATCTCATTAAATTGCATTAGCGCCAGATTGCGCCACATGGTATTCCGGTTCTTCCGGTTTTTGCTGGACAGCGTTTTCTTTGGAACGTTTTTTGTCTGCGGCGAAAAACTGGACAGCGTTTTTTTGCTACAATGGTAATCTCTGGGCGCCGGAATGCGCCGGATCTGGAAAAAGCCGCATCCTGCCACCTGATCCGGTTTTTACGTCTGAGCATGCTCAGATCCCATTGCCCAGCCCCCAGATAACATATATAAACAATGCCAGTGAGGCACTCATCCATCCATTACCATGCTGCCAGCCTGAGGAGCCAGCCACAGAGGATCCAGCCACAGAGGAGCCAGCCACAGAGGAGCCAGCCACAGAGCGGGGCCAGCGACAGAGCGTGTCCAGCAGCTGCAGAGCCAGGCCAGCCAGCAGCCGCAGAGCCAGGCCAGCCACAGAGCAGCCAGCGGCCACAGAGCAGCCAGCAGCCGCAGAGCCAGGCCAGTCAGCAGCCACAGAGCAGCCAGCAGCTACAGAGCCAGGCCAGCCAGTCAGATATGTCATCTTCTTCTGGGAGCCCTCCCTCGCGTCGTCCGCGCTTAGAGGTAAGAAAAATTTTTGGGTTTTGTTTTTATTTATGTCTTTATGTATATCACACTCCATCTCTGATATGCCATCTCAGAGCACGTCGTCCCTTTCACTGCACCGGCTATTTGGCACAATACCAGTGATTCATTTTCTGTCCCCCATATTCGTGCCCTCTAGATGTTAAAATTGCACCCTAGAAAATGTTAATGCCCTGTGCAAGTCCCATAGAAAAAAGGGTGACCACATTTTACCCCTAGAAAGTAATGATGCCCTGTGTATTCTTTTGATGGTCACATAAGTGCTCTTATAGCAATAAAGCTTAAATGACCCACTGTATATGTATGTGTATATAGATATATATTAATCGATAATTTTTGTATAACAGGAAGCTGCAGCAGCTGAAGAGGTGCTTCCAGAAGAAGACCGAAGGGTTGGAGAGATACCCTGAGTGGGCGCGCAATTGGTAAGTTTCTTGCATGCATCGCCGAAAAACATCGACACACTACATAAAACACATAAAAAATTGATTAGTACAGACATCACACTGCACACAGCACAAGCCTACATCCAAGCACATGATTTTTCTTTGTTTTTATGTCACAGTCTTCAGATTCTGAGGCCGATCCAGAGGTCCTTGAAGCGGCTCCCAGAGTCGGCGTGAGCGGAAGGGCGGTTAACATGGGCTAAGCACCTTTATTTATTTTTTTTTTTTTTTTGTCCCTAATTATGTTGTTTGGAGTCTAATGTATTTTTTTTTGTCTTTTTTAACAGGCTTCAGAGTCGGCTCCTGACTTGGACGGTGAGGAGGAGGCGGGCCTAGATATTGACCTCCTCATCGATCTGATCCGAGAAAGGGAGCCACTGTGGAATATGGGGGACCGCAGTCACGCCGATCTCTTAGTGACCCGTTGGCTCTGGGAGCAAGTCTGTCAGCAACCTGTTGCCAACTGGGAAGGCCTCGAGGTTCAGGCCCAACATAAAGCGCGTAAGTATACACAGTTCAGTCATGTTGCTGGATGTAAAAGTGTTGTATACTAACCAATTTGTCCTTCACTTTTCAGGCAAGAGAATTGTCAAGCGATGGCGGTCAATCAGGGATCGCTTCAAGAAGGAGTTAAACAATGAGATGCGGGCCCCGAGTGGATCTGGAGGATGCAGGAGCAAATACAAATACTCAAGAGCCCTATCAGTAAATAAATATTACCCACCCCATTTAATTCAAAATGTTTACATGACTAACCCTTTTTTTTCTTGCTTTCAGCCAGGGCCATGCAATATCAATATATTAGTTATCTTTTTTCTCTTTATTCCACAGCACCATCTGCTGCACTCGGGAGCCTGCACCATTGAACACTTCTGGGGAAATCCCTAAGGAGTCCGCTACCGAGGGACACGTCGACAATCCCGGACCATCTGCACCTTCCCAGCCTTCCTTCACATCTGATCCTACGGTACAACCCCCTTGCGCTGCAGCATCGTGGCCGCCTGCATTGCATGAATCAGCTGGTGAGGATATAGCTTTTCCTTTACCTCACCCCTCTGCTGCTGCCACCTCTAGTACACCTGTGGGTTCTGGGTGGCAGCGCCAGAGGGGTCAGGAAAAGAGCTATGCGCCCGAGTTCTTACATCTGAATGCATCCTTTCAGAATTGTCTGAAACTGTTGTCTGAGCAAATGACCGCAGGATTTAATTTCCTTATCAACAGTATTCTTGAGTTGCGCACACTTCTGGTTAGGATGCAGTCAGACGCAAGTAAAGCTCCGAACCACACATTTTTCCAGTCGGTGCTTGAGCGCATGGATAACCTATCTCCTGACCAGCAGATGCATGTAATGCAATCATGCCAGTCTGCTCTAGCGCAAGTTAGCTCCCATCCTCCTCCACCCTCCCCGGTACATCCTCCCACACCTGCCCCCCCTCCAGCCACTGTCCCTCCTCCACCTTCTATGCAATACCAGTAGCCTGCCCCATTCCAGCAGCCTGCCCTGTACCAGCAGCCTTCCCCGTACCAGCAGCCTTCCCCGTACCACCAGCCTTCCCCGTACCAGCAGCCTTCCCCATACCAGCAGCCTGCCCCATACCAACATACCGCCCCGTACCATTTACCAACCATATCACCCACGCCTCCACTCCCTTCCCACTATCACCATTCTCCTTCAACACCCATCATGACCCAAACACAACCCTCTTCTCCACCCTCCACCTCTTCTGCCTCCCAATCCTTCGACTCCACCCCTCAAACCTTCCAAATTCCCAATACAACACCCGGTTTTATGTCCACCCATTCCATTTCTTTCTCCACCCCTTCACCTGTTCCTATTGATCTTTCACCACCACCATTACTTTCCTCTCTCCACACTCCCAATGTCGAACTGTCCCAATCTGACAGCCCTTCCAGCATTATTTCCAACCCCCACTATGTAGATTTGTAATTTTTTCTATTTAATATTTTGTTAATAAAAAAACAGTTTGTTTAAAAATTAGGTCTTTTATTTGGTTATAAGGTTGAAAAAAGGATTTTAAAACAAGGTTAAATACTGTGGTTAAATAAGTTAAAATCCAAAGGTTAAAACACAACCAGGTACACTACTTTGGTAAAGAAGGCAAAATACTTGCGGTAAAGAAGGTAAAATACTTTGGGTAAAAACCAGGTACACAACTTGGGTAAAGAAGGTAAAATACTTTGGGTAAAACACAACCAGGTACACAACTTGGGTAAAGAAGGTAAAATACTTTGGGTAAAACACAACCAAGTACACAACTTGGGTAAAGAAGTTAAAATACTTTGGGTAAAACACAACCAGGCACACAACTTGGGTAAAGAAGGTAAAATACTTTTGGTAAAGAAGGTAAATTACTTTTGGTTACAAGGTACAAGAGAATTTTTTCAAACTCTCTCATCCTGCCAGTCTACTCTTCCTTGAGGTGAAATAAAGTTTTCAGCAAATTTGTCCCTCATTCTTGAAACTCATACAGAACTTCTATACGTAATGTTGTGATAATCATGCAAGGTGGTTTCTTCAGGGTGGTCATCAATGCAAATTTGTTCCTTGCATATAACAAAATTATGCAGAACCACACAAGCTTTCACCACCTTGTCCACAGTTTCAGTCTTCAGGTTGATAGCGGTCAATAGAACTCGCCATTTTGCTGTCAGAATCCCAAAAAGCGCACTCCACCATTCTTCGTGCTCGTGTGAGGCGTGAATTAAAAATTCTTTTAGTTTGCATCAATCCACTACTGGAGTATGGTTTCAGCAGGTGTTCCGATAGTTGGAAGGCTTCATCCCCAAAACAAACAAATGGCTTTGGTGGCCCATTTGTTTCAGGCAGCGGTCTTGGGGGTGGAAATTGGAAGGTGTTTCCATAGAGATGACGCCCCATTGCAGACAATTTGAAAACTTGGGAATCATTGGAGCTGCCATAGGCCCCAATATCAATCACTATAAACTTGTACTCAGAGTCAGCGATGGCCATGAGCACAATGGAGAAATATTTTTTTATAGTTATAATATTCTGATCCAGATCCAGCAGGTTTGACAATGCAGATATGTTTCCTGCCCACTGCACCCAAGCAATTGGGAAACTGACAGATTTGTTGGAATTTATCTGCAATTTCAAGCCAACTCTCCAATGTGGGATGTGGCATAAACTCGTCATGTAGAGTCCCACAATGCACGGCATGTGTGCTTCACAATTCCGGAGATGATGGAAATCCCAAGTCTGAACTGGAAATGGAGTGACGAAAGAGATTCTCCAGTTGCAAGGAATAAAAAATAATATTACACTTGTAAGTCAGCTTAACAGTTGGCTGGAGATACAATAAAAACAATTCTTCAAAACTACCCGCAACAAGATTACAGTTTAAGGCCGGGGTCACACTAACCGACGCAAAATACGGTCCGTATTTTACATGCGTAATACGGATGAATGACCCCTAAATAGTGCTCCGTATGTCATCCGTAAGCAAGGTGTGGTTGCGTATTTTGGGCATGTCAGCATCCGTATGTAATCCGTATGGCATCCGTATGGCGAGATTTTCTCGCAGGCTTGCAAAATGGACATTTAACGGTTTTGAGGCCTGCAAACTATTTAAATCATTAGCCTGCACCCTATTTATTGGCTCAGGAACAGGTGGCTGCCTCCATTCTGTCCATTTGTGAACTTGCCTTGACTAGGTGTGTTGGTGTTGTATGTGCAATATGGCAGACAGTCTGAGTTTCAACACAACTGAGCAGGTTCTCTTCAACTGGCTTTTGTCACGCCGCTTTGGTCAACCATACCCAGTGATAGTGGATCCGCGGAGGAGGAGACGCATGTGGGTCCATCCACGTTTGAGGCAATGACTCACAAGAGGTCATTTTCACCGCCTCTATTCTTCTCTGCGGGAGCGTCCGGAAAAATTTTACCAATACTGTCGCATGAGCCTTGCAACATTTGGTCTACTCTTGGAGACAGTGCGCCCTGGGATAACTTTTCAGGACATAAGGAGGCGCAAAGCTATATCTGCAGAGGAGCGACTTCTACTCACAGTACGGTATGTACTACACAACCACATTCTCTATGTTCATGATGTTTTGCCCAAAGTATGTCTTTTTTGTTTCTTGGACTAAGTTTAATGCCCTCATCTTATTCCAGATATGTTTAAACTTACAGACCAGAATGTTATGTGTAATATGTACTGAATATCACTTAGTCATTGTGCGACCAAATATATGTGTGTTAGTAGATCTGACTCACTAACAAGTTTGGTATGTATGTACCTGGTCTTTTGTTAATTTGTGCATTCTAAAATGTTCCATTTTTGTTGTTCTTCAGCTTCCTGTCCACTGGCCTGTCTTATGCCGCCCTCCACCATGAGTTTCTCATTGGAAGATTCTGGCATAGTCAGGTCGACATGTAGTGAAATATGGTCAAGACTACATCAACTCGTCATGCCCGAGCCCAGGATGGAAGACAGGTTGAGGATATCAAGGAACTTTGAGGAGGAATGCCAGTTTCCTAATTGTATTGTGGCCCTTGATGGCAAACATATCCGGGTGCGTAAGCCGCCGAACTCTGGCTCCCAATTCTTCAATTATAAACAATACTTTTCTGTTGTATTGTTGGCTCTGGCCGACCCTCAATACAAGTTTATAATTGTTGACATTGGGGCCTATGGAAGGACGGGAGACTCTAGAGTCTTCAATACTTCTATTATGGGTCGGCGGCTACGCACCAACCAGTTGGATCTACCACCACCACGCCAGCTACCAGGCTCCACTCAAGAATCAGTCCCTTATGTCCTTGTGGCAGATGAGGCGTTTCAGTTAACGCGCAATGTCATTAGGCCATATCCCCGGCGCAACCTGGACCACTGGCGCAGAATTTTTAACTTGCGCCTATCACGTGCTCGGCGACTGGTGGAGTGTTCCTTTGGCATTCTTTGTGCCAAATGGCGGGTACTCCAGTCTGCCATTCAGCTGAGTGAACAAAATGTTAATGAAGTTGTTAAAGCCTGTGTGGTTCTTCATAACTTCACCAGGATACATGATTGCTCCTCCTCTGCTGGTGTTGTGCGTGGGTCGGACAATGTGCGTAGGGCGAGACCACCTATCAACCCTCAACATAGACCGCTCTCTGGGCTCAAAGTGCGTGATATTTTCACAAATTACTTTATGTCACCTGAGGGGGAAACTTCTTGGCAAGAGCATGCTGTGTCTATGTTATAATTTTTTGGTTTATGTCTGTCTAAATATATATATTTAAACCCCTTATGATTCTATGACTGTTTAATTGCATTGGTAATCGTATGTTAGTATGCGGACACCTTTTTTTAGAATTGAGACAGAGACGTAAAATGTAGTAGACAAATGTTTACTTTTGCCTTTTTTTTTTTTTAAAAAAAACATATTATTGCCATATGATAAATGTGGCAATGGGCCAAATTGGCCTTTGTGCAGATGTGAACATTGGGTACAAATAACATTTTCTGACATACAAAACAACCACAAAACCAAAATGGCAACATTATAAATTTTGGTAGGTCGGGGGAGGAGAAGGCGGAAGACCAGCCTGTGTTTGCTGCTGGCTACTTTGCCCAACTTGGCCATCGCCCTGTGTGGAGGCATACTGTTGCCCATGATGTGGGTAGTGTACTGCCTCCTGGGATTGTGGTTGGTACTGGCCAGAGTGATACTGGAGAGGGGCCTCTTGTTGGGGCTGGTAGGCCCGTATCTCATACCCACCAAAATAGCCATGTCGTCCCCAACCAGGTTGGGACCAGCCTCCAACACTGGGTGGGAACAAGTGGCCATATTGGTGAGGTTGGCTAGAGCCAGACATATGTGGCTGCTGTTGAAAATGAAAAAGTTGGGTAGGGGGAGCAAGGGGGTGAGGTGTAGGCCCACGTATTTGAGGATCCTCAGAGCCTGCTTGAGCAAGCATGTGTGTGGGGTGTCTAAGGCGCATCAGATTTCTGGGTGAAAGCTGCCACCTCTCCAGATATTCAAATAACTCATATGGGGTATTGGGGTGTGTGCTTGCATCAAGCAGGATGTGAAAACATCCTCGAATACATAGCCTCACCTCACGGGAAAGGGCACGAAGATAAAGGGCCAGGCTGCGTGAGTATGCCTCCTCGCCATCATCATTATTGACTCTAGACAGATAGTTCAGTACCCCTGTGTCAACATTAGTACGGGTATCTTGGGCAGGGATATGGCACCTTCTTCTTCCTCGCCGGGATGGTCCAGCAGGCTGTGGGGAGCCCCGGATCTGGGCAGTTGGGCTGCTGCTGATGTTGCCCTGCTCCTCCTGTATGGCTGATGGTGCAGCAGCAGACGGTCCTGCTTGTGGATGTGGTCCTGGTGGTGGGGTTTGTGGTGCAGGTACTGGATTTTCCTGAGAGGAATCTTCACCCATGCTTCTTGGAGGGGGAGAAGATGGGCCATCCACCTCATCCCCTACAGACCCAGGATCTATGATGGGCTCGGTATCTGAGCCAGTTCCTCTCTCCGTAAGGTTGGACTGAGTTCTGTTATGAAATAGAACAGAGCCAAAATGAAAGACATTTTTGTGGCCCTGTAAAGTATCTGTGTAATGTGGTGTGAGGTATCTACTTACGGTCTCAGATCCAGAATAGGAGTGAGGAAGGAGTGGCGATCATAATAAATATATTTTCGCTTTGTGTGGCCCGCATCACCACTCCTGGCCCGCTGCTGGTGTTCCCGCATGTATTGATCGCGGATGCTGTGCCAACATCTCATCACATCTTCCACTGCAATGTGACAGGAAATATTCTCAATTTCACATATTTGCTAGGTCAAATTTGCTACCAGTAGCCTAGGCATGTGGCATTCTAGGGTGTGCTTTCTACCCAGGGTGGCATATATAATTGGGGCATCCAGGCCAGATACACAGGGTCACAATAGTTCAGGTATCAAGTAACTACACTTAATAACTAGGTTGGCTAGGAGGATGAGGAGCTTGTGGCCTGAGCCAAATTATGGCATGGGTCACATAAAAATCTACCCGCCTCATGAGGCAAAAAGTCCAAGCACAGGAATGGGGGGGCTAATTCTAAATGCCTTTTTTGATGTGAGGTAATTTTAAACAGTTTTTGGGTTGTACTTACTCAGTTGCTGCTGCTCCTCACGTGGCCGATCAGCAAAATCGTGGAACATCTGGCGACATATGCGCCTCCATGACGCCTCCTTTCTTGTCCGGTTGGCATAATGGGCATCACGTTGGTCCCAGATTTCTGGCCGCTCCTGCACTAATACAATAAGCATCTCCACATTCAGGAAATATGGTGCCATGACGCTGCAGGACTCCATGGAGGCGTACTTCCTGGATGTCTGGAGCGCTTTTTGAGCTAATTAGCATGTCTAAGCTTCCTGATGATGGATTGGCCCATTTCCTGTCACCTGCCAGAAGACCTGCGTATTTCTCGCAAGTCACACGTGTAGTCTGTGTGTAATCCGTATTTTTTGTGCACCCATAGACTTGCATTGGCGTACTACGGGCGTAGTACGCTGACAATCGCAGCATGCTGTGATTGGCACGGACTGTAGAATACGGACGAGAATTATGCGGCTGTTGGGAGCTGCCCCATAGAGAATCATTTGTCCGTGTGTAATGCGTGCTTTTAACGCATCTCACTCGTCTGTATTCCTCTCTAGTGTGACCCCGGCCTAAGTGTGCTTTACAAGGAGGAGATACAATAAAAATGCCTTACCGAAGAGTCACCATCAGACGCTCCGGTGGTGAAATGGAGAAGTGACAATATGTGTCACTTCTTCTGATGAGGTGTCCAATTCGTTCCACCAAAAAATCAAAGTTCTCCATTTGCATACGAACATATGAAAAAAATGTCTCCGGGTTTCCTCAAAGCTACATGTATAGTGTAGAATACACCCCACGCATCATTCTCTTGGCTGTGGTGGGGTGGATCCACAAACTTCGTCGGCGCAGATGCTTGAGGCACTGCTGTCTCTCTCGCTCCTTCTCCAGAACAATCGCTTTCAAGCGATTCGCCTCAACAGTAAAATCAATGTTAATCTTCAGAATGTTTGCTATCACGGCTTCCATCTTCGCCAGATACTTGCTCTCCTCTTCAACGTGCACTTGCTCCTCTACAACCTGTCATATATGCCCTGTCAGAGCACTGTATATATAGGTTTTCAGTAGCCAATCACATTTGGGAGCCTCCCAAGGGCTTTATTAGAAACCGGATCCGTTGTAAAACGGATAAAAAAACCCGGAAGAAACGGATGGAAAACCGGATGACGCTGGATGATGCTGGATCCACCAGCCTGTCAGAAAAAACCTGATGTGTGAAAGTAGCCTAACTCTCATCGAGGTCCATGAGTTACTAAAAGAATGTTGTTGCATAAGCTGTAGGCTGTGCGGATCTGTTTCTGAAACTCTTATTCACCTCTATGGCTATGATGTATTGTGGCCTTTTTGGGTGTTACTGAACACTTGCCCAGAATGGCTGATATGGAAATAACCATTTAACACATGAAAGATTACCTAGACTGTGTATATTGGAAGCAAACTCTCCCTATGTACAAGCTTACAGATGCTGGATGTTCCATCACTAATACTGTAGCAAGCAAGGATCCTGTTGAAAATATCTTTCTGATGAGTCAGCTATGTCCTACATCCTCCCATATGTCTCTATGCATGGTCACTTTAGAGGAGTTGTCCCATCATGCCAAACTCTTTCTGTCCATAGGACATAAATGAGAGGGGCTGCCCATCTTCTAAACTAGTTGAATGTAATGCAACATTCGTCATAGTAAACGTGTGGCGACACCCACTCGGAGGTCATGGGGCTGTTGTCTACAAAAAAATTTTAAGGTATCTTCCCTGATGGCAGATTTTTGGTGCAATGTGTGCAATAGTACTTTAAACCATACAAACCACTCTTGGTTTTGGACAAAAACAAAATGGCTGAGAAACTGCACCAATCTTCACTGGATGCACATTTGCAATCATGAGTTTCTTGGGGCCCAATAACAGGTACATACCACAGAGTGCAGAGGAAACATCTTAAGTAAGAGTTTCCTATGCAATAACCAGGGCCGGTTTTAGGCAAAGTGGGGCCCTAGGCAAAGTTTAAAATGGGGCCCCAAATGCTAACATATTGCACATCACACAGAAGCATTTCAATTGTATTTACATGCGCTGAGTTCAGGACGCTAAATGAGTGTGATCGACAATATTGAAGTCGTTCAACACTTGTTTTCCGGCCTCTTTCCACCGTCTGAGAAAGATTGATGGAGACACAACAATCACTGATGGATCAATCTGTCCCCACACAGTATCATGTTATCAGAAGCACATCTACAGTTTACACCCCATAGTCCTCCATATAATATAAAGTCCCCCATATTGTATAATACACTCCCTATAGTCCTCCATATAATATAATGTGCCCCACAGTCCTCTATATAGTATAATACACTCCTCAGTCCTCCATATAGTATAATACACTCCCCATAGTCCTCAATAAAATATAATACACTCCTCATAGCCCTCCATTAAAATACACTGCTCAGTCCTCCATATAGTATAATACACTCCTCATAGTGCTCCATATAGTAAAATGCACCACCATAGTCATCCATGTGGTACAATTCACTTCCCATAGTATAGTGCACCCCATAGTTCTTCATATAATGTATTCCCCATAGTCCTCGATACAGTATAATGCAGCCCACATATAGCATAATGCAGCCACCCTACAGAGTATAATGCAGCCCCACCATACAATATAATGTAACCCCCATAGAATATAATGCAGCCCCCCTCTTATAGTATAATGCAGCCACCCCTTAGAGCATAATGCAGCTACCCCCTCAGAGTATAATGCAGCCACTCCACAGAATATAATGTAACCCCCCATAGAATATAATGCAGCCCCTCCATAGAATATATGGCAACCCCCTCATAGAGTATAATGCAACCCCTTATTTAGTATAATATAGCCCCTCCATAGAATACAATGTAGCCCTCCTCATATAGTATAATGCAGCCCCCATAGAATATAATAAAACCCCCATACAATATAATCTAGCCCCCCATAGAATATAATGCAGCCCCCCATAGAATACAATGCAGCCCCCCATAGAATACAATGTAGCCTCATCATATAGTATAATGCAGCCCCCTCAGAGTATGATGCAATCACCCCCCCATAGAATATAACAAATACAGCCCCCCATAAAATATAATGAAGCCCCAAATAGAATATAATACAACCCACCTCCCCTTAGAATATAATTTAACCCCCCAAATTATATAACACAGCCTCCCCCATATAATATAATAAAAAATGTACCCCCCTTGGTATAACACAGTCGGATAGTATATAGCCCAGCACCACATAGTATATAGCACAGCCCCACATGGTATATAGCACAGCCCCACATGGTATATAGCACAGCCCCACATGGTATATAGCACAGCCCCACATGGTATATAGCCCAGAATAGTATATAGCCCAGCACAGTATATAGTTTAGCACAGTATATAGTCCAGCACGGTATATAGCCCAGGATAGTATGTAGCCCAGCACCACATAGTATATAGCCCAGCATAGTATATAGCCCAGCATGGTATATAGCCCAGCATGGTATATAGCCCAGCATGGTATATAACCCAGCACCACATGGTATATAGCCCAGTATAGTATATAGCCCAGCATGGTAAATAGCCCAGCATAGTATATAGCCCAGCATAGTATATAGCCGCCCCCCGAATGGCCCCACAGTCCAGTACTCACACTGATATATTAAAAAAAAAAACACTCCTCACCTTTTCCTTGTGCCCACGCTGCTCCCGGGTCCTGTCTCCTGCTCTGCCTGACACACAGTGAGCGCGCAATGGCATCATCGCGCACCCGCTGTGTGTCAGAGGCAAAGCAGGGAATGATGGGAGAGGGAGCGTCAACTGACGCTCTCTCCTCCATCATTGCTTTGAACTGTACCGGCAGTCGCCGGTATAGTTCAATGCAGCAGCGGGGGGAGTCGGCGCAGGGGGCAGGCGGGCCCCCCTGCCTCACAGGGGCCCAATAGCGGCTGCGTGATGTGCCGCTAGCTGGGGGCCCCTGGGGGAGTGCTGGCCCTAGGTAGCTGCCTGGTCTGCCTGCCCTTAACGCCGGCCCTGGCAATAACTTTTCGCTCACATGTTTTAATGGGACTGCATTCCTTATGGCTTTCAGGATTGTCTGCATACAAAAAACTGACATGACTACTAATTTACACAGATCACCAACAAATGAACAGGTTTATGATATTTATAGAAGAATGAAATGGCACAGAGAGAAAAGGCAGAGTTAGGGTACATATCACTTCTTGATTAACAACAGAGACTCTGCTGCAGCGTCACCCCTTCTCTCTACTGTCAATCAAAAAGCAAAGGGCGGCACTGGCGGAAAAAGTGAAGAGGAGCTACTATAGACTGCAAGTGCGCTGATACAGCCACAAGTGCACATGCAAACCTCATTTGCATGCCAATAAAAGCAGACTGAGGTAGTGTTACTGACAGATTCACTATTTAAAGGGAAATTATCATTAAATAATGACTAGTGATGAGCGAGTATACTCATTGCTTGGGTTTTCCCGAGCATGCTCGGGTGGTCTTCGAGTATTTTGGCGTGCTCCGAGATTTAGATTTTGTCGTCTCAGCTGCATGATTTGCGACTGCTAGACAGCTTGAATACATGTGTGGAATGCCTGTTTGTTAGGGAATTACCACATGTATTCAGGCTGTCTACAAGTCGCAAATCATGCAGCTGAGACAACAAAATCTAAATCTCCGAGTACTCCAAAATATTCGAAGACCACCCGAGCAACGAGCATTCTCGCTCATCACTAATAATGACCTATTGTATAAATCAGTTTTTCGTTAAGAGCCTAAAAAAGGCCCCAGTTGCAAGTATACATATTGCAAGATTTCTTTTTTCATTTAGAATGTGATTTTGGAAAAAAATATTGCTAAAATTTTAAGAAAAAAATACAATGAACACAAAAATCTTTTTTAAACAATAGGTCATTTTCTGATGATAGTGGAGAGCCCAGCCAGGGCCATGGGGTATTCGGTACTACTCCGCTTCTTAAAGGGGCAGTGTCACAGCGGCGGTGACCCTGTCCATGGCCCTGGGCGTCCAATAAAAGGGGGAATATTTACAAGGGACAAAATTAAAGAGTGTTTGTAATGAGTGTTTGTGACGCCACCTGTGGTATCTGATTAGAAGGGACTAGCTCGGCAGTGCAGATACGCTGGGACTGATAGTGATGCAGTAGAGTTGTTATAGCTCCCCACAGGCGGAGCTTTGTCCCAGGGCAGATGAAAGATGTTGAGGAAGATGATGATGTAGTGCTAGGCAAGGGATGTAGCAGTGTTGAGAAGGCGTTGCAGAAGGAATTCAGATGACACAGCTGGGTGCAGTTCCAAAGCTTCACTCACAGTTCTGGAGCACACAGATGTCAGCTTAGTGCCATGTTCTTCAGGTGACGGGCTCAGTCAACTCCCAGGCAGATAAAGTACACCTTTCCAGCATTCCCTTCAGTATGTGCCCTTTCCTGGCCATCTTTCCTGGCAGCCACACAATCAGATCCAGTACGGGATTTCCATAAAACCATAACAGTCCATGAGGTTTATTTGTCATCATAAACCACAGCAATATAAACAGCACTACAGGATAGCGTCCATTATACAGGCTATTCAGCCTCATCCTTATCTCACCCACGTCATGGTTCCCACATGGCTGTTTCTCCAGGCTGCAGAAATCCACTACTCCTCAGGGACTCTCAGACACTGGCCGCCATTACACACACAGCCGCTCCACAGGCTGTTAGTGAGGAGATCCTTCTCACGGGACCTTCCAAACTGGACCAATCAGGTCCCAGCATTCACCACATGTGACCTACCCTAGCCACATTATATGGTCTATAGCCACGCCCACCGGGTCACGTGACTATGACCTCATCACAGGTCCTTCACACACTCACATATCCTTTTAATACAGGCGTTTTCAGACACACCCCTGGGTGGGTTTGTAGGCACGAAAGATCAGCTCTGCTAATCAGCACATAACCAAGCCTTCATCTCAAAGCCACCCTCTTTGAGATACACAACGGCCACTCAGTATTCTGCCACTCATCCTCTCTCTTGGTACATCCAAACAGCGCCCCCTAGCGGACACAGTAGTCATTACACCACATACCCGGCCCCTCTGTTCAAACTTGTGGGGTTAAACACAATTTTACACCAGGATCTCGAGACCGGGCACTCATTACACCTTGCCCCCCAGGTCGAGAGAACCGTCTCCATCTGTCATACGGCCTAATCTCTGCGTTAGGCCTCCCCCGCCCCCTGCGGTCAGAATATCGATCATTGTCTTTGACCCTCCAGTTGCAGTCTGTCTGCGTCATCAGACACTGTCTAGGCACCATATTCCTCTTCCTGTCTGTTCCGTTCCCCGACCAGCTCCCCTGGTTGGTACGGTCATCAGTCCTAATCAGGCCTACTGTCTGACCTGAGTCTGACTCATTCAGGGTCTCACAGGAACTACGGTCTCTCAACGTCATCCTGCCAGTCGAACTACCACTTGCTGACACTCTTTGGTCACCTGCCATGTCACTACTTGGAGGAACTCTTCGGGTCCTTACATCTTGGGTTGGAGGCGGCCGCCACCTGGTATTCCGTACTTCTTTATTAATTCGCTGACGGTCCAGCCTCAACTGCTCAATTTCTTGCAGGTACCCCACCCGATACTCCACGAGCATCCGAAAGTCTCTCAGGCTCTCCATGGAGCCAACCACGATGATGGGAATTCTACCCACTTCCCTGGATACCGGGTCTTCATTATCAGGAGGGAAGGTGGGATCCTCACCCTCACCACCCTGGAGATATTCACGAGGTCTTGCATCACCTTCCCGGATCTTCCAATGATTCTCCCAATCAGAGCTTTGGGTACCGGAACCACATCTTTCCGCAAACCAAACCAATCCATAGCCTCTCTTGCTATCTCTAGGCGTCAAGCAGCCTTCACATTACTCTGCCTAACCAATTGTTTGACACGTAGACACTGCAAATGCATCTCTTTCAGGACAGCTACTCGGTTTGATGTATCTCCTCTGGCTGATACTATCACCAACTGCCGCGTCTCAGGTGCCCAGTGCACCTTACAGGCTTTAACCGCCTCTTTGAAAGCCTTATGCACACCTTCCTCAGCACAGGCTTCTTGCATGTCCTCTGGTACATCAATCACACACTCGAAGGTCGTGGTCTTGCTCTCTTCCTGGACCGAAGGCTCTGGCTTTACCATAGACACTTCCCCCACTACAGTTGCCCCGACCGGGTGACTGTCTTCTTTAGTTCTTAACTCACCAACTTCACACAATGGGATCACTTCATGACCGTTTGGCACGATGGCTACTGGCAGTTCTGTCTTATTATCACTCGCGCTCACCCGCGGTAAGTCTTCGTCCAACTTCTCTCGCCGAAGACTGTTAACTACTCCTCTGAGTTCCTCCACCTCTTCCTTGAGGTTCTTGTTCACACTTTGCCAGGTGGACAGGTGACCTCTGAGCTCCAAGACCCTATGCTCGGCCATTTGTCTCAGGACTCTTTCTCGTTTGACACATTCATCCACCTCCTCTCTGAGGGCCTTATTCAGTCCTTGCCACGTTACCATGTGGCCTTTGAGCTCAGAGACTTCTTTCTCTAGCCCTTCTATTCTGTGCTCCCTTTCTTTCTCAGAGCCGCAGTCACCCCCAGAGATTAAGTCATCCCTCCAGTTACTCATTAACCGTGTGACTACTTCCGCCGTCTTACCCACCAGGTCAGCGTCAGTTTTGTCACAAGTTTCAGTCAGCACAGCACTAGATTCTGTCCTAGTGGTGGCTACTGGCAACAACACGTCACAGTCACACCCCATCGTACGGTGAACCCCCAAGACACTTTCTATCCGTGTGTCAGCTCCGCTCTTTTTGTTTACCACACCATTCTCATTCACACTGTGGTACCCTTCAGGTGACGTCATGTCAGTAAATTCATCTGACGCAATTCTTTCTCTGGTCGCCCCTACGTCTGGCCTGTCCACGTTAGGAGGCGTCAGCATCTTCGTATTGGTTAGTCCAACAGTAGGAACATCTCCATCCTCGTACCATAGGTCATCCAACGTGACAAAATCCCGGCCCCCCTCCAAGGTATACACGAAGTCTGGTGGTATCCTGCCACCTTGGCACTCACTGCCTCCGGACCCCTCAAACACCACTCTGTCTAGCACATAGTTCACCGTGACCCCATGTTTACACCGAACCTGGGCCATTTTCTCAGTCATACAGAAAGTGAGAGGAGTTCCTACCAGAGTCACCTGACTCTTGGAGTTCAACCATCCCGAGATTCCTTCCCGATGCAGCATCACAGTACACAATTGAGGTCCGTCATGCTTCGGAAAGTATAACCCACATTCTGGAAACGACATACACGCACACTGCGGTTTCCCAGACATACCCACTGAGCCAACCAGTGCTGCCATTTCTTCACACTCGGCCCCTTTCTGGACCACCACCCCAATTTGGGTCACCGCCCCCCTCTGGGACTCCACCCCCTTTTGGGTTACCACCCCAATTTGGGACTCCACCCCCTTTTGGGCTACCACCCCGATTTGGGTTACCGCCCCCTTTTGGGACTCCACCCCCTTTCGGGATCTCCCCATGTCTATTATACCGGTCTTCTCAGACCACAGTTCACACCACACAGTTTGTCTCTTACGATACCACACAAGTCTTTGTTGGCACCACCACAGCTCCTGCTGTCACCGATCACCGGCACCACCGGCTGCTATTCACACACACAGCGGCTGGAGTCACTGCAGCTCCTGCTGCGCCGTCTTCGTGGACTCGCCGATCCACTGGAAGTCGCTTGTCACCTTTGTGACCCCACTGAGCCACATTATAGAATCATAGAATCGTAGAGTTGGAAGGGACCTCCTGGGCCATCTGGTCCAACCCCCTGCTCAAAGCAGGATTCGCTAAATCATCCCAGTCAGATGTCTGTCCAGCCTCTGTTTGAAGACTTCCATTGATGGAGAACTCACCACTTCTCGTGGGAGCTTGTTCCACTCATTGATCACTCTAACTGTCAAAAAGGTTTTTCTAATATCTAATCTGTGTCTCCTCCCATTCAATTTCATCCCATTGCTTCTAGTCTTTCCTTGTGCAAATGAGAATAAAGTTGATCCTTCTACAATGTGAAAGCCCTTTAGATATTTGTAGACAGCTATTAAGTCTCCTCTCAGTCTTCTCTTTTGCAAACTAAAGAATCCCAAATCCTGCAACCTTTCCTCATAAGACAGGGTTTGCAGACCGGTCACCATTCTGGTTGCTCTTTTCTGAACTTGCTCCAGTTTGTTGATGTCTTTTTTAAAATGTGGTGTCCAAAACTGGACACAATATTCCAGATGAGGTCTGACCAAAGAGGAGTAGAGGGAAATAATGACTTCACGTGATCTAGACTGTATGCCGCTTGTCACCTTCTTGACTCCCACTGAGCCACCGCAGGCTGAGTCGAGAAAAAAGAAGAAAAAACACACCACAAAAACCTCAAATACTCACGTATCCTGACTGTGCTATTCAGGACGCTCCTGTCTCCACCTGAGACCGTCCAACACACAGGGCGCACCGGGTGCGATTCAGGGAGTGACCCTCCTCCCAGGGTCTCCCCACACACCGGACTCACCAGGTCCAGGGGCTCGGCGGGTGCTCTTCAGGACATCTGTCTCCGCCTGAGACTGCCCAACACTCGCGCCTCACCAGATCCAAGGTCACACCACGTGCTCCTGGGATCCGACTCAGGACTGACCCTCCAGGACCTTTCCTCACTGAACCCTCCAGGTACACTGTCTTCCTCACTGACCCAGGTCAGTACCACACGAACACCTGTCCGATACCTGTGTCGGCCACACGGGTCACCGTTTTACTCATTGACCCAGGTCAGTACCACACGAACACCAGTCCGTTTCTCCTGTGTTGCCCACACAGGTCCTCGGGTACCTCTTCTCCGCAGAGGCACCCTAGCAATCACCAGTCTCTTTCTCCTGGGGAAGCAGCCGCACTGGGCTCACCGATTCGGACAGTGCCTTACTCACTAGGCCGCCCCACGGTTTCCAGAACCACAGCCGGACAGTGGCTTCTCCACTTGCAGGTCGTCACAGGCTCTGCTCACACATGGCCGGTCAGCAGCACATAAGACTGCTTCCACAACCGTCAGCCCTCCTGGCTCAGCGTTGCTTTTTGCCACCGAATTTTGCAGTCCTTATCCGTTGCTCCCAGCAACAAGGCTACACCACTGCCCATAGCTTCTCCACCAATTGTGAGGTAGCGCTGTCATTCAAGGTTGGGGGACACTCGCTTAGCAGCCACACAATCAGATCCAGTACGGGCTTTCCATAAAACCATAACAGTCCATGAGATTTATTTGGCATCATAAACCACAGCAATATAAACAGCATTACAGGATAGCGTCCATTATACAGGCTATTCAGCCTCATCCTTATCTCACACGTCATGGTTCCCACATGGCTGTTTCTCCAGGCTGCAGAAATCCACTCACTCCTCAGGGACTCTCAGACACTGGCCGCCATTACACATACAGCCGCTCCACAGGCTGTTAGTGAGGATATCCTTCTCCTCACGGGACCTTCCAAACTGGACCAATCAGGTCCCAGCATTCACCACATGTGACCTACCCTAGCCACATTATATGGTCTATAGCCATGCCCACCGGGTCACGTGACTATGACCTCATCACAGGTCCTTCACACACTCACATATCCTTTTAATACAGGCGTTTTCAGACACACCCCTGGGTGGGTTTGTCGGCACGAAAGATCAGCTCTGCTAATCAGCACATAACCAAGCCTTCATCTAAAAGCCACCCTCTTTGAGATACACAACGGCCACTCAGTATTCTGCCACTCATCCTCTCTCTTGGTACATCCACACAGCGCCCCCTAGCGGACACAGTAGTCATTACACCACACTACACAACACCTCACAGTCAGTGTCCCAGGCCAGCAGTCGCGGACCTTGTCGGATAACGTGCCCAATGCATTTCCTTGCTCCTTTCTGGCTGCCTTTCTGGTGAAGATAACTGTGGTTAGTGGCTGTGACCCCTAAAGTTGCCACAGCTGTCAGCTTGCTAGCTGAGTCCTGTTGTCCACTTACTAGGCTAGGGGCCGAGACTCTTCTGCAGCCTGATCCTTCCACCTAACAGCTGTCAGTGTGGAACGAGCCCCACGGGTGGCCTACGCTCTGCCTGAGCCCCTGGGATCCCTTCCCTCCTTCCAAAGCTACTCTGACCAGCAGCTTCTCCTGACTAGGAGCTGCTCCAACTATCTCCTGCCACTTCTTCCCCTAGGGGGAACTGCTCCTGACTTCCTACAGTTCTCCCGCTCTGAACCCAAAAGCTCCACCCCCTCCCAACACCCTTTCCTACCCAGCAGGGATGAGATCCTTCTCCCTTAGGGTCCATTCAGGGTGCCCTGCTGCTATGAGTGTTGGATGCAGGTGTAAGAGTGTGGTCAGGTGCCTCCACCTTACCTGGGTTGTGGGATACTACAAATCTGGTTGCGGTGCAGTACCTCTGTGGCGACTGAACCCTCAGGGGTGCCACATACCTCCCCCCGTTAAACAGCATGTCCGCGGGCTGAAGCAAAGCAAGAAAGACATGATGTTACTGGAACATACAAAAAGTTTAACAATAATGCCAGCAGTGAACAACATATATAATACATCTTCTCCTGAGGAGAGGCATTTTCACTTTCAACGTTACATCCTATAAATACCTATATTACTTTCCTATTTAGTACCTAATTTTTACAAATAATCATTCCTACCATACCATTATACACAACATTCTCCTTCTGTTTACCAAGTGTTTTCAAGTCATAATACCATCATTATCCTTCTTTACAGACTATTGGCAGCAACCGTTATCGCCAACAGGTTCACCACCACATTATACAATACCTTTCTATCATAATACCCTCTTATAAAATAATTCCTCATTCCTGTTAAACATTATTGTTTACCCTCATTAAACATTCTTTCCTGCAGTACCATCTACCTGATACCTTTTACCTTCTGAAAATATTATTATTCTCTTTCCTTATACCATTATCCATTATTAGCTTTCAATACCTATATTCACTATGAAAGATCAGTATCATACATCATTTAATTATACATCCTAATAATAGAAACCTATATTCTAAATATTATCTAACCGTATCACACACTATCTGAAAGAGCTACTGGTAGCAACCGGTATCAACTAAGTAGTTCACTACCAGATCTGTACACACTGTCCCTGCAACACTACTTCTCTTTTTCACATTATCAATTCTCCATTTACTATTTCTAACTTCCTACCTGGTGCTGCTACTTCTGCAATATTTTCTACCAAAAAGGTGCTCTTCAATCCTACATAACACTATCACTAACACATATCGAGTCATGTCTGCTACTATACAATATCCTATATTCCTAAGTGCTATAAAGTACTACAAATTCTCTTAATACTATACATTTGTGCAAATATCAAATCCCTATTATTCTTTTCTACTTTCAAGTCCCTAAAAAACATTCCTATCTTATAATATACAAATATACATTCTTAAGGCTAGTTTCAGACTAGCGTTTTTGCCCGCAGCGCACGGCGCCGCTAAGCCGCTCCCCCCTGCCGCGCCCCTTCCGGTCATCTCCGCCTAGTATCGCACATCGCTGCATGCGATCTGCACACCCTATCTTAAGCATAGGGTGCGCAGACCGTGCGCTGGCCGTGCGCTAGTAGGATTTTGCGCGCGCTGCACCCTTTTGACCGTGCGTCAACGTGCGCCAAATGCACCATGTTGCCTTTTGGTGCACTCGGAGCACCGTCAAAAAGGCGCAGCGCACGCAAAATCCTACTAGCGCATGGCCAGTGCACGGTCTGCGCACCCTATGCTAAAGATAGGGTGTGCAGATCGCATGCAGCGATGTGCGATACTAGGCGGAGATGCCCGGAGGGGGCGCGGCAGGGGGCGGGGCTTAGCGGCGCCGTGCGCTGCAGGCAAAAACGCTAGTCTGAAACTAGCCTTATTATACACAAACTATCCTTTAAGTGTGATTAGTCAAGGTAGTGCAAGTATAGTAACACTTTTATTGAATACAATCAGCATTCGTCGAGGTAGTGTCCTTGATACTCTCCCAGCCGGGGTATCTTCTTTTGTCTTGTAAGTGTCATCAGCCACACCTAATGGGTTTTTGTTCTGTGGTCATTATTTTAAAAGTAGGGTTCTGTTAGGTCTATTGTAAAACCACGAAGAAGCACCTAAAGAAATGCTGAACTATTTACAAATTAAGTCTCTGGATCATTCAGCGTCCATGATCTCCTAGTCTCTATTATTGCCTTAGTCCTATAAAAACCTGTGGAACATTTTGTCAAATACCCTCCTGGGGTTAACTATTTACAAGACTTGCTGGAGCTTTAGCTTTTTTCACTTTAATGGGGCTGACTGGTACAGCCTCCTGATTATTCAGAAGCACTGGTGTTCTGCTTCCAGGGCAGAATTTGCTGTTTGCTGTGTCCTGCACCAATGGTGGTGGTGGTCACAACTGGTGACGCCGTGATACTTGTAGCAGCCTGGGTGGACGCTGCCTGTGGAACTGCAGGGGTTTCTGTAGCCTGGATAGACGCCGTTGGTTGCACTTCCAGCCAATCTGCAGCCTGGATTGCTGCTGATGTAATTGCAACTCGAGGGACTGCCAGGATGACAGTAGCCTGAATCCCTGTTGTTGGTGGAGCCATTGTTACTGCTGCAGTGGTGGACAATGATGATGAGGTCATTGTTGCCCCCTGGCGGTCTCATGGGGCTATCAGCGCAGTGAGGATCCGACACACGTGGAGAGCGTACCATCCCCTTTCACCAAGATGACGGGTGTAGGAGACGTGTTCCCCAGGAAAAAAGGTCACGCTCTGGGTGTCCCCGGATTTGGTGGGCCTCCACATCCCGCCTATTTACAAACAGGTCGGGCGTGTTTTGAGAATCACAAATGAAGCCCCATCCCCTCTCCAGGTCAAAACTCAAAACCGTGCCCCAACCCATCGGGTTTCAGCTTCCCATACACTCCCCACGGGTCTGGGTTTTGCTGCACAGGTCCCGCTCCGCCAAGGCCATCCGCTGGGCCTGCCGCTCCCTCTCTTCCTGCTCTAGCTTTAAGACCTACCGCCGGCAAAACTCCTCCTGAGTAATAGGGAACCCATTAAACCAGTCCACTGGTCCTCCCAGATGAGGACTTCCGGCCTGCGTTGTACTGGGGAAAGCGGCTGTTGTGATGCGACACAGCAGAACGAGGGTATAATTAGAAATATTTGTCTTGAAGTAAATCTAACTTTCCTCCATCCAGGCTAATATTAGTAAAATATCCCTATCTGGTGCTTGGAGACAGGGACAACACGGGCCTGTGTGATTGCAAGTGCCAGGGCTGAATTTTAGTCCCAGTCCGTACCTGCAGGCGAGGGCAGCTTGCTTCTGGCACAGGCTCCTGGCCAGCTCCTCAATTTCTTGGTCCAGGCGTGCCAGGTCGGTGTCCACTGAGGGGCTGAAGCCTTGATCCGCAGGGCCGGGTGATCTCTCCATCTCCCTTCCGCACCCCACAGGCCTCCCTCCACTCTCCATGATGGCCTCCTGGTCTTCTGTCTTCTCTTCCACTCTGTTTCCCGCCGCGGGGCCTTTTTCCACCCCCGAGGGCCGTGCCTCCTTCCTTTCCCACCATACCAAGCTAGGATGCGGACCCCTCTGGGTGTCGGCCATGATGCAGTAGCATAGAAATACAGACAGGGGAGGTTCATGTTGTCTCGCGCTCTTTCTTGGGTACCGCCCACGATAGTACCCCTCACTGCACACCTCGTGGAACCACCATGGCAGCCATCTTTACAGTCCAAACCACAGTCCAATAAGTTTAATCCTTTACACATGATAAGTAATTTTTCAGTTCAGTCACATTTCTGGCAAACAGTACCCGGTGATACCAGACTTCGATATCCTGTTTGTGACACCAAGTTGGAGCACCCAGTCATGGCCGTGGTGTACTCGGTACCGGGCCGCTTCTTAAAGGGGCAGTGTCACAGTGGTGGTGACCCGGTCCATGGCCCTAGCCGTCTAATAAAAGGGGGAATATTTACAAAGGATGAAAATAAAGAGTTTTTGTAATGAGTGTTCGTGACGCCACCTGTGGTATCTGATCAGAAGGCACCAGTGCTGCAGTGCAAATCTGCTGGGACTGATGGTGATGCAGCAGAGTTGGTATAGCTCCCATCAGGTGGAGCTTTGTCCAGGGTAGATGAAAGATGTTGAGGAAGATGATGATGTAGAGTTAGGCAAGGGATGTAGCAGTGCTGAAAAGTCGTTGCAGAAAGAATTCAGAAGCCACAGCTGGGTGCAGTTAAAAAGCTTTACTCACAGTTCTGGTGCACACAAATGTCCGCTTAGTGCCATGTTCTTCAGGTGAGGGGCTCAGTCAACTCCCAGGCAGATAAAGTACATCTTTCCAGCACTCCCTTCAGTATGTGCCCTTTCCTGGCCATCTCACTGTGTTACTTTCTCGCCTCTTCCTACACAACACCTTACAGTCAGTGTCCCAGGCCAGCAGCAGTGGACCTTATCGGGTAACGTGCCCAATGCGTTTCCTTGCTCCTTTCTGGCTGCATTTCCGGCGAAGATAACTGTGGTTAGTGGCTGTGACCCCTAAAGTTGCCACAGCTGTCAGCTTGCTAGCTGAGTCCTGTTGTCCACTCATTAGGCTAGGGGCCAAGACCCATCTGTGACCTGATCCCTCCACCTGGCGGCTGTCAGTGTGGAACGAGCCCCACGGGTGGCCTACACTCTGCCCGTGCCTCTGGGATCCCTTCCCTCTACAGGGAGCTTCCGTCCAAAGCTACTCCGTCCAGCAGCTCCTCCTGACTAGGAGCTGCTCCAACTACATCCTGCCGCTTCTCCCCCTAGGGGGAACTGCTCCTGACTTCCTACAGTTCTCCTGCTCTGAACCCAAAAGCTCCACCCACCTCCCAACACCCTTTCCTATCCAGCAGGGATGAGATCCTCCTCCCTTAGGGTCCATCCAGGGTGCCCTGCTGCTATAAGTGAGTGTTGGAGGCAGGTGTAAGAGTGCGGTCAGATGCCTCCACCTTACTTGGGTAGTGGGATATTACATCTCAGGTTGCTGTGCAGTACCTCTGTGGCGATTGAACCCTCAGGGGCGCCACAATAGATTCTCTTTAAATTAACCACAAGGTGAAATAGGGGACTTAGCAGTTATAGAAAAAATACCATGGGTGTAATAAAACTTGTCTTGTGCATAAAAAGCAGATTGTCTGACATTCAAATGAGGATGTTCACTGAACCCATGGCCAAGAACTCAGTGCACTGTTCCACCCCTCAATTATCATTTCTCGCTGTTTTAGTATATGATGATTGACAGCTAATGCTCCAGCCAGGATAGCCAACAGGCGCAACAGATAGTAGAGAGGGCTGTGCTTACTCTTGCAGTAGGACTATGCTCGCATTCCTAAGAGTTCTTTTCATGCAGCCTTTGCTCTGGCCAAGTGAGTGCTATCAATCAACATACTGGGAGGTGGAGGTATAGTAATTTCACAAGGGTAGCTGAGGAGCTCTGAGTTCTTGGCCACGCCAAGGGTGCAATGAACACTCTCATTTGCATTTCGGATAAACTGCTTTTTATACACATCAAAGGCAATATTTATTACATGAAAACTATGCTTTACATGACTCTTCTGGATAATTCCCCTATTTGACCATGTGGTTAGTTTAAAGGGATTCTTGTCAGCACAGAATGACTGTTGAAACTAAGTTCAGGCTCTTGGAGCTTCATGGTTGGGCCAGACATTTAAATACAACTTCACATACAGTATACCTTTTTTCTCCACCAATATCCACCCTCGCCCCCTTCTTTGATTGGCAGTTCTGGCTTGATAGAGCCAGACAAGGGCAAAGATACAAGTCCTTCTCACAAAATCAGAATATCCAAAAGTTAATTTATTTCAGTTCTTCAATACAAAAAGTGAAACTCATATTATATAGAGTCATTACAAACAGAGTGATCCAGTGTCGGACTGGGGTGCCAAGGGCCCACCAGTAACATTGACTTAGGGGGCCCACTTTTTACCTGCATACAAATATTACATGACTCTGGTTCACAAATTTACCTATATTTCTATATAATAATAAACTAGGTAGTTTGGTTAATGAATGAGATGCTGCTTTTTTCTGTACAGAGAGAATCAAGTGAATTATGACAAGTACTGCCCACACAGTAAGGTTGGGGGCCTAGATTTGCACAGGGGCCCACCAGGGAATTCCCCTGTTCCCCTGTGGGCCAGTCCGAGTCGGGAGTGATCTATTCAAGTGTTTAATTCTGTTATTATTGATGATTATGGCTTACTGCCAATGAAAACCCATAAGTCATTATCTCAGTACATTAGAATACTTTATAACACTAGCTTGAAAAATGACTTTAACCCTTAAGCCCCAAGGGTGGTTTGCAGGTTAATGACGGGGCCATTTTTTACAATTCTGGCCACTGTCCCTTTATGAGGTAATAACTCTGAAACGCATCCATGGATCCCGGTGATTCTGACATTGTTTTTTCGTGACATATTGTACTTCATGCTAGTGGTAAAATTTCATTCAAATAACTTGCGTTTATTTGTGAAAAAAACGGAAATTTGGCAAAAATTTCGCAATTTTCCAACTTTGAATTTTTATGCCCTTAAATCACAGAGATACGGCACACAAAAAACTTGATAAGTAACATTTCCCACATGTTTACTTTACATAAGCACAATTTTGGAACCAAAATTTCTTTTTGTTAGGAAGTTATAAGGGTTAAAAATTGACCAGCGATTTCTCATTTTTGCAACACCATTTTATTTTTACGGACCACATCACATTTGAAGCCACTTTGAGGGGTCTGTATGATAGAAAGTACCCAAAAGTGACACCATTCTAAAAATTGCACCCCTTAACGTGCTCAAAACCACATTCAAAAAGATTATTAACCCTTTAGGTGCCTCACAGGAATTTTTTGAATATTTAAAAAAAAAAAAATGAACATTTAACTTTTTTTCACAAAAAAAATACTTCAGGTTCAATTTTTTTTATTTTACCAAGGGTAACAGGAGAAATTGGACTGTATAATTTATTGTGCAATTTGTCCTGAGTATGCTGATGCCTGATATGTGGGGGAACCACTGTTTCGGCGCATGGCTGAGCTCAGAAGGGAAGGAGCGCCGTTTGACTTTTTCAATGCAAAATTGGCTGGAATTCTGATTGGACGCCATGTCACGTTTGGATAGCCCCTGATGTACCTAAACAGTGGAAACCCCCCCACAAGTGACCCCATTTTGGAAACTAGACCCCCCCAAGGAACTTATCTAGATATGTGGTGAGAACTTTGAACCCACAAGGGCTTCACAGAAGTTTATAACGTACAGCGGTACAATTAAAAAATCATATTTTTTCCACAAAAATGATCTTTTCACCCCCAATTTTTATTTTCCCAAGGGTAACAGGACCTAAAAGTTATTGTGCAATTTGTCTTGAGTACGCTGATACCCCACATGTGGGAGTAAACCACTATTTGGGTGCATGGCGGAGCTCGGAAGGGAAGCAGCGCCATTTGACGTTTTTGGCTGGAATTGAGATCGGACACCATGTCGCGTTTGGAGAGCCCCTGATGTACCAAAACAGTGGAAACCCCCCACAAATGACACCATTTTGGAAACTAGACGCCCCAAGGAACTTATCTAGATGTGTGGTGAGCACTTTGACCCCTCCAGTGCTTCATAGAAGTTTATAAAGCCTGGGCGTGAAAATAAAAAAATCGTATTTTTTCCACAAACATAATCTTTTAGTCACCAACTTTTTTATTTTCCCAATGGTACCAGGAGAAATTGGACCCAAAAGTTGTTGTCCAATTTGTCCTGAGTACGCTGACACCCCATATGTGGGAGAAAACTACTGTATGGGCACACATCGGGTCTCGGAAGGGAAGTAGTGACGTTTTGGAATGCAGACTTTGATGGAATGGTCTGCGGGTGTCATGTTGCTTTTGGAGAGCCCCTGATGTACCTAAACAGTGGAAACCCCCAACAAATGACCCCATTTTGGAAACTAGACCCCCTAAGGAACTTATCTAGATGTGTGGTGAGCACTTTGAACCCCCAAGGGCTTCACAGAAGTTTATAATGCCCGGGCATGAAAATAAAAAAATCGTATTTTTTCCACAAACATGATCAATTAGTCCCCAATTTTTTTATTTTCCCAAGGGTAACAGGAGAAATTGGACCCCAAAAGTTGTTGTCCAATTTGTCCTGAGTATGCTGATACCCCATATGTGGGAGAAAATTACTGTATGAGCACACGTCGGGTCTCGGAAGGGAAGTAGTGACGTTTTGGAATGCAGACTTTGATGGAATGGTCTGCGGGTGTCATGTGCGTTTGGAGAGCCCCTGATGCACCTAAACTATTGAAACTCCCCACAAGTGACCCCATTTTGGAAACTAGACCCCCCACGGAACTTATCTAGTTGTGTGGTGAGCACTTTGAACCCCCAAGTGCTTCACAGAAGTTTATAACGCCCGGGCATGAAAATAAAAAGATCATTTTTTTCCACAAAAATGATATTTTTGCCCCCAATTTTTTATTTTCCTAAGGGTAATAGGAGAAAATGGACCCCAAAAGTTGTTTTGCAATTTGTCCTGAGTAGGCTGATACCCCATATGTGGGGGTAAAACACTGTTTAGGCGCATGGCAGAGCTTGGAAGGGAAGGACCACCATTTGACTTTTTCAACTCAGAATTGGCTGAAATTGAGATCAGACGCCATGTTGCATTTGGAGAGCATCTGATGTGCCCAAACAGTGGAAACCCCCAATTCTAACTCCAACCCTAACCCCAACACTCCCCTAACCCTAATCTCAGCCCTAACCCTAACCCTAGCCCTGGCCCTAACCCTAATGGGAAAATGGAAATAAATACATTTTCTTTTAATTTTATTATTTTTCCCTAACTAAGGGGGTGATAACGGGGGGGTTTGATTTACTATTTATGGCGGTTTTTATGTTTGGCAGCTGTCGCACGCTAAAAGACGCTTTTTATTGTAAAAATAGTTTTGCATCACCACATATTGAGAGCTATAATTTTTCCGTATTTTGACCCACCGAGTCATGTGTCTTATTTTTTGCGGGACGAGTTGATGTTTTTATTGGTACCATTTTCGGGCACATGACATTTTTTTATTGCTTCTTATTCCGATTTTTGGGACGCAGAATGAACAAAAACCAGCGTTTCATGAATTTCTTTTGGGGGGGTGCGTTTACACCGTTCCGCGTGCGATAAAATTGATAAAGCGGCTTTATTCTTCGGGTCAGTACAGTTACAGCGATACCTCATTTAGGTCTTTTTTTATGTTTTGTCGGTTTTATGCAATGAAAACTATTTTATATAAAAAATAATTATTTTTGCATCGCTTTATTTTGCGAGCTATAACTTTTTTTTATTTTTTCGCTGATGATGCTGTATGGCAGCTCGTTTTTTGTGGGACAAGATGACGTTTGGGTGGTACCATGGATATTTATATGCATCTTTTTGATCGCGCGTTATTGCACTTTTTGTTCTGCGGTATGATAATAAATCATCATTTTTTGCTTCGTTTTTTATTTTTATTTTTTAAGGGGTTCGATAAATGGGTTAACTAATGGGACAGTTTTATAGGGCAGGTCGTTACGGACGCGGTGATACCAAATATGTGTACTTTTATTGTTTTTTGTTTTTTTTTATTTCCAAAAAATGAATTTATTGGGGGAATATTTTTTTTTTTTTCTAATTTATTTGGCGCTTTTTTTAAAAATATTTTAACACTTTTTTTTTTTTTTTGTTTAACTTTATTACATTGTCCCAGGTGGGACATCACAGATCAGCAATCTGTCACAGGCAGTGCAGCAGGCTTCCTCGTGCCTGCGCTTTGCAGGCACTGAGGAAGCCGGCTCCCTGCAGGCCCCCGAAGGTCCCCGTCGCCATCTTGGATTCGGGGGCCTGCAGGGAAGCATGGAGGGAGCCCCCTCCCTGCCGATGCTTCCCTTTAACCCCCGGTACTCTGCGATCGTGTTTGATCGCGGTGTGCAAGTAGTTAACGTGTCGGGGGCGGTCCGTGACCGTCCCTGACACATTGTGCCGGGTGTCAGCTATGATAATCAGCTGACACCCGGCCGCGATCAGCGGCGCTCAACACGTGGGCGCCGCTGATTGCTATGACGTACTATCCCATCCCTGGGAATTAAGTCCCAGGGCACATGGACGGGATAGTACATCTCATGGTAGAAAGGGGTTAAAATCTGAAATGTTGGCCTACTGAAATGTATGTTCAGTAAATGCACTCAATACTTGGTCAGGGCTCCTTTTGCATCAATTACTGCATCAATGCAGCATGACATGGAGGCCATCAGCCTGTGGCACTACTGAGGTGTTATGGAAGCCCAGGTTGATTTGATAGCAGCTTTCAGCTCGTCTGTATTGTTGGGTCTGGTGTCTCTCATCTTCCTCTTGACAATACCCCATAGATTCTCTATGGCAGTGGTCCCCAACCTTTTTTGCACCAGGGACCGGTTTCAAGCAAGACCATTCTTCCATGGCCCGGCAGGGCGGGGATGGAGGTGTGGCAGGGGCGGGGCTTTGGTCTTAAGGGGGCGGGGCTGTGGACGCAGTTGTAGTGTAGCAGTGCATACTTATAATTAAATAACATTTATAATGTGACTCAACTCACCATAGGTTTTGAATGAGTGCTCCATCACCCCATTCTTGCCTGCTCCATCACCCCATCACTCCCTTCTCCCCATCACTGCCATCTCTCCATCACTCCCTTCTCCCCATCATTGCCTTCACCCCATCACTGCCGTCTCTCCATCATTGCCTTCACGCCATCACTCCCTTCTCCCCATCATTGCCTTCACCCCATCACTGACGTCTTTCCATCACTCCCATCATGGTCTTCTCTCATTACCCCCTCATGGCCTTCTCCCATTACCCCCTCATGGCCTTCTCCCATCACCCCAGGCATCATGGCCTTCTCCCATTACCCCCTCATGGCCGTCTCCCATTACCCACTCATGGCCTTCTCCCATTACCCACTCATGGCCGTCTCCCATTACCCCCTCATGGCCGTCTCCCATTACCCCCTCATGGCCGTCTCCCATTACCCCCTCATGGCCGTCTCCCATTACCCCCTCATGGCCTTCTCCCATCACCCCAGGCATCATGGCCTTCTCCCATTACCCCCTCATGGCCTTCTCTCCCCATCATGGTCTCCTCCAGGGCCAGGCTCCACCTACACAAACACAGACAAACACACACACACACAGACATACATGTACACACACAGACAGACATACATACACACACACATTATATATACACACACCACCTCTCACCTGTCCGCAGCATCGCCCGCGCTTCCTCGCTCTGACACAGCAGCGGCGCGCTCCTCTCTGTGTCAGTCAGAGACAGGAAGCGCAGGCGGCGGGCAGGAAGCTGGACGGGTCCTTGCAGCTCCGCTCCTGCTATTCCCTCTTGCAGGCAGCGGAGCTGCTTGATCGCTCCCTGCCCGCCGCTACACGCAGTTTAAGAATTGCTGCGCGCTGCCCCAGCCCCCGCTACGCCACTGACCGCCCCTGGCTCCCCTTGTGTCCGCGGACCGGCAAGGGCACTGCAGCGGCCCGGTGCTGGGCCGCGGACCGGCGGTTGGGGACCCCTGCTCTATGGGGTTAAGGTCAGGCGAGGTTGCTGGCCAAACAAGCACAGTGATACTGTTGTTTTTAACCCCTTAATGACCGCCAATACATCTTTTAACTGACCTGAGATATAAGAGAATATCATCCCCACACAGGTGTCAATCCAGCAGCTGTCAACTGTACACTATAGCTGACAACTTGCTGCATCAGCCACAATCAGTGTTGGCACTGACCATATCTGTTTAACCCCTAAGATGCTGCTGTCAAAAGTGACTACATCAAATAAATGGATAACAGAGTGTGGGGGCTTCTTCTTTATCCTCATTAGCACCCAGAGATCATGATTGTGTGGTCCTGATGTTTGCCATAGCAGTTCATGGTCAAATAGCGGCCTTAGAGTCTCCCGGCTGTAGCGATCAGCTCAGAAGTTAGCGACATTTAGGTGGTAAACAAACATTTTTTCATTCCTGCTATACCACTTTAATTTCTGAAAATCACCTGAAGGGTCAATAAACTGACAGAAGTTTTCAATATGTCAGGGGGTGCTGTTTTTAAAATGGTAACACGATTGGGGTTTCCCAATATATAGCACCTCCAACGTCACTTCAAACCTGGATAGGTCCCTCAAAAAAAATACATTTTGTAAATTTCCTTGAAAAAAATTGCTGCTACATTTTTAAACCTCCTAAAAGGCTAACAAAATAAATTATGGTTTTAAAAATGGTGCTGGTGCTGATGTAAGGCAGACATGTGGGTAATGTTATTTATTAATGTTTTTCTGTTTTATGACTATCTGGATTAAAGGGATAATCATTCAGAGTTTGAAAATTGCAATTTTTTTTTACATTTTTGTAAAGTTTCTGATATTTTTTATAAATAGGCATGAAACATATCGACCTAAATTTACCATTGTCATAAATTATAATGAGCCACAAAAAACTATCTCAAAATCACTGGGATTTGTTGAAGCATTCCAGTGTTATCACCACATAAAGTGACATTGGTCAGAATTTAAAAAATTGGCCCCGTCATTAAGGGGTTAAACCAGGTATTGGTACTTTTGGCAGTGAGGACAGGTGCCAAGTCCTGCTGGAGAATGAAATTTCCATCTCCAAAAATCTTGTCGACAGAGGGAGGTATTAAGTGCTATAAAATTTCCTAGTCGACGGCTGTGCTGACTTTGGTCTTTATAAAATACAGTGGACTTACACCAGCAGATGACATGGCTCCCCAAACCATCACTGATTGTGGAAACTTCACACTAGACCTCAAGCAGCTTGGATTGTGGCCTCTCCACTCTTCCTCCCGACTCTGGGACCTTGATTTCCAAATGAAATGCAAAATTTATTTTCATCTTAAAATAATACCTTGAACGACTGAGCAACAGTCCAGTTCTTTTTCTCCTTGGCCCAGGTCAGACGCTTCTGGCGTTGTCTATTGGTCATTTGGTCATGAGTGGCTTGAAACAAAGGAACGCAACACTTGTAGCCCATGTCCTGGATGCGTCTGTGTGTAGTGGCTCTTGAAGCAATGACTACAGCAGCAGTCCACTCCTTGTGAATCCCCCCAAAATTTTTGAATGGCTTTTTTTAACAACCATTTCAAGGCTGAGGTTATCCCGATTGCTTGTGCACCTTTTTCTACCACACCTTATCCTTCCACTCAACTTCCCATTAATATGCTTGGCTACAGAACTCTATGAACAGCCAGCTGCTTTAGCAATGACCTTTTGTGGCTTACCCTCCTTGTGGAGTGTGTCAATGACTGCCTTCTAGACATCTGTCAAGCCAGCTGTCTTTCCCATGATTGTGGAGCCTACAGAAACAGACTAAGGGACCTTTTTAAATGCTTAGGAAGTCTTTGCATGTGTTTTTTTTGTTAATTATTCTAATTTACTGAGATAATGACTTTTGGGTTTTTATTGGCTGTAAGCCATAGTTATCAACATTAACAGAAATAAGCACTTGAAATAGATCACTCTGTTTGTAATGACTATATAATATATGAGTTTCACTTTTTGTATTGAAGAATGGAAATAAATTAGCTTTTTGATGATATTCTAATTTTGTGAGAAGCACCTGCAGATGGAAGACAACCAGTTCGGATAGGGGTATTTAAGTGATGCACTCGGGTGCCTGTACTTGATTTGAACAGTTATTCCGTGCTGACAGAGTCACTTTAAATAGTGTTTCCAGAGACTACTTTTAACACAATACCTATAGTAAATCACACTTCTGATCTCAAGGAAAGATTCAAAAAGAACATTTTTACTGATCTAAATTGTGTAATTTGTGGAGAACAAAATGACGTATCAATGGCCAATGTAAACTAAAATCACCAACCGAGAGCCTGATACCAAATCCCCCCAAAAATCGAAATGTGAAAGACAGTCAAGGGTATCAATATCTTCGTCATCCAGGCACTATTTACACATAAGGCGAGCTACAGTACTGCATCAACATAAGGTCTGACAAATTCTCTGAGGATTTTATTACTGTACCTAACAGCAGCCAGGGTTCTGTTGGTTTTCATGTGGTGGTTTGAGCAACCCAGTGAAGAATATGCCTTCACAAACCGTCAGTGATCCAGTGCCAAACCGGTCATGCTGGATGATGTTGCAGGCATCATAACATTCAACCACATCTCCAGACTCTTTCATGTCTGTCACATATGCTCAGTGTGAACCTGCTCTCATCTGTGAAAAGAATGGGATGCCCATGGTGGCCTGCCAAATCTGATGTTCTCTGCTGATTGACAATCAAGCTGTACAGTGCTTGCTGGGCAGTAAGCACAGGTCCCTCTACAGGATGTTGGGCCTTCATGCCACCATCATGGAGTCTGTTTCTGCCAGTTTGGTCTTCACACGAAGGAGCAGACACAGGTCCTGCTGCGCAGTTAATGGCCTTCTACATCCCTATCCAGTCTCTTCATATAATGGGCCTTGTTCTGGTATCTATTATTCTATAGCAATATGTGATAACTAAAACTTAACCTTTTAATTGCTTATACAATTAAAATAATATATTTTTAGACCAGCCGGACCTAATTGCAAAGACAGTGAAAACCAATATAGGATTTGAATAAATTTGCCACAGAGTAATATATGTCACGTCCCTTACACTGACCAACATATAGGAAGATTATTCACGGCAGTATTTTATGGTAACGTACATATTAAATTATAAGACACAGATTATACCTACACATCTATATGTCAAAACATGATATGTATCACGTCCCTTATACTGACCCATGTATGATAATTCCTCCTGGCAGTATTATATAGCAACGTACATATTGATATTTGATGTAAGTATGATAAATGCACTCCTATCAAAACTGAGTGTTAAGCATATATAGATTGGAACACTTTCACCCGAAATGGAGATCAGGAGTAGAAAGGTCTGGTCTGACACAGCCCGTCGCGTAGTCCCATTAGTCACCATGCCACATTCAAGGTATGGTCAGATGTAAGGTGCGCTGCTCCCAATGTGTTTTCTCTATATTAAATTCTTCAAGGGAGTCTTGTTAATTGCAGTGGGGACTGTGGGGGATCATCCCACCATCAAGGGACCAAGTTACCACTGTTTTTTTCCTTAACACCACTGTGCGGCATCGCACTGTCTTTACTTCAAACCGCTGCAATTTTTGTACGCGGTGGCATCACTTCCAGAAATGTCTGACATAACTCCCGTTGTGTGGAACGCATCGCCCAGCAGTAACACGCATACCTCGCATCCGTGCGACGCATCCATGCACATAACATAGTGTGAGGTGCTTACATCCAGGTGGCGCATCCATGCTCACAACAAAGTGTGAGGTGTGCATAGGAGGTGGGGCTATTTAAATGCAGAATTGCCCCATAGCAATACTCCCATGTCACAGCGCACAATCGAGTGCCCTAGGTTCTGTCAGCTCCTTTACAAGGTCTCACTCTATGATAAGACCATAAGGGCTGACAGGGATATCATGGGAGACGTCCTACTCTGTGGATCCTCTCATGATACCAACGGGCCCCTAAACAGACAAAGCAGATAATTAGTTATGGTAGATATATATAAATATGATGACTAAGACTTGAAGCATCTCTGATCAAAATGGCATTCAACTCAAGAGGAACATCACTCCTGCACAAATCAAAGTAAACCTGTTATACAAGCACTACATAGGGAAGAACCATCACAGAGCGAGCGACAAGTAGGCGGATGAGGGGCCACATAGGGTGGAAGATACAGGAAACCATTAGATACCACAAATTTCTCTTCATAGAGTCAAGGGTGACTAAAAGAGCCTGAGGTCACAGTGGTTATCATAGGGATACTGGAAGAATGGTCACTATGAGAGATATTGGTAAGGGAACCTGGAAAGTGATGTGCCTACTAATCTATTAATTGCTAGTCTAATCTGACCATTACCTATCAGTGAAGGTTGGCACTCTATAAATCCTGCACATATGGCGCCCCCAAGCTATATATAAAAAGAGAATGGGATGCCAATGGTGGACCTGCCAATTCTGGTGTTCTCTGAAGATTAATAATCAAGCTGTACAGTGTTGGGCTGTGAGCAAAGGTCCCACTACAGGATGTTGGTCCCTCATGCCACCGTCATGGAGTCTGTTTCTGCAAGTTTGGTCTTCACATGAAGAAGCAGACAAAGGTCCTGCTGCACATGCCCTTCTACAGCCCTATCCAATTCTCCTCGTATAATGGGCCTTGTTCAGGTATCTACTACATGTTCTTGAGAATATTATGGGAGACACATCAAAACTTGTGAAGGCATGTATGGATGTGACATCCAGGGGTCTGGGCTACCTGTGCAACCTGACTTAAGTTGCAAGTTCTACCTCATGCTACCAGAGAATAATCAGGAAGGATAAGTAGAGAGTAAGGCTACGTTCCCACGATGAGCTTTTGAAGCTACGCATTTTTGCCGCATCTTAAAGAAAGACACAGTATGCTTGACATGATCTTATAGAAAGGAACAGTATGTGTGACATTATCTTATAGAAAGGCACAGTATGTGTGACATGATCTTATAGAAAGGCATAGCATGTATGACTGTCATGCTATTGCAGTGCAGTATAGCGCAACCTCCACCAGGGGTGCTGGTGAGGGAAGAGAGGTTGCACACACAGAGAAGCAACACTAAGCAGAAGCACAAACGCCACCAGGTGGCGAAAGAGTGGTCAGACAAGCAAAGTCAGCAACAGTCAGGAGCAGAAGTACCAGAGGTCACAGCAGTACACGTGGTCAGAAACAAGCCAGGGGGTCAGCAATGGTCGGAAGCAGATAAGACAAAGACAAAAGACAGAAGCAGATCCGAATGCAAGCCAAGTCAAAACCAGGGAGTCAACAAACTTACAGGGAAACGCTGAGGCAGGACAGACAGAAGAAATAAACAGACACGGGGCAAGTCAGGGATCACAGCAGGACAAATCAGGATATACCAGAGTCAGATACCCATGCCAAAGGCTGAACTATAGCTGACACTGCCTGCAGGATGCAGCGGAGCTAAATAGCAAACCTGAGGCCACACTGAAGCTGAGAAAAGTTAACTCCTGAAATGACCAGACCGGGAACATGGAAAGACAGGACTCAAAACCTGGTCTGGATCATGATAGTGACATGATCTTATAGAAAGGAACAGTATGTGTGACATGTTCTTACAGAAAGGCGCAGTATGTGTGATATGATCTTATAGAAAGGCATAGTATGTGTGACATGATCTTATAGAAAGGAACAGTATGTGTGACATGATCTTATAGAAAGGCATAGTATGTGAGACATGATCTTATAGAAAGGCATAGTATGTGAGACATGATCTTATAGAAAGGAACAGTATGTGTGACATGATCTTCTAGAAAGGCATAGTATGTGTGTTATGATCTTCTAGAAAGGCATAGTATGTGTGACATGATCTTATAGAAAGGAACAGTATGTGTGACATGATTTTATAGAAAGACACAGTATGTGTGACATGATCTTATAGAAAGGAACAGTATGTGTGACATGATCTTATAGAAAGGCATAGTATGTGTGACATGATCTTATAGAAAGGCATATTATGTGTGACATGATCATCTAGAAAGGCATAGTATGTGGACATGATCTTTTGAAAGGCATAGTATGTGTGACATGATCTTCTAGAAAGGCATATTATGTGCGACATGATCTTGTAGAAAGGCACAGTATGTGCGACATGATCTTATAGAAAGGCATAGTATGTGTGACATGATCTTATAGAAAGGCATAGTATGTGTGACATGATCTTATAGAAAGGCATAGTATGTGTGACATGATCTTATAGAAAGTGTATAATATAGCATGGCACTACTGCAGGGTGCGCTAGTAGGTTACCCAAACCAAAGCTCAACAGTGAAAAGTAACCTGGCACTCAACTTAAGGGTCCATAGAAGAAAATTTTATTATGCAGTCTGCAAAACGTTTCGGCCTACATGGCTTTCATCAGTCTGCGATAAACCATAAACATAAGCATACAGTGAATATGTCCTGTTCATAAGATGTAGAAATCATATAATTCCCGAACGTGATAATAATTACAATAGTATGGTAAAAAACATTATCAAGACAAAAAAAATAATAACAAAAAAATAAATACAGTAAAATAACCATATGTGCGGAGAACCAGATGGGATGACTGAAAAAAGTAAAAGAAAAAGAAAACGAATAATGAACCTACCCGACTGCTTAAAAGTATTGTGGAGAAATGGGGAACAAGTAACATAGTAACATAGTTTTGAAGGCTGAAGGAAGACCTTATGTCCATCTAGTTCAGCCTATTTTTATTGCAGCTGTTCTGCATTGTTGATCCTGGGGAAGGCAAAAAACCCACAGAGTAGAAGCCAATTTTCTCCATAGGGAAAAAAATTCCTTCCCCTAAGCTGGGTCAACCATCTACCTATAATATTATGCTATTCGTAACCTTCTATACTGTTACTCACAAGAAAAGCATCCATTCCTTTCTTAAATTCATTCAGTGAGTCGGCCATCACCACTTCCTCAGCAAGAGAATTCCAGAGCCTCACTGCTCTTACCGTGAAGAACCCTCTTCTATGCTGGTGCAGAAATTGTTTTTCCTCCAAATGAAGAGAATGCCCCCTTGTTCTTGTCACAGTCCTTGGTACAAACAGTTCATTGGAGAGATCTCTGTATTGCCCTCTGATATGCTTGTACATATATATTAGGTCTCCCCTAAGTCTTCTCTTTTCTAGAGTAAATAGACCTAATTTTGTAGTGAACCAACTCCATTTATCATTTTAGTAGCCCACCTTTGAACCCTTTCAAGTTCAGTAATGTCTTTCTTGAGCACCGGTGTCCAAAATTGCACACAATACTCCAAGTGTGGTCTGACGAGTGATTTGTACAGAGGGAGATGTTTTCATCTCGTGTCCCCAGACCTCTTCTAATGCATCCCATGACCCTATTTGCTTTGGTGGCAACTACCTGACACTGGGCAATCCAATTTAGCTTCTTATTGACTAAGATGCCTAAGTCTTTTTACATGTCTGATTTCCCCAGCAGTTTCCCATTTAGTAAGTAAATGTAGCACCTGTTTCTCCTTCCCATGTGCATAACCTTACACTTATCTGTGTTAAACCTCATTTGCCATTTTTCAACCCAATTCTCCAATTTACTCAAATCTGTCTGTAGTTGCAAACTGTCCTCCTTTGTGTTAACTACCTTACATAGTTTTGTATCATCTGCAAATACTGATATTTTACTGTGTAAGCCATCCACTAGATCATTAATAAATATATTAAATAGTAGGGGCCCAATACAGAAACTTGTGGTACCCCACTAGTAACCCTGGCCCAATCTGAGTATGCATCATTTAGGCTACGTTCACACGTAGCGGAACTCTCGCGGAAATTACCGCGAGAATTCTGAATTCCATTCCACGGGAAAATAGCATTTTAAATTCCCACGATTTTCCCGCGGAAAAACTAGCATTTTGCAAGCGTTATTAGCTTGCAGAATTGCTAGCGTTTTCCAAGCAATCTGTAGCATCGCTTAGAGAACTAATTGACAGGTTGGTCACACTCGTCAAACATAGTGTTTGATGAGTGTGACCAACTTTTTACTATTGAGGCTGCCTATGCGGCATCAATAGTAAAAGATAGGATGTAAATAATAATAAAAAAATATATATATTTATATATTGTAATTCTTACCTTCCGGCGTCCCGCACAGCCTTCCCACCTCTCTCCACGCTCCCGGTCCCAGTAATCCTTTGCGAGAATTACCGCGATGACGTCCGTTCTCGCGAGATCGCGACGTCTCACGGTCATTCGCGATGATGTCCCTTAATGACTGCGAGACTTCGCGTCATCGCTCGCAAAGGATTACTGGGACCGGGAGCGTGGAGAGAGGCGGGAAGGCTGCGCGGGACGTCGGAAGGTGAGAATAACAATATTTTTTATTTTAAATTCTATTTTTTACAGGGATATGGTACCCAAAGTCCGGAGGACAGTCTCCTCTCCTCCGGACCGTGGGTACCATCCGCAAATGTTCTGCTTACTTTTCGCATGGTGTGCACAGCCACATGCGGAAAGTAAGCAGAACAATGCATTCCTATGGGTGCGGGATCGCCACGATTCCGCTAAATTAATGAGGATGCTGCGTTTTTTACCGCGAAGCGATTCCGCCGCAGTAAAAACCGCAGCATTAGCACAGCATTGCGGAATCCCATAGGTATGCATGGGATGCTTATTTTTCGCGGCAAAATCGCGCGGTTAAAACCGCCGCGAAAAAACCGCCACGTGTGAACATAGCCTAATAACCACTCTTTGTTTTCTATCACTAAGACAGCTACCTACCCATCTACACACATTTTCCCCTAGCCCAAGCTTTCTCATCTTACTTACCAATCTTTTATGTGGGACAGTTTCAAATGCTTTAGAGAAGTCGAGATAAATGACATCCAATGATTCTCCTTGGTCCATTTGAGAGCTTACATCCTCATAGAAGCTGATCAGGTTAGTTTGACAGGAGCAATCCTTCATAAATCCATGTTGATATGGAGTTAAACATTTATTAACATTGAGATATTCCATAATGGTATCCCTTAGAAACCCTTCAAAAATTTTATCCACAACAGATGTTAAGCTTACCGGCCTATAGTTTCCAGGTTCCCTTTTACATCCCTTTTGAATATTGGTACCACATTTGCTTGCCGCCAATCAAAAGGAACAGACCCTGTTTCTATAGAGTCTTTAACTATAAGGAATAGAGGCCTGTCTATCACATTACTTAACTCCCTTAATACCCGAGGGTGAATGCCATCAGGGCCTGGTGATTTGTCAATTTTAATCTTACTAAGGCGGTTCTGCACTTCTTCCTGGGTTAGGCAGATAATACTTAATGGGGAGTTTACATTATCACTCTGCATTTCCCCTGGCAAATCCTTTTCCTGTGTGAACACTGTTGAGAAAAAAGTATTTAAAACACTTGCTTTTCTCACATCGCTCTCTATGATTTCACCCTCATTGTTCTTTAAAGGGCCGACACCATCAATTTTAATCATTTTACTGTTTATATAATTAAAGAATAGTTTGGAGTTTGTTTTACTTTCCTTAGCAATGAGTCTCTCAGTTTCCACTTTTGCTAAATGTATTTGTTTTTTACACATTTTATTTTTTTCTCTATAACTTTTTAATGCTTCTTCATTGCCTTCTTGTTTTAGCTTCTTAAATGCCTTGTTCTTGTTATTTATTGCCCTTTTTACATCCTTATTTAGCCACATTGGTGTTCTCCTGTTCCTAGCTCTTTTATTTCTGTACGGTATGGCTAGCTCGCAGTGGGTGTGTAAAACTGATTTAAATATTTCCCATTTATTTTCTGTGCTCCTATTTTTGAGGACATTGTCCCAATCAATTCGGCGAAGGTCCTCTCTAAGCTGATCAAACTTTGCTTTCCTGAAATTCAGCGTTTTTGTAACCCCCTTCCAGGGCACCTTACTGAAGGATAAGTGGAATTGTATTATATTGTGGTCACTGTTCCCTAGGTGCCCATCGACTCGTACTTCTGTTATTCTATCTGGCCGGTTGCTTAAAATTGAGTCCAGAAGGGCTGTCCCTCTAGTTGGGCCCTGCACAAGTTGTGACAGATAATTATCCTTGGTTACTGGCAGAAATTGGTTTCCTTTCTGGGATACGCAGGTTTCAGTTTCCCAGTCTATGTCGGGGTAGTTGAAGTCCCCCATAATAATCACCTCATTGTGATTTGCTGCTTTGTCTATTTGTTTCAATAATACATTTTCAGTGGTTTCTGTTATATTTGGTGGCTTATAACAAACCCCTATGAGGATTTTATTACTTTTCCCTCCTTGTATCTCCACCCATAGAGACTCCACCTCTTCATTTCCCTCTTGTATATCTTCTCTTAGTGTGGGCTTTAAAGTGGACTTTATATATAGACAGACTCCACCCCCTTTCCTTTTTTTACGATCCCTCCTAAACAAATCATATCCTTGCAAGTTAGCCGCCCAGTCATAGCTGTCGTCTAACCATGTCTCAGTTATTCCTACTATGTCGTATTTTTCCTCATACATTACCAACTCCAGATCTTCAGTCTTATTGGTCAGGATTCTTGCGTTGGTCAGCATGCAGGAAAGAAGTTTTGCTTCATTTATCTTAGGCTACTTTCACACATCAGGTTTTCGGCGTCAGGTGCGATCCGGCGTCGTGCCGGAACGCCGGATCCGTAAATGTTTTGTAAAACCTGATGTGCCGGATCCGGTTTTCTGCCGGATCCGTCTTGTTCTTGACAGACAAAACCGGATCCGTCTCATCCGGTTCATCCGTTTTTCTATCCGTTTTTTCGACGGATTACGCCGGATCCGGTTTTTAAAATTGACCCTTGTGGCCCCTCAAGGCAGAGTACACTGGCAGGATGACAGAGTGTGAAAGATTTGTGCCTACTTGTGTACCTTCTGGACCAACAGTATATACCTTTGCCAACCAAAGTTGGCTATCTTGTCATGGTCTACTATTTTTAGCTTTAGGCCACAGGTGTGTACCTGGTTGTGTTTTATGCAAAGTATTTCACCTTTTAACAAAAGTTGTGTACATTGTTAGGAAATCACCAACAATAAACACAACTTTTTAGGTGAAATACTTTGCTTCAAACACAACCAGGAACACAACTGTGGCAAAAAGCTAAAATTTACCCACAGTTATACCTGGTTTTGAATACCTTTTTACCTTTGAAATACCCTGTATTTAACCTTTTTTTTAAACATAGTTCGCCGCAGAAAGAAAAGACAGACAACCATTGTGAAACGATAATTTAACTTTTATTTAAAATTTTTTTTTTTTTTGTAAAATGTTTTTAAAGTGCAAAAAACTTTTTTAATAAAGGTTTTAAACCCAATGGGCATTTTTATTAAAAAACACACATTACAAATCTGTGTATTGTGGGGTGGAAATACTGCTGGAGGGGCTGCGGGACACTTCGACACTGGGTGTGTGGAGAGAGGACTGGGATCGTGGTGGGGAAGGAACAGTTAGAGGTGAAGGTGTGGAAAAAACTACAGAATAGGTGGACATGTGGGAAGCAGAAGAGGTGGTGGGTGGTGGAGTGGAGGGTTGGGCAGGGACTGTAGGAGCAGATGATGTTGATGGAAAGTTGTATGGGGAAGGAGTTTGGTACGGGGAAGGAGTTTGGTACGGGGCAGGTTGCTGGAAGTGGGGAGATGACTGGTACTGGGGAGGTTGCTGGTATGTAGTAGGAGGGGGAGGATGAAAAGTGGCTGGAGGGGGTGCAGGTGGAGGAACTACAGTGGTGGGAGGTGGAGGTTGGGAGGTAACCTGCTGTAGAGCACCGTGGCACGAATGCATTACATGCATCTGCTGGGCAGGAGAGAGCGTTTCCATGCGCTCCACAACAGACCTGAAAAAGGTGTGGTTTGGCGAAGATCTTGCTTCTGAATGCATGGTTTCCAGAAGTGTCTTCACCTCCAGAATGCTGGAGTTGATCTGCTGAAAGCCTGCGGAGATTTGCTCTGACAAGACTTTGAGACAGTTCTGGAAAGATGCATTCAGATGCAATAACTCTTGCGCATAACTCTTTTCCTGACCCCTCTGCCGCTGCCGCCCAGTACCCGCAGGTGTACTAGAGGCGGCAGGGGCAGAAGGGTGGGGTAAAGGGAAAGCGATCTCCTCACCAGCAGCTTCATGTAATGTAGGCGGCCACGATGCTCCTGTGCTGGTGGATGGGACAGATGGGTCGAATGTGTGGGAAGGCAGGGAAGGTGCAGATGTACCGGGGCGGTCGAAGTGTCCTTCGGTGCCGGTCTCCTCAGGGATCGCCTCAGAAGGGTCCAATCGTGCAGGCTCCCGAGTGCTGCTCACCGTGCTGTGGAATAAAGAGAAAAAAAAACAATTAAAATACTGACATGGTATGGCCCTGGCTGAAAAAAAAAAGTTACATCTTTTTCACATGTGGTGTGTAATATTTACCTTCTGGTGAGCATTGTTTCCCAGAGGAACGACAGGGCTTCTGCGTACTTGTACTTGCTCCTGCGTCCTCCAGATCCACTCGGGGCCCGCATCTCTTTATTGAACTCCTTCTTGAAACGATCCCTCACAGACCGCCACCGATTCACAATTCTGTTCCCTGAAACGAGAAAGGAGTGGTTAGTATACAACATCAGTGTTTCACAAACTCCAGTCCTCATGGTCCCCAGGGGTCATGTTTTCAGGATTTCAATAGTAAATAGAAATCCTGAACACATGATCCGTGGGGACCACGAGGACTGGAGTTCGGGAAACACTGGTTTACATCAAGCAACCGTTACTGTATATACTTACGCTCTTTAATCTGGTCCCGAGCTTCGAGGTCCTCCCAGCGGCCCACAAGGAGAGAACAGATTTCCTCCCAGAGTCGTCGGGTAATGATCAGGTCAGCGTGGCGGCGGTCAGCCATATTCCAGAGCGGCTCCCTTTCTCTGACGAGATCGATGAGGCGGTCCACATCAATCCCTCCATCCTCACCGTCAGAGTCGGGAGCACGCTGTGAAGGCTGTTAAAGAAAAAGACAAAAATAACATAATTAGCCTCCACAAAAGAAATGAAATAAAAAGTGCCAAAAAACAAAGCAAAAATATTTATACTTACACGCTGGTGACCACCGCGTTGCTGTCGCCGACGACCCTGGGAGGCACTGCGAGGACCTCTTGGCCGAGCACCAGATTGGGAAGACTAGAGAAGAAAACAAAAAATGTTATGAGTTTGGATGTAGGCATTTGTTTGCTGTGTGTGGTCTGCAGAACATTGTTTTCTATGTGTTGTGTGTAGTGTGATGTTGTGTTTCTGCGTTTGATGCAAAAAACTTACGAATTGTGAGCCCACTCCAAGCGTCTGTCCACCCCTTCCTTCTTCTTCTGGGAGCTCCTCTTCATCTTGTGATTCCTGTTTTGAAATAAAAGGCAATGAATAGACATATATTACAGAGATGATGGATTTTGGAAATAAAAACTTACCGTCAAACGCTGACGATGCGAGGGAGGGCTCCCAGAAGAAGATGTGCTGTCCTGTTGATGGCCAGACTCCATGGCTGTGGGTATTGCTGCTGCCAGTGATGCCATTTCTGCTGCTGCTGCTGCTGCTGCATCTCTTTGGCGGCTGTTGAATAAAGAGAAACAAAGGGCCAATGAATATCTTGATATTCCATGGCCCTAGTTTGGAGGAATGGGGGATTTGATAATTACCGTCTCTCATCTGCTTCTGGACTCCCCTCCCGTTCAGCATGCTGCTCCATTTGGGGTGTTGCTGATGGTGCTGCTGCTGCATCTCTTTGGCGGCTGTTGAATAAAGAGAAACAAAGGGCCAATGAATATCTTGATATTCCATGGCCCTAGTTTGGAGGAATGGGGGATTTGATAATTACCGTCTCTCATCTGCTGCTGGCCTCCCCTCCTCAGCATGTTCCATTTGCTGCTCCATTTGGGGTGGTGGTGGTGCTGATGGTGCTGCAGTGGTCTCCTGCCTTCTCCTGCTGCGCTTGGTTGCTTTCTTGGGTGGCATGTTGGGTGTGGCTGTGGGTCCCACTGTCTTGCTTTTATATATGTCTTGTGGGCAGAGCTACTAAGCATGCTCAGACCAAAAAAAACGGATCCGGCGCATTGCGGTGCTCATAGGCTTTCATTGTGGGAAAAAGCCGGACGCGCGGGATCTGGCGGGTACGGCTTTTTCGCCGGAGAAAAAAAACGTTACAGTAGACGTTTTTTCCAGACGCCGGATCGTGACACATTGCGACACATTGCCGGATCCGGCGAAAACCGGATGAAACGCATGGCCATCCGGCGCGATCCGGCGCAAATGCAAGTCAATGGGGGGGAAACCGGATCCGGCATTGCATTTCGCCGGATCCGGTTTCTGTCAAAAGCGCCGGATCACGCCTGACGGCGAAAACCTGATGTGTGAAAGAGGCCTTAGCTTCCTTCTGAGTACCCTGTCTTGGGTCCTCTTTACCACATCTAGTATCCTTGATTAGTTTGTCCTTCTGCTGCATGTTCTTGTCTGCTGTTTTTCCTCCCATCCCCTCTTCTTCTAGTTTAAAGCCCTCCTGATGAGTGTGGCAAGTCTTCTGGCGAATGTGTGTTTCCCAGGTTTTGTGAGGTGTATCCCTACTGGAAATACAATGTAGGATCACGTAAGTATGTAGGAAAATAAATGTAAAAAAATATATATATATATTATATGTAAGCAAAAATACCTGTAATGAAAACTTGTAGGTGAGCTGTCCGGCTCCCTAGTATCGTATATTAATTCGGAATACTTGTAGGAAGAACCTTGTGAGGCCACAAATAAGATAGTCAATATTAGAACCTCAAAATTAGGAGGTGACTGGTCCGTGAGAATGAAAAGTGGTACATGAGGATACGTTGAAAAGGCTTGGTACCAGTTTCTCTGTTGGATTTCATGTAGATAAATGAATACGGTGAGTATAAAGTGAAGCATACATATAAAGAGAGTTATGTAAAACAGGGAGCGCTTTTACATGTAGTTATATTAGTTGCCGTGTGGTAGTATAGCAGGTCTTTATGAGGCTAAAAACAAAGGTACCAAAAACTATTGCACTGCCTGTGCTATGTCAGGTAAAGAATATGTGGGCATAGTGATATCAAAGATTCTTACCATGGGAGGTCAGTGGTGATGGGCGTCAGGCTGGACGCGGTTTCCGTCGCTTGTCTCATCACAGAGTGAAGCCACAAGCCAGAATGGTGGAAACTAAATAAGGAAGGGGCAGGACTAATGGTGCATGTGTCTCGAGTGACTGGACAGGAAGTGATGAAAGCGTGCATGCCAAAGACAGGAAGACGCTATTGTTTGTGTTCCACAGGCAGGAAGTAGTCCTGTGAGAGCTCCAGGAGCCAATTAATGCATACTGCAGCATTCCACAAGTGGGAGGGGAACAAATAAAGGACTTATTTGGAACAAACTTAGCCTGGATGTAACAAATAACAATGCCTATTGTATTTTATAGAGTAGACCATGGATGTCAGTAAGAAATAAAGATATTTAATAATGGAGTATCATGGGGTTCTGAGAATATGCATTCTACATGAGCTTGATATAAATGATGCAGACCATATAAGGTGGTTATGTGGAAAGTGAAAGGGGGAGTGAAAAAAATGCAAAAAAGGAGAAAATTAAATAAAAATAAAGTTTAAAAAAGGGGGGGAAATTAACCCTATAGGGTAATGAATTGTTGGTACCCATTGTGAAAAGACCCGTAGAAGCGCAATTACGCGAAATGGCCGTCATCCTTGCACTCTACTTTCCACTGTCCTGCTGTGTTTGTTTTAACGGAATGAAATAAACACTTTGACTTTTATTGACCAGTAAGTGCCACCTTCTCTTCTTTAATGCCACATATATAAATTATTTTTAATTTTGTTGAAAAAATCCTTGTTTTCAGAAGTGAATCGTCCTGGTAAACTTGTGCTGTTGAGAACCATGGCAGCCTATGCACACTGGATCTATTACAAATAGTTCAGTGCAAATCACTTTGCGAGATCTCCCTATGTAAACAGGCTTTTAAACAACGGCTTATTACCAACTGGTGGTTGTTGAATGCTGGCCAGTCAGCTCGTGTAAATTAACCCTTAGATACTTGAGTTTCATTGCTTTTATAACTGACTTCCTACTGTATCTGCACATAATTTCCATGTATCTTTCTCTTCCATTTTCATCCTGACTGTGGTTAATGACAAAGGAATCTAACCTCTTCATGTTACAGTTCAATGAATCACATCAAGACTGGAACAGGTGAACTCCGCTCTCCAGTCATGACTTCGAACATAAACCTGGGACCGTCTGCCAACCCCAAGTGAGTACAAGTGCCCCTGCTGCTTTACCTCTAAAGACTAGTTCTGTGGGACAATGTAGGTGCACACCGGTGAAATACACTTGTGTCTTGTCATCTGATTTTTCAATGTAACTGCAATTATTGATTTTCTTAATCAATGCAGTAACAAATTAACATCAGGAAAAAAATTTACATAATAGTGCACTTAAGAGTGACTTACAGGCTATGGACACCTTTAACATGGAAAAATGATTTTTCATATGTGGTTACGTTTAGTAATACAAAATTGCAATAAGTTTTCAGTTTGCAATCTCTATACATTGATTTTAATACCCTGATGTGCAGTTTGCAACCTGATTCAAGGTTCAGATTTTTCTCTTGTGGGAGAAAAATCTGCCTTCTATTAGTATAAACTGATTGTAAAAAATTTAGGCCTGACTTATTGAGACTGGACTTGTGCTCGCCAGTCTTACAGAAGCACTCCCACCAAAGTTTTTATCCTTTTATTATATTGCAGTCATCATTATATAGCACTGTGTACTTACAATTAGTCATTTTGCCTTTCTACCTAGCTAATTCTTTTATTTTCCATTAGGCCTATGTCATCACGTGATTAAAAACTGACTTCTTCTAAGCACTATGTAGAAACAGGAGGTTGATTTTCTCAGCTCAAGTCAAGAGTCTCATCACTGCAAAAAGTCTATGATGGAGGGGAGGAGGTTGCAGCTGGGTCAGGAGTTGAAGAGAGATTTCTGCAGGGACAAGAAACTTCCTGTTTCTACATAGATCAGAGAAAAGAGAAGAATTAGCTGGGAAGAAAGGCGAAATGAGCAATTGTAAGTACACAGTGCTATATAATATGATTATTGTAATATATAAGGAGGATAAAAACCTTTATCTTTGCACAAAGAAAGCAAATGAACAATAAAAAAATTTCTGACTAGGAGATAGTATGAGCTACAAGTTATCTCCGAGTAACAGCAGCAGAGGTTCCTACTACAAATGTTCACAGGGACTTGTATTGCTAGCTTTCAAGGACAAGTTTCGGTCAACAACAGGACAGGGAGAATTTTAATCCCATCACTACATATGGTGTAGTTCAAAAGTACAACTCGTCCCGCAAAAAACAAGCCCTCACTTGGACATATTGACAGAAAAATATAAAAGTTACAGCTCTGGAAAGAAGGGAAGCGAAAAACGAAAAAAAAAAAAAAAAAAGGAAAATGGCCCAGGGGTGAAGGAGTTAAAGCACTACACTTACTAGCTCCCCAGAGACAGTGATCTAAAAGGTAAGGTTTCTACTTGCGGAGAGTGACATGCCAGCTCTGGCTTGTCAAGGTAAGGAGGCTTATTCGCCGTGCAATGCTCCTCTGGGAAAATAATATGCAAATTGCCTCTTCAGAAAGAAAGAGGACTTTTACTCTACAGCGCCACAAGACTCGTTAAAGGGTTGATTGTGACTTGTAGGATCGCTACTACCAATAGGTGGCGCTGTAGAGTAAAAGTCCTCTTTCTTTCTGAAGAGGCAATTTGCAGAGAAAGTGAGTGTGTTTTGCTAATTAAAGGGATTTAGAGATGTAAGTATGACATTTTCTTAAGTTATTATTTTAGTTTTTCTATTGTCAGAAAATAAGCCCTGTATCATGCGCATGGATGTTTACAAGCCAAATTCTAATGAATAAGAAAGTTGCAGAAATGTGTCTGATGTTTCACTAGTGGAGCAGTCAGGAATAAATAAAATGAAATGGTTACATTTTAATCTTTTCTTTTCTTTTCAGTGCTAAACCAACCGACTTTGACTTCCTGAAAGTTATAGGAAAAGGGAGCTTTGGAAAGGTTTGTAAGGAAAAGAATGATTGAAGTGGTTATGAAAGTGTAGCTTTGGCTTTAAGTTCATATTACCTACAGTGGGTATGGAAAGTATTCAGACCCCTTTAAATTTTTCACTCTTTATTTCATTGCAGCCATTTGGTAAATTCTAAAAAGTTCACTTTTTTTCTCATTAATGTACATGTATGTGTCATGTCTGTACCCCATCTTGACTGAAAAAAACAGAAACGTAGACATTTTTTCAAATTTATTAAATAAAGAAAAACTGAAATATCACATGGTCAAAAGTATTCAGACCCTTTGTTCATAAACTGATATTTAAGTCACATGCTGTACATTTCCTTGTGATCCTCCTTGAGATGGGTCTACTCCTTCATTGGAGTCCAGCTGTGTTTAATTAAACTGATAGGACTTGATTTGTAAAGGCATACACCTGTCTATATAAGACCTCACAGCTCACAGTGCATGTCAGACCAAATGAGAATCATGAGGTCAAAGGAACTGGCCAAAGAGCTCAGAGACAGAATTGCGACAAGGCACAGATCTGGCCAAATTTGGGACCACCAGAAGTCTTCCTAGACCTGGCCGTGCAGCCACACTGAGCAATCGTGGGAGAAGAGCCTTTGTGAGAGAGGTAAAGAAGAACCCCAAGATCACTGTGGCTGAGCTCCACAGATGCAGTAGGGAGATGGGAGAAAGTTCCACAAAGTCAACGATCACTGCAGCCCTACACCAGTTGGAGTAACAGCCAACCACAATATGGATAAAAAGTTACAAAATGTTTACTACACAATTAGACTAAAAACAGATCAAGCAAAAATAGCAATATCCATATAGAAATAATACATATAAATGGAGGAAACATGAAGGTAGGTAAGGGGTGGATGAAAAGGTCAAGACATAAATGGAGAAGGGAAAGCTGGGTGAAAATGATATTTCAAATGTGCCAGGGCAATGTTAAATAGTGGTTATTTGTAAAGTACATAAAATCTGCCCATATAAGCTAGTCATAGGGGCGGTATATTACCCATAGAGAAACTTAATTTCTCAATATGTATTATTTCTGTCATTCACAGTTTCTAATCCCAAACAAATGGATTTTCAGGCTCGGGATCAAACCTGGTTCTAATTTCTCTTTATGGCAGGGTGGCCCAACGGAAGCCTCTCCACAGTGCTAGACATATGAAAGCCAGCTTAGACTTTGCTTAAAAACACATGAAGGGCTCCCAAACTATGATATATAAGATTCTCTGGTCTGATGAGACGAAGATATAACTTTTTGGAGATAATTTTAAGCCGTATTTGTGGAGAAAACCAGTCACTGCTCATCACCTGCCCAATACAATCCCAACAGTGAAACATGGTGGTGGCAGCATCATGCTATGGGGTGTTTTTCAGCTGCAGGGACAGAATGACTGGTTGCAATTGAAGGAAACATGAATGCAGCCAAGTACATAAATATCCTGGATGAAAACCTTTTCCATAATGCTCTGGACCTCAGACTTGGCTGGAGGTTCACCTTCCAACAAGACAATGACCCTAAGCACACAGCTAAAAAAGCAAAGGAGTGGCTTCGGAACAACCCTGTGACCATTCTTGACTGGCCAAGCCAGAGCCCTGACCGAAACCCAATTGAGCATCTCTGGAGAGACCTGAAAATGACTGTCCACCAATGTTCACCATCGAACCTGATGGAACTGGAGAGGATCTGCAAGGAAGAATGGCAGAGGGTCCCCAAATCCAGGTGTGAAAGCCTTGTTGTATCATTCCCAAGAAGACTCATAGCTGTACTAGCTCAAAAGGGTGCTTCTACTCAATACTGAGCAAAGGGTCTGAATACTTATGACCATGTGATATTTCAGTTTTTCTTTTTTAATGAATTTGCAAAAACTTTTACATTTCTGTTTTTTTTTTCATTCAAGATGGGATGCAGGGTGTATAATATTGAGAAAAAAATGAACTTTTTTGAATTTACTAAATGGCTGCAATGAAACAAAGAGTGAAAAATTTAAAGGGGTCTGAATACTTTCCGTACCCAATGTATATGGTATGGTGTTTTCCAGGACTGTAAAACTGATGGTTATCAATATCAGATCATGGCGTTCTGATCCCCAGGACACCTAACAATGGGCTGCAGGTATCACAGCTTGCTCCAACTCATTCTATTAAAGTGAAAGAGGCAGAGCTGCTACCAAACGTATGATGTTGTGCATGATAATCAATTAAGGGGATGTGGTACTGGCTGGAATGCTGCTACCCCTTTAGATGCCAGGAGTTATACATCCACCAGTCTGCCATTTATAGCCGATTGTTTGGATATGTGCATCACAAATGTTGTAGTCCCTTTTCATTGCCTTATGTGTGGACGATGTGATATTAAGGAATACCTAATTTTTTTAAAATACCTTATTACAAATTTATGAGTGGGGTCTCCTGTTCAGGACTTTTGTCTAGTAGCCAGAACAGAGAGTGGCTTCAAAAGCATCCGCCTCTGCCACTGGTGGACCAAGGAAACACCATGATATAATACGTGGGATATACTGCTTTCAATGTGCAAAGCGTAAGGGTGCATACACATTGTGCTTATCTTCACATTCATCGGTTCCATCGTGTCTTGCATCCAAACCCCCAAACGTATGAGCCGATGGGGCCAAAGATTATAATGTTGCTGGCAGAGCGAACGTGTGCACTGCTGTGCATCGTTTTCAGGAGTGGAAGCCCACTGGAGGTAGACACTGAGATGTAGTAGACTGTGTCTGGGTGTCTGACTCCAGTAGGCGTATACGCCCAAAAATGATGCACGACAGAGACCACTTTCGCTCTGCTGGCACTAAAATAGTCTATGGCCCCATTGGCGCATACGTCCAAATCCCGTTTTGAGGGGGTGTTCAGACGCAAGCCCTGACAGGACCCACAAACGTAAAGACAAGCACATCGTGGAAGCACCCTAATGCCTTGTTCCATCCGTGGTTGGTGCTACAGGGAAATAGAACTGAGGGTTCTCCAAGAAATTATGGCTAATGTATGGGGTCTCCAGAAATAGGTCTCCTTCTAACAACAATATTTTGATTAAGGCAGATAGCCTGAGATAGCCCTTCTTTTATTTCTAAATCTAGATAGAAGAAATGTCACAATGTAGAAAAATGTTGTTATAAACACACTGGGAAACACTAAAAATGCAGAGGGATGTTTCCAACATGTTCATTCTTATAAAAAAAAATATAAGTGATGATTTGTATCAGTTCAGATTGTGAAATACCTACAGTTGTGCATTTTAGGCTTTACTAAAAAATAACCTGTACAGGCATCAATGCCTATCATGACCCACGGAATGATAAAGTCATGGAAGATTCTTTGTGAGCTGTCCTGTATCTGGGATTGGTTTGTTTTTGTTTTTTTAGAAAACTTGCATCTGACAAGGTTCTCCTATACATAGCTGGAAATGTTTGAAGAGCTACAGTGCAACCTTAGTCTTTTTATTAAATGGCCTTACAGTATCTGAAGGCTGGCCAGCATTTACATTACCTGTGTATATACACTATAGCTTAGATTTCACATTCTATGTGCCTTTTGTGTCCTACCTGGAAGTACCTGAAGAGCTGTTTCAGGTGTATCCTATAAAATATAGCCATAAAAGCAAAATATTTTACAGATGGTAATCTAACTGTATCTTCCCATAAGTCTGTGTAGTGCAGAACCTTCCCAACAGGGAAAGATCTAGTTACTCATCATCAGCTTCCTGATAGTTATGCTAGAATTACTGTGACTTTTACACAGACAGGAGGAGATACTATTCAGCTGTACATCAAATTCAGGGTCCATCAAAACTGGCCCATGCAATCACTGCCAATAGTTCTGGCTACTTTTCATGCAAAAATGAATAACTTTTAAGGAACAGTGTATTGCTTATCTTGTCCTGCTCCTAATGTTTTTTTTCTATTGAATGGAGGAGTATGCAGAATGCTGTAAAGCAGCGCATAGAATTCCTGCAGCGACGTATTATGGAGACTCCACGTACCACTATATGGTGCTTTGTGCTTCTTGTGGAGAAGAGCTCTATCATACGGTCAGGGCAGGCAGATCAGGCAGCTGCCTAGGGCCCCCTGCTCTTCCAGGGGCCCCCAGCCACCACGCTGCCGCTATGGGGCCCCTAAGACAGATGACACTCCCTCTCCTATCACTCCTCCTCTGCCTCTGACTCAGCGTGTGCCAGCAGTAGAGCTGCTGAGACGCTCTGCAGATGCCAGAGCAGCAGGGGAATGAGGAGCAGAGGTAAGTATTGTGTGTGCTACACTATACTGTATGTGGGGGACTACACTATACTGTATTGTGTGTGTGTGTCTGCTGCACTATACTGTGTGCTGGGGAACGACACTATGCTGTATTGTGTGTGTGTCTGCTGCACTACACTGTGTGTGGGGGACTGTACTATAGTGTATTGTGTGTGTGTCTGCTGCACTATACTGTGGGGGTGGGGACTGCAATATACTGTGTTGTGTGTGGGGGGATTACTACTACACTGTGTGTGGGGGGCTGCATTATACTTTGTGTGGGTGCTGCACTATATTGTGTGTGGGGGCTGCATTATACTTTGTGTGGGGGCTGTACTATACTGTGTGTGGGGGACTGTACTATACTGTGTGTGTGGGGGGCTGCACTATACTGTGTGTGGGGGCTGTGCTATACTGCGTGGGGGACTGCACTATACTGTGTGTGGGGGCTGCATTATACTGTGTGTGGGGGGGCTGCATTATACTGTGTGCAGGGGGCTTCATTATACTGTGTGTAGGTTGACTACACTATACTGTGTGTGGGGGGGCTGCATTATACTGTGTGTGGGAGCTGCATTATACTCTGAAGGGGCTGCTTTATAGATTGGGGGCTGCATTATACTGTGTGTGTTTGGGACTGCATTATACTTGGGGCTGCATTATACTCTGAGGGCGCTGCATTATACTATTAGGGGGCTGCATTATACTAGGGGAGCGCATTATACTCTGAGGGAGCTGAATTATACTGTGTGTGCGGGGCTGCATTATAATGTGTGTGTGTGTGTGTGTGGACGCGCTGAATTGGACACGCTGAATCCTCACGGTTCAGTGATCACATGCGGAATCACCTGCATTCAATAGATGGCAGCGGACATGTGCTGCGTCCAAAGAGCTGCCAACTACTGAACATGTGCACCTACCCTAAGGTGGCCGGGAAAGAAGTGTCAAATGACTTCAATATATGTCGATCATACTCGATTAGCGGCCTGAACTCAGCGCATGTCAATACAAATTAAGTGTTTCTGTGTGATGGTGCAATATTTTAGCATTTGGGGCCCCACTTTAAACTTTTGCCCGGGGCCCCACTTTGTCTAATACCGGCCCTGCATATGGTATCCAATAGAGCATGCCACAATTTTTACATTTCCTGTACAAATCACACAGACTCCAGAAGAATGGTAGTTTATATGCTCTGTTATGAAACCAGAGACATACACAAGCCTCCCAAACTTCCCGGATCTAGCGCAACAGTCCCAATTTTCACAGCCTTCCCCGCTGTCCCGCCCGGGAGCTATTTTTCCCGCACTGCACTGAGCCACCACCACCCCCCATGCACTGACCCCATCCCATACCTCCCAACCGTCCCGGATACAGTGGGACAGTCCGCGAGGTTTACTTTCCTCAGAGCTGAGGATGATGTGGAAACAAATGGCTGGCAGAGTGCAGCGCCTAAGCCCTGCCTGCATCTCTGGCTTTAAACAATCAGTGTCTCACTTGGCTGTGTTATGCATACCAGTGGTATCTCTCAGTCCTGAGGCTCCTGATTCAGTAGTGTAGAGATCCAGTCATGAAGTTGACTGTCAGCAATTGGCACCATGTCGATGGTTCAGTGGGATTCCTCTGTAAGATGGAGTATGTTGGTGGTATTTAGTTATGAAGCATATGTCAGGCCAATATAATTATGGGGCTGGCATATTGTTGTTCTGTATAACTCCAAGCCATAGTCTTGGAGTCGTATAACACTTTAGTAATAGAAACCCATGGATTCACAAATACTAGTGCCTGCGGTGTCCTGGAGCAATGTGCAGACCAGTACTGACCCTTCCCTGAAAGAACGGACAACTGTAGAAGGCCATGACTGCTCAAATAAATAAAGGGAACACTTAAACAACAGAATATAACTCCAAGTAAATCAAACTTCTGTGAAATCAAACTGTCCACTTATGAAAGCAACACTGATTGACAATCAATTTCACATGCTGTTGTGGAAATGGAACCCCCATCTGTGGACGTCGGGCCCTCTGACGGTTTCTAACCATTTGTGCAGACACATGCACACTTGTGGCCTGCTGGAGGTCATTTTGCAGGGCTCTAGCAGAGCTCCTCCTGTTCCTCCTTGCACAAAGGTGGAGATAGCAGTCCTGCTGCTGGGTTGTTGCCCTCCTATGTGTTAGGAATCTGTGTCCTGCCATACATATGCAGAGATTCAGATCCTCACATTTGTCTCCAGAGGCTAAGTCCTTTCAGCCAGCTTCTGAGCATGCTTGTGGAATGAGCTCCCATTGGAGTTCAGGAGTCAGGTGCTCAGGTCCTGCTCCTGATTCCATTGGTTCAGCTCAGGGCTCTGGAGATTTCCGGCAGGTCCCGTACGCTATAAAAAGTGCGCATGGCCGTTCCGCCATGCGCTAGTATTCCCATACTTGCTGCTGTGTGTTTGGTATGGATGCTTGGACTGGTGGATGACTTATTATGAAACCCCTTCCCTCTGATATTACGATTGTGTGAGTGATTGGGCAGCCGCCAGTAGCAGCGCTAGCGCCAGCGCGCTCCAGCTATACCTTTTCAGCAGCTTAGCGTCTGCATTGCGCCAGCAGTTTGCAGCGTCTTGCCTGCGGCCCTCGCTGCGCTGCAGTTGCAGCCTATACCCGTGTCCGCAGTTGCGACGTCTCGTGTCTTAACAAACGGTAGGTCTAGAGGGAGTAGTCATAGAATCATAGAATCATAGAATCATAGAATCGTAGAGTTGGAAGGGACCTCCTGGGCCATCTGGTCCAACCCCCTGCTCAAAGCAGGATTCGCTAAATCATCCCAGTCAGATGTCTGTCCAGCCTCTGTTTGAAGACATCCATTGAAGGAGAACTCACCACTTCTCGTGGCAGCTTGTTCCACTCATTGATCACTCTAACTGTCAAAAAGTTTTTTCTAATATCTAATCTGTGTCTCCTCCCATTCAGTTTCATCCCATTGCTTCTAGTCTTTCCTTGTGCAAATGAGAATAAAGATGATCCTTCTACAATGTGACAGCCCTTGAGATATTTGTAGACAGCTATTAAGTCTCCTCTCAGTCTTCTCTTTTGCAAACTAAACAATCCCAAATCCTGCAACCTTTCCTCATAAGACAGGGTTTGCAGACCGGTCACCATTCTGGTTGCTCTTTTCTGAACTTGCTCCAGTTTGTTGATGTCTTTTTTAAAATGTGGTGCCCAAAACTGGACACAATATTCCAGATGAGGTCTGACCAAAGAGGAGTAGAGGGAAATAATGACTTCACGTGATCTAGACTGTATGCTTCTGTTAATACATCCTAGAATTGCATTTGCTTTTTTTGCTGCTGCATCACACTGTTGACTCATATTCAGTTTGTGATCTATTAGTATACCCAAGTCTTTTTCACATGTGCTGTTGCTTAGGCCTATTCCTCCCATTCTGTATATGCTTTTTTCATTTTTATTGCCCAGATGTAGTACTTTGCATTTGTCCCTGTTAAAAACCATTCTGTTAGTTGCTGCCCAGTTCTCCAGTTTATTTATATCTTTTTGAATCCTCTCTCTCTCTTCTCTAGTATTAGCTATCCCTCCTAGCTTTGTGTCATCAGCAAATTTAATCAGTTTACCCTCAATTCCTTCATCTAAATCGTTGATAAAGATGTTGAACAATACAGGGCCCAGGACAGAGCCCTGTGGTACCCCACTTGAGACATTCTTCCAACTGGATGTGCAGCCATTTACGACCACTCTTTGGGTCCGATCACTAAGCCAGTTATGAATCCACCTAACAGTTGCCTTGTCCATTCCATACTTAGTCATTTTTTCAATAAGGATTGTATGAGATACTTTGTCAAATGCTTTGCTGAAGTCAAGATATACTATATCTACAGCATTTCCTTGATCCACCCAATCAGTGATTCCGTCATAGAAGGAAATTAAGTTAGTCTGACATGACTTATTAGTTACAAACCCATGCTGACTCTGTTTAATCACTTCATTCTTATCCAGGTACTGACATACATGTTGTTTAATAATTTGTTCAAAGATCTTTCCTGGTATAGAAGTCAGACTCACCGGCCTATAGTTGCCTGGGTCCACCTTCTTCCCCTTTTTGAAGATAGGAACAACATTTGCTCTTCTCCAGTCTTCTGGGACTTCTCCTGTTCTCCAAGAATTTTCAAATATTATGGAGAGGGGTTCAAAAATTTCTTCTGCTATCTCCTTCAGTACTCTGGGGTGTAATTCATCTGGACCTGGAGACTTGAATTCATTTAGGTTAGCTAAGTGTGTCCTCACTATCTTTCTGTTTATAGATATCCTGGATTCTTCTATACCCTTAATAGGACAGTGAAGAACAGTTGATGTCACATTTCCTTTCTGAGAGAAAACAGATGCAAAATAGGAATTTAAAAGTTCGGCCTTCTCAACATCCTGTCTTACCATTTCATCATTTTCATCCTGTAAAAATCCTATAGCATCTTTGACTTTTCTTTTACTTTTAACATATCCCCAAAATCCTTTATTATTGCTTTTGACATCTCTTGCAAGCCTCAATTCATTGTCAGCTTTAGATAATCTGATTTGTGCCCTGCAGGTTCTACAGACAGCATTATATTCTTCTTTAGATATGCCTCCCTCTTTCCATTTTATAAACATTTTTTTCTTCCTTTTTAGCATGTGCTTAAGTTCTGTGTTCATCCATCCTGGCTTCCTTAAATGCTTCCTATTCTTCCCTCTTTTCGGAATTGTTAACAATTGTGCTTTGAGAATTTCATTTTTCAAGATTTCCCATCCTTCCTGGACATTTTTGTCTTTAAGGATATCCAGCCATTGGATCCCTCCAATTCTCTTTCTGAATCCCTTAAAATCTGCCTTTCTGAAATCTAACCTTGACGTCTGAGTCTTCACAGGTCTTCCTCCTCTAGTTATCCAAAATTCTAAAATAGCATGGTCGCTACCTCCTAGGGTCCCAGCCACTTTTACCTCCTCAACCATTTCCTCCCTGTTTATAAGGATTAGATCCAAGGTAGCAGTTCCCCTTGTTTTCTCCCGTACCTTTTGGAAGATGAAGTTGTCAGCAAGTCCTGCTGCCGAAGGCTACTTCTGTGACTGTAAATACCGTGACACTTTCGCTGAGACTCTGTGAGTCTAAAAACAGACTCAGCGTTATTACACATGTGTGTATGCTTGCAGCTCTGGGAGTGCAACAGAGCTTGTCTTTGTGTTTGCAGCTCTGTGAGTAAAACTGAGCTCGCTCCAGCATTACTTTATATGTCTTTGTGCTTGCAGCTCTGTGTGTTCAACAGAGCTTGCTTTCTGCATCTGGGTCTCGTCCAAACCCTGTGCACTTCCCCGCCTGATAGCTCTGCAACCATCTAGCAGTGGTTTTACCAACTACCGCACGGTGGACCCCGAGCGGTGAACGCACTTTATTTATAATTTTATTTAGTGCGTTCCACCACTCATAACATAATACTAGCGCCAGGGTCTGGCTAGAGATGGCAGACCAGCGCAGCTGTTGCAGGTCGAGCAACAGCTCGAAGCTCGTCTGGCTACCCTTGAGAGGTCTCTCGCAGCTGCGCAGGCCACAGATGCTGCTGTTCAGGCACTCACAGAGGCGGTAGAGCGTATGTCCAGGTCCGTCCCTGCGCTGACAGTTACCCGCCTCCCGTTGCCCGATAAATATTCTGGGGATGGCGCCTCCTGCAGGGGTTTCATCAGCCAGTGCTCGATACACCTGGAGCTGCTGGCTGCTCAATTCCCCACGGAGCGGGCTAAGGTGGCCTTTATTGTTTCCCTACTGTCGGGCAAGGCGCTGGAATGGGCTACGCCTCTGTGGGAACGTGGTGATCCTGAGATTTGGACCGCTGCCAACTTGCTTACAGCCATCAGGCAAGTTTTTCTCGGTCCTCGGGTCACTCACGACACGTCTCTGCAATTACTCGCCCTTACCCAGGGGTCACCCTCGGTCAGCCAGTATGCCGTTCGTTTTCGGACATTGGTGTCCGAGTTGGAATGGTCCGACAGGGCCTTAATCCCCGTCTTTTGGCGAGGTCTAGCAGAGCACGTGAAGGATGCTCTCTCTACTAGAGAGATCCCCACTAGTTTAGAGGAGCTAATCTCCGTCTCCTCACGGATTGACCTCCGTTTTTCGGAGCGCGGTATGGAGCGGGAGCACTCCAAGCGCAAATCCGTTTCACCTCCCAAATTTTTTGAACCTCCTGAGCTGGCGGAGCCAGAGGTTCTACCTCCTGAGCCCATGGAGATATCTCGTACCAACCTTAATTCAGACTCCGACCAGGATTCCTTTTGCGGTTGTCACCATGTTTGTGCGATTTCTTCGGAAGCCATCTCCCCGCAAAAGGTGGAGTCTGAACCGGTCATCGAGACTTTTGTGCCTCCTCATCTCAGGGCTCAGGTGCTCGCCTGGGCACATGCGCCTAACACGCACAATCATCGGGGCTATATGCAGGTCTCTAAGCTACTGGCTGGTGCGTATTGGTGGCCCCATAGAGCTCGGGACATTAAAAAATGTATTCAGGCTTGCACCTTTTGTGCTCAGCCTAACCATCCCAGGCAGAGTGTGGTGACATCTGCCGACACGCGGCGGCGTGCCTCAGTCATTCCCGCTCCTGCCATCTCCCAGGTGTCCCTCTTGAAACCTGGTGACCTCGATTCCACTGATGCCTTCCAGGTGTCTCGGGTGACTGTAACACCTACCTGGACACCAAGCTCGTCCTTGGACGAGTTTGAGCCCTGTGCCATCGTAGGGCACGGGTCAGTCGCCCGGAAGGTTCAGGGAGGAGGGGGCCTTAGGAGGGGGGGTAATGTTAGGAATCTGTGTCCTGCCATACATATTCAGAGATTCAGATCCTCACATTTGTCTCCAGAGGCTAAGTCCTTTCAGCCAGCTTCTGAGCATGCTCGTGGAATGAGCTCCCATTGGAGTTCAGGAGTCAGGTGCTCAGGTCCTGCTCCTGATTCCATTGGTTCAGCTCAGGGCTCTGGAGATTTCCGGCAGGTCCCGTACGCTATAAAAAGTGCGCATGGCCGTTCCGCCATGCGCTAGTATTCCCATACTTGCTGCTGTGTGTTTGGTATGGATGCTTGGACTGGTGGATGACTTATTATGAAACCCCTTCCCTCTGATATTACGATTGTGTGAGTGATTGGGCAGCCGCCAGTAGCAGCGCTAGCGCCAGCGCGCTCCAGCTATACCTTTTCAGCAGCTTAGCGTCTGCATTGCGCCAGCAGTTTGCAGCGTCTTGCCTGCGGCCCTCGCTGCGCTGCAGTTGCAGCCTATACCCGCGTCCGCAGTTGCGACGTCTCGTGTCTTAACAAACGGTAGGTCTAGAGGGAGTAGTCCTGCTGCCGAAGGCTACTTCTGTGACTGTAAATACCGTGACACTTTCGCTGAGACTCTGTGAGTCTAAAAACAGACTCAGCGTTATTACACATGTGTGTATGCTTGCAGCTCTGGGAGTGCAACAGAGCTTGTCTTTGTGTTTGCAGCTCTGTGAGTAAAACTGAGCTCGCTCCAACATTACTTTATATGTCTTTGTGCTTGCAGCTCTGTGTGTTCAACAGAGCTTGGCTTTCTGCATCTGGGTCTCGTCCAAACCCTGTGCACTTCCCCGCCTGATAGCTCTGCAACCATCTAGCAGTGGTTTTACCAACTACCGCACGGTGGACCCCGAGCGGTGAATGCACTTTATTTATAATTTTATTTAGTGCGTTCCACCACTCATAACACTATGGCCCTCTCCACGTCTCCTAGTGTACTGGCCTGTCTCCTGGTAGCGCTTCCAGCCTCTGGACACTACGCTGACAGACACAACAAACCTTCTTGCCACAGCTCGCATTGATGTGCCATTCTGGATGAGCTGCACTACCTGACCCACTTGTGTGGGTTGTAGAGTCTGTCTCATGCTACCACGAGTGTGAAAGCACAACCAACATTCAAAAGTGACCAAAACATCAGCCAGAACGCGTTGGTACTGAAATGTTGTCTGTGGTCCTCACCTGCAGAAACACTCCTTTATTGAGCGTGTCTTGATAATTGCCAATAATTTCTATATGTTGTCTATTCCATTTGCACTACAGCATGTGAAATTAATTGTCAATCAGTGTTGCTTCCAAAGTGGACAGTTTGATTTCACAGAAGTTTGATTTACTTGGAGTTATATTCTGTTGTTTAAGTGTTCCCTTTATTTTTTTGAGCAGTGTACATTTCGTCATGATGCCTCATCTATGTGTTGGGTCAGGAGGGGTTTACAGGGTGAATGTAGCAGAGCTGTGTGTGTATGAAGTGTACGGAGCAGAGCTATGGGTATATGTTGTGTGCAGAGCAGAGCTGTGTGTGTACAAGGTGTACAGAGCGGAGCCGTGTGTGTACGAGGTGTGCGGAGCAGAGCCGTTTGTGTACAAGATGTATGGAACGGTGCCGTCTGTGTACGAGGTGTAAGCAGCAGAGCCGTGTGTACGAAGTGTGCAGAGCGGAGCCGCGTGTGTATGAGGTGTGCGGAGCAGAGCTGCCTGCGTATGAGGTGTATGGAGCGCAGCCGTGTGTGTATGAGGTGTGTGGAGCGGAGCCACATGTGTACGAGGTGTGCGGAATGGAGCCGCGTGTGTACGAGGCTCTATGGAGCGGAGCCGTGTGTGTACGAGGTGTGCGGACCAGAGCCCTGTGTGTAGGAAGTGTACGTGGTGTATGGAGCGGAGCCACATGTGTACGAGGTGTGCAGAGCGGAGCCGCATTTGTACAAGGTGTATGGAGCGGAGCCTTGTGTGTACAAGATGTGAGGAACAGAGCTCTGTGTGTATGAAGCATACGGAGTCGTGTGTTTGTACGGGGTGTACGGAGCGGAGCCGTGTGTGTATGAGGTGTACAAAATGGAGCCCTGTGTGAACCAAGTATACGGAGCTGAACCGTGTGTGTACGGAGCGGAACAGAGCCGCATGTGTACGAGGTTTACAGAGTGGAGCCGTGTGTGTACTGAGTGGAGCCGTGTGTGTGCGAGGTGTATGGAGCGGAGCCGTGTGTGTACAAGGCATACAAAGCAGAACCGGTGTGTGTATGAGGTGTGCGGAGTTGTGCGTGTACAAGGTGTATGGTGGGGAGCATTCATACCTCCCAACCATCCCTGATCCAGCAGGACAGTCCTGATTTTGAGAGTCTGCCCCGCAGTACCAGATGGGAGCTTACTTTTCCCACGGACACAGGAGTACACGGCGGAGCCCCGAGGAGCACTTTAAAACTCGCACGTGACGTTCCACCGGAAGTGATGTGCTGGAAGCTGACAGGAAATGAGGTAATTTCGGGTAGAGACTGTGACGGAACCATAAAGGCACTTCAGGGAATGCTTCAGATCCATCACCATGTCCTCCTCCGACAGCGCGGACAGCGGGATCACCATGGAATCGGAGATGCTGGCCATGTGAGCGGATCATGATATGTCCTGCATCGGGAGGCTCAGGTTGGCATTACAATGGGAGCTGGGCTGCTATAGCATCTTTATAGAATTTTTCTTTCTCACTCTGTTTCTTTCTCTTAATCTCTGTTCTTTCTCTCTCTAATCTTTCTTTCTCTCTCTGTTTCTTTCTCTGTTCTTTCTTTCTCTCGCTCTGTTCTTTCTTTCTCTCTGTTCTCTTTCTTTCTTTTTCTGTCTGTTCTCTTTCTTTCTCTCTCCTTTCTTTCTTTCTTTCTTTCTCTCTCTGTTCTTTCTTTCACTCTCTGTTCTTTCTTTCTTTACCCTCTTTCTTTCTCTCTCTATTCTTTCTTTCTCTCTCTGTTGTTTCTTTCTTTCTCTTTCTGTCCATTCTTTCTTTCTCTGTTCTTTCTTTCTCTCTCTGTTTTCTTTTTTCTCTCTCTCTGTTCTTTCTTTTCCTCAGTACCAGTCAGTGTGCCCACAGTGCCAGCCACTGTGCCCATAATGCCAGCCACTGTGGCCATAATGCCAGCCACTGTGCCCTCAGTACCAGTCAGTGTGATCAGCAATGCTAAATGGGTGCGGTTGGGGCGTGGATATGGGTGTGACTAGTTGTGAAATGGGTGTGGTCGGAGCGTGGCCTAAAATTTGCCACGGCACACTGCACATGCCACATCCTTTGTCCCTCTTTCCCTTCTTCAAAAGTTGGGAGGTATGCATGCATGAGTACAGTATGGACGCACACGATATTCTATAGTCCATATTATATCTCCATATATATTTTGGAGGATGTACAGAGTCACAAGGCTATGTACTGAAAGCGGTTTTCTGCTAAAAGTCTGCAGTCACTCTATGTGACTGCATACTTCTGAATCTTTTCAGCACGCACACTGCATACTATCAAGATTTTCCAGCAATGCTGTTGAGAGCAGGCAGTCACATTGGAATGTGGCTGGAAGTATGAAAATCGCATACCTGCTCTCAACAGCAATACTGGAGAATCATCGCAGCGTTCGGTGCGCAGGCTGTAAGGATTCAGAAGACTGCAGTCACATCAAGTGACTGCATACTTTTAGAAGACTAGACAACTCCTTTAAGCCCTTACTCTGTTACTATATACAGTGGCTTGCAAAAGTATTCATCACCCTCGGTTTTTATCTATGTTGCTACAATAGAGCTTGTGTTTAAATATTTTTGTAATCCAATATGTGTTAGGAACAGTGGAACGCACTAAATTAAAATAATAATAAAGTGCGTTCGCCGCTCGGGGTCCACCGTGCAGTAGGTGATATAACCGCTGCTAAGTGGTGGCAGGAGCAATATGGCGGAAGTGCACACAGGGTTAAACTTCACCCAGGTGCGCAGAGCAATCTCAGTTAATTCACAGAGATGCCAAATAAGTACAAACACAAAAGACTGAGCCTGTTGAGGCTAAGGCGCAAGCGCAATGTCGGACGCTAGCAGCTGTGGATGTTGCAGCAGAGGAGAGCTGGCGCTGATTCTAACTCAGTCACTAACCACATACGTAATTTCAGAGGGAAGGGGCTTTATAATGAGTCATTCACCAGAATCATACATCCGTCCTCGTACATACAGCAGCAAGTAAGTCTATACTAGCGCATGACGGAACACCCATGCGCGCCTTTTATAGCAGCCGGGACCTTCCGCAAGCTTCCAGATCTCTGAGATGGACCAATGAGATCTGGAGCGGGACATGAGCACATGACTCCCGATCTCCAATGGGAGATCGCCCCATGAGCATGCTTAGTAGGAGGACAGAAGGACTTAGCCTCAGGAGAGATTTGCTGCAAGGCAATCTCCTCTGCAATCTCCTCTGCAGTAGATAAACAGCAGGAGACTGCAGAATGTGAGGGTCTGGATCCCTGCAGAGTAAACTCAGAAATCTGACGCCTAGCAATATGTGTGTGATATATCAGCAATAAATAGTCTCATTTTGTATAAAGGAGAATTTATTAGGCAGATGATATACTTTGTGGTTTTTTGTTTAACATCAAATAGTCTAAGTTAGTGAAGTGAGAAAAATATAGGAATAAATAAAATGTATAGGATCAAATAACTAAAAATTCACATGTGCATATGTATTCACCCCTGTTGCAAGGAAGCCCCTAAAAAATTTCTGGTGCAAGAAATTCCCTTTATAAGTCACATGCTTAGTGAAAGGAAGTCCATCTGTGAGCAATCTAAGTGTCACATGGTCAGTCAATACATACACACCTTTTCGGAAAGCCAAAGAAGATGCAACACCATTGAGCAAGAGGCACCACTAAGCAAACAACATAACGACCAAGGCGATCTCCAAACAAGTCAGGGACAAAGTTATTGAGAAGTCATGGTTAGGTTATAGAAAAAATCCCAATCTCTGATGATCCTCCGGAGCACAATCACATCCATTATCATCAAATGTTAAGAATATGGTATCATCACAAACCTGCCAAGAGAGGGCCACCCACCAAAACTCTCAGCCTGGGCAAGGAGGGCATTAATCAGAGAGGCAGCACAGAGACCATGGTGGTTGCAGCATCATGCTGTGGTAATGTTTTTCAGCAGCAAGGTCATGGAAAATGTTGATGAAGATTGTAATTGCCGCAAAAGGCGGCTCTATAAAGTAGTGACATTAGGGGTTTAATAGTTATGAACACTGAAGTTTTGAGTTATTTTGTCCTATTTGTTGTTTGCATCACAATAAAAAGAAAACCAAATGTTCACAGTTTTAGGCATATTCTTTACATGAATTGATGCAAACCCTCAAAAAAAACAATGAAATTCCAGGTTGTGAGGTAGCAAAACAGGAAAAGACCAAGGAGGTGAATACTTTCGCAAGCCTATATATAAGCAGACACTTTTGCAGGATTCAAAGTTGAAAACTAGCTAATAATCATGGGAGATTAACACTAACACAAAGCCATTCTCATTCTTACAGTCCTTATTCATTAACAGTTTCCCATAAAAGTGAGCATCATTGCGAATTCAGCCCACCCTGGATAAAAATACAGAAATTGATCATTATAAGTAATGTGATGCATGTAAGAGGTTTATTATCCTTTTATGTAGATGTAATCTGAATAGAAACTGGTGTTCAGAGGTAGACCTGCCCTTTAAATTTCAGTTTTGGCTACTTGTTTGATACCTGGATACTACATTATTTCAGCGACAAAGACAATAGTTTGAGATAGAAGACCAGAGGCAACTGATATGAAAGGAGTGGGTTTACCGCATTCATGAAACTGAGAAATGTGAGCAATCAAGAAAGTCTTTTTTTCTGCAACATTTGAAAACAGTAGATTTGGCAAGGCACAGAGGACGAGATTTCATGTAGCTAAGTCCAACCTCATATTCTTTATTATTGGCCCTTCATTGACAGGAGAGGCTCACTATATGAGTTTCAAATATTAGAAAATCATGGAGACTCTGCCAGTAATACTAAAAGTCACTAATATCTGTAAAAAACATACATGCAAATAAATAAAGGAATAAGAGAGATATATTCATCTTTTGACAAGTACTGCACCATGGCATTTACTGGAATTTGTACTACATGGGGCTCAGGGTTAGAGAAGTGTAAGCTCTGGGGCACCCCTGTGAGAATTCCAGCCGTTGCTGCCAAGGACTCGAAGTTTGTGGCTAATCTTATAATCTGGAGCTGACTCTGCAGGACATAGCGGGTGGAGGGGCTGCTGCTGTTTTCGGTTTACTAGATCTTGTTGTTTTACAGTTATGCACAGACTCACCTGCCCCTACCCTACAAATCATACTAACAAGCTGATTTTACAGATCTTACAGGTTAACACTTTACACATCCAGTCCCAATACATGGTTAGAAATAAAGCTGTGAAAAACTTTTGAGGATAAATGAAGGCAATTTTACAGTGGCTTGCAAAAGTATTTACCTTTTTAACTATTTTGTTACAATACAATCTGTGTTTTAATATTTTTGCAATATGATTTGTGTGTTCTACATTAAATAGTTTAAATTGGTGAAGTGAAGTGAGAAAAACATAAGCATAAATTAAATTTATGTGTCTAAATAACTAAAAATCGTCATGTTCTGATGTATTCACCCCTTTTGCTATGAAGCACCTAAAAATTTCTGTTTAAAGCAATTACCTTCATTAGTCACATGCTCAGTGAAAGAAAATCCACCTGTGTGCAATCAGTATATTCACACCCTTTCTGAAAGGCAATAGCGGCTGCAACACCATTGAGCAAGAGACACCACTAACCATACAACACCATGAAGACCGAGGAGATCTCCAAACAACTCAGGGACAAAGTTGTTGAGAGGTCATGGTTAGGCTGCTTTTACACTTTCCGTGTTTTTGTTCCACAAAAACGGCCCGCAAAAATACATTGGAGCGCCGTGTCCCGTATGGCCGTGAGGGCCGTATATACGGCCGTGAAAAAATGTCGAGCTTATTCGATATTTTTCAAGGTTCACAGACATGGTCTCCAATTAAATCAATGGTACCGCAAAATAGTTTGCTTGTTTTTGCGTTACACCGTATTTGCAGATCGCGTTTTTTTCCCCCTGCAATTTGTTATAACAGAGGAAGGTTTTTTGCGGCCCGCAAAAATGGGCTGCAAAAAACTCGGCATGTGTAAAAGTAGCCTTAGGTTATAAAAAAAAAATATCCTAATCTCGGATGATCCCCAGAGCACCATTAAATCCATTATCATCAGATGGAAAGGACATGGTATCGCCACAAACCTGCCAACAGAGGGCTGCCCACCAAAACTCTCAATAGTCAGTGCAAGAAGGGCATTATTAAGAGAAGCAGCACAGAGGCCAAAGGTAATCCTGAAAGAGCTGCAGAGTTCTCAAGCAGAAACTGGAGTATCTGTCGGTACGACCACAATAAGAAGTACACTCCATGGAAGTGGCCGTTATGGAAGAATGGGCAGGAAAAAGCCTTAACTTACATACAAAAATCATATGGCTTGTTTTGAGTTTTCCAAAAGACATGGTAGACTCCCCAAATGTTTGGAGGAAGGTGCTGTGGTCAGATGAGACCAAAATTGAACTTTTTTGGCTAATAATATAAACGCTATGTCTGGCGTCAAACCAACACAGCTCATCACCGTAAGAACACTATCCCCACATTGAAATGTGGTGGCAGCATCATGCTGTGGAGTTGGTTTTTTTGGCAGCAGCGACAGGCAAAATCTTCAAAGGAAGATGGATGGTGCGCAATACAGGGTTAGTCCTGAGCAAAACCTGTTTCAGTCTGTCAGTGTTGTTCATTTTCCAACAACACAATGAACCAAAGCATACTGCTAAAGCAACACTCAAGTGGTTTAAGAGGAAACATGCAAATGTTTGGAGTGGCCCAGTCAAAGCCCAGACTAACTCAAATGAGAATCTGTAGTCTGACTTGAAGACTGCTGTTCACCAGAGGAAACCATCTAACTTGAAGCAGCTGGAGTAGTTTTACCTTGAAAAATAGGCAAAAATCCCAGTGGCCAGATGTGGAACATGCATAGAGACTTATCCACAACGTCATGCAACTGTAATTGCTGCAAAAGGAGGCTCTACAAAGTACTGACTTTAGGAGGGTGAATAGATATGCACACTAAAATTTTAAGTAATTTTGTCCTATATGTTGTTTGCTTCACAATAAAAAGAAAACCAAATGTTCACAGTTGTAGGCATGTTCTTTACATGAAGTGAGGTAAATCCTAAAAAAAACAGAGAAATTCCATGCTGTGAGGCACAAAAACACAAAAAAATGCCAAGGAGGGGGAATTTTTTGCAATCCACTGTAACTACCATTTAGATTTCTCCCTTAAAGCAGAATATTAATAATAATATGCATGATGTCTCTGTATGGAGAATTTACATTACCAGCACCAACTAATGCATAATGACCATCAATAAAATTATGGTAGCAAATAATGGCAGTCTGCATTCTGTTAATGTACAACTGATACTGGAGATAACAAATATGTGCCACTGGGCGGCACTCATAGCTATCCGGCAATGAAAACCACAAGGGTCTCCTGCAGTCCACGGGTTATCATGCCAACCCAACAGCGACCCGTGGTCATGTGAGACACTGGTGCCGATGATTGAGGTTTGTGACACGCTTCTGGCGTGATCATGTTAAATGCCGCTGTCAGAGATAGACCTTTATCATGTTATCAGCCATGGCTGGATCGTGATTCCACATATGGCTGTTGGGGGAACATGTCAGCTGATAAAATCAGCTGACATGCTGGAAAAATTGCGGGCTCATCATTGGAGCCCTCAGCAAATAGGGGAAGGCGACCTTGGACATACCTATACATCCAAGGTCGTAAAGGGGTTAAAGAAGCACTCCCATAAAAGTTTTTACCCTCTTATTATATTGCAATCATCATATTATACAGCACTGTGTACTTACAATTGCTCATTTTGCTTTTCTACCCAGTAAATTCTTCTTTCTTCTCTATGTAGAAACAGGAAGTCTCTTTTCCCTGCAAAAATCATTCCTCTCAACTCCTGACCCAGCTGCTCTGCCTCTCCTCCCTGCCAGGGACTGTAACAGTGACTCATGAATCATACAGGAAAAATTGACCTCCTGTTTCTACATAGACCATAGAAGCATTCAGCTAGTCAGGTTTTAATCACGTGATGTCATAGACCTAATGGAGAAGAACTAACAGGGTAGAAGGACAAAATGAAAATTGTAACTACACACTACGGTATAATATGATGATTTCAATATATGAAGAGGGTAAAAACTTTCATGGGAGTGCTACTTTAATCCCTTTCTGACATTAGGCATACTAATATGTCCCTGTACCCTGGGTCTTATTGACCAGGGGCGGATTATTTTGTCATTGTTATCGTGCGCAAACAGAGGTTGTGCATCCATGATCACTGCCGGGTGTCAGCTGATTCTTACAGCTGACACCCGGCACTAAGTGCCAGGAGTGTTCTTGCACCCCTCCTGCCATTTTAACCCCGTAAATGCTTCAATTGAACTCGATTGCAGCATTCTGGGAGCTGGCAGAGGGATGACAGCCCCTCTGTCCTTGGATCAGAGACACCACGGCGTGACACGTGGTCCTGATCGTTGCCATGGTGACCTGATGTTGTCTGGGTCACAAGAACTAAGAAAGTTGCTTGATCATGCGCAGTGCATGATCAGCAATTTTCTCTGTCAGTGCTGCATCCCCATGCTATACAAGCGATCAGCCTGCAAAAAATGATAGCCCCATAGTGGGACACAGTAAAAAAAAAAGTAAAACTTTTTTTAAATAATTGCAAAAATATATAAAAAATAATACAAAAATCAAAAGATATTGTACCCATAAATAAATATTTGTATGAAAAAAAATATATAAACAAAAAAGTACACATACCATATTTTTCAGACAATAAGATGCACTCTCTCCCCAAAAAATTTTGGGGGAAAAAGGGGTTGTGTCTTATAATCGGAATATACTTACAACTAGTGTGGCGGCAGCAGGAGTGGGGTGATTCTGCGCTGGTCTGATGCTGTAGGGCAATCACCACACTCCCTTCCCAAGCTGGTGCGACAGTGCTCTGTGGTGCCATTTTACCTGAGGCCACCGTATCGCAGCAATGGATGTGCAGGGCCTCCGGGCTTTCACAAGATGCCGGCACAGCCCAAGCACCGCCGGACCTTGTGCACCAGCATGGGATAGGAGTCATATCGCCGGACCACACACTCTTCCAGCGCTGCTGATTCCCCCCCCAGTAAGCTGAATTCGGACTGTAAGACGGACCCCCATTTGACATATTAATTTTTTTCCCCTATTTTCCTTCTGAAAATTTGGGGTGCGTCTTATGGTCTGGTGCGTCTTATAGTCCGAAAAATACGGTATTTTCGTATTGCCGCATCCGGAGCAACCCGACCTATAAAACTGTCCCACTAGTTAACCCCTGTAGTGGACACCATAAAAAAAATATAAAAAGGCAAAATACAATGCTTTATCATCACACCGCCGAACAAAAAGTGGACTAAAACATGATCAAAAAGATGGATATAAACAAACATGGTACCGTTGAAAAGACTTTTTTCCCGCAAAAAATAAAAAAGTTTTATCTCAGAATAAAGCGATGCAAAAATAAGTATTTTTTCTATAAGTTTTTATTGTGTAATAAAAAAATATAAATGTGGTATCAATGTAATCATATTGACCTGAAGAATAAAACTGCCTTATCAATTTTATCACACGCGTAACGACATAACCCCCCCAAAAAAAATCCTGAATTTTTGGTTTTTGTTCATTCTGCCTCCCAAAAATTGGAATAGAAAGCAATCAAAAAACATCATGTGTCTGAAAATGGCACCAATAAAAACATCAACTCGTCCTGCAAAAAAAAAAGCCCTCACAGGACTCTGTGTGCCAAAATATGGAAAAATTATAACTCTCAAAATATAGTGATGCAAAAACAATTTTTTGGCAATAAAAAGCATCTTATAGTGTGTGAAAGCAACGAAACATAAAAACCCGATACAAATCTGGTATCGCTGTAATCGCACCGACCCATAGAATAAAGTTGCCTAATCATTTATACCGCACGAGGAACGGCGTAAAAAATAAATAAAACCAATTCTTCACCTGCTGTTGATTTTTTCATTCTGCCTCCCAAAGATCGCAGTAAGGCTCGGTGCACATATATCCTGCGCTCTGCATTGAGTTGTTACACGGGTTTCTGTGTAAGTCTCTGAAATACGTGATTCAAACTGAAGCACTGGTGGACGATTCCCCATAATGAGGCAAATGGAGGCACTGTGGATGTGGATAGGACCTGTGATCCAGCGGTGTCTGTCTTTTTAGGATTACATAAAAGTGCAAGAGTTTTGTGCACTTCTGAAAAGGACACCGCTAAACAGAGGCCAGACGGAGTCCAGAGTAACTCTGCTGCCTCATTATAGTGAATGGATCCCTCAAGTGTTTCATCTGAATCACGTCACTCAGAGATTTAGATGGAAACCCTAAAGTAAGTGCTCAGCATAGAGCAAGGGATAAATGTGATCCCAAATGTTATGTAAAATGTTCCCAATAAAATCTTCAGCTCAATCCACAAAAAAGCAAGTCCTCACTCAGGTCTGTCATCAAATATACGGGGCTTCCACGTTACTGGTAGTACAAAGGCTCTGGAAAATCAAAATCGAACTGACCCCCACAGTGTACCTAAACCTCATATAGCGTCCAATTGTTTGGCATTTCTGATGTGATGAGAGCCCGCCTAACTTAATGGTGCATGTCTCCAGAATTACAGGCTGTGCTTAATGTACTGGTGACTGCAATGTACTGGTCACTACAAAGGCAGTTTGCAATTTTCACTCTGCAACATTCATTGCTGCTTGTTTCTGGAAAATACCCATGGAGTCAAAATCATCACTACACTTGTAAATACTGTAAATTGCCAAAGGAGTATAATTTCCAAAATGGGTCACTTGAGGGGTATTCTTCTCTTCTAGCAATTAGGGGCTCTGTGTCATGATCCAGGTTGGACCTGACAGATTAAATGTTCAAGTAACCTTTTTTTCCCTTTAGCTGTGCTAAAGGTGGTTTTGCTCCCGGTGGCCATTAGGGTCATTGCACTGTGGTGGTTTCAGTTCTAGTTTTCCCCCGGTGGCCATTAGTGTCATTGCACTCTGGTTCCTTTGGTTTAGTGCACGTTATTATGTAACAGGTGTGATTGCTCTATAAAAGAGTGTCAGGTGTGGTAATCACTGTTGGTGATTAGTCCTCAGTTACAAGCAAGCCTGGGTGAAGGATGGAGCTGAAGGAGAGTCCTGGGCAGCTCGGTGAGAGTCCTGGAGTGGCAGCTATGGTGTCTGCGAGGAGGGCTGGCATGGCTTGGTGGAGTTGCAGCTATGGTGTCAGCAAGGAGTTCTTGCATGGCTTGGTAGAGTGGCAGCTATGGTGTAGAGCTGCACTCATGATGCTGGACTCGGTTGCTGGAAAGCTGGACTCAAGATGCTGGACTCTTTTGCTGGAAAGCTGGACTCATATGCTGGACTCTGTTTCTGGACAGCTGCACGCAGGTGGTGGACTCTGTTTGCTCCAAGGCTGCACTATGGTGTTGGATCCGGTCAGAGGAAAAGATGCACACAGGTGGTGGGCTCTGTTGCTGGGAGCGTAAGCAACAGAGCAAAGATAAGTGGTGTTTCCCTGTTTTGTCTCTTTTCCTTATGTGTGTTTTAATGCAGTGGTGGGATTAGTTTCTGCACCGTCCACTTCACTAGTGACGGTTTAGGTGCAGGGTGAGCTAGGGATATTAGGTATTCTGATCAGCGCCCGGTGAGGAACTGGCCTAGGGAACGTTAGGAGTGTAGAGACACTGACTCAGGGGAGTGCAGAAGGTCTCCACTTCCCCATTCCCTATCGCAGGGCCACCATTGTTATTGTTAGCCAGGTTTTCCCTTTTATTGCTTAAATTCGCCTTACTGGAGGCGGGGTTTCCAGACATACGTGTATTTCCGAAATTTGCCTGTTGGAGGCGGCGTATCCAGCTGCACGTTTTATTATTTAAATTCGCCCAACTGGAGGCAGTGTATCCAGGGTCATGCATGTCATATAAATTCGCCCTGCCGGAGGCGCTGTGTCCAGCCACGCATGACCGTGACATAATCATCAACCAATACATTTTTTTTCTGGTGAGCCTCGGGCCATGTTCAGACCTGTGAGCATTTGCTTCTGGGCCTCATTGAGGTGAGTGAGGAGCTGCATGGTGTGTAAGCAGTTCCAGCAGCAGTAATCAGGGTCTGGGTCCTTCCCTCTGACTCAACCGGAAAATCAAATAGCGGCTGGTAATGAAGCCCCCTAGAGTCGCTGCTGGGGAGCGGGACTTGCTCATACAGGCGGACGCACCCAGACAGGTGGGTGGAGTTGGTGTCCCCATGGTGCTGTCTGGGGTTCCCCGAGGTGGAGGGGTACGTCCCGGTAGTGAGCAGACTGGTTTTATAGTCCGTGGGGCTCGCGCCAAATCTTCCATACCATTGAAGAAGCCGCCCCCTCCTGGTCGTGTGGAGGAAGGCGACCAGGGAGTGTATTTTTCCTCCATATCCCAGGCCCCTTCCACTCCAGTGCGAGCAGCAGGTTAGCTGCTGGGGAGTAGGGGCAAATCTCAACCCTCGCCATTAGCCAAGCCTGATAGGTGCAGACCTCGTTGTGTAAAGGGTTGCAGGGTGGTGTTCCCTTGGTGAATAGTGGGGGTGTGAGTGTGGTGACACATGGGGACGCCTCTGTTGTCGATCCCAGAATGAGTTCACCGAATTATGACAAACGAATGTGTGGCAATAAACGTTCAGGTCCAGACCTGTGTGTGAACGAGAATGTATGGGTGGCCACCAAAAAACATCCTGTGGAAGTGTGTTGCGGAGTCTTACCAGCTCATACTGAACATACACATACATAACTCGTTCCCCAGGTCGGCGCTTTGGAGATGTTTGGTGCCTCCAGAACATACATTGCCTATACCAGCGGTGCGTTTGTCATTAACCTGAAGTGTCAGGTAGTGGTTGGTGTGAACTCTGGATCTGGGGGTCCCCGCTGTAGGTGGTTCCCTAATGAGGAGTGGTCTTGAGGGTCCAGAGGCCCCTCATTAAGGGGAGGGTACTGTCATGATCCAGGTTGGATCTGACAGATTAAATGTTCAAGTAACCTTTTTTTTCCTTTAGCTGTGCTAAAGGTGGTTTTGCCACCGGTGGCCATTAGGGTCATTGCACTGTGGTGGTTTCAGTTCTAGATTTCCCCTGGTGGCCATTAGGGTCATTGCACTCTGGTTCCTTTGGTTTAGTGCACATTATTATGTATCAGGTGTGATTGCTCTATAAAAGAGTGTCAGGTGTGGTAATCACTGTGGGTGATTAGTCCTCAGTTACAAGCAAGCCTGGGTGAAGGATGGAGCTGAAGGAGAGTCCCGGGCAGCTCAGTGAGAGTCCTGGAGTGGCAGCTATGGTGTCTGCGAGGAGGGCTGGCATGGCTTGGTGGAGTTGCAGCTATGGTGTCAGCAAGAAGCTCTTGCATGGCTTGGTGGAGTGGCAGCTATGGTGTAGAGCTGCACTCATGATGCTGGACTTGGTTGCTGGAAAGCTGGACTCAAGATGCTGGACTCTTTTGCTGGAAAGCTGGACTCATATGCTGGACTCTGTTTCTGGACAGCTGCACACAGGTGGTGAACTCTGTTTGCTCCAAGACTGCACTATGGTGTTGGATCCGGTCGGAGGAAAAGATGCATGCAGGTGGTGGGCTCTGTTGCTGGGAGCGTAAGCAACAGAGCAAAGATAAGTGGTGTTTTTCTGTTTTGTCTCTTTTCCTTATGTGTGTTTTAGTGCACTTGTGGGATTAGTTTCTGCACCGTCCACTTCACTAGTTAGGGTTTAGGTGCAGGGCGAGCTAGGGATATTAGGTATCCTGATTGGCGCCCGGTGTGGAACCGGCCTAGGGAACATTAGGAGTGTAGAGACACTGACTCAGGGGTATGCAGGAGGTCTCCACTTCCCCGTTCCCTATCGCAGGGCCACCATTGTTATTGTTACCCAGGTTTTCCCTTTTATTGTTTAAATTCACCTTACTGGAGGCGGGGTTTCCAGACATACGTGTATTTCCGAAATTTGCCTGTTGGAGGCGGCGTATCCAGCTGCACGTTTTATTATTTAAATTCGCCCAACTGGAGGCAGTGTATCCAGGGTCACGCGTGTCATCTAAATCCGCCCTGCTGGAGGCGCTGTGTCCAGCCACGCGTGACCATGACACTGTATATGGAGTCCACAAACTGTTCTAGCAAAATCTGCGCTCCAGGAGGCAAATAGCGCTCCGTTGCTCCCGAGTCTCTCCGTATGGCTAAGTAGTACTCTACAGACACATATGGGGTATTGTCACGTTCAGTAGAAATTGTGGGACAAATTATGATGCCATTTTTGCACACTTCTTGTGTGAAAATGTAAAATCTGGGGCTAAAATAAAATTTTGGTGTTAAAAATGTAGTAATTTTTTCTTCCCAGCCCATTGGTATAAAATTCTATGACACACTTGTGGTGTCAATATGATCATTGCTCCCTAGATGAATCAATTGAGAGGTGTAGCTTATGAAATGGTGTCACTTTTGGGGAGTTCTGCTGTTCTGGCACCTCATGGCCTCTCCCAGTGGGTCATGGCACCTGCAAACCATAACCGTAAAATCTGGCGCTCCTTGCCTTTTGAGCTTTGCACTGTGCCTGAAAAATATTTCCCGATAACATGTAGGGTATTGTTGCACTGAGGAAAAAATGGGCTTCAGTTTGTTGTAAAAAAAAACTTACTATTAACTCTTAGAAAAATTAAAAACTTGGGGCTAAAACATCATTTTATTCGTAAAAATGTAATTTACAGTTGTGCTCAAAAGTTTACATACGGCAGAATTCTTGCTTTCTTGGCCTTTTTTCAGGGAATATGAATGATAACATCAAAACTTTTTCTCCACTCATGGTTAGTGGTTGGGTAACTGGATTGGGGATTAATCATATTAACCTGGATAGTCCATTCCAAAGAATTGGCGCAGCACGTGAAAAGTCTTGGTGATGGGAGTGGAAGGTTCTGATTATTGAGGATGGTAACCGCAGGTCAGTAGCAGAACTGAGGGCACGGATAGGGTGGTAGACTGAGAGGAGGGAGGAGATGTAGGGTGGTGCTGAGCCATGGAGTGCTTTGTGGGTGAGGGTAATAAGTTTGTACTGGATTCTGGACTGGATGGGCAACCAGTGTAATGATAGGCTCAAGGAAGAGGCATCAGTGTAACAATTGGTGAGGAATATGATCCTGACTGCAGCGTTCAAGACAGATTGGAGAGGGGAGAGTTTAGTAAGAGGGAGACCAATTAGCAGAGAGTTACAATAGTCCAGACGAGAATGAATAAGAGAAACAGTAAGAGGTTTTGCAGAGTCGAAAGTAAGGAAGGGTCGAATTCTAGAATTGTTTTTGAGGTGCAGATAAAAAGAGCGAGCTAGTGATCGAATGTGGGGGGTGAATGAAAGCTTGGAATCAAGTATGACCCCAAGACAGCAGGCATGTTGCTGGGGAGTAATGGTGAACTTTTATAAGTAGCAAGTGTAATTTGATCCGTTAGTAAAGACAAATTTTTGAATGATTAGCGGTGTGAGAAGTGACATAAGTGTCTAAAGGTACTGTCACACCAAGCGATATTGCTAGCAATATCGCTATAACTTGTGATGTTATAGCGATATTGCTAGCGATATCGCTGTGTCTGATACTTACCTATGACTGGCTCCCCCGCTGGTTATCGCTGATCGTGCGAGAACGTCCAGGACTGTTTCTCGTCGTCAGCTTCCTGCGGCACTTCCTGTGGAGAGACGAGCGACGAGCGTGGAGCCGGGCGGGAGGACGCAGGATCGCCTAGTGTGACAGGTAAGTAGCGACCCCCGTCCCCAGCGATGTCGCTGGTGAGATTTGCCTGTGTGGCAGCTCACTAGCGACCACTTAGCGATGCACCAGCGATCCTGACCGGGTCATATCGCTGGTACATCGCTAAGTGTGACAGTACCTTAATACATTTTAGAAAAATATTTAGAATTGAGTGTCCTCAGTTGTTGATACCTTTTACATTTTATTACAAAGTTTCTTATCTTCGTTTGTACTTTTGAATTATATAAAAAAAATTAAAAGTGTAGATAGTCTTTAAGAGGCTACATGTTATACAGTATATAAGACTCCATAGAAAGGGTAGCGCTCAATATTGAACGGGATTCTGAAAGAAAATTTTTCACATGGAATCAATGATGAAACACAGAAAAAAACCCATCTGTCCATATAAAAATAAAGGCATGATAATGTACGTGAGCCATGTTGTAGACAGACATGTGAATGAGTCCAGAAGTGGATCTGTCACCAGATTTATCAAGTGCACATTATTTAAGCTTTGAGCTGGATCTAATCTTGCTTCTATGTATTTTAATACCATTATCAGTCTTGTAAATTTAGAGTGATAATTCATGTCGAACTGACTGTATAATCCTTGGCGAAAATGTACTCTCAATTTCCACATACTTAGCCTATTTCTCCAACCAGGGGCGGACACTGACACCTTGTGGCCCCTGTGCAAGAAATGTGTCTGGGCCCCCTTCCTTTTATGGCGACAAAGCTACATATATATTGCCACACACACATACATGTATATATATATATACAGTTGTGGCCAAAAGTATTGACACCCCTGCAATTCTGTCAGATAATACTCAGTTTCTTCCTGAAAATGATTGCAAACACAAATTCTTTGGTATTATTATCTTCATTTAATTTGTCTTAAATGAAAAAAACACAAAAAGAATTGTCCTAAAGCCAAATTGGATAGAATTCCACACCAAACATAAAAAAGAGAGTGGACAAAAGTATTGGCACTGTTCGAAAAATCATGTGATGCTTCTCTAATTTGTGTAATTAACAGCACCTGTTACTTACCTGTGGCACCTAACAGGTGTTGGCAATAACTAAATCACACTTGCAGCCAGTTGACATGGATTAAAATTCACCCTCTGTCCTGTGTTCTTGTGTGTACCACATTGAGCATGGAGAAATGAAAGAAGACCAAAGAACTGTCTGAGGACTTGAGAAACCAAATTGTGAGGAAGCATGAGCAATCTCAAGGCTACAAGTCCATCTCCAAAGACCTGAAAGTTCCTGTGTCTACCGTGCGCAGTGTCATGTCAAGAAGTTTAAAGCCCATGGCACTGTGGCTAACCTCCCTAGATGTGGACGGAAAAGAAAAATTGACAAGAGATTTCAACGCAAGATTGTGCGGATGTTGGATAAAGAACCTCGACTAACATCCAAACAAGTTCAAGCTGCCCTGCAGTCCGAGGGTACAACAGTGTCAACCCGTACTGTTGTGAGTTCATTTTCCCCTCCGTCACTGAGGCCTGGTGAACTCCCTATTCTAGTGAAGGAAGGTAGTGAGCCTGATTATCAGGCACCTGGGACTGATGAAGACGATTGGCTGAGTGGAGTCACTGACTGGATTTAATGCAGCCTACGCCCTTTCTGCCCTGCGGGTGATTTCTCTGTGGACTCTTGGACACCAGTCTGATTCCTGCTCTCCTAAAGCTAAGTTTTCTGTTTTGCCTTTTTGCATCTAAGATTTGTTTTTGTTTTTCTTGCTTTTTGGATTCTGCCACTCCCTGCTGGAGTGTGCAGTGTTCCTTGAGCTCTGTCTTCTGAATGTACCTGAGCGCTGATTTAGTTTTTGAAGCTTAGTTGCTTCAGGGCCATTTTTATATCAGCTTGTTGGCTTTTGTCTCTGATAGGGTTTTGGCAGATTGCAGACAGCAGCCTTCCTATCCGTTCCTATCTAGGTAGTTTTTGGGCCCCGTCTTTGCTCAGCCTGTCTTTCTGTCTGTGCAAGTGTTTTCATCTTGCTTCACCGTCATTATATGTGGGGGGCTGCCTATTGCTTTGGGGTCTGCTCTGGGGCAGTTAGATTTCCCCTTTCCTTCTTTAGGCCTATGTATCTCTCCGGCTGTGATCGAGGGGTCTAGGTCATCGTAGGAGCCCCCCACGGCTACTGCTAGTTGTGTTGATAGGTTCAGGGGTCTGCAATCTGATAGTTGCCAACTTCTCTGGTTTTCAGGACTTAGCTAGCATTTCTGTTTTTGCCTCCTATGGTGACTCAATCATAACACCGTACTATTCGTAGGCATCTGAATGAAAAGGGACTGTATGGTAGGAGACCCAGGAAGACCCCACTTCTTCCCCCGAGACATAAAAAAGCCAGGCTGGAGTTTGCCAAAACTTACCTGAAAAAGCCTAAAACGTTTTGGAAGAATGTTCTCTGGTCAGATGAGACAAAAGTTTTTGGGCAAAGGCATCAACATAGAGTTTACAGGAGAAAAAAAGAGGCATTCAAAGAAAAAAACACGGTCTCTACAGTCAAACATGGCGGAGGTTCCCTGATGTTTTGGGGTTGCTTTGCTGCCTCTGGCACTGGACTGCTTGACCGTGTGCATGGCATTATGAAGTCTGAAAACTACCAACAAATTTTGCAGCATAATGTAGGGCCCAGTGTGAGGAAGCTGGGTCTCCCTCAGAGGTCATGGGTCTTCCAGCAGGACAATGACCCAAAACACACTTCAAAAAGCACTAGAAAATGGTTTGAGAGAAAGCACTGGAGACTTCTAAGGTGGCCAGCAATGAGTCCAGACCTGAATCCCATAGAACACCTGTGGAGAGATCTAAAAATGGCAGTTTGGAGAAGTCACCCTTCAAATATCAGGGACCTGGAGCAGTTTGCCAAAGAAGAATGGTCAAAAATTCCAGCAGAGCATTGTAAGAAACTCATTGATGGTTACCAGAAGCGGTTGGTCGCAGTTATTTTGGCTAAAGGTTGTGCACCCAAGTATTAGGCTGAGGGTGCCAATACTTTTGACTGGCCCATTTTTGGAATTGTGTGTGAAATGATCAATGTTTTGCTTTTTTCTCTTTTGTGTTTTTTCATTTAAGACAAATTCAATGAAGTTAATAATACCAAAGAATTTGTGTTTGCAATCATTTTCAGGAAGAAACTGAGTATTATCTGACAGAATTGCAGGGGTGTCAATACTTTTGGTCACAACTGTATTACATAGTCTCTTTTATTATGTATATTGCTGTCCCTTTTACAGTGCCCTCCCTTGTTATGTATAGTACCATCCTTTACATACAGGATTATATAGAGACCTGTTTTTTATTACATACCATCCTGTCTTGTTAGCTGTATAATGCAATGATGGCTGATAGAGCATGGGAAAGCTTCCTTTCTAATGGGGGAGCTGATGGACTGGTAGTCTGGTCACCGGCTCCTCGATCAACAGTCATTTTATATCTAAAAAGAAAGGGGACTATGTAATAAAAGAGGGCGCTGTGAATAACAAAATTAACAGGAATACACTATGTAAGAGACAGCACTATACATAACAGCAGAGGAAGCTATATAATAAGGGACGGCACCATATATAACCATTGGCTTCTCCCCATCACTCCCATCATTGCCTTCGCCCCATCTCTGCCTTCTCCCCATCATCGCCTTCTCCCCATCACTCCCATCATTTCCTTCTCCATCACTCCCATCATTCCCCTCTCCTCCACCTACACACACACACAGCACCATTGACCTCTCTGCATATTCCCCCGCAGCGCTACGCATACAGGCACGCACACACACACTCATCTCTACACACACCACCTCTCACCTGTCCGCAGCATCACCTGCGCCCGTGCTTCCTCATTCTGGCACAGCCGGACGCTGAATGATTACGTCATCCAGTGGCGCTGCTCTCTGTGTCAGAGACAGGAAGCGCGGGCATCGGGCAGGAAGCACAACGGATCCTTGCAACTCCGCTCCTGCTATTTTCTCTTGCACTCTGCCCGCCGCATATGAGGGCAATCTGGCCAGGGGCCCCCCAGAGCCTCGGGCCCGGAGAAACCGGCCAGATTGCCCTCATTATTAGCGGCCCTGCAGGGGCCCCCTGTAGCCTTTGGGCCCTGGTGCAGCCGCACCGGTTGAACCAGCGGTATGTCCGCCCATATCTCCAACTGTGGAGACCCGTGTGCCTCAAACAGTGCCTTCCCTCCTCCCACCAGTCCCACAGACAGGCCTAGACGGGTTAAAACAGGTCGTTCACAGTTTATTAATTACAAAAGCAGAGAAAGGCAATTACATTTCATAACGGGCTCAAAGCCGAAGGCCCTGGTAGGAGCTCATAGCCGAAGGCCCTGTCTGCGACCGACATGCGAACAGGCTAATGAGTGGTTACAAACCTTTGCCCTTCCCCACATCTTCCGCCACGGAGGATCATGTGTATGACCCACACAGAACTCCGACCCCCCCACCCATCAACATTAGGGCCTGTTCAAATCCATCCTGTAAGCCAGACAAAAATATATCAAGACTAATGGCCGTGAGGTGAACTCCATCGGTCTTAATAGTGCCGAGTTATCTCCTTCCAGCTGGTGGTGGCGAACCACAATCCCACATCTTCTCATCACGAGTTTTGCCATCCGCACCTTGATCTTTCTCCTTGATCACTCTATGGCTTTTGCATCCCTTGCTCTGCGCCAGACGGCTTGTGGTACTATCTCTGACCACACCAATATCATTTGGAAGTCGCCTTGCTACACTCATCAGGAGAGCTTTAAACTAGAACAATGTGGGATGGGAAGCAAAAGGCCAGAAAAAGCCGTACACCTGACAAATGCTATTGAGAACTTTGCTATTAGAAGTGGGAGGAAAGAACAAAGACAAAAAAATCTAAATAATAAAAATATTGGAGAAAGAGAAACCAATCACAAACTAAAATGTTTCTATGCTAATGCACAAAGCATGGGCAACAAACAAGGAGAATTGGAACTACTAACGCAGGAAAAGAAATATGATGTCATTGGAATCACTGAAACTTGATGGGACAATACACTTGATTGGAATACAATGCTAGAAGGATACAACTTATTTGCAAGAAACAGACTTGATAAACGAGGAGGTGTCGCATTATATGTTAGAAATGCATATATCTGCACAGAGATTGAAGCTTCAGAGACTGAGAGTTCTGTGGAAACTGTTTGGGTAAGAATACAAGGACAGAACAATGCCTACAACACCATTGTAGGCATTTTCTACAGGCCGCCTGTGCAAGCTGAAAATATGGATGAACTCTTTATGCATCAAATGGCCAAGTTCTCCAAAAAATATGACAGTTGTCATGGGAGATTTCAACTATCCAGACATTTGTTGGGAATCTCTCTCAGGTAAAACTAACAGGTCAAGGAAATTCTTATCCTCTCTTGCTGACAACTTTATCTTCCAAAAAGTAGGGGAGAAAACAAGAGGAACTGCTACCTTGGATCTAATCCTTATAAACAGGGAGGAAATTGTTGACGAGGTAAAAGTGGCTGGGAACCTAGGAGGTAGCAACCATGCGATTTTAGAATTTTGGATAACTAGAAGAGGAAGACCTCAGACGTCAAGGTTAGATTTCAGAAAGGCAGATTTTAAGGGATTCAGATAGAGAATTGGAGGGATCCAATGGCTGGATATCCTTAAGGACAAAAATTTCCAGGAGGGATGGGAAATCTTGAAAAATGAAATTCTCAAAGCACAATTGTTAACAATTCCGAAAAGAAGGAAGAATAGGAAGCATTTAAGGAAACCAGGATGGATGAACACAGAACTTAAGCACATGCTAAAAAGGAAGAAATAAATGTTTAGAAAATGGAAAGAGGGAGGCATATCTAAAGAATAATATAATGCTGTCTGCAGAACCTGCAGGGCACAAATCAGATTACTAAAGCTGACAATGAATTGAGGCTTGCAAGAGACGTCAAAAGCAATAATAAAGGATAACTCTGTCGCCTCATTGGGGACACAGAACCATGGGTGTTATGCTGCTGTCCACTAGGAGGCGACACTATGCATAATCTGAAAAAGATTAACTATGGCTCCTCCTCTGCAGTATACACCCCTGGACGGCGTCAGCCTTCTCCAGTTTTTGCTTAGTGTCGCAAGGAGGCACACCTAAAGAATTTTTTCTTTTTTTCAGTTTTTTTTCTTACGGATGACAGATGAAGAAAAGTGGGTCTCCTAAGTGAGACTCCCGGCATGGCTCCTTCCTCAGCCCCCTATTATGGGGTGCCCAGTTGAAGTTGAGATGGCTGTTCCCCATGTCGCTCCTTCCCCAGTCCTGCGGGCGCTGGTTCAAAGTTGAGACCCCCCCTCCTTCCCCAATTCCTTTTGGTCTTGGGTTGAGGTCGAGGAAAGGAAAAAGCCCCCTGACAGTGACAGCAGCACCCTCCCTAATCCCCCTCTGGGGGTATTAGGTTGAGACGCCTCAGGTAGGGTCTGTTCCATGGCAACCTGCACAGTATCCAGGGACCCTAGCTAGCTGCAGGCTCCTGTCGGGGTCGGGAGGAGTGCGGGCAGGAATAGCACATGCAGACACAGGGCTCCCTGCGCCCCTGTCTCTGCGGCAGCATCATTCTATGGCGCCTCAGGGGGACCCATTACAGGGCCCCGCTTCAGATTGTGGCCTCACCGCAATCCGGGGGGTCCAGTTAAACTCCGACCCCCTCCCGGACTACCACGCCGGCCTGGAGCCCTTTCTGGGCATAGATAGCTAATTTAGGCCGCGGCTTCGGCCTAGCTGAGGTCGCCGCCTTTTCTCCACCCCCCGGCCCACCCCCCGGATGACAGCTGGCAGCCTCTCATATCAGAGTACAGTCGGACAATGCCACGGCGGTGGCATATGTGAATCACCAAAGCGGTACCTGCAGTACCCAGGCGATGAGAGAAGTGGCACATATCCTCCAATGGGCGGAAGACACGAGGTCGGTACTCTCTGCGGTCCACATCCCGGGTGTGGACAACTGGGAAGCCGACTTCCTCAGCAGGCAAGGAATGGACTCGGGGGAGTGGTCTCCCCACCCAGACATTTTTTGCCAGATCTGCTATCGCTGGGGGACCCAGGAAGTGGACCTAATGGCATCCCAGCTCAATGCAAAGGTCCCCAATTTCACTCTGCCAAGATTTATTACCGTACCTGGAGAGCTTTCTTTACCTGGTGAGAATCTCGCGGACAGGTCCCACTCCCGTATTCCCTCCCGAAGGTACTCGGTTTTCTTCAATCGGGCCTGGACGCCAGGCTATCCCTAGGCTCGCTTAAAAGCCAGGTGTCAGCGCTTTCAGTGCTTTTCCAAAGGCGTATTGCTAACAAGCTGCAAGTAAGGACTTTTTTCCATGGAGTTTCCCGATTAGTTCCCCCCTACAAATGTCCACTGAAAACGTGGGACCTCAACCTGGTCCTGACAGAACTGCAGGCGCCACCTTTCGAACCCCATAAGGAAGTCCCACTCCGCATTCTGTCGCAGAAGGTGGTTTTTCTGGTGGCAATCACCTCGCTGCGCAGGGTGTCTGAATTGTCAGCACTCTCCTGCAGACGGCCTTTCCTAGTCTTCCACCAGGACAAGGTGGTTCTCCGTACAGTACCATCTTTCCTTCCGAAGGTTGTGTCCAACTTCCACCTCAATGAGGAAATTTCTCTGCCATCCCTTTGCCTGGTTCCGGTTCATAGAGTGGAGAAGGCTCTGCATACGCTTGACCTCATCAGGGCATTTCGTATATATATGTTTCTAGGACTACACCCTTCCGGAAGTCTGATTCCCTTTTCCTTCTTCCGGAGGGCGTTCGCAAAGGTCTGCCGGCTTCCAAAGCTACCCTTGCCAGGTGGATCAAGTCCGCCTTACAAGAGGCTTACCAAATTAACAATTCTCCTCTTCTGGCCGGTATCACGGCACACTCTACGCGGGCAGTAGGGGCCTCCTGGGCCATTCGGCACCAGGCTTCGGCACAACAAGTGTGTAAGGCGGCCACTTGGACTAGCCCACACACGTTTACGAAACACTACAGTGTTCATACCCAGTCCTCAGCGGATGCGAGCCTGGGTAGACGGGTTCAGCAGGCGGCAGTGCCCCTAGTTTAGGGACCTGCTAGCACAATATTCGTCCATTGCTTCCCACCCAGGGACTGCTTTGGGACATCCCGTGGTTCTGTGTCCCCCAATGAGGTGACAGAGTAAAGGAGAATTTTGTGTACTCACCGTAAAATCTCTTTCTCTTAGCCTCTAATTGGGGGACACAGCTCCCACCTTGTTGCCCTTACGGGCATTTGTTACGGTTGAGTTCTCATATTGTTCTTTGAGCTCGTACATAGTAGCCTTCTTACAGGCATGGTTATGTTGTTTCTGTTACGTTCCTCCTAATGCTTTTGCACAAAACTGGAGAAAGCTGACGCCGTCCAGGGGTGTGTACTGCAGAAGAGGAGCCATAGTTAATCTTTTTCAGATTATGCATAGTGTCGCCTCCTAGTGGACAGCAGCATAACACCCATGGTTCTGTGTCCCCCAATTAGAGACTAAGAGAAAGAGATTTTACGGTGAGTACACAAAAATCTCCTTTTTAGGTAGATGTCAAAAGTAAAAGAAAAGTCAAAGATGCTATAGGATTTTTACAGGATGAAAATGATGAAATGGTAAGACAGGATGTTGAGAAAGATAGTGAGGAAACACTTAGCTAACCTAATTGAATTCAAGTCTCCAGGTCCAAATGAATTACACCCCAGAGTACTGAAGGAGATAGCAGAAGAAATTTTTGAACCCCTCTCCATAATCTTTGAAAATTCTTGGAGGACAGGAGAAGTCCCAGAAGACTGGAGAAGAGCAAATGTTGTTCCTATCTTCAAAAAGGGGAAGAAGGTGGACCCAGGCAACTATAGACCGGTGAGTCTGACTTCTATACCAGGAAAGATCTTTGAACAAATTATTAAACAACATGTATGTAAGTACCTGGATAAGAATGAAGTGATTAAACACAGTCAGCATGGGTTTGTAACTAATAAGTCATGTCAGACTAACTTAATTTCCTTCTATGACGGTATCACTGATTTGGTGGATCAGGGAAATGCTGTTGATATAGTATATCTTGACTTCAAAGCATTTGACAAAGTATCTTATGCAATCCTTATTGAAAAAATGACTAAGTAAGGAATGGACAAGGCAACTGTTAGGTGGATTCATAACTGGCTTAGTGATCAGACCCAAAGAGTGGTCGTAAATGGCTGCACATCCAGTTGGAAGAATGTCTCAAGTGGGGTACCACAGGGCTCTGTCCTGGGCCCTGTATTGTTCAACATCTTTATCAACGATTTAGATGAAGGAATTGAGAGTAAACTGATTAAATTTGCTGATGACACAAAGCTAGGAGGGATAGCTAATACTAGAGAAGAGAGAGAGAGGATTCAAAAAGATATAAATAAACTGGAGCAGTGGGCAGCAACTAACAGAATGTTTTTTAACAGGGAAAAATGCAAAGTACTACATCTGGACAATAAAAATGAAAAAAGCATATACAGAATGGGAGGAATAGGGCTAAGCAACAGCACATGTGAAAAAGACTGGCATACAGATAGATCACCGAGCAGTCGTCTCTATATCTGCATAACGCGTTGAAACGGCAATTTCCTTCGTTAAATAGCCAGCAGACCCTGGGTTTTTGTATGACCATTGAGTGTTGACCTGCAGATGCGGAATAGTTAGTGGTCGTAGATGAAAAGGGGGGCTGATTCTGTGACAACATCAGTTGTAGCCACACATGTCACTTTAACTCCCCAGCCTAGATCAGCCGCCTGAGGAACTCCTCATAATACTGCTGCCAGGCAGAACTCCCATGGGATTTATATGAATTATTATATATCAGGTCTTGATATATAATTCGGAGCAGCGTTCCGGATGCTTTTGGCCCATAATACAGGCTAGTACTGTGAACGCCTGCAGCCAGTTATTCATTGTTTGTGCTATTATTGGTTTATTTCTATTGTATAACCATTCGCTTGCCCGCCTTTCCCTATCTATGGTCTGTTGGTCGGCTGACAACAGCGACCATATGTCGACGAAGTCATTGTTCCATATTTTTTGTCTAGTCTCTTGGTCTGTGTGTGCACCTAGCAGGCTAATTCTGCAGAAAAACACGTCTTTGTGCAAGCTCCCTTGCTGAGGTGTCGTCTTTCTGTTGGTTGACCCGCATGGGCAAATCAACTGTTGAACTAGCGCTTTAATAGCTGAGATTAGCTCGTTCTCCCCTGTGTCATGCACCGCGCTCTGTATGGTGTGGTGTTCGTTGACTTCTAGACACTCACTGCTATCTGACGCAGGACAGGTGACTCCATGTGATGGAGGAACTCCGACTCCCCCTTTGATGATGGTTTGGTGCTTGACTTGGCCGGAAGTCCTGTGAGATGGGGATGGGTCTCCATGGCTCGCAGCCAATAATGGAGCCCATGACAGTTGGCATCTGTACATGAGCCTGAGTGACTCCAGATGATAAAGGAACTCCGGCGCCTGCTTGTTTGATGGTATGGTGGTTGTACTGGCTGGAGGCCCTGGGAGATGGGGATGGTTCTCCCCGGCTGGCAGGCAAGGATGGAACATGTGACTGCTGGTATCCGTCGTGTGCTCGAGCCTGTGTGACTCCAGGTGATGGAGCAACTCCGGCTCCCGCTTGTGCGATGGTCTGATGATTGTATTGGCTGGAGGCCCTGGGAAATGGGGATTGTTCTCCCCGGCTAGCAGCCAAGGATGGAGCACGCGACCGCTGACATCTGTCGAGTGCCCTAGCCTGTCTACCAGGACTGTCTGATGCGTCAAACAATTCTGATGTGGATGAGGAACGCCATCTAGAGTGCCGAGATCTGCAGCGGCTCCCATGTGAGCTGTGTCTGCTGTGGTAATGGGAAGAGCGTCTGTTACTGGGACAGCGGGAATGATGGTGGGAATTGTCAGAGGAGAATGGGGAGGACCAATTGCATAAATGCCTATATCTGCTGCGGCTATGGGGGTGTGCTGGGGGCATTTTTATTTGTGGTAAGTTGTTCATTTTCTGGGTTATGGGCCATAATTAACGTTGTGCTATACAACATGGGGGTGGTAAAAAATTACCATATTGTGGTGCTATACTATGGATTGTGAATGGAAGGGGGTGGGGTATTGTATCTCCTTTATTGGCTGCTGCTTGGGAATTTATTGGGGGTGTTTTTGGTGCATCACTGGTGATTGGTGCATTTACAGTGCTGCAGGCTTGATGTAGCTGGAGGGTGCACTCATCGGTTGGGTTGAACCGATCAGCGTGCTCTGCAGCTGTATGGAGTGACCTATGGCCCGTCTCCCTGTTCCTCTGTGAAGGCAGTGCGGCTGCGCCTGCAGGAGGAATGGTGCTGGATGGGCAAGAGCTGACCCGGGTAGTGATGTGTCGTTCGCGAACGATCCGACCCAAAGATCCAGCTCCCTGCTGTGAATGATGGGAGCAGGCACCCCAGTGAGAGACATTAAAATCCCTGAATGGCTCTCACTGGGTGTAAAATCCCGGTGTTCCGCAGACGTAACTCCGCCCACCCGAACAAAACTCTGCCCACTCAGCAATTTAATTAGTTCCTAGAAAGTGTGCGGGGTTTATGCGGTAGGTGGGCGGAGTTTCAGATGCCTGAACATGTGTGCAATAGGGATCCATTTAGGATCCAAAAAAGAGCCGGACTGCCCATCACTAGACCCGAGAGCTTGGAGGGGACCAGACGTGACGCATGGTTGTGGGCAAAGCCCGGCCATGACATGCCAGAAGATAGGCGGAGACAGCCAGGGCCCGGCGCGTCCTGGTCTGCACCCGGGAAGCGCGCAGATGCGGAGCTGCCCCGTTGCCGACCCGGAGCCACTCCGGTGGCCAGGGAAACGAGCAGACTGCCTGCCTTCCCGCACTGGAGGGCCAGCAGCCAGAGCACCAGCTGAAGGCAGGGGCGCATTGGGCGGCCCTGGCGAGGAGCACGGTCCCTCAATGCAGGATACAGATCAACAGCACATGGGACCGCCGCAGGTGAGGAGATGCAGGGGTACGGGGACGCGAGACCCGATAGGAGGAGAGGCCGCCCCAGGGGAGGCCATCTGGACAGCACGGCCAAGGCAGAGGTCTGGAGGGGTGTTAATGGATGGTGCCCTGGGGGAGTTAGCTGACACTAGAGGCACGGCCAAAGGCATGGACAGGGAGTCTGGAGAGGGCACAGGGAGGTGAGCACCGAGGCCAGTAATAAGGTCATGAAGCCAGTGCTCACCTTCCTGTGCTGCTCTCTGCCGCAGGGCTTACATCAGGCTTCAGACATGGCTGCAGGGGGTTCTAGGGTCTTCTAGATGTCAGCCGGGGGGAAAAGAGAAAGGCACTGACCTCGAGCACCTGAATTTAACCCATGTAGGTGTGGCTGGACGTCCCTTCCCCTTTCATCCCATTGGTCAGTTGGGCGTCCCAATTAGTGCATCACTTGGCGAGTGGTGGAAGGGGGGAATTGGGCACTGAACAGTATTTCCCTCTAACTTTAGCCATATGGGTTCCGCAGTCAGAGGCACATTCCTTAATTAGTACCATGCCTACCATTCTTACTGCTCTTGATCTCCATTGCTCAGTACAAGCTGTGGTGGTTAAGCAGGCTGTACAGAACCTGAATACAGTTGGATTCATGAGTGGAGTTGGTAAGAATCAATTCAGAGGACCTACTTCAGGCAGCAACGTTAGTTATCTGTGAACACCGGATGGGAGCCCTGAAAACAGCTTCCTACTTGACAGAATTTGTGGTTCTTTTGATTTGCTAGCCTGGCACGGTCAAATTTGTACATCTTGCCACAACAATGACATTGTCCCAGGCTAATTAGAAAAGACAAGATGCTATCAGGCAAGAGGCGTGGTTTTCAGGTCATGAACGCTATCAGGCCTGGTCTCGCAACATGCTTAGTATCAAAATAGTGCAGCTATTCTGACTAGATTTTCAGAGCACACCAGGCTCCTCTATGAAAAAAATACTGTATATGCAGTTAGTATTGTGAAATCTTGGTTTACCAACTAAAGAAGGTTTACTTTTAACAGGTCCTGCTGGCCAAGCGTAAAAGTGACAACAAGTTCTACGCTGTGAAGGTTCTACAGAAGAAGACCATTCTAAAGAGAAAAGAGGTATGTCATCATTCATATTCTAGCAGCCACATTTATTCTAATTTCTGAGCTTATAACAGTATTTCCTGTTCATTATCAGCAATCTCACATCATGGCTGAGAGGAATGTTTTGCTGAAGAACCTAAAGCATCCATTCCTTGTGGGATTACACTACTCCTTCCAAACCCCAGAAAAACTCTATTTTGTCCTGGACTATGTAAATGGAGGAGAGGTGAGACTGCATTCACAGATAAGTACTTATTTTCTAGTATAATCCAGAACCATGTGCTGCCTAGCCTTTCATATAACCAGGCGTCCTCAGATTACTTTTCTTTCAAGGTACCATGCTAAAAATCCTGTTACCATTAGAAGCAATTTGAAGGGAATCTATCAGGTGATTTTGGGTAGTATACTAATAGCCTGAAATAGGGATTGGGCAGCCCTTTCAGGATATGTAGCGTTTATTTCTATATGTGGCCCCTTTGTGTTCCTGTAAGCCCCAGACAAATTTATTGTCTCGCGCTGGCAAGTCAAGCATATGTAAATGGAAAATGAATACTCGCCCCCTCCCCCCACCGAAAATCCAGCCTACCCCTCTGCACTGGCGTCACTGATTCAATCAGACTGCCATATACCAGAGGATCGCATCCCTACCCCCGCACATTATCCCACCCACCTCTCCCGGCCAGCATCACTGATTCAGTCAGGCGACTATGTTACTCACCTGTGGATTGCATCGCTATCTGCTCTCTTGACCTGAGAGTGACAGCTGCTTAGAAATACAAGCTGTCATGCTCATGTCAGGGGAGCAGACGGCCAGTCTGAGGATTGCGATGTGATCCTCAGGTGAGCAACATAGCAGCCTGACTGAATCAGTGATGCTGGCCAGGAGAGGTGGGTGGGATTACGTGCGGGGGTAGGGATGAAAATTAATTTTGTATTTAAGTGGACGCTGGCAAGTCAAGCAAATGTAAAATTAATATTCACCCCTTTCCCCCACATAATCCTGCCCAACCTTCCCAGCCAGTATCACTGATTGGATGCAGCCAGACTGCTATGTTACTCGTCCAATGATCGCTTCGCAATCCTAGGACTAGCCATCTTCTCTCCTGACATGAGTGTGACAGCATGTATTTCTATGCAGTTGTCACTCTCAGGTAAGGAGAGCAGACGGCCAGTCCAAGGATTGCGATACGATCCTAGGGCATACGGCAGCCTGACTGTATCAGTGACACCAGTGCAGGATTATGGGTGGGGTAATGGGTGAATATTTATTTGCAATTTACACATGCTTGACTTGCCTGCATGAGACAAATTTGTCCGGAGTTTACAGTAACACCATGGGGGCCACGTAGAGAAAAAAAAGTTACATATCCTAAAAGGTCTGCCCAAGTCCTATTTTAGGATACTACACAAAAATGACCTGGCAGATTCCCTTTAAGTCAGTTACCAGTAAAATTTAAGTGATTTTGAGCCCTGTACTGCATTCACATATTGCGGCTGCATTGCAGTTATTAGCAGCAGTTGGGGTAAAATTGCGAAGTGGCCACAGCTAGTGAAAGCAGCCACTGGGTGTGGCAATAGAGAGGTCTCAGCTCAATTGTGTTGGAAAGGGTAATGATGCTGTCTTATCTGTGTACTGTATTCAATATGTTCTTTCATGTGTCCTGTACATTCACCCAACTGATTAAAAATAAGGTGGATACAGGCACTTAGGTCCCGATTTATCAAGACCGACGATTTTCTCGCTGGTCTGGATGAGAAGGCGTGGTGGAGTAAATTGCTCCTGATTGGTATTCACGTCTTCATTAATCAGGAATGCGTGATGAGCGGTGGGCGCCTCTCTGCTCCACGCCAGAACTCTTACATCAGTCTCTGAATTAGATGATCCATGGTGACACACCCCAGCGTGATCCTGTCACACCCCAGCTTGGCCCATTTTTGCATAGCTGGGAGAAACTGGCATGAAAATGCCACGTGTCACTAATGTTTGTGTAATTTCAAGTTCCACCAAAATATTTGTGACTTTTCAAAGCAATTTATGCCAGAATTCTGATGAATGAATTTTGATGAACTGGGGCCTTAGAACATTAATTACCATAATTGATCACCATTTTGTCATAACGAGATGACAATGATTAAATCACAAGTATGGTCATTTATGTGATGTTTCCTTACCACTCAACAATGGGGGTATCAAAGCTGTCCAGCTATATTCCTCATCTATTAGTTATGATGAGAATGGGTCTGAGAGACAAACACTCGTATGTAGTGCCGTGTTTTTCAATTACACATCACCCTTTTGCAGAATGATTCCAGCAATGATCATTATTTCTTATAAATTAGCTAATCTTTTCATTTCCTAATACTTGGCCCAAGGAAGATACTATGTAATAGGTTACCATTTATAGAGGCAATCAGAGTCACACAAGATCTCCTGGTTCAATGGTGTTGCAATATTTACAACCAATTTCTCCTTTAATATTAATAAAAATAAGAAGGCTTTTTCTCCATGGTACAGAATCTTTCTTCTCTCTATATTTAGCTGTTTTTCCACTTGCAAAGGGAGCGTTCTTTCCTGGAGCCACGGGCACGTTTCTATTCTGCGGAAGTGGCCAGTGCTATCGGCTATCTACACTCTCAAAACATCATCTACAGGTACGGTTCAGGAAAAATTACTGCCTAAAGAAATATATAACACACGTTTAGTATTTGCAGCAGGTTTTTTTTTTACTGTTTTTTTACTTGCTTTTTTTCCTAATCATCTGAATGGGTCAAAAATGCTGTAAAAACGCCAAAAGAATTGACTTGCTAAAGATTTGAAAAAATGCTTTGAATGTTGAAATCTGCAAGGAAAAAAATTAAGCAGCATGTCACTGAGATTTCAGAAATCTCGTTCACTTTGCTGGTACTGAAAACTGCTTTTTTCTGCATCAAAAACACAATTTATGAATAAGACCTTTCAGTAAAATGTAATAGCATGCGAGTAGAGAAAAATAATATAGCTTTCCAGACTATCACTAAATTGGCACATTACAATTTAATATACTGTACATTAAACTTGGGGATGATTTTCTTACATTATGTCAAGAGCTGTCATAATCGGACATACTGCATCTGCAATTCTATCCTTGACAAAGTATTAATGTAAATAGGCTATAAAATGACTGTCGATCAGCAAACGAGAAGATAATCGGCGGCTGTTTAGTGCTGGGGTGACAGCAGTAGAATAAGGTCACATGTAATCAGGGCCGGATCAAGGCTGCAGCACACTGGCTTCCTCTATTATTGCCATTCAACTAATCTTCAATTAAATGGTTGGTTTGGCACCTAAAATGTCCTTTTTAAATATCTTTACACCATAATCACTTATGTAAGTGGCTTTATTATAAAATGCCCTGCACTTCTCACTATCTAGCTAACCCCTACATGTGATTTTTTTACTTGAATTCCTTTGACGTTTTGTTTGCGAGGAGTCTCACAGGAGAGGCAAGCCCGGACACCTGCCCCGAAGGGGCTACAGGGAGGGCGCACATGACTAAGGAGGGATGCTAGGCCTGAGGGTTAGTGAAGGGTAAGGTGTAGTGCTTTTGTGTTTGTGGGGAAGGTGTGGGTTGGAGCTATGGGGCTTATGGTGCAATGTGAGTTGGCAGGGAGTGGTCAGTAGTGCTTTGTGTTTGTGGGGAAGGTGTGGGTTGGAGCTATGGGGCTTATTGTGCAATGTGAGTTGGCAGGGAGTGGTCAGTTGTGGGATGGATATATAGGGCAGAACTGTGGGGGGATGGTCATTCCTTACCTTGCAGACGTCCGGAATCGTCCCGCCCTCCCGCCCTAATTTAAGGATCTTCTGGAGATCGACATGGTGAAGAGAAGAAGAGGTTTGACGTTGTCGCAGCAGTCGGCGGAAAGGAGGGGGGTATTTGAAGTCGGTGGATTGCACAAAGAGCGGGGGGGTGAACCCAGTGCAGGAGCGGGTTACCCCTGGTGGTGCAATGGTATACTTGGTTAAGGTGGGTCCCAGCTGTGCTGGGTCACAGCGGGACATGTTAACGTGGGACCCTGCTGTGTTGGGTCACAGCGGGGCATGTTAACGTGGGTCCCTGCTGGGCTGGGTCCCAGCAGGACATTGGTTGGGCAACACTCGGCTGGGTGTCCTCGAGCCGGTGTGGTGCGGCTGAGGGCACGTGGTGGAGCTGGTGTTGCAATCATGTACAATGGACTCTTCATTTACCCTCCCTCCTTTTGCTGGTGGTTATGTTTATGGAATATTTCTACGTTTATGGATAAAATGTTATTGCTTGTTTGGTGTTAATAAACGGGGCTGCTGTGGCCTTTTACATCCAATGTCACGCAGTCGTGTCTTATTTAAGTTAAGAAGGGGTAAGTGTGGGTTTTTGGGAGGGGTCATTACAGTGAAGCCGTCAGTCAGACTTTCCTAAGTCATGTCTATCGCACCTTCTGGAACAGGACGTCATCGTAGGACGACCCTATAGTTACTATAGTTTCTTGCTTATCTACCCTCTGAAGATGTCCTGGATCCATGGTGATAGATGCTGTAGGAGAGGTGAACACAGCCCTGGCTCCCTGTATCTATCTCTGTGAAACAAGACATCATCAGAGGGCAGAGATAGACGCAGTGAGTGACACCAGCGCCACCCCACAACTTCTACCATCATAGTAACATAGTTTTGAAGGCTGAAGGAAGACCTTATGTCCATCTAGTTCAGCCTATTTTTAGTGCAGCTGTTCTGCATTGTTGATCTTGGGGAAGGCAAAAAACCCACAGAGTAGAAGCCAATTTTCTCCATAGGGAAAAAAATTCCTTCCCCTCAGCTGGGTCAACCATCTACCTATAATATTCTGTTATCACCCTCAAATGAATCACCATCAGGGTGCGGTGATAGAAGTTCTGCATTACACCAGCGCCACCCCACACCTTCAACTACCGTCCTCAAATGAATCGTCATCAGGAGGTGGCGCTGGTGTCACTCACTGCTTTTGTCTCTTTCCCTTAATGACATCTTGTTTAACAGTTACCCAGCAGTGATTAAAACAAGTAAAGCACAGTATACACAGAAGGAGGAACATTCCGAGTATATTCTAGAGCAGACCTGGGCAAAGTGCGGCCCACGGGCAACATCTGGCCCTCTGGCTCTCTCAGTCCAGCCCACGGACCAAGACAGCCGTGGGGCTGAAAACTTGAGGTCCGTAGGCTGCACTGTGCCCGCCCGCTCACACGCTGTCTCCCACAGTCAGCATTGGTGGAGGAGGGGCCTCCGGCCACTTCCTCCACCAATCAGCGTGTGAAACAGCGATGACGTCATGTCATTGCATCAACTGTGTACCACCAGAGAGTCAGCGCATTGGAGACAGCAACAGAAGCAAGGCGCCTGGGAACAGGACCGAAGTGAGTATGTGGTGTTTTTTTTCATGTGTATGAATATGGGGGTGAACATGGGGATCCTATGGCGGTGAACATGGGGATCCTATGGGGGTGACATGCAGCACACGGGGAGGTTATGGGGGTGACATGCTGCACACGGGGAGGCTATGGGGGTGTCATGCTGCCCACGGGGAGGCTATGGGGGTATCTTGCAGCACATAGGGAGGCTATGGGGGTATCATGCTGCACATGGAGAGGCTATGGGAGTATCATGCTGCTCATGGGGAGGCTATGGGGGTGACATGCTGCACCTGGTGAGGCTATGGGGGTATCATGCTGCACACGAGGAGGCTATAGGGGTGACATGCTGCAAATGGTGAGGCTATGGGAAGGTTGTATACTGTCATGCAATATATGGGGAGGCTGTGTGGGGCTCAATCAGTATATAGGGAGGCAGTGGGGGCCTCATGCAGTATATGAGAGGCTGTGTGGGGCCTCATTCTGTATGTGGAGAGACTGTGGGGCTCATGCTGTATATAAGAAGGCTATGTGGGGCTCATGCAGTTTATGGGGAGGCTGTGTGGGGCCTAATGCAGTATATGGGAAACTGGGGTTCATGCATTACATAGGGAGGTTGTGTGGGGCTCATGCCGTATATAGGGAGGCTGTGTGTGGCTCATGCCGTATATAGGGAGGCTGTGTGCGGCTCATTCCGTTTATAGGGTGGCTGTGTGGGGTTCATGCCGTATATAGGGAGGCTGTGTGGGGCTCATGTTGCATTTGTAGTAGGCTGTGTGAGGCTCATGCTGTATATAAGGGGCTGTGGGGGGGTTCAAAGATATATATTGGGGTGTCAGCATACTTAATTATGCTCAATAATAAGTGATACATTTAATATTAATAAAGTAATATTGAGAATTAATTTCAAGCTATTCTGCCCTCCACAACAGTCATGGTCTCTCATGTGGCCCCTCGGGAAAATTAATTACCCACCCCTGGTCTAGAGTCACAATCCCAAGAAACAGGTTTATGTCTAAATGGGCCTTAATAAATAATATCATTGATCCACTCCAGGCACCCAGAAAAATCTGACTTGTAGCATAGCAGAGGGCAGTAGACATTTGGGAAGGAGCCCAGAATACCCGGGACAAGTGTGTAACAGTTAGAAGATAAAGGAGATAGAAGCAGAGTGTCGAAGCTGCACTCACCTCTCCCACAGCGTTTATCACCATGGATCCATGACACCTTCCGAGGGCAGCGACGCAAGACATTGTAGTAACTGTCACCTGATGAAGTCCTGCTCCAGGAGAGGTGATAGACGCTACAGGGTAGAGAGTGCAATCCCAGCCTGGTGTAACAGAACATTTGAGACTCCTCTCAAAAGAAAGATCACAGGAAGTGAAGTAAAAAAACATATTTGGGGAATTGCTAAATAGGGAGCAATGTAGGTTATTATACAACAAAGCTAATCAGAAAAGTGGCTAGGTAAGAAAGGACATAGGTAACAGACCAACCCTTTAACCTTTATTCCAGCCCTGGAGCTCAGCTGAATGCAGTGTACTTACTATTTTTTTATATTAACTGTATTTCTGCCTATTCATTCTTTTCCCCTCAAAAATATTGAAATCTGGGGATTTAGTAAAGCCTCACTCACATATTTGATGGCGTGTAATTTGGTATGTAATATGATGTGAAAATGAAGCTTTACTTGGGCAGATGTTCATGTATGGCATACAAGGGCAAAAATTTTATTTGGAGAAATATTCATGTATTCTGCTTTATATTTGTATGTCAGTTTACATAACTCCATAAATTGCATTATCACCATATCTGTAATCTACGTAAAGCAGATAATGAATATTGTCCTTTTGCCTTCTCTCACAACCGTTATCTAATTAAACTACTACTGGTGTTATTATTGACCCCATTATAGTAAATTATATTCATAATTTTTACAGCCTAAACTGATCTAACTTCTCTAAACTGATGAATTCTAATTGATCTTAAATTAATAATATACGGTAAATGAAGGGAGATGTATACAATTGTGCAGGCATACATTTGCATTCGCTTTTGAAAGAATGGGATGTATAACATAAGATGCAAATTATTCTTGGAAATTACTTCCACTGTAACTCAATGGCTGTTTCCTTTTTTTCTAGAGATTTAAAGCCAGAAAATATCCTGCTTGACAGCCAGGTAGGGGACAAAAAAAGTGAGAATATGTGATATCTGATATACAAAACAAAACATTATTTATAGATTTCTACTGTATATAGTGTGCAGTTCTAAGCTGAGACTCATACAGTGGGTACGAAAAGTATTCAGACCCCTTTAAATTTTTCACTCTTTCATTGCAGCCATTTGGTAAACTCAAAAAAGTTCATTTTTTTTCTCATTAATGTACACTCTGCACCCCCATCTTGACTGAAAAAACAGAAATGTAGAAATGTTTGAAAATTTATTAAAAAAGAAAAACTGAAATATCACATGGTCATAAGTATTCAGACCTTTTGCTCAGACACTCATATTTAAGTCACATGCTGTCCATTTCCTTGTGATCCTCCTTGAGATGGTTCTACTCCTTCATTGGAGTCCAGCTGTGTTTAATTAAACTAGTAGGACTTGATTTGTAAAGGCACTCACCTGTCTATATAAGACCTCACAGCTCACAGTGCATGTCAGACCATATGAGAATCATGAGGTCAAAGGAACTGGCCAAGGAGCTCAGAGATAGAATTGTGGCACAGATCTGGCCAAGGATAAAAAAGAATTTGTGCAGTACTCAAGGTTCCTAAGAGCACAGTGGCCTCCATAATCCTTAAATAGAAGTTTGGGACCACCAGAAGTCTTCCTAGACCTGGACGTCCAGCCAAACTGAGTGATCATGGGAGAAGAACCTTGGTGAGAAAGCTAAAAAAGAACCCCAAGATCACTGTGGCTGAGCTCCACAAGTGCAGTAGGGCGATGGGAGAAAGTTCCACAAAGTCAACTATCACTGCAGCCCTCCATCAGTCGGGCCGTTATGGCAGATTGGACCAACGGAAGCTTCTCCTCGGTGCCAGACATATGAAAGCCCAAAAGGAGTTTGCTAAAAAACACATGAAGGACTCCCGAACTATGAGAAATAAGATTCTAGGGTCTGATGAGAGGAAGATAGAACTTTTTGGTGATAATTCTAAGCGGTATGTGTGGAGAAAACCAGGCACTGCTCATCACCTGCCCAATACAATCGCAACAGTGAAACATGGTGGTGGCAGCATCATGCTATGGGGCTGTTTTTCAGCTGCAGGGACAGGACAACTGATTGCAATTTAAGGAAACACGAATGTGGCCAAGTACAGAGATATCCTGGATGAAAACCTCTTCCAGAGTGCTCTAGATCTCAGACTTGGCCGAAGGTTCACTTTCCAACAAGACAATGACTCTAAGCACACAACTAAAATAACAAAGGAGTGGCTTCGGAACAACTCTGTGACCATTCTTGACTGACCCAGTCAGAGCCCTGACCTAAACCCAATTGAGCATCTCTGGAGAGACCTGAAAATGGCTGTCCACCAACGTTCACCATCCAACCTGATGGAACTGGAGAGGATCTGCAAGGAAGAATGGCAGAGGATCCCCAAATACAAGTGTGAAAAACTTGGTGCATCATTCCCAAGAATGACTGTACTAGCTCAAAAGGGTGCTTCTACTCAATACTGAGAAAAGGGTCTGAATACTTATGACCATGTGATATTTCAGATTTTCTTTTTTTATAAATTTGCAAAAATTTCTACACTTCTGTTTTTTTCAGTCAAGATGGGGTGCAGAGTGTACAGTAATGAGAAAAAAAAATGAACTATTTTGCATTTACCAAATGGCTGCAATGAAACAAAGAGTGAAAAAATTAAAGTGGTCTGATTTCTTTCCGTACCCACTGTAGATTAACTTCTCTTACACTCAGGGCCATGTGGTGCTGACTGATTTTGGACTCTGTAAAGAGGGGATGGAACCAGAAGAGACCACCAGCACTTTCTGCGGAACACCGGAGGTATTTACTTATATTCATTTTTTTATGATAATATAGAGGTTTCTTATATATTATGACAGTTTTAACACAATGGCAAAACATCAAATTACTTGAGCAATGATGGCTTGTGGTAGTGGGGTAAAATATCTTACATTTATAACTTTATTTTTTTAAGTATCTGGCACCAGAAGTTCTAAGAAAACAGCCATATGATCGCACAGTAGACTGGTGGTGTCTGGGTGCAGTCCTATATGAGATGCTTTATGGACTGGCAAGTATCTGACATTGAGCAGAGAATACATTACGTCTAGCATTTTATTCAAAACTCACTCTTTCTATGACTCCTGTTCCATTGCCACTTCTCTTTCGCTAAATTATGGTATGGTGCTTGCTTGCAGCTGCTTAACAGGAGGTGGGGGCATATTGAGAAATCTTGGCCTGAGTGCAAAGGTCATAGACTTGTGTCTTTTTCGTACAACTTGTCCTACGCGTCTGTCCACCTCTTAGTTCACACTTCACCTATTTCTTTGCCACAGTTCTTCCTAAAGTGTAGGATCAGTAAGAAAAGAGTATACGATTTGTGTAACAGGTACAGCATTGACTAAGCATGAGTGCATTCATTTTCCATTTTTATTCTTTTGTCCTAATCTGTCAATCAAGTGATAATATCACCTCCTGTCTCAGTAACCACTGTGAGGCCAAGCTCCTAAAAGACTCTTGTGGCCACAGACTATTACCATATATACTCGCGTATAAGCTGAGACTTTCAAACCATTTTTTTGGGCTGAAAGTCCCCCTCTCGGCTTATACGTGAGTCATATATCAGGGGGTCGGCGGGGGAGGGGGAGCGGGGGTGTCAGGTCATACTTACCCCCCTGGCTTGGTCTCTGCAGCCCTCCTTCTCGCGGGCTCAGGCTCCTTCCTTCAGCAGTCACGTGGTACCGCTTATTAAAGTCATGAATATGCGCATATTTATGATTTTAATGAGCGGTACCACGTGACGAGAGGCGAGCATGTCATTTTTTTAATTTGCTGCGGCAGCAGCATATGGGGGGCTATTCTATGGAGCATCTTATGGGGCATAATTATAGAGCAGCATATGGGGGCATAATCTATGGAGCATCTTATGAGGCATAATCTATGGAGCATCTTTGGGGCATAATCTATGGAGCATCTTATGTGGCATAACCTATGGAGCATCTTATGGGGCAGCATATGGGGGCATAATCTATGGAGCATCTTTGGGGCATAATCTATGGAGCATCTTATGGGGCATAACCTATGGAGCATCTTATGGGGCAGCATATGGGGCATAATCTATGGACCATTTTATGGGGGCATAATCTATGGAGCAGCATATGGGAGCATAATTATGGAGCAGCATATGGTGGCATAAACTATGGAGCAGCATATGGGGGCATAATCTATGTAACAGCATATGGGGGCATAATGTATGGAGCATATTATGGGGGCATAATCTATGTAGCAGCATATGGGGGCATAAACTATGGAGCAGCATATGGGGGCACAATCTATGGAACAACATATGGGGGCATAATCTATGGAGCAGCATATGGGGGCATAAACTATGGAGCAGCATATGGGGGCATAATCTATTGAACAGCATATGGGGGCATAATCTATGGAGCAGCATATGGGGGCATAATCTATGGAGCATCTTATGGGGCAGCATATGGGGCATAATCTATGGAATATCTTATGGGGCCATAACCTTTATGGGGCAGCATATGGGGCATATTATTCTATAGAGCATCTTATGGGGGTATTAGCTATTGTGCAGCATTATATGGGGTGTATTTTGTGTGGAGCATTTTATGGGGCCATCATGAACTGTATGGAGCATTATATGGGGCTCCTTATTCAATATGGATATTCAAAAACATTTAACCTACTGATGTCTCAATTAATTTTACTATTATTGGCATCTATTTTTATTTTTGAAATTTACCAGTAGCTGCTGCATTTTCCATCCTAGGCTTATAAGCGAGACAAAAGGTTTTCCAAGTTTTTTTGTGGAAAATTTAGGGGGGTCGGCTTATACACGAGTATATACGGTAAATAGGATACTGGGAATGAACAGGACAGAGAGGTTCATCCAAAAAAACCAAGCAGTTTGGAAGATGGCTCCTAATCACGAGCCAAGTTGGGAGGTTGCATGTCTAGACTAGGGGATGGGAAAAAACTTAAAGATGCAAACATATTAATGTATTAGACTGGAACAGGGAAGTTTTAGTGGGAGAAATAGTCTATATCTGGGTGAACGATTCATTTTACCCACAGGCCACGTGAGAAACCGTGACTGTAATGAACCAATAGGCTGAAATGAATTCTGCTCAACATTAATATATTAATTATAATTACTTTATAATATTATTTGCATCACTTAATATTGAGCATAATTAAGTATGCTGACATCCCCTTATATGCTGTATGAGCCCTCACACAGCCTCCTATATACAGTATGAGCCCTCACATAGCCTCTCTCTATATAGTATGAGCCCCCCACATCACTCCTTTATATACAGTATGAGCCCCACATAGCTTCTTATGTACAGCATGAGTCCCACGTAGCCTATTATGTACAGAATGAGCCCCACATAGCCTGGTATGTACAGCATGAGCCCCACATAGCCTACCAAATACTCTGAGCCTCCCCAAACCCTGCTATATACAGTAGGGGAAAAAAGTATTTGATCCCTTGCTGATTTTGTAAGTTTACCCACTGACAAATACATGAACAGTCTATAATTTTAAAGAAAGGTTAATTTTAACATTGAGAGATAGAATATAAAATAAAATCCAGACAATCACATTGTATAAATTATATAAATTTATTTGCATTTTGCAGTGAGAAATAAGTATTTGATACCCTACCAACCATTAAGAGTTCTGGCTCCTACAGACCAGTTAGATGTTTCTAATCAACTCGTTACCTGCATTAAATACAGCTGTCTTACATAATCACCTTTATAAAAGACTCCTGTCCACAGACTCAATCAGTCAGACTCTAACCTGTACAACATGGGCAAGACCAAAGAGCTTCATAAGGATGTCAGGGACAAAATCATAGACCTGCATAAAGGTGGAATAGGCTACAAAACCATAAGTAAGACGCTGGGTGAGAAGGAGACAACTGTTGGCGCAATAGTAAGAAAATGGAAGAAATGCAAAATGACTGTCAATCAACATCGATCTGAGGCAACATGCAAAATCTCACCTCGTGGGTTATCCTTGATCATGAGAAAAATGAGAGATCAGCCTAAAACTACATGGGGGAACCAAGAAAACCATTGGTAACACATTACGACGTAAAGGTTTAAAATCCTGCAGTGCCCACAAGGTCCCCCTGCTCAAGAAGGCACATGTGCCGACCCGTCTGAAGTTTGCCAATGAACACCTGGATGATTCTGTGAGTGATTGGGAGAAGGTGCTGTGGTCAGACGAGACAAAAATTGAGGGCTTTAGCATTAACTCAAGTCGCCGTATTTGGAGGAAAAGAAATGCTGCCTATGACCCAAAGAACACCGTCCCCACTGTCAAGCATAAAGGTGTAAACATTATGTTTTGGGGGTGTTTCTCTGCTAAAGGCACACGACTACTTCACTGCATTAATGAGAGAATGGATGGAGTATCAAACCAAAACAGGTATATAGTGGGTGTGATTAGGCTCATAAACCAAAAAGAAAAGCATCCCTTAAAATTTTACTTTTAATATAGGATTAAAAAATTCCAAGAAATTTTTTTTTTTATAGAAAAATACAAGTAACACCTCCCAGGTGTTTAGACTAGGGGAATGTTGCCAGGGAGTTAGGTAGGATATTTGGAGAGCGTGGTATGACAATCCTGACACTGACCCTAATGATACCCTAATACACTGATAACCCACCTAACAGCGAAGGTTGGCACCCTAGGGTTGTTAAATGCATTAAAAAGCAATTTAACTACAGTATTTAAAAATCAAGCAATGTGATTTTCTGTTTTTTGTTTTTAGATTCTGTCTCTCACAGTTGAAATGTACCTACGATAAAAATTACCTCTCCATTCTTTATAGGTGGGAAAACTTGAAAAATTGTCAGTGTATCAAATATTTATTTTCTCCACTGTACATACAAACATCTTATACACATGAAAAAAAAGCAACATATACGCCTCGTTCCAGTTCCCATCTCCAATACAACTGACTCTCCACAGTTCACAGCTGACGGAATGAACTGACGTAATCATGACTGCTGTCTCACACGCTGATTGGTGGAAGATGGAGTCGGCAACTTCATCCTCCACCAATATCATTCATTGCCATCTGCATCCCGAGAATGTAGCGGGCGGCAGTGGATTGTCAGGCAGGTAAGAGCATGGGGCAGCCCATGGGCCACTGTTTCAGCGCTTCTGCTGTCTCGGTCTGCACTGGAACAGCCAGAAGGCCGGATGTGGCGCGCAGTTTGCCCAGGTCTGGTCCACATGTATCTCTATGTTGCAGACCTATGCAAACTGTTTTAGTATGCATTGTTTGGAAGGATTACCCAGCAGTGCCACTATATAGTGCCCATATGCAGAGATTGTGAAAAGGAACCAGCAGTGACAGGAATAAGAGGACAGTTCATCTAACTCATTGATATAGTAGGTCCTCTGTGGCCACCCTTTCTCTCAAATCTTCCTTTTTATACTCTTAACGATACTCCAGAAAGGAGTTGAAAAAGTACACAACCCTTCTATGAAACTGAATAAATGGTAATCTCTGACTATAGTGTTACTATTGCAATTTGTGCAGTAGGATTCCAATAATGACATTGTACTGGTGAAATGCTAGAGATGCGCAAATATTTTGAAACTCAAATTTGCCAGTTTAGTTTATTTATTTTTTTTATTTGAAGCATAGCTTATAGATTTGCAGCAAATCGTAACACTGCACAGCCTTCAAATGCCCTGAAAAGACTTGTATAACACAAGAGGTCTCCTAAAATTGTATTGAACACCTTCTAATCTTAGTAATGTTAAAAGGCGGCCTTTGAAATTGTGTCCTTCATCTCATCCCAGTACAAAGTTTGATTGTCCATCTCATCCAATAAAACTAGAAGATTTTCTAATGTATGTCCCTCAGCCCTCAAAATGCTCTAGTTAGGTGACTAAGGGGCAGAACAGCTAGGGGTTTCATTGACGAAATTGAAAGTCTGCAATGTAAATGGCGTCTGAGAAGGTGGACTCTGCATAACACTGATCCAAAATGAGATGAGTGCTGTGCATGTATTCCATGGCACCCTCCTTTCCTCCCAACGAATAAGCTTGCTGGAGTCAAGAAGGCCAATTATGACCTGCGTTTGTTAGTAATATTGCCCAGATAGGTGGTGCAGCTGCTGTTCCCACATTCTTAGACTTTACCTTTTGTTAAAGCTGAGGTGTGCACTCAGGTCCTCTCTTTAGCCTATAACACCCTATAATTACTGCTACACTCCCTGTCTCAGCTTTTATAGTGCCTGCAGTCCCTCCTGATTGGTTATAGTATACCAATTGGGAAGCCTGTGCAGCCACCCATGAGGTCATGTGAGCTCTCTCTGGCTGAAGCAAGCTTCAGCAGCATGTAAAATTGTGCAAAGCATTATTTTTATCAATTTGTTAAAATCAAATTGCAAATTGTTCATCTTCTCAGGGAGCTGTAAATGTAATAAATTTGACAGGAATTTGATCTGCATCAAATCAATTCACTTATCTCTACTAATTACGCTTTTCACTAATATATTCTTTCAAGTAGTTACAAATCAAACCTTTTATATATGCATGTCTTGTTCCTATACATGATAAACTCTGACATAATTTATTGACTCTTTTTTGGTGCAGCCACCATTTTATAGCCGAGATGTGTCACAAATGTATGATAATATCCTCCATCAGCCTCTGCAACTACCAGGAGGAAAAACCACTGCAACCTGCGATATTCTCCAGGGTCTACTACACAAGGATCAGCACTGCCGCCTTGGGGCCAAGACCGATTTTGTAATTTACCATTATTATTTCATAGTTTTTGTATCTTGAATTTTACAATACAAACCAAGAAAGTTTTACATTAGTGCAAAGGTTTGTAGAAAATTAAAATCGCAGACTGGGACCACAAAGACTTCTAGTCAGAGAGAGAATAGTCATTTACAGCTTTGTGTGGGGAGATACTGAATATTTCTGATGGCAAGTAGATCTCAGTATTGCGCAAAGATTGGAAAATTTCTGTAATTAACTGAGTCTTCGATTTTCTATTACACAACGAAAATTAGAACTAACGATGTGCAGAGGTTGTACAAAGAGCTCTAATTGCAGAAAGCTATCCTAACAAGCGTGGGTATCACCAAGACATAGCATCATAAATGTCAGCTCCTTGAACCCTCAACAGAAAGACGACATATAATCAATGGTCCCCAGACTTGCATTTCATCTTGATTTACATAAAAGGATCAGGCTGTTGTTAGTATAATTTATACATTAAAGTCAGTCGTCTGTTGATTATATCAACATGAATAAGAAATGTGAGATTTTTATTGTATACTAATGTAATCTCACTTCTTTGCAGCTGGAAATCAAGAATCATGTGTTCTTCAGTCATATTAACTGGGATGACCTGTATAATAAGAGGATTCCCCCACCTTATAACCCTAATGTTGTAAGTTACTAGGGCATTTTTTAAACCTTGTTTTTATTGAACAGAAACATTTTTCCTTACAGACATCAATGCAAACATTGCTTGAGGCACATATATCAACACATCTATTCCAGAAATTGCATTGGTTTAAAGGATGGTAAAGCAAAAACAAAGAAAAACTGGGAAAGGGGAGGGAAGAAGAAAGTATGTCAGAAACAAGTACATTTTTTACATATTGGACACACAGCATGGGTGCTTGACTTTACACTCAGGACCCAATGACACCAAAGTAGACCCCCAACACCCAAAAATGACTGTAGAGGTTCTCCCAGAGATATCACTATACAGGTGTTTCTCCTATTAGTATCTGCTCAGAATACCAGACTGTTGGTCGAAAACAAGTTTTCATGTCATCCAGGATGCGTTGTGAAAGCAAGGAGATGAAACTTTCCCAAGTTTCAAAAAAGGACTGCACCTTTCCCTCTTTATGCAAGACCTCAACCCAATCCATCTGAAACAGAAACAACAGTTTTTCTAGAAAGATCTTGAAAGGAGGGGCATGGTCGTGGATCCATGTCTGTAGAATTGCCTTAGTAACCTGCTGCCACCACCAAATGTAGTAGTTTATGGGCCCCTGGAGAGCAGGTGTATTTATCTGGTTTTAAATATCCAAAAATGGCCCATAGAGGTTCGTCAGGAGCAAAGTTTGTCGGACATGTGATGTTGAATTGTCGTACTCTGACCCAAAATGGTCTGATGACCGGGCATGCCCATAGGCAATGGAACAAGCGGGCCTCTGGGTAGTGGCATTTGGAGGTTGTGTACAGCCCCATTCTATGACCTTTTTGCGGAATTAGGTAGGATCTATGACAAATTTTCTACTAGGGCATTTTTAATACAACCAACTTAGTGAAGAAGAGGTGTACAAGCATCATACAAGGGAATGCAGCTTCCTGAAATCTTTCAGTTTTCACTTTGGCAACTAAGCCTCTTTATATGCAACGTATGCTGTCCTCATACACAGTAGCACAGTGTGCAATGAAACATATAGCTAGATCCCCTGTCTTCTGTAAGAAAGAGGCTGTAAAGTGGTAACCTTCTTTGATTGATTGTAGATGTGGCAGGAAAGGGTGAAACTATAAGGCTACCTTCCCACGGTGAGTAACCAGCAGAGCTTTGAACGCAGCACATGTCCTCTGTGTCCAAAGTGCTGCCGGCTTTTGAATGCAGGTGATTCCGCATGTGTTCATTGAACCTTGAGGAATCACCACGTCCTATACATTGCCCTGGTGATATCTATCTTGCGGAGACTGAGCGTCTCCCCAAGATAAATAAATATGCTGCGGTCGGATGCACCACATGTCCAATTTCTTGAAATCCCATCCACTATGCTGTAACATCTGGACGCTGCGGATGTACGCAGCGTCCAACCCGCAGCATTTACTGACCGTGGGAACATACCTTAAGATGCAATAACAGGAGCATTTCAGAATATATACCTCTACAGTGCATAAAATGCAGATAGTCTGCAATACACAGTAACATGAGGTAATATACAAGGTGATGACTACCTATGTAACACAGCAATCATACTTATAAACACAGGCCTGTAGCACATAGATAGTGGCTTCCCAACTATGCTTAGAGCAGGCTGTTTACAAGGAGCATGACAGAAAAAGGAGTGGTGTGGTTTCTCCTCAGGAGTATACAGGAACAATGGCTGCTGTTCCTTTCACAGTATCGTAATAAGACCACAATGCAACAGGAACAATCCCACAATGCTCTAGAAACTTCCCATAGCACATTGCAAACTGCACCAGAATGCATACACCAAATCGCCAGCAGATGGTGCTGTTACCTTACAATATAAAAATATAGGAAGGCTTAACATACGGCAGGGGTCCCCAACCTGTAGCTCGGGAGCCACATGTGGCTCGCGGTCCCATGAATTATGGCTCGCAGCTGTCTGCCAGCTTGGTGCATTAGCTCCAGGTCTAGCAAACAGGTATGAAGAGTACATCTCAAAATAGTGATTTACGTGAGTAGCCCTGCACAGAAGAGCAGATCTGGATGCACATATACTGGTCTTAGGGGTTTAGAGATAATTTAAGTATGGTACGTTGGAGACAGGATGATACTACCTGTTAGAGGTGCCTGAATCTGGATGTGACAGTCTGTTGGGAGTCCTTGATGGGAGAATATTGAATGGGGGTATTGTGGGAAACCCTGGATTTCAGTGTACTGCTTCAGGGTGATTTCTGTTGAAAATCTTATTATACCCCTAATTGTTGTGAGTTCATTTTCCCCTTCGTCACTGAGGTCTGGTGAACTCCCTATTCTGGTAAAGGAAGGTAATGAGCCTGATTATCAGACACCTGAGTCTAATGATGATGACTGGCTGAGTGGAGTCACGGACTGGATATAAGGCTGCCGACGCCCTTCTGCCCTGCGGGTGATTTCTCTGTGGACTTCTAGGAAACCAGTCTGATTCCTGCTCCTCTAAAGCTAAGTTTTCTGCTTTGCCTTTTAGCATTTGTGTTTTTGTTTTTGTTTGCCTTGCTTTTCTGGATTCTGCCATTCCCTGCTGGGGTGAGCAGATTCTTCTTTTGCCTGTTGCTCTGTCTTCAGAATATTCCTGAGTACTGACACAGTCTTTTTGAAGCCTAGCGTCTTCAGGGCCTTTTTCACTGTCAGTCTGTTGGCTCTTATTTTCATAGGGTTTTTCACGGATTGCAGACAGCAGCCTTCCTGTCCTTTCCTATCTAGTTAGCTTGGGCCCGTCTTTGCTCAGTCTATCTTTCTGTGTGTGTTGTGTTCTTTCTTCTTGCTTCACCGTCATTATATGTGGGGGGCTGCCTTTTGCTTTGGGGTCTGCTCTGGGGCAGTTTAGATTTCCCTTTCTGTCTTTAGGCTATTTAATTCTCCGGCTGTGATCGTGGGGTCTCGGGCATCGTAGGAACCCCCCACGGCTACTGCTAGTTGTGTTGATAGGTTCAGGGGTCTGCAATCCGATAGCTGCCAACCTCTCTGGTTTTCTGGACTTAGCTAGCATTTCTGTTTTTGCCTCCTACGGTGACTCAATCATAACAGAATCACCCGCCATACCGCAGATCCTAGGGTACTCAATAGCAGGAAAGAATTGTGTTTAAAAAAAAAAAAAAAGTGTGTATATTCTTTCCTCTATATCTCTGAGGCCGTAGGGGGAATTTTTTTTTTTTTTCTCTCAATGGAGATAAAGCAATTGTCTGATCGTGTGGAGCAGCTCGCTGTGGAAGTGCGGGGAATTTCCGCCTACCTTGCTCGTTCGCATGCTGTTGAACCAAAGATCCCTACACCTGATGTATTTTTTGGGGATCGATCTAAATTTTTGAGCTTCAAAAATAATTGTAAATTATTTTTTGCCTTGAAGCCTAACTTGTCAGGGAGCTCCGCGCAACAGGTTAAAATTGTCATCTCTTTGCTGCGTGGCGATCCCCAGGATTGGGCGTTTTCTTTGAAACCAGATGATCCTATTCTGACTAATGTGAACGCATTCTTTCAAGCCTTGGGGTTGTTGTATGACGAACCTAATGCTATTGATCAGGCTGAAAAGACCCTGTTAGCATTGAACCAGGGTCGAGATTCTGCAGAGTTGTACTGTCAAAAGTTCTGAAAGTGGGCGGTCCTTACTACCTGGAATGATAATGCCCTGGCTGCTCTTTTTCAGAAGGGTTTGTCAGAAGCCGTAAAAGATACTATGGTGGGATTTCCTGTTCCCTCTGGTCTGGACGATTCTATGTCATTAGCCATTCAGGTTGATCGGCGTTTACGTGAACGCAGGATTGCACGAGAGGTGTTGCCACCGGTAGAACAGACGTCTGAACCTATGCAATGTGATAGAGTTTTGTCTAAGGCGCAACGTCAGGAGTTCAGAAGGCGTAATAAGCTGTGTTTTTTCTGTGGAGATGCCTCGCATATTATTTCTGTTTGTGCTAAACGAGAGAAACGCTTTGCACACACGTTTTCTGTTGGTGGTGTTCAACCTAAGTTTCTTCTGGCAATTACTCTGATCTGCTCCCTGTCCACATTTTCCTCCAAGGCTTTTGTGGATTCGGGAGCATCGCTAAACCTAATAGACTTGGATTTTGCTAATCGTTGTGGATTTCCTATGACACCTCTGCAGACGCCTATCCCTTTGAGGGGGATTGATGCTACTCCTTTGGCGAAAAATAAACCTCAGTTTTGGACCCAAGTGGTCATGCGGGTCGCCCCAGACCATCAAGAAAATTGCAGATTTTTGGTGTTACATGGTCTGCATGATGCCATTGTTCTGGGGTTTCCCTGGTTGCAAATTCATAATCCAGTCTTGGATTGGAAATCTGTGTCTGTGGTGAGTTGGGGTTGTCGGTGTGCCTGTAGTGAGGCTCCGGTTTTGTCCACCTCTCCTCAGTCGCATGATGTTCCTGACTATTTGGCGGACTTTTATGATGTATTTAGTGAGAATGAGTCTGCGTCCTTGCCTACTCATAGGAGTTATGACTGTGCAATTGAACTGAGCCCGGGGTGTAAATTTCCCAAGGGTCGGCTCTTCAATTTATCTGTACCCGAGCACGAGGCTATGCGGTCCTATATTAAGGAGGCGTTGGAGAAGGGTCATATTAGACCATCCTCTTCACCCTTAGGTGCCGTTTTTTTTTTGTGGCCAAAAAGGATGGTTCTTTAAGGCCTTGTATTGATTATCGTGCCCTCAACAAAATTACTATTAAATATCAGTATCCGTTACCCCTGATTTCGGATCTATTCTCCAGAGTTAGAGGTGCTTGCTGGTTTACCAAGCTTGACCTAAGGGGGGCATATAATCTTATCCGCATTAAGCAGGGGGATGAATGGAAGATGGCGTTTAATACTCAGGAGGGACATTTTGAGTACCTGGTGATGCCTTTTGGGATCACTAATGCCCCTTCTGTCTTCCAGTGCTTCATGAGCGACATTTTCCGGGACTTTGTGGATAAATTTTTGATTATCTATCTGGATGATATTTTGATCTTCTCCAAGGATTGGGATTCTCATGTGGAACATGTTCGGACTGTGTTCCGGATCTTGAGGGAGAATTCCCTGTATGTCAAAGGATCGAAATGCCTTTTTGGAGTACAGAGGATTTCATTTTTGGGATTTATTTTGTCTCCATTAACTATTGAAATGGACCCGGCCAAGGTACAGGCCATTTATGATTGGGTTCAGCCCACTTCTTTGAAGGCCCTCCAGAAGTTTTTGGGTTTTGCTAATTTTTATCGGAAATTTATAGCAAAATTTTATAGTATTGCCAAGCCACTGACTGATCTGACTAAGAAGGGTGCTGATGTGTTGAATTGGTCTCCGGAGGCTGTTGCTTTCTTTCAGGAGCTGAAGCGAAGATTTACCTCCGCCCCGGTTTTGCGGCAACCTGATGTCTCACTCCCGTTCCAGGTAGAGGTGGATGCTTCTGATATTGGTGCAGGAGCTGTTTTGTCCCAAAAGGATCCTGTAACATCTAAAATGAATCCCTGTGCTTTCTTTTCCCGAAAGTTCTCTCCATCTGAACGTAACTATGATGTGGGGAATCGGGAACTGTTGGCCATGAAATGGGCATTTGAGGAGTGGAGACATTGGTTGGAGGGAGCTAAACATCAAGTGGTGGTCCTCACTGACCACAAGAATTTGATTTACCTGGAGTCGGCCAAACGCTTGAACCCTAGACAGGCTAGGTGGGCCTTGTTTTTTACACATTTTGATTTTGTGGTCTCTTTTCTTCCTGGAACTAAGAATGTCAAGGCAGACGCCCTCTCTAGGAGCTTCTTTGCTGATTCTCCTGTGGTGACCAAGCCTGCTACCATCTTAGGCGAAGGAGTAGTTCTTTCTGCCATCTCGCCTGATTTGAGACTTGATCTGCAAGAGTTCCAGGAGGACAAACCTGAGCGTTGTCCCAGTGGAAAGTTGTATGTTCCTGACCAGTGGAAGAAGAGAGTGATGTCTGAAGTTCATTGCTCTGCATTGGCTGGTCATCCAGGTATTTTTGGTACTAGAGATCTGGTGAGTCGCTCTTTTTGGTGGCCCACCTTGTCTCATGATGTCAGGAATTTTGTGCAGTCCTGTGGGACTTGCTCCCGGTCTAAACCTTGTTCTCGCTCTAGTGGGTTGTTGATGCCTTTGCCGGTCCCCAGGAGGCCATGGACCCATATTTCAATGGATTTCATCTCTGATATGCCTGTCTCTCAGAGAATGACTGTTATTTGGGTGATTTGTGATAGGTTCTCTAAGATGGTTCATCTTGTACCACTCCCTAAGTTGCCATCTTCCTCTGAGTTGGTGCCCCTGTTTTTGCAACAGGTGGTTCGCTTGCACGGGATTCCTGAGAACATTGTATCTGACAGAGGAGTTCAGTTTGTGTCTAGATTTTGGAGGACTTTCTGTTCCAAGCTGGGAATTCAGTTGTCCTTCTCCTCTTCTTTTCACCCTCAGACCAATGGGCAGACAGAGAGAACAAACCAGACCTTGGAGTCGTATTTGAGATGTTTTATTTCCGCTGATCAGGATGATTGGGTTTCATTTTTGCCCTTGGCCGAATTTGCTTTAAATAAAAGAGCTAGTTCTGCCACTTTGATGTCACCTTTTTCTTGTAACTTTGGGTTTCATCCTCGATTTTCTTCAGGGCAGGTGGAGCCTTCTGCCTGCCCAGGTGTTGACACTGTGGTGGAGAGAATGCACCAAATCTGGGACAAAGTGGTGGATAAGTTATCTCTCTCCCAGGAAAAGGCCCAGCGGTTTTCCAATCAACATAGGACCATTGGTCCCCAGTTAAGATTGGTGATATGGTGTGGTTATCATCAAAAAACATTGCTATGAAGGTGGCTTCTCCTAAGTTTAAGCCTAGATTAATTGGACCTTACAAGATTTTGGAGATTATTAATCCGGACTCTTTTCGTTTGGCTCTCCCTGTCACATTTAAAATCCATAATGTGTTCCATAAGTCCTTGTTGAATAGGTTTGTTGAACCAGTTGTTCCTGGGGTGGCACCTCCAGACCCTGTATTGGTTGAAGGTAACATGGAATATGAGGTAGAGAAAATACTGGATTCCCGTCTGGCTAGACGGAGACTCCAGTATTTGGTTAAGTGGAAGGGTTATGGTCAGGAGGATAATTCCTGGGTCTCTGCCTCTGATATTCATGCCAAAAGATTGGTGCGTGCCTTTCATCGGGCTCACCCTGATCGCCCTGGTGGCGTGGTTGAGGGTTCGGTGACCCCTCCTCAAGGGGGAGGTACTGTTGTGAGTTCATTTTCCCCTTCGTCACTGAGGTCTGGTGAACTCCCTATTCTGGTAATGGAAGGTAATGAGCCTGATTATCAGGCACCTGAGTCTAATGATGATGACTGGCTGAGTGGAGTCACGGACTGGATATAAGGCTGCCGACGCCCTTCTGCCCTGCGGGTGATTTCTCTGTGGACTTCTAGGAAACCAGTCTGATTCCTGCTCCTCTAAAGCTAAGTTTTCTGCTTTGCCTTTTAGCATTTGTGTTTTTGTTTTTGTTTGCCTTGCTTTTCTTGATTCTGCCATTCCCTGCTGGGGTGAGCTGATTCTTCTTTTGCATGTTGCTCTGTCTTCAGAATATTCCTGAGTACTGCCAGTCTTTTTGAAGCCTAGCGTCTTCAGGGCCTTTTTCACTGTCAGTCTGTTGGCTCTTATTTTCATAGGGTTTTTCACGGATTGCAGACAGCAGCCTTCCTGTCCTTTCCTATCTAGTTAGCTTGGGCCCCGTCTTTGCTCAGTCTATCTTTCTGTGTGTGTTGTGTTCTTTCTTCTTGCTTCACCGTCATTATATGTGGGGGGCTGCCTTTTGCTTTGGGGTCTGCGCTGGGGCAGTTTAGATTTCCCTTTCTGTCTTTAGGCTATCTAATTCTCTGGCTGTGATCGTGGGGTCTCGGGCATCATAGGAACCCCCCACGGCTACTGCTAGTTGTGTTGATAGGTTCAGGGGTCTGCAATCCAATAGCTGCCAACCTCTCTGGTTTTCTGGACTTAGCTAGCATTTCTGTTTTTGCCTCCTACGGTGACTCAATCATAACACCTAATGGTGGCTTTGGTTGCCATTACTGTGATGGAGCAGGAGCTGGATGTGGCTCGCAACCCTCTCTCAGAGCTGAATGTGGCTCTCTAGTTCAGAAAAGTTGGGGACCACTGATATCCTTTATATGCAGAAAAATCTGCCTGTAATAACTGTAAGGCACAAAATGACTGAACATTAGACAGCAAATTTACTGCTAGGACAGAACACAGTGACCTATTGTTCTGTAAAGATCATTGTATCTGTCATTGTATTATCATAAATGACTGGGTTACACTTTGGTCTCAATTCATTTAAGTGCTTACTCCAGTTTTTGTAAAACTCTTTCAGAAGTCACAAAATTAGTGTGCAATGGGATGTTGTTCAAGCATTTTACAACTCTTGGCGTAATTGTGCAGCTCCGCCATGATGGGCAGAGCTGGGGTGAAATTGGGTGTGGCTATGCCACCCAATCCTTCAAAATTGGCAGTGTTTTTGTGCTGGAAATGTTACAACAGTTTCTGACTGGAGTAACATTTTTGGTGAGACTAAGGGTACCGTTACACCTAGCGATGCACCAGCGATCCCGACTAGCGATATGACGCGGTCAGGATCGCTAGGTGGTCGCTAGTGAGCTGCCACACAGGCAGATCTTACCAGCGACATAGCGGTGGTCGGGGATCGCTACTTACCTGTCAGACGCGGCGATCCTGCGTCCTCCCGCCCGGCTCCACGCTTCGCTCGTCGGCGCCGCTGGAAGTGGCCGACGAGGAATGGTCCAGGAGCTTCTCGCGCGATCAGCGATAATCAGCGGGGGAGCCGGTCGGAGGTAAGTATCACATGCAGCGATATCGCTAGCAAATATCGCTGCAACGTCACAAAATCGGTGACTTTACAGCAATATTGCTAGCGATATCGCAGTGTGTAACGGGGGCTTAACACTACTGATAAGATGTGCCGAATTATGCTTTGTGTGTCTCTTAATTATAGGGGTTGTCCGAGACTTTAACCCCTTCCTGCCATCCGACGTACTATCCCGTCCATGGGACCTGGGCCCCTATGCCCATGGACGGGATAGTACGTCTACTGCGATCAGCGGCGCCCACGTGGTGAGCGCCGCTGATCGCGGCCGGGTGTCAGCTGACACCCGGCACAATATGTCAGGGGCGGTCACGGACCGCCCCCGACACGTTAACCCCTTGCACACCGCGATCAAACGTGATCGCGGTGTACCGGGGGTTAAAGGGAAGAATCGGCAGGGAGGGGGCTCTCTCCGTGCTTCCCTGAGCCCCCCACGGCAGCGTAATGTGCAGCGCTGCTGCGGGGGGCTCCTTTTCAGCAGGCCCCCGAATCCAAGATGGCGACGGGGGCCTTCGGGGGCCTGCAGGAAGCCGGCTTCCTCAGTGCCTGCAAAGCGCAGGCATGAGGAAGCCTTCTGCACTGCCTGTGACAGATCGCTGATCTGTCACAGTGATCTGTGATGTGACAGATCAGCGATCTGTCACAGGACAGTGATGTCCCACCTGGGACTATTTAATAAAGTTAAAAAAAAATAAAAAAAAAGTGTTAAAATAATAAAAAAAAAAATCGCCAAATAAATTAGAAAAAAAATAAATAAATATTCCCCCAATAAATCCATTTTTTGGAAATAAAAAAAAACAAAACAATAAAAGTACACATATTAGGTATCGCCGCGTCCATAACGACCCGCCCTATAAAACTGTCCCATTAGTTAACCCCTTTAGCGAACCCCTTAAAAAATAAAAATAAAAAACGAAGCAAAAAATAATGATTTATTATCATACTGCCAAACAAAAAGTGTAATAACGCACGATCAAAAAGACGCATATAAATATCCATGGTACCACTGAAAACGTCATCTTGTCCCGCAAAAAACGAGCTGCGATACAGCATCATCAGCGAAAAAATAAAAAAGTTATAGCTCGCAGAATAAAGGGATGCAAAAATAATTATTTTTTATATAAAATAGTTTTCATTGCATAAAACCGACAAAACATAAAAAAAGACCTAAATGAGGTATCGCTGTAACCGTACTGACCCGAAGAATAAAACCGCTTTATCAATTTTACCGCACGCGAAACGGTGTAAACGCACCCCCCCAAAAGAAATTCATGAAACGCTGGTTTTTGTTCATTCTGCGTCCCAAAAATCGGAATAAAAAGCGATCAAAAAATGTCACGTGCCCGAAAATGGTACCAATAAAAACGTCAACTCGTCCCGCAAAAAATAAGACCTCACGTGACTCGGTGTGTCAAAATACGGAAAAATTATAGCTCTCAATATGTGGTGATGCAAAAACTATTTTTACAATAAAAAGCGTCTTTTAGCGTGCGACAGCTGCCAAACATAAAAACCGCCATAAATAGTAAATCAAACCCCCCCCGTTATCACCCCCTTCGTTAGGGAAAAATAATAAAATAAAAAAAATGTATTTATTTCCATTTTTCCATTAGGGCTAGGGTTAGGGTAGGGTTAGGGCTAGGGTTAGGGTTAGGGCTTAGGGTTAGGGCTAGGGTTAAGGTTAGGGTTAGGGCTGAAATTAGGGTTAGGGGTGTGTTGGGGTTTGGGTTGGAGTTAGAATTGGGGGTTTCCACTGTTTGGGCACATCAGGTGCTCTCCAAATGCAACATGGTGTCTGATCTCAATTCCAGCCAATTCTGAGTTGAAAAAGTCAAATGGTGCTCCTTCCCTTCCAAGCTCTGCCATGCGCTCAAACAGTGTTTTACCCCCACATGTAGGGTATCAGCCTACTCAGGACAAATTACAAAACAATTTTTGGGGTCTAATTTCTCCTGTTACCCTTAGGAAAATAAAAAATTGGGGGCAAAAATATCATTTTTGTGGAAAAAAATGATTTTTTTATTTTCACGTCCGAGTGTTATAAACTTCTGTGAAGCACTTGGGGGTTCAAAGTGCTCACCACACATCTAGATAAGTTCCGTGGGGGGTCTAGTGTCCAAAATGGGGTCACTTGTGGGGAGTTTCAATAGTTTAGGTACATTAGGGGCTCTCCAAAGGCAACATGACACCCGCAGACCATTCCATGAAAGTCTCCATTCCAAAACGTCACTACTTCCCTTCCGAGCCCCGACGTGTGCCCATACAGTAGTTTTCTCCCACATATGGGGTATCAGCATACTCAGGACAAATTGGACAACAACTTTTGGGGTCCAATTTCTCCTGGTACCCTTGGGAAAATAAAAAAAATGGTGACTAAAAGATCATGTTTGTGGAAAAAATACGAATTTTTTATTTTCACGCCCGGGCGTTATAAACTTCTGTGAAGCACTGGGGGGTTCAAAGTGCTCACCACACATCTAGATAAGTTCCTTGGGGGGTCTAGTTTACAAAATGGTGTCATTTGTGGGGGTTCCACTGTTTAGGTACATCAGGGGTTTTCCAATCGCGACATGGTGTCCGATCGCAATTCCAGCCAAAAACGTCAAATGGCGCTGCTTCCCTTCCGAGCTCTGCCATGCGCCCAAATAGTGGTTTACCCCCACATGTGGGGTATCAGCGTACTGAGGACAAATTGCACAATAACTTTTAGGGTCCTGTTACCCTTGGGAAAATAAAAATTGGGGTGAAAAGATCATTTTTGTGGAAAAAATATGATTTTTTAATTGTACCGCTGTACGTTATAAACTTCTGTAAAGCCCTTGTGGGTTCAAAGTTCTCACCACATATCTAGATAAGTTCCTTGGGGGGTCTAGTTTCCAAAATGGGGTCACTTGTAGGGGGTTTCCACTGATTAGGTACATCAGGGACTCTCCAAACGTGACATGGCGTCCAATCTGAATTCCAGCCAATTTTGCATTGAAAAAGTCAAACGACGCTCCTTCCATTCTGAGCTCTGCCATGCGCCGAAACAGTCGTTCCCCCCCACATTTCAGGTATCAGCCTACTCAGGACAAATTGCACAATAACTTTTGCAGTCCAATTTCTCCTGTTACCCTTGGTAAAATAAAAAAAATTGAACCTGAAGTATTTTTTTTATGAAAAAAAGTTAGATGTTCATTTTTTTTTAAATATTCAAAAAAATTCCTGTGACGCACCTAAAGGGTTAATAAACTTCTTGAATGTGGTTTTGAGCACCTTAAGGGGTGCAGTTTTTAGAATGGTGTCACTTTTGGGTATTTTCTATCATATAGACCCCTCAAAGTGGCTTCAAATGTGATGTGGTCCTAAAAATAAAATGGTGTTGTAAAAATGAGAAATCGCTGGTGAACTTTTAACCCTTATAACTTCCTAAGAAAAAAAAATTTTGGTTCCAAAATTGTGCTGATGTAAAGTAAACATGTGAGAAATGTTAGTTATCAAGTTTTTTGTGTGCCGTATCTCTGTGATTTAAGGGCATAAAAATTCAAAGTTGGAAAATTGCGAAATTTTCAAAATTTTCGCCAAATTTCCGTTTTTTTCACAAATAAACGCAAGTTATTTGAATGAAATTTTACCACTAACATGAAGTACTATATGTCACGAGAAAACAATGTCAGAATCACCGGGATCCATGGAAGCGTTCCAGAGTTATGACCTCATAAAGGTACAGTGGTCAGAATTGTAAAAATTGGCCCGGTCATGAACGTGCAAACCACCCTTGGGGGTGAAGGGGTTAACATTGATGACCTATCCTTAAGATGCATCATCAATGTCTGATTGGTGGGGGTGGGGGAACAGCAGTTCCCTGTATTGGCAGCAGCAAGAAATGCTCAGTTACAAAACTACATAGATGCAACTACGGAATAGTGGCCGCAGCCGGGTACTGTAAGTCCACCCCCTATTGATTTGAATAGGAGGCGGCTACGCAGTACTCAGATGCGACCACTATTCAGTCAATGGAGTTGTGTAGCTCTGCAACGGAGCAACTAGTGTCACCGCTGTCACCGGGAACAGCTGATCGACAGGGGTGTCGCATCTCCACTGATCAGACACAGACAAGCTATCAATGTTAAAGTACCAGACAACCACTTTAATGAAGTTGGTGCATTTTATTCCTTCACGACCCTCAATAAGACGGGCATACGAATCAGGGCCTTTATCCATATACTAGTGCTTCTCACTAAATTAGAATATCATCAAGAAGTTGATTTATTTCAGTTCTTCAATACAAAAAGAGAAACTCATATATTATGCAGAGTCATTACACACAGAGTGATCTATTTCAAGTGTTTATTTCTGTTAATGTTGATGATTATGGCTTACAGCCAATGAAACCCCAAAAGTCATTATCTCAGTAAATTAGAATTATAAAAAAACCTGCAAAGGCTTCCTAAGCGTTTAAAAGGTCTCTTAGTCTGTTTCAGTAGCTACACAATCATGAGGAAGACTGCTGACTTGACAGATGTACGATATCTACGAATCACCCTTGTAGATATCGTAGAATCCACAGTAAGTCATGGACACGGCTTACATCTCACTGCCTGCATTATGACCTCTGCACACATCACAATACATTCACCTTAAAGGGGTTGTCCACTACTAGGACAACCCTTTCTTGAGCAAAACATTAGGCCCTGATAACATAATAAAGCTTATACTCACCTCCCATGCCAGGCCCGTACTCGTGGTGTCGGCATTCACTCTCCCCGGGGCTGTCATGTGACGCCAGCGCTGATTGAGCGCCAGCATCATTGCTGGAGAACCCCAGGAAGAGCGAGTGCCGACACTGCGGGAACGGCGCCAACATAGGAGGTAAGTGTAAGCTTTATTATGTTATTGGAGCCAAGCGAGCAGTATGAGAAAAGTTGTCCAAGTAGTGGACAACTTCTTTAAGCTGTAAAGCTTGTTTACAGACACAATCACAATCAATAAGGAACATCTTTTATGGTCACAATGTTAATTTTGATATGGATCAGTTCTAACTAATATTTCCTAGTCATTAGAGTTCAATCTAATAAACCATATAATTTAATGTGATTGTATCATGAAACAGGTTTGGTGTGAGATGAAAATCCTAACATATCTGCACATTAACCTTTTTAGGCTGGTCCAGGTGATCTTCGGCACTTTGATCCAGAGTTCACACAAGAAGCAGTGCCTAACTCTGTGAGTCGTACTCCTGACCTGAATAACATGAGCTCCAGCTGTTCCAATGCCTTCTATGGCTTCTCCTACGCACAAAGTGATGACGACATTTTGAGTTGAGTTTGTCAATGAAGTAAAAGTGTTTTTTACAAATATAAATAGTACCGTTTTTACGAGTAACAAGCACATTGAAGCTTCTTGAACCTGATGGAAGAATAAAAACATTGTCCATTAATTACAGAGACCTTCAGGTGTCATTAGTTCATTCCAAAGGCCCACCTCAACTGCAACCTCCATAACAGCAGATAACTCATGAGCGGATCATGGACTACGTGTAAATCAAGCAAAGACTTATGTTAATCAGCTGAAAGTATGCTTAATGGTAACCTGTCACTGAGAGAAATCACAGTTACCTACAGATATAGCAGTAATCTGCAGATAGTGTTCAAACCCTGTATAGCGACTTACTGCAAGCTCAAAGCCTAGAGAAAATGACATTTTTTTTCTCTTGATAGCCACTTGCTTCTAGCCATCAGGATATAGCAGGGAGTGGTTACAGTCACGCCTTGGCACTTTGATTGACAGCCTGCTCTGAAAGCAAATGCTGCACACATACAATGCAGAGAAAGTAGTCAATAAAAATGAAGAGGGGTGATTATAGCTGCTTTTTTTGTATAGTGAGTAGTGACTGCAAATCGCTCCCTGCACCGTCCCGATGACTGAAATCAAGCGGCTTCAGGGGGAATAAAGCTTCATTTTCTCCCTGTAACCAGATACACAGGGGCTAAAGGTTATTTAACCTGCAGATTACCCCTTTATCTGCAAGTAAATAGTGATTATCAAGGTGTAAGTTCCCTTAAAATACATTTTACTTAGCTTCAGATCACAAAGCACATCTATTCTTTGTCCACTGCATTATGGGTTTCAGCACACAGTTTTTTGAGACATTCAAAATCCATGATTTTTTTTCAAGCCGAAACCGCTTCACAAAACGCTCTTTTTTGGGATTTTTTTTCTTGAAGCATTTCATTTGTTGGAATAGTTTTTCCCTGAAGAATTCTTTGCAGCCTTTTAATTGGTCACTATCTTGTTTGGAGAAGTTTTATTCATGATCCTCTTCAAGGAGTTGACACGCACTTCTTTTTTCCTCCAGGTGTTTTCAGCAAAAATAAGATTTAAAAAGTTCTTATGGAATTCATATAGAAATGAATTGGAAGAGTTTTCCGAGAGTTTTTGAGGATAATCTGCTCCAAAAACTACTGAAAAAAAACTTTATGTGCACATACCCTTAAATTATTAGCCTTGTTTTACATGCTGTTTTGGCTGGCTGAGATTGGTTATGTTCTGGTGTAGGTGTTTGTGTCCCTTCTACCAAACTGATATTTTTACAAAATGTGATATACATAGCAAAGAAAGTGACTTACTACATTCTCTTAATTGGTCAAACTTTTTCTCCAACAGAAATCTTTTAACAAACGGGTCAGGGACACAATCACACTATAGTTCCATTTGGTAAAAGAGCTTTCATAAATAGAGGTAATGAATCGTATATTGTGCCTCCGTATGCTTCCCATTTCATTGAGCCATAAAGAGGGTTTTTCTGTTGTCTTCATATAACCTATTTTGAAAAATTTGAATGTGAAGTGTGAATAAGCCCTAATACAGAAAAGAAGCAGCACTCCAAACTGAATGCCTGATAAAGGTTAAGGATGTCGCCAAAATGACACATTTGGATTATAATACAGAATTTCATAATCATTTATAGTGCTAGCTCTCCTCATTTGTTGGATATCTACTATGGTGGTTATTTTTAGATGACAACCCACCAAAAGGCGTGTAACCTACTATTCATAATGAGGCTTGATGTGGAGTTTAAACTTCTACTTGTATTTACATCATGTTTATGTCAAACATTTGCTAGATGTTCTTGCACATATTTTTAAAAAAATAATTTTTAAATGATTATACATATGCAAAGCGTAATCACAAGACAAAGCTTAATTGAATCAATATTTGGTGTGACCACTGTTTGCCTTCCAAACAGCCTCAATTCACTTGAACTGTTTTTGAAGGATCTCAGTACAGTTATTGCTCCAAACATCTTAGAGTATTAACCACAGATCTTCTGTGGATACAGTCTTGCACATATCATTATGGCTCTGTAGGAGCGATACATACATCACTTCCAGAACTCTTTGTTCTTTTTTAAGCTGAAGATAGTTCTTAACGATATTGGCTATATGTTTGGGGTCATTGTCCTACTGCAAAATAAATTTGAACCAATTCTGGCACCTCTCTGATGGTGTTGCATGATGGATAACTATTTACCTGTATTTCTCAGCATTGATACACCATTAATCTTGGCCATACTCCTGACTTCTTTTCCTGGAACGCCGCCCCAAACTTGCAAGGAGCCTTCACCATGCTTCAATGCTGCCTGCAAACACCCATTATTGTTCCGATCTTCAGCCGTTCAACAAATTGCTTTTTGTTACAACCAAATATTTCAAATGTTGACTCATCAGCCAGACAACATTTGTCTATATTTTTGTGCACAGTTGAGTCACATGGCTTTGTTTGAATGTCCCAGGTATGGTTTTTGGCTGCAATTTTTCCATGAAGACCACTTTTGGTCACACTTCACTGAACAGTAGATGTGTTTAGCTGGGTCCTATAGGTCGCTAACAGTTCTGAGCTGATGGCACTGTTAGACATTTTCCGATTTCAAAGGTAAGTAAGCATGATGTGTTTCATCTGCTGCACTAAGTTTACTTGGCAAACCATTGTATCTACAGATAAATATAGGCACTTATCCATCGTGCAATATCATCAGGGAGGTGTTTTATTCTGCAGCAGGACAACAACCCCAAACATACAGCCAATGTCACTGAAAAGTAGCTTCACTGTAAAGAAGAACAAGGAGTCCTGGAAGTGATGATATGGTCCCTACAGAGCTCTCATCTCAGCAACATTAAGTCTGTCTGGGATTACATGAAGCATTTGCCACCTAACTCCACAGAAGATGCACTGGCGGACACAGACCGAAAAGGGCCCCTGTGCAATAACAATATATGAGTCCTTTGCAGCCCAAGAGCTCCTAAAAATACAAAATTACACCTGATTTGGTGGTAGAAATGGGCCCTTTACCTCTTGGGCCACAGTGCAGCTTCACAGGTTGCACCAATGCTATATCCGCCGCTGAGAAGATGTGTAATTAGTTCTCCAAGATATTTGGAACAACCTTCCTGCAGAGCTTCTTCAAAAACTGTGTGCAAGGGTACCTAGAAAAATTGATGCTCTGATGCTATTTCGAAGACAAAGGAATTTTGGTTTCTCTTTTGTTCATTCACTGATAGATATAAACCATTAACACTTCTATTTTTTTAACTCATTCTTGCTCTTTGCAGCAGTTTCTCCAAATATACACACATTAGAGTGAGCAAAGATTGCCAAATTTAGAAGTGCCATGCTGACAGACTAAAACGACTAAAAGCTGTCATAAATTCCAAGGGTACTTCAACGTACTAGATTACTGGTGTGCATATTTACGAAATCACATTATTTTAGTTATTAATTTTTCTTTTTTCCCTAAAAAAAAAAAAAAAAAAAAAAAAGATTTCAGCTGATTTTTCAATTTAATTGTACATTGGACATTAAAGGTTGAAAAAGTTCTGAAATGATTTTTCTTAAAATGATTTTTTTACATTACAAATACCAGACATTCGAACAGCGATGTTATTTAATGTGTATGTGTATATATATATATATATATATATATATATATTTATATATATATATGTATATTGTAAGCATGCGAGCAGGGCCCTCATTCCGTTTGGCATCCGAGTTACGTTTATTCTATAATGTCTTTATTGTCCGTACAATTCCCCTCTAAAATTGTAAAGTGCTGCAGAATACGTTGGCCCTATAAAAATAAAAATCATATATACAGTATGTGTGTGTGTGTGTGTATATATATATATATACACTCACTGGCCACTTTATTAGGTACACCATGCTATTAACGGGTTGGACCCCCTTTTGCCTTCAGAACTGCCTCAATTCTTCGTGGCAGAGATTCAACAAGGTGCTGGAAGCATTCCTCAGAGATTTTGGACCATATTGACATGATGGCATCACACAGTTGGCGCAGATTTGTCGGCTGCACATCCCTGATGCGAATCTCCCGTTCCACCACATCCCAAAGATGCTCTATTGGATTGAGATCTGGTGACTGAGGAGGCCATTTGAGTACAGTGAACTCATTGTCATGTTCAAGAAACCAATCTGAGATGATTCGAGCTTTATGACATGGCGCATTATCCTGCTGAAAGTAGCCATCAGATGCCTGTTCTTAGCTGAGAGGAGTGGTACCCAGTGTGGTCTTCTGCTGCTGTAGCCCATCTGCCTCAAAGTTCGACGCACTGTGCGTTCAGAGATGCTCTTCTGCCTACCTTGGTTGTAACGGGTGGCAATTTGAGTCACTGTTGCCTTTCTATCAGCTCGAACCAGTATGCCCATTCTCCTCTGACCTCTGGCATCAACAAGGCATTTCCGGCCACAGAACTGCCGCTCACTGGATTTTTTTTCTTTTTCGGACCATTCTCTGTAAACCCTAGAGATGGTTGTGCGTGAAAATCCCAGTAGATCAGCAGTTTCTGTAATACTCAGACCAGCCCTTCTGGCACCAACAATCATGCCACGTTCAAAGGCACTCAAATCACCTTTCTTCCCCATACTGATGCTCGGTTTGAACTGCAGGAGATTGTCTTGACCATGTCTACATGCCTAAATGCACTGAGTTGCCGCCATGTGATTGGCTGATTAGAAATTAAGTCTTAACACACAGTTGGACAGGTGTACCTAATAAAGTGGCCAGTGAGTGTATATATATATATATATATATACACACACACACACACACTGTGAGGTAGCGCTGTTATTCAGTTAGGGGATCCTCGCTAGGCAGCGAACAAAACACATCTGGCACCAGGTTTTCCATACAACATAACATAGTCCATGCGGTTTATTCCTCCATCATAAACCCACAGCAGCAATATACAACAGCATTACAGCATAGCGTCCATTATAGAGCTTCACTCTGGTTATCCTTATATCACACAGATAAGGCAAATGTCTATTACACAGGCTCTTCAGCCTCAGTGTTATCTCACCCACATCAGGGTCACTCATGGTTCCTTCACCATCATGCGGCAGACGTCCATTCCCTCCAGGGAATTACCAGGCACGTGCAGCCATTAACACAGCGTTCACTTGCTGTCAGAAAGCAGCCCCATCTCACTCAGACGGGACCTTCCACACTGGACCAACCAGGTCCCAGCATTCACCCCATGTGACCTACCCTGGCCACAGTCCATAGCCACGCCCACCAGGTCACATGACTATGACCTCATCACAGGTCCTAAAAGCATTTATACATACTTTATACTAGCATTCTTAAACACACACCCTGGGTGGGTTTGTAGGTCACTAGTCCCTGACACATTGAAACAGCACCTCAGCAGTATCACTGCTGATCAACACACATATGTCTCCATCTCAAAGCCACCCACCTTGAGATACATATCAGTCATTCACCTTGAGACACATTACAATCATTCAGGACACTGGAAATGCTTATACTCTCGTCCTGGGACATCCACACAGCACCCCCCTAGCGGACACAGTGGTCACTACACCACATACCTCCCCCTCTGTTCAAACTTGTGGGGTTGAACACACAACATTACCCTAGGATGTCGAGACCAGGCACTCATTACACCTTGCCCCACAGGTCGAGAGAACCGTCTCCGTCCGTCATATGGCCTCATCTCTACGTTAGGCCTCCCCCGCCCCCAGCGGTCAGAATATCAGCCCTGATCTTTGACCATCCAGTTACAGTCTGTCTGCGTCATCAGACACTGTTTAGTCACCACACTCCTTTCTCTCACTGATCGGCTCTCACAGTTGGTGCGGTCATACTCATAAGTCTTAATCGAGCCTACTGTCTGGCCTGAGTCTGACCCATTCAGCGTCTCACAGTAACTAAGGTCTCTCAGCCTCGTACGGCCCGTCAAACTACCACTTGCTGACATTCTTCGGCCACCTGCCATGTCACTACTTGGCGGAACCCTTCAGGTCCTTACATCTTGGGTTGAAGGCAGCCGCAATCTGTTCCATACCTCTTTATTGATCCGCCGACGGTCCAGACTCAACTGCTCAATCTCTTGCAGGTACCCCACTCGATACTCCAAGAGCATCCGAAAATTTTTCAGGCTTTCCACGGAGCCAACCACCATGATGGGAATCCTACCCTCTTCACTGGAAACCTGGTCTTCATCATCAGGAGGGATCCTCACCCTCACCTCACCGGAGACATTTACAAGGTCTTGCATTACCTTCCCGAGTCTTCCAATGATTCTCCCAATCAGACCTTTGGGTACCGGAATCGCATCTTTACGCAAACCCAGCCGATCCAGAGCCTCCCTTGCTAACTCTAGGCGTCGAGCAGCTTTCATATTACTCCGCCTAACCAGCTTTTTGGTGTGAAGACATTGCAGATGCTTGTTTTTCAGGACAGCCACCCGCTTTGCTGTGTCTTCTCTGGCTGACATTATCACCAACTGCCGAGTCTCAGGCGCCCAGTGTGCCTTACACGCTTTGACCGCCTCTTTGAAAGCCTCATGCACACCTTCCTCAGCAAAGGCTTCTTGCATGTCTTCTGTTACATCAATCACAAGCTCGAAGGTCGTGGCCTTACTCTCTTCCAGGCCAGGAGGCTCTGGCTTTACCACGGACACTTCCCTCACTACAGTTGACCCGACCGGGTGACTGTCTTCTTCAACTCTCAGCTCCTCAACTTCTCGAGATCTCATCTCTTCACGACCCTCTGCCAAGACGGGCACCGGCAGCTTCTTCCCACCACCAATCGGACCTGGCCGCTGTACATCACTGTCCAAGCTCTTCTCCCGCAGAAGACCACTTACAGTTTCTTTGAGCTGCAAAACTTCTTTCTCGAGCTCCTCAACCCTGTGCTCGGCCATTTGTCTCAGGACTCATTCTCGTTTGAGATGTCCTTCCACTGTCTCCTTTATCAGCTGTATCTCATGATCCTGTTCTCTTTTGGCCAGCACGTGTCTCACCACTACCTCTTTAATTATATTGTCAAAGGGTACCACTGGGTCAGTCCCACCAGTCGAGTGAACCGTCCCGTTACCGTTTAACCGTGTTTTCCCCCCAGTAGTCTCATCTCCCAGCCCACCATCCGTCATATCACGAGACGTCAGGTCCGTAAGTTGGGCAGATGTACTTCTTCTGGTCAGTTCTACCTCTGACCTGTCCACGTCAGTAGCCATCACTGTCTCAGTGTCTGCTGGCCCCAGTCGAAACGTCTCCATCGTCCGACCATACATCATCAAACAAAACAAAGTCCCGGCCCCTCTCCAAGGCATAGACTAAGTCCCGTGGTATCCCACCCCCTTGGCACTCACCACCTTTGGTCCCCTCAAATATTACTCTGTCTACTGCATAGTTCACCATAACCCGATGTTTACAGCGAACCCTGGCGTTTTTCTCGGTCAGAGAGAAAACGAGGAGTTCCTGTCAGAGTCACCTGACTCTGAGTCCAACCGTCCAGAGGCTCCTTCCCGATGCAGCATTACGGTACACACCTGTGGCCCGTCGTTATCCGGAAAGACTGTCCCCGATTCTTCAAAAGTCATACACACACACTGTGGTTCCCCAGACATACCCAGTGAGGCAACCAGTGCTGCCATTCCCTGAACCACCCCAATTTGGGTCACCGCTCCCTCCCGGGACTCCACCCCTTTTTGGGTTACCACCCCAATTTGGGTCACCGCCCCTCTCTGGGACTCCACTTCTTTTTGGGTTACCACCCCAATTTGGGTCACCGCCACCTTCTGGGACTCCACCCCCTTTTGGGCTACCACCCTGATTTGGGACACCACCCCCTTTCGGGATTTCCCCATGTCCGTTTTACCGGTCTCCTTAGACCGCAGTTCAGACAACACAGTTTATATCTTTTAACGATACCACACAAGTCCTTGCTGGCACCAAAACAGCTCCTGCTGTCACCGATCACCGACACCACCGGCTGCTGGTGTCACCTTCATAACCCTACCGAGTTACAGGAAGCCGCTTGTCCCCTTCGTAACCCCGCCGAGTTACCGGAAGCCGCTTGTCCCCTTCGTAACCCTGCCGAGTTACAGGAAGCCACTTGTCACCTTCTTGACTCCCAGTGAGCCACTGCAGGCTGAGTTGAGAAAAGAAAAACACACTACACAAAACTCATGTGTCCTGTCTGTGTGCTATTCAGGACGTACCGTCTCCGCCTAAGACCGTCCAACACACAGGGCGCACCGGGTGCTATTCAGGGAGCCGACCCTCCACCCAGGGTTTCCCAACACACTGGCCTCACCAGGTCCAGGGGCTCAGCGGGTGCTATTCAGGACATCCGTCTCCACCTGAGACTGCCCAACACTCACGCCTTACCAGGTCCAAGGTCATACCACATGCTCCAGGGATCCGATTCTTCTCCCAGAACCTCCCAACACTGACCCTCCAGGACCTTGCTCACTGAACCCTCCAGGTACACAGTCTTTATCACTGACCCCGGTCAGTACAACACGAACACCTGTCCGTTACCTGTGTTGGCCACACAGGTCCTCGGATACCTCTTCTCCATAGAGGCACCCTATAGTAATCACCAGTCTCTTTCTCACTGACCCCTGTCAGTACAACACGGTTTTCACGACCATCACCTGCTGGCAGCGCAGGTTCTCGGACCCCTCTACCGCAGAGGTATCCTATAAGTCTTTCTCCTGGGGAAACGGCCGCACTGGGCTCACCGATCCGGACAGTGCCTTACTCACTAGGCCGCCCCACGGTTCCAGAACCACAGCCGGGCAGTGGCTTCCCCAACCGTCAGCCCTCCTGGCTCAGCGTTGCCCTTAGCAACCGACTTTGCAGTCCTCTTCCGTTGCTTCCAGCAACAAGGCTACAACAATGCCCGCATTCTCCACCAATTGTGAGGTAGCGCTGTTATTCAGTTAGGGGATCCTCGCTAGGCAGCGAACAAAACACATCCGGCACCAGGTTTTCCATACAACATAACATAGTCCATGCTGTTTATTCCTCCATCATAAACCCACAGCAGCAATATACAACAGCATTACAGCATAGCGTCCATTATAGAGCTTCACTCTGGTTATCCTTATATCACACAGATAAGGCAAATGTCCATTACACAGCCTCTTCAGCCTCAGTGTTATCTCACCTACCTCAGGGTCACTCATAGTTCCTTCACATCATGCGGCAGATGTCCATTCCCTCCAGGGAATTACCAGGCACGTGTAGCCATTAACACAGCGTTCACTTGCAGTCAGAAGGCAGCCCCATCTCACTCAGACGGGACCTTCCACACTGGACCAACCAGGTCCCAGCATTCACCCTATGTGACCTACCCTGGCCACATTATATGGTCCATAGCCACGCCCACCGGGTCACATGACTATGACCTCATCACAGGTCCTACAAGCAATCATACATACTTTATACTAGCGTTCTTAAACACACCCCCTGGGTGGGTTTGTAGGCCACTAGTCCCTGACACATCATTGAAAGAGCACCTCAGCAGTATCACTGCTGATCAACACACATATGTTTCCATCTCAAAGCCACCCACCTTGAGATACATAACGGTCATTCAGCTTGAGACACATTACAATCATTCAGGACACTGGAAATGCTTATGCTCTCGTCCTGGGACATCCACACAGCGCCCCCTAGCGGACACAGTGGTCACTACACCACAACACCTATAAATCTGCTCAGCCATTTCATACAGTGCAATAGAAAAAAGAAAAATTAATAACTAAAATAATGTGATTACATAAATATGCACACCATTAATCTAGTGTAAAGCGCCATGGAATAAATGGTGCTATAATAATAACTAATGATGTGCAGAGGTTGAACATTTGTGTCTGTCTCCTCTCCATGGTGCTTTGCAGAGCCTAATTTTGAAATCCACAGCCCCGTTCTCGAGATCACTCGTGGCTTCAGTGGTTGGACCCTCAGCGATTGGAAAGTTATCTTCTATTCTATGGATATGGGAGTACTTTGGATTCTGGAAATAACCGTTTAAAGGGACTGTACACTACTTTTTACACACAGTAAAGATGCCAGGAAGGATTAAAACAGTTAAAAGAAACAAAACAAAAAAAACAACATACCGTACTCTTTGCAGGAGTCATCAAGTGACTGCTGCAGCCTTGACATTCCATGGAATGAGCACTGTTTGACCCCTGCTCTAACTTATGATGATGTGATTTCTGACAATGTATGATCATTTTTAGGGTTTAGCCCATGTATTACAAAATAGATTTTAAACAATACAGCAATCCCAGCTACTGCCACCCTTTATTTGCTTTTCACTGCCATCTTTCAACCCTACTTCCATCTTGTCAAATTTGCTACAGTGTAGACATTCTTTTCATTTATCATTGCCATTGATATAACTTACAAAAACAATCAATGTGGTTTAGCAAATGTGAATTGTCATATTTAATTATAATTGTACCACTACTGATACTTACAGAATGTATTGTAGGAACAGGAAATTATCTGACACTTGTACTTTATGGTGAAGTAAAGAATGCTCACAGCATTGTGGGTATATTATATTTGAAACCAATATTGATATTGTGTTATTTTGTCTTGGTTTTTAAGCTTATCTATCATTTCACCCAAAAACTGCTAACGAATTGCACCATTTACTCAGGTCAGATTGAGAGATTTCTGATCTTCTACGTCTGGTAATGAAATACGTTTTTTGTAAAGTGGCAAGGAGCAACAGCTCAGCTACAAAGTAACAGAGACCACAAACTCGCAGAGAAGTGTGTGGCTCTTAAAGGGAACCTGTCATCAGGATTGTGCACAGTAACCTACAGACAGTGTCAGGTCGGCACCGTTATACTGATTAAATTGATACCTTGGTTGATGAAATCCATCTTGTGGTTGTTCTTTATTTTCAGTTAATGATGTGCCCGTGCTCCAGGGCGGCCTGTGGGGGGCTTCATGTGGTGCTCTGATTAGCTATTCATTTGTATGGATTTATGACAGGTCAATGATCCCTCAGTGACCTGCCCTCTAGTTTACATAATGAATATTATATATATTTCGAAAAAGGGTGGGTGGCATATGGGGAGCGAGGACGCGGCACACTCAGGAATCTTGGAAGCAGCAGCATTGACATTGAACCTCTTTGGAATGAACAAGAAAGCTAACTGGGAGACACATTTTACCTTAGATAACAAATGATCTTTTTTGTTGAAGAGACAAAATTAACACAGTTGCAATCCAAAATCTTGGAAAGACTTTCTAGAAGAGTAGAGGCAGTTATTGCTGAAAATGGGAGTTCCACATGAAATGTAAAGTACAATAATCTCATTTAGTTGTGATGACCCAAATGATTACATTCTTTGGCTATACAATGATCAAAAGTATTGCATTAGTGGTTAAGAACTCTTTCTGGTACAAATCCTCTGTATACACATGAATCTGTGTGTCCTTCCCTTCATAAACTCTAAACCTGTGGGGTACTCTCACTCAGCTTATAGAATTTAATTTCGTACCAGTCCCTCTTATTGGGCAGGCACTGCAGGAATTTGAGCCTTCCCTTGAAATGTATTAGGGACTTGTACACGCAGATGGCCCTTTTGGGGGTTGCAAACTTGTTTCTAAAGTGCTCAATGACCGGTTGAACTTTGAAAAGTCGGTCAAAGTTGGGGTCATTTCGGGGAGGACATCATGCATTATCACTGCAATGCAAGAATTTGTGGATGGTCTTAAAGCGTGTCCGTGCCATTGCCATGCAGAACACTGGAGTGTTATACAAAACTACAACACTCCAATACTGATGAATTTCTGTCTTCTTCACTAACCCCATGTGAAGAACCAGGCTCCAAATTGTCATCATTTCTACTATGTCTACAGAGGTCCAGTTGGCAAATGATGAAGTTGGATTTGGGGATAAAAATTGTTGTGCGTACAAATTTGTCTGCGACATGAGATTTACAAAATACCTCATAGTAAAAGACTTGTGAAAAAGTAAATTTCTGCGAGTCCAATGGTGCCAAAATGAATTCCTGATTGCGCCACAAATTCAGGAATCTATGGCTCATAATTTTTGGGAGGTGAGGTCCATTCGGGGTCAGTAACGGTGGGCGCTGGTTCAGTTTCTGTCCTCTCCCTCACTGTCAGTGTCGGAGGCAAGGAAAGGCTATGCCTTCTACTCTGAATACCGGGTTTGGGACGAGCTGGACAACATTATTTCACATATGTGGTGTTTGTGTGTGTACCAACTTTTATTCAGGTATGTGTGTGAGCGCATGGAGTAAACTTATATTTCTAGCTAGAAGACAAAAAATAGAAAAGAATATAGAAAGAAAAATATACAAAAGGCAGATGGGGAAGAGGGTGAATGGGGTGGAATAGGAAAAGATCAGGCAGTAATCACGGAGGGATCAGGAACTTGTCTTCTTTCTTCAGCAGGATCAGAAATGCACAGACTTTTGTGGCACCATAAGGCCCAACACGGCACAGAGCGACATTGACTGCCCTGTACAAATCCGCAGCAAGTATGAGGAAGTTAAAGGTGGTCACTGCCAGGTTGCATCATGTGTGTTCTGTGATTGGTGCAATCGATGTCATCATCAATCGCACCAATCAGAGCTGCCCCTGGCTATGACAGCATCGATCGTAGGCTGGATATCAGTGTTTCAGGCAATCTGATTGGCTGTTCAGAATCACAGCAATCATGGTTGCATAGTTCAGGGACAAAAGCGCCATGTTCCCTGCTGTGAGAAACAGCAGGGAGAATCATGTGATCACTGTGCACTTCCTGGCCATGACGTATATATACTGCAAATGTTGGGAAGGGGTTAAGGACACACAATAAAACATACAGAATTGAAATTGGAGTTTACAGGAAAAGAAAAATGTTAAGAAACATTCTTTCCTGTATAAAATTTAAAGAGATACAAAAAGCTAATAATTAACCCATTTACTCCCAAGGGTGGTTTGCATGTTAATGACCGGGCCAATGTTTACAATTCTGACCAGTCCCTTTATGAGGTAATAACTCTGGAACGCTTCCATGGATTCCGGTGATTCTGACATTGTTTTCTCGTGACATATTGTACTTCATGCTAGTGGTAAAATTTCATTCATATAACTTGCGTTTATTTGTAAAAAAAAACCAGAAATTTGGCGAAAATTTAGAAAATTTGACAATTTTCCAACTTTGAATTTTTATGCTCTTAAATCAGAGATATGGCACTCAAAAAACTTAATAAGTAACATTCCCCACATGTTTACTTTACATCAGTACAATTTGGGAACCAAAATTTTTTTTAGTTATAAGGGTTAAATGTTGACCAGCGATTTCTCACTTTTACAACACCATTTTATTTTTAAAGACCACATCACCATTCTAAAAACTGCACCCTTCAAGGTACTCAAAACCAGATTCAAGAAGTTTATTAACCCTTCAGGTGCTTCACAGGAATTTTTTGAATGTTTAAAAAAAAATGAACATTTAACTTTTTTCACAAAAAAAATTACTTCAGGTTCAATTTTTTTTATTTTACCAAGGGTAACAGGAGAAATTAGACTGGAAAAGCTATTGTGCAATTTGTCCTGAGTACGCTGATACCTGATATGTGGGGGGAACCACTGTTTGGGTGCATGGCAGAGCTCGGAAGGAGCGCCGTTTGACTTTTTCACTGCAAAATTGGCTGGAATTCAGATCGGATTCCATGTCACGTTTGGAGAGCTCCTGATGTGACTAAACAGTGGAAACCCCCCACAACTGACCCAATTTTGGAAACTAGACCCCCCAAGGAACCTATCTAGATATGTGGTGAGCACTTTGTGAACCCCCAAGGGCTTCACAGAAATTTATAACATACGGCCGTACAATTAAAAAAACATTTTTTCCAAAAAATGATCTTTTCACCTCCAATTTTTATTTTCCCAAGGGTAACAGGACCCCAAAAGTTATTGTGCAATTTGTCCTGAGTACGTTATTATCCCACATGTGGGGGTAAACCACTATTTGCGCGCATGGCGGAGCTCGGAAGGGAAGCAGCGCCATTTGACCTTTTTGGCTGGAATTGAGATCGGATGCCATGTCGCGTTTGGAAAGCCCCTGATGTGCCAAAACTGTGGAAACCCCCCCAATTCTAACTCCAACCCTAACCCCAACACACCCCTAACCCTAATCTCAGCCCTAACCCTAACCGTAGCCCTAACCATAACCCTAGCTGTTATGAATGAGTCACCGAAGGAGGAAAAAACAAAAATGCAAGCTAAGTCCAGAAAACCGGAGAGGTTGGAAGCTATCGGATTGCAGACCCCTGATCCTATTCACCACAACTAACAGTAGCCGTGGGGGGTTCCTGCGGTGCCCTAGACCCCTCGTTCACAGCCGGAGAACTAAATAAGCCTAAAGAAAGAAAGGGGAAATCCAAACTGCCCCAGAGCAGGCCCCAAAGCAATAGACAGCCCCCAACATGTATTGTCGGTGAAAATCAGATGAAAACACAAACACAGACAGAAAGACAGGTTGAGCAAACGATGGGGCCCAACTAACTAAATAGGAAAGGACAGAAAAGATGCTGGCTGCAATCCGCAAAAAACCCTTCCAAAAATGTCCCAACCGTCTGATAGGGAAAAAGGCCCTGAAGTCGCTAGACTTCAAAATCACTATATCAGCACTCAGGTATATTCTGAAAACAGAGCAAAGAGATAAACTGATCAGAGACAAAAATGGAGCTCAGCCCGTCCCAACAAAGGCAGGCTGAACACAAAACACAAAGCAAACAGACAAAATCTCATGGAAAAATAAGAGAGCAAAAACTTAGCTTCCAGTAGACAGGACTAACTGGTTGCAAGAGCTCAGAGCAGAAAGGATCACCAGCACCCCTGTAGGGCGTCGGCTGCCTTATATCCACTCAGTGATTCCGGGTGTCCAATCAGGCTCCACCTGTTCAGATGACAGGTTCTTCTCAACCCAATCAATTTCACTACCTCTCTTCACCAGCAGAGGGAGTTCATCAGACATCAACGGTGAAGGGGAAAATGAACTCACAACACCTAGCCCTAACCCTAGCCCCAGCCCTAATGGGAAAATGGAAATAAATACATTTTTTTTAATTTTATTATTTTTCCCTAAGGGGGTGATAAAGGGGGGTTTGATTTACTATTTATGGAGGGTTTTTATTTTTGGCAGCTGTCGCTTGCTAAAAGACGCTTTTTATTGTAAAAATAGTTTTTGCCTCACCACATTTTGAGAGCTATAATTTTTCCATATTTTGACCCACTGAGTCATGTGAGGTCTTATTTTTTGTGGGACAAGTTGACGTTTCTATTGGCATCATTTTCGGGCACGTTGATTTTTTGATCGCTTTTTATTCCGATTTTTGGGACGTAGAATGAACAAAAACCAGCATTTCATGAATTTCTTTTGGGGGGGTGCATTTACACTGTTCCGCGTGTGGTAAAATTGATAAAGCGGTTTTATTCTTTGGGTCAGTACGGTTACAGCGATACCTCATTTATTTTTTTATGTTTTGGCGCTTTTATGTAATGAAAAAAATTTTATATAAAAAAATAAAAATATTTGCATTGCTTTATTCTGCGAGCTATAACTTTTTTATTTTTTCGCTGATGACACTGTGTGGCAGCTCGTTTTTTGCGGGAAAAGATGATGTTTTCAGCAGTACCATGGTTATTTATATGCGTCTTTTTGATCGTGCGTTATTGCACTTTTTGTTCAGCGGTACGATGATAAAGCATTATTTTTTGCTTCATTTTTTATTTTTTAAGGGGTTCAATAAAGGGGTTAACTAGTGGGACAGTTTTATAGGGTGGATCGTTACGGACGCGGTGATACCAAATATGTGTACTTTTATTGTATTTTTTTTATTTTCAAAAAATGAATTTATTAGGGAATATTTTTTTTAATTTATTTAGCAATTTTTTATAAATTATTTTTACACTTTTTTTTTTTTTTTACTTTATTACAATGTCCCAGGGGGGATATCACTGTCATGTGACAGATCGCTGATCTGACACATCACAGATCGTTGTGACAGATCAGTGATCTGACACAGGCACTGCAGCAGGCTTCCTCATGCCTGCGCTCTGCAGGCAGTGAGAAAGCCGGTTCCCTGCAGGCCCCCGCCGCCATATTGGATCCGGGGACCTGCAGGGAAGGAGGCCCCCAGAGCAGCGCTGCACATCGCGTTGCTCTGGGGGTCTCAGGGAAGCACGGAGGGAGCCCCCTCCCTTCCGTTGCTTCCCTAAACCCCCCGGTACACTGCGATCATGTTTGATCGCAGTGTGCCGAGGGCGGTCCGTGACCGCCCCTGACACATAGTGCCAGGTGTCAGCTGTGATAAGAAGCTGACACCCAGCCGCAATCAGTGGCGCTCCCCACGGGGGGCGCCGCTGATCGCTATGATGTACTATTCCGTCCTTGGGACTTAGGTCCTAGGTCACATGGACAGAATAGTACGTCTAATGTAGGAAAGGGGTTAAAGTAAACCAAAATTTTATTCTGTATTCATTTTTAATAAATTTGAATTATTTTTTTTATAAAAAAAATAAATAAATTTCAGTGTACTTTATGAAGACAGCAAGAACTGTCAAAAATTAGATGGAAGAGTGACACCCTGTATTAGACATAAAAGAGGGCTTTATACACATTCTGATCAAATTGTCATGTTCACTGTAATGGTACTGCTAGACTCATAAAGGCTATGCACTAAGTGCAAAGCCTGCAAGCAGACTGGAAATATGCCCGTTTAGTGTTTGGGCATGTGGGTGGGTGGCTGGGAACTTTCTTTTTAATTTCACGGCCTGGCATAGGGACAGCTGAAAGCTGTGCTGAGACATTCTCATTTTTACAACAAAATTTACAAAACCATTTTTTTAGGGACCACATCACATTTGAAGTCACTTTGAGGGGTCTATATGGCAGAAAATACCCAAAAGTGACACCATTCTAAAAACTGCACCCCTCAAGCTACTCAAAACTACATTCAAGACGATTATTAACCTGTCAGGTGCTTCACAGGAACTAGAACAACGTGGAAGGAAAAAATGGACATTTTAATTTTTCCAACAAAAATTTTCTGTTAGCATCAAATTTTTCATTTTCACATGAGTAACAGGATAAAATGGATTCCAAATTTTGTTGGGCAATTTCTCCTGAGTACACCGATACCTCATATGTGGCCATAAACCTCTGTTTGGGTGCGCGGCAGGGCTCAGAAGGGTAGGAGCGCCATTTGACTTTTTGAGTGGAAAATATGCTGGAAAATTTAGCGGTTGCCATGTCGCGTTTGGAGAGTACCTGTGTGCCTAAACATTGGAGCTCCCCCACAAGTGACCCCATTTTGGAAACTAGATCCTCCAAGGAACTTATGTAGATGCATAGTGAGCACTTTGAACCCCCAGGTGCTTCACAAATTGATCCGTAAAAAAAAGGACTTTTTTCCACAAAAATTTTCTTTTAGCCTCAGTTTTTTCATTTTCACATGGGCAACAGGATAAAATGATCCTAAAATTTGTTGGGCAATTTCTCCTGAGTACACCAATACTTCATATGTGGTCATAAACCACTGTTTGGGCGCACGGCGGGGCCCAGAAGGGAAGGAGCACCATTTGACTTTTTGAATGGAAAATTAGCTCCAATCGTTAGCGGACACCATGTCGCGTTTGGAGAGCCCCTGTGTACCTAAACATTGGAGCACCCCCACAAGTGACCTCATTTTGGAAACTAGACCCCCCAAGGAACTTATCTAGATGTGTGGTGGACACTTTGAACCCCTAAGTGCATCACAGAAGTTTATAACGCAGAGCAGTGAAAATAAAAAATCATTTTTTTCCTCAAAAATGATTTTTTAGCTCGCTATTTTTTATTTTCACAAGGCTAAAAGGAGAAATCAGACCACAAAAGTTGTTGTGCAATTTGTCCTGAGTACACCGATTACTCCATATGTGGGGGGGAACCACTGTTTGGGTGCACGGGAGAGCTCAGAAGGGAAGGAGCGTGATTTTGGATTGCAGACTTTGATGGAATGTTCTGCGTGCATCATGTTGCTTTTGCAGAGCCCCTGATGTGCCTAAACAGTAGAAACCCCACACAAGTGACCCCATTTTGGAAACTAGACCCACCAAGGAGCTTATCTAGATGTGTAGTGAGCACTTTGAACCCCCAAGTGCTTCACAGAAGTTAATAAACGCAGAGCCATGAAAATAAAAAATCATTTTTTTTCCTCAAAAATTATTTTTTAGCCCACTATTTTTTATTTTCCCAAGGGTAACAGGATAAATTGGACCCCTAAAGTTGTTGTACAGCTTATCCTGAGTATGCTGGTACCCAATATGTGGGGGGAACCACTGTTTGGGCGCACGGAAGGGCTCAGAAGGGAAGGAGCGCCATTTGACTTTTTGAATGGAAAATTAGCTCCAATCGTTAGCGGATACCATGTCGTGTTTGGAGAGCCCGTGTGCCTAAACTTTGGAGCTCCCCCACAAATGACCTTATTTTGAAAACTAGACCCCCTAAGGAACTTATCTAGATGCATAGTGAGCAATTTGAACCCCCAGGTACTTCACAGAACTGTATAACGCAGAGCCGTGAAAATAAAAATATTTTTTTTTCTCAAAAAAATGATTTTTTAGCCCGCTATTTTTTATTTTCACAATGGTATCAGGAGAAATTGGACCCCAAAAGTAGTTTTCCAGTTTGTCCTGAGTACGCTGGTAACCCATATGTGGGGGGAACCACTGTTCGGGCACACGTCGGGGCTTGGAAGGGAAGTGGTGATGTTTTGAAATGTCGACTTTGATGGAATGGACTGCAGGCGTCATGTACGCTTGCAGAGCCCCTGATGTGCCTAAACAGTAGAAACTCCTCACAAGTGACCCCATTTTGGAAACTAGACCCCTAAGGAACTTATCTAAATGTGTGGTGAGCACTTTGAACACCCAAATGCTTCACAGAAGTTTATAACGCAGAGCTGTGAAAATAAAAAATGAGTTTTAGCCCACAATTTTTTATTTTCACACGGGTAACAGGATAAATTGGACCTCAAAATTTGTTGTCCAGTTTGTCCTGAGTACGCTGGTACCCCATATGTGGAGGGGGACCAGTGTTTGGGCACACGTCGGGACTCGGAAGGGAAGGTGACGTTTTGAAATACCGACTTGATGGAATGGTCTGCAGGCGTCATGTTACGTTTGCAGAGCCTCTGATGTGCCTAATCTGTGGAAACCCCCAAGTGACCCCATTTTGGAAACTAGACCACCCAAGGAACTTATCTAGATGTGTGGTGAGCACTTTGAACCCCAAAGTGCTTCACAGAAGTTTATAACGCAGAGCCGTGAAAATAAAAAATCATTTTTTTCCACAAAAATAATTTTTTTAGCCGCCAATTTTTTATTTTACCAAGGGTAACAGGAGAAATTAGACCCCCAAAGATGTTGTGCAATTTTTCCTGAGTACACTGATACCCAATATGTGGGGGTAAACCACTGTTTAGGCACACGTCGGGGCTCAGAATGGAGGGAGCACTGTTTTGACTTTTCGAATGCAAAATTGGCTGGAATAAATGGTGGCGCCATATCGCGTTTGGAGACCCTGTGATGGGCCTAAACAGTGGAATTCTAACGCCAACTCTAACCCCAACACACCCCTAACCCTAATCCCAACTGTAACCCTAACCACAAGCCTATCCCTAATCCCAACCCTAATCTTAACCCTAATTCCAACCCTAGCCCTAATTCCACCACTAACACTAATTACGAACCCAACCCTATTTCTAACCCTAACCCTAATTCTAACCCTAACCCTATCTCTAACCCTAAATTTCCAACCCAATGTTAGGCGTCAGGTTCCTGTCACTGCACAGCAGGAAACCCGAGCCTTGCATCAGGCAGTCTCTCATTCCTCTTTGGCCGCAGAGAAGCCTGCTTAGCAGACTCATCGATCCCGGCACTCTGCTCAAACCAGCTCTGTGGGTTTGGTTGCTGCTGCCACCTCTGGTCAGCAGCGAGCTACTCCAGGGACTAAGTCCTCCTGTCGGTTCAATGAGCATGCCAGTGGGACGATCTCTCATTGGAGATCAGAGGTCACATGCTCAGGTCCTTCTCCAGCTCAGATTGGACCGTCAGGAAGGTCCTGGAAGGACGCGGCTATAAGGGTAGGGGTTTCTTAATGAGTCATTCACCAGAGACATTCATACATGCATACGACACTCACTACTCATAGTCTGATAATGCAGCAACTCGGATTGGACCATCAGAAAGGTCAGGAAGGTCCCGGAAGGATGCGGCTATAAAAAGTTTGCATGGCCGCTCGGCCATGCGCTAGTATAGACTGCATTATCAGACTATGAGGAGTGAGTGTCGTATGCATGTATGAATGTCTCTGGTGAATGACTCATTAAGAAACCCCTACCCTTGGTACGCATGTGTTGTGCAGCCTAACCTAAGCGCCCAGGCTTAGGAGTAGGTAGGACAGTGTTGTGAATTCTCTTTCTGGTCTCTCTCTGGTGGTTACTGAAGGTAGTGGAGCTGGTCAGATTGACAGAGGTGTTGCGAGTTCTCTTTCTGGGCTCCCTCTGGTGGGTACTGGAGGTAGTGGAGTTGGTCAGATTGACAGAGGCTTGCCACCTGATAATGATGACGATTGGAGATCTGGGGTTTCTGACTGGTGTACTTAAGACAGCTGACTTCCTTCAATCCCTGCTGGTGATTTTCTTCCTATGCCTTCTGAGGTCTGATGTCTCCTGCTCTGTTCCTGCATGGTTCAGCTAAGTGGTTAATTTGCTAATCTTTTTGCATTTGATCTAGTTTTGTCTATCTCTGCTTTGTGCGGGTCAGCTTGCTCCTGCTGGGGCTGTGCTGGATCACCGCCCATATGTTACTGCTTGGGTCAGTTTGTTCTGTCCCCTGTTATATTGGTCTCTTTTTGCTTTGCTTTCAGTATATACCAGAGTGCTGATATAGTGGGGGCGAAGTCGTGTGACTTCAGTGTTTTTTGTGCATCAGGCAAGTTGGATTTTTCAGAGTTTTCGCGTGATTACACACAGTGTCTTTCCTTTTCTGTCCTGTCTAGTCAGTTTGGGCCCCATCATTTGCTCAGCCTATTTTTCTGCCTGCGTTTGTGTTTTCATCTTGTCTCACCGACAATACATGTTTGGGGGCTGTCTATTCCTTTGGGGTCTGCTCCGGGGTAGTTTAGATTTCACCTTTCTTGCTTTAGGCTGAGTTAGTTCTCCGGCTGTGCCGAGGCGTCTAGGGCATCGTAGGTACGCTCCACGGCTACTGCTAGTTGTGTGGATAGGATCAGGGGTCTGCAATCCACTTAGTTACCAACCTCTCTGGTTTTCTGGTGACTTAGCCTGGTCCTATCCTCCTCGGTGACCAAATCATAACAGGACAGAGTCTGAGACAGGCATGTGTCCACAGGTGGCTCGGCACGCCAAGGTGCACGTGCTCGACACTTCATAGTCAGCGTCTGTAGCGGCGTCCGCAGGTGCAACGCCGCGCGCTCAGAAGGTCTAGAGGGACTCTGACCCTGTGTTCTTGGGGCAGAGTTCTGTGACTGCTTTCTGTGCGCTCCGTGGCCGGGCTCTGTGAATTAAACAGGCCCCGGCATTTATGTTCTGCGGTAGCGCGGCTCTGTGAGTTAAGAGTTCGCTTCTGTTCACACTGGGTGATGTTAACCCACGTGTGACCTTTTGTACACCGCTTTATACTTCCACCATTACTAAGCAGCAGTTTTCCACCCCTGCACAGTGCACCCTGGGCTGCGACCGCACCTTGCTATTATTTTATTATTTGGTGCATTCTGCCAGCCCTAACATTATACTAGCGTCAGGGTCTGGCTAGTAATGGCTTACGAACAGCGACTGCTGCAGTACATCTGGCAGCTGCAGGGCAGGTTGGCGGCTCTCGAGCGTTCAGCCTCAGCTGCGGATGTTACTGCGGTCGCTGTTCAGGCAGCCATGGAGGCTGTCTCCTGTGTGACCACTGCCATCCCTGCCCCGACTTTGTCCCACCTCCCCCTGCCCAAGAAGTTCTCGGGCAATAGTGCTTCTTGTAGGGGTTTCGTGAGCCAGTGCTCTATACAGCTGGAGCTGCTGGCAGCACGTTTCCCCTCCGAGCGGGCTAAGGTGGGATTTATTATTTCCCTCTTGTCGGGCAGGGCTTTGGAGTGGGCCACACCGCTGTGGGAGCGTGGTGATCATGTGGTGCGGAGTGCTTCGCAGTTCTTAGGCACTCTGAAGCAGGTCTTCCTGGGACCACGAGTCACCCATGACACCGCGCTCCGGCTGCTGACATTGTCACAGGGCTCTTCCATGGTGAGCCACTTTGCCATCCAGTTCCGGACGCTGGCCTCGGTGTTAGAGTGGCCAGATAAGGTCCTCATCCCGGCATTCTGCAGAGGTTTGGCTGACCATGTGAAGGACGCCCTGGCCACCAGGGAGATTCCCGCTACACTGGAGGAGCTTATCACCGTCTCCACCCGTATAGACCTTCGCTTTGCTGAGCGAGGGTTGGAGCGGTCCCAGTGTAGGCAGAGGTTTAGGTTGGCACCCAGTTTTGCTAAACCTCTGGAACCTCCCGAATGGGCGTCCGAGCGTCAGGGGGCTTCCCGTGAGGGATCTAGGCCCCCGTCCGCTCGAGTCTCTGTGATCTGTCATGGTTGCCAGCAGTCCGGTCACCTTGCCAACCGGTGCCCACAGCGGCTGGGGAAACGTTCGCATCTAGTGGCCGTAGGAGGCGGCTCACTAGAATCCACGGCGTTTTCCTTCAAGTTGTCCTTTAAGGGGACACTTGAATTTAGTTCTTCCACTCTGGCGGTGGAGGTTTGCGTGGATTCCGGAGCGGAGAGCAATTTAATGTCATCTGCCTTCGCTCAATGGCACGTAATACCACTGGTTATGATATCTAAGCCAGTCACTGTCAGAGTAGTGAACAGCGCGACTCTGTCCTCACAGATTACCCACCAAACCGCTCCACTGATACTCTCGGTGTCTCCATCTCATCAGGAGACGATATCCCTCCTCATCATGCCTGAGGGTATCGACCAGGTCCTTCTAGGGGTCCCCTGGTTGCGGTACCACTCTCCCCATATAGACTGGTCCTCGGGGAGAATTCTTGGTTGGAGTAAGTCATGTGAGGGTAGATGTCTGAGGGAGTGTGTCTAGGTTGCCTCCACCAAGGTCCCCACAGATCTTTCCTCGCTCCTCAAACATTATGTGGGCATGTTCTCAAAAAAGGCAGTGGAGACCCTTCCACCGCATCGCCCCTATGACTGTCCTATTGACCTCCTGCCGGGTGCGGAGCCTCCCCGGGGTCGAGTCTACCCCTTATCTCTTCCGGAGACAGAGGCCATGTCTCAGTACATCAGGGAGAATCTGGCAAGAGGCTTTATTAGGAAGTCAGTGTCACCTGCAGGGGCCGGGTTTTTCTTCGTGCAGAACAGAGAACTACGTTCATGCATAGATTACAGGGATCTTAACGCCATCACCGTTAAGAACAAGTACCCTTTGCCCCTGATATCTGAGCTTTTTGATAGGTTGCGGAGAGCGAGGGTCTTCACTAAGCTGGATCTGCAGGGTGCTTACAACCTGATTCGTCTCCGTGTGGGAGACGAATGAAAGACGGCCTTTTACACCAGGGACAGGCATTATGAATACCTGGTGATGCTTTTCAGGCTCTGTAAAGCTCCTGCCATCTTCCAAGACTTTGTGAATGACATCTTCCGGGATATGCTCACCACCTCGGTTGTAGTCTATCTGGATGATATCCTCATCTACTCTCCAGATATAGACTCCCACCGGAGGGATGTTTGCAAAGTCTTCGATCTCCTACGGGCAAACTCCCTATATGCCAAGTTGGAGAAGTGTGTGTTTGAGCAGGAGTCCTTGCCTTTCCTGGGCTATATCATCTCAGCCCAGGGGTTGGCCATGGATCCTGCCAAACTACAGGCGGTGATGGATTGGCAGGAGCCTCACTCCCTCAAAGCGGTGCAGCGCTTTATGGGATTTATTAACTACTACCGCCAATTCATCCTGCGCTTTTTGGCTTTGGTAGCTCCCTTGGTTGCCCTCACCAAGAAGGGAACGAATCCTAAATTGTGGTCAGAGGAGGTCTCCAAGGCCTTCCTCTCCATCAAGTCCCACTTCACTAGCGCTCCCATTTTACATCGCCCCAATGTGGATAAGCCATTTTAGAGGTGGATGCCTCATCCGTCGGTGCTGGAGCAGTCCTGTTCCAAAAGGATGCTCAAGGTCGGAAGCATCATTGCTTCTTCTTTTCCAAGACCTTCTCGCCAGCGGAGAGGAACTATTCCATTGGGGACAGGGAGTTGCTAGCCATGAAGTTGGCCTTTTCTGAATGGAGACACCTCCTGGAGGGGGCTCGCTATCCCTTCCAAGTTTACACTGACCACAAAAACTTGGTCTATCTCCAAACCGCCCAGCGGTTAAATTCTCACCAAGCCCGATGGTCTCTCTTCTTCTCCCGGTTCCACTTCACTCTACACTTCCTTTCCGGTGAGAAGAATGTCCAGGCCGATGCGCTCTTTTGCTCCATGGTGTCAGCGGAGGCGGAGCCTCGGTTAATTGTACCATCTGAGAGCCTGAGGACAGTGGCTCCGGTCACCCTTGAGTCTGTACCCCTGGGCAAGACTTTTGACCCTGCCCATTTGCATCCGGAGGTCCTCTCTTGGGCTCATGCATCCAGAGTGGGTGGACAATTTGGTACTAAGCGGACAGTTGAGCTTTTGGCGAGGATGTACTGGTGGCCGCATATGGCTCGTGACGTCAAACACTATATTCAGGGGTGTGTCTCCTGCACCAAGAATAAGCCTTCCCGGCAATGACCTGCTGGGTTACTTTACCCCTTACAGGTGGCGGACAGGCCCTGGGAGATGGTTGGCATGGACTTTGTGGTGGGTCTACCCAAGTCCAGTGGCAGCAGTTATTTCGGTCGTCACCGACCATTTTTCTAAAATGGTGCACTTAGTGCCTCTCTCGGCTACATTCCACACGGGGCCTAGAAGTGTTGTTCATCAAACACGTTTTCTGGTTACATGGCATGCCAGAAAGAGATTGTCAGTGACCAGGGTGACC